>NC_133324.1:895372712-896032712 GCF_042186555.1 Aquarana catesbeiana | reverse complement strand
TTTTCCTCCTTTCCTCTCCTGACAACTTCTGTCTTGTTCTAAAACTCTGAACTTCTGAGCTGAAGGGCTGCTGCTCAGGGACTTTTAAAGGTTCAGACTATACCATGCATGCTCAAATTATAGGAGGGGCAGATAGCAATTGGTAGCCATTAAAGTGATCCGAATAGGCAAACTGGCAGATCCGAGAATAAAAAGGTAACATTCTTTATTTTATAAAAGGGCAACATTCATTAGAGTGTACATAGATAAACTGTATGCACTGTTGTGGGATACTTAAGTACAGGTCTCCCCCTAAAGTTGGGAGGAGAGTGGTTTGGTCTGACTTGCAGATTATAAACAAAGAACCTCGTGGGAACTGGGAAGATGCAGCTGTCTGGGGAGGGCAGAGCATGGTGCAATGTGTGCTGAGTGTGGGCACTGCCTGCAGCCTTGGCACAGCTCCATCCTCTCCTCTCCTACTCAGTGGCGGCTGGTGCTCAACATTTTAAGGGGGGGCACAAACAAACTGAAAAATTCAGAAAAAAAATTTAAAAATGCAGCCTCACTGTGCCCATCAAATGCAGCCACTGTGCCCCATCAAATGCTGCCACTTTTCCCCCAAATGCCACCACTGTGCCCCAAATGCCACCACTGTGCTCCATCAAATGCCACCACTGTGCCCCATCAAATGCAAATGCCGCCTCTGTGCCCCATCAAATGCCACCGATGTGCCCCATCAAATGCAAATTCCACCACTGTGCCCCATTAAATGCTGCCACTGTGACCCCCCCGCCTGCTCACCATCTGCCCAGCACTTCCCCTATCTCGGTGGCGGGTCAGCCAGCGGGTGATGGCGGCGAGCTGTGTCCTCCATGCGTCTCCTCCCCTCCACCTGATAGGAGTCCAATCGCAGCACCTGTCCTTTCAGCCAATCAGGTGACGGGTATCAGACCCGTGCTACCTAATTGGTGGAGAGGCGGTTCAGTGTTAGAAAAGCAAATATTTGCTTTTCTAACACAACTGGGTGGCTTTGCGCTCCGAGTTCACCTTTTTTCAAAGCCTATTAGAGACCTTTTTTGAAGCCTATGGCTCTAATTAGGTGCTTCAAACCCCCTCCCCCCCGCTGCTGTAATTCAGGCATCCGGCGTCCAAAAAGGGGCCGGATGCCTGAATAGGGGGTGGCAGCGGTGGGCACTGATAGATTCATGCAATGATTGAATCTATCCATTAGGCATATAGGGGGGTGGCTCCCGTGCGCCCTTAATGGACGCACCGCCACTACTCCTACTCATCACTATACACAGCTCCATCCTCTCCTACTCATCACTATACACAGCTCCATCCTCTCCTACTCATCACTATATACAGCTGCCATGTCTGCAAAGAGTGATGCTCATCCCCTAGGGCTGCCCATACATTATACTATTTTCCTTTAGGAAAGATATACACAATAATTCTGCGCTGCCCTAAAGGAAAAATCAGCAGCTAACACGGCCAACAAGATATATGCCAAGTAAAGAGAACAAAATAAGTGTAGCGCTAAATAGGTTTAAAAATATCCAACGGAGATGACAGAGTGAACCAGCAGTCCCAAACATAGATTATGGGAGGGAATCATCCATATATATTGAGCCTGATGTTAGAAAGTCCTCTGAAGGTGTATGACTTCAAACATGGAGCAAATCAATAGGTGTATGACATCTAGGATGAAGATAGACACACCACCACCAACATTGAAGAGGCTTACCAGATTGAATGGATCCAAAGGGGCATACGCCGGGTTGGGTCAGACAAAGCTTAGGTGGTCAGTGGCTGTTGATGATCTGGAGAGGTGATGTTTATGAAATGAACCGTAGGTTGTAGTGTCCCTCAGAACAATGTTAGGAACCAAGTAGTGGTGATGGCAAATAGGGAAAAAGGAAGGAAGGCCACATAGTGTGAATCCGTAAACAAATATGGAATTTATTAAAAATAAAGAAATACACTCACATGTAAATCCATTAAAAACAGCGCTGTAAAGAAGTGGCGGCAGTGGGGTCCTATCTGACGCGTTTTGTCCTCTTAGACGTCTAAGAGGACGAAACGCGTGTGTGGTGTAGTTTTTTTTGCGCAATAAACAAAAAAATAGCAACAATTTTGAAAAAAACACATTTTTTAAAAACTTTTTGCTATAATAAATATCCCCAAAAAACATATAAAAACATTTTTTTTCCTTCAGTTTAGGCCGATACATATTCTTCTACATATTTTTGGTAAAAAAAAAAATAAAAAAAAATAATAAATCGCAATATTGATTGGTTTGCGCAAAAGTTATAGCGTCTACAAAATAGGGGATAGTTTTATGGCATTTTTATTAATAATCTTTTTTTAACTAGTAATGGTGGCGATCAGCGATTTTTATCCTGAGTGCGTCATTATGGCGGACAGATCGGACACTTTTGGCGCTATTTTGGGACCATTCACATTTATTTAGCGATTAAAAATGCACTGATTACTGTGTAAATGTGACTGGCAGTGAAGGGGTTAATACTAGGGGCGCTTTAGGAGTTAAGTGTGTCCTAGGGAGTGATTCTAACTGTGGGGGCTATGGGCTACGTGTGACACATCACTGATCATCGCTCCCGATCACAGGGCAAATGCTTGTTTACATCAGAATTTCCTCGTTCTTCCTCTTCGTGAGACGATTGCAGGTAACCCCACGGACATCGAGTCCGCGGGACTGTCTGTGTCAATGGACACAGCAGCAGGACTCAGGAGCGCGCCCACACAGTGAAGAGGAGGGGCCAGGAGTGCCAGCGGGGGACCCCAGAAAAGGAGGATCGGAGCCGCTCTGTGCAAAAACCTTTGCACAGAGCAGGTAAGTATAACATGTTTGTTATTTTTAAAACAAACAAACCTTTACAATCACTTTAAGGCCCTATACACACCTAATTATTTTGAAATACGCATTTTTTGCACTTTTTTTGTGTTTTTCTAATTTTTTGCATGTTTCTCGAGCAAAATGCATAGGGCATAGTGTGCATGGACACAAAGGTTAACATGAAGGGTAGTTTAGAGGTAGAGAAAAATAAAAAGCACAAACGCTTGTAAGGGCTTGTTTACACTTGACTAAATTTATCATGCCCTGTACACACGAGCGGATTTTCCGTCTGAAAAATCTTGGATGGTTTTTCCGATGCAATTCCGCTCAAGCTTGCCTTGCATACACACGGTCACACAAAAGTTCGCTGAACTTTTGACCGTCAAGAATGCGGTGACGTACAACTACGACAAGCTGAGAAAATAAGTTTAATGCTCCCGAGCATGCGTCGAATTGATTCCGAGCATGCGTAGGAATTTTGCGTTTCGGAATTGGTACAGACGATCAGCATTTCCGATCAAATCTTTTTCTGACCGAAAAATTGAGAACCTGCTCTCAATCTTTTTCTGGCTGGAATTCAGCAAATGTCCGATGGACCATACACACGGTCGAATTTTCCGACCAAAAGCTCTCATCGGTCTTTTGCTGGCCGAATTTCTGATCATGTGTACAGGGCATAACTCTTAAAGTGGTTGTAAATGCATGAACAAAACAAACAAAAAAAAAAAACTGCAAGACAAAGGCATAATGAGCTAGTATGCAGAACATACTAGCTCATTATGTATTACTTACCTGAGATCAAAGCCCCCACAGAGGTCCTCGTTCTCCGCTCCCGGAGTTACTACCGGGTATCGCGGGCTCCGGCACTGTGATTGGCCAATGCCGCTATGACGTCACTCCTGTGCATGCAAGTGGGACCTGCTGGAAACGGCACACTCACTGAAGCAACGGCACGTATGTGCCATTGTTTCAGCTCGCATGTGCCGATGACGTCGGCACATGCAAATACAGGTGATATCTCCTAAACCGTTTAGGTTTAGGAGGTATCCAGGGTAGCTACAGGTAAGCCTTATTATAGACTTACCTGTAGCAAAAAGTGTGTTGTAAGGGTTTACAACCACTTTAACAAACGCTCCTATAGCGTTAATGCGCTTTAGTGTGGGCGTTAGACTGGTATTTTTTAAGTGTTATGACACTTTAAAAACGCTCCCAAAACACCCTATGCACGGTTTTGACATACTTTAAAACCACTCCACAACGCCTTTTTTTTTTTCTTTTAAAGGGAAGTGACATTACAGGAAATAAACAATGTGAGGTGTGGCTTGTCAAGGTAAACGTTTCCTGTGCCATCTCCATTAGTAAGGATGAGCTCCGGCGTGTTCGCATGCTGAACGTGCAGAGCCCGCCAGGAAGTCGGCACGGCGCTGCGCTAATCACAGGTAGAGAGACATTTCCCGATCTCTGCAGCCGCACATCGGGAAATGTCTCACTGATTGTGATTAGCACTGCGCCATGCCGACTTCCTAGCAGGCTCTGCACATTCAGCATGCGAACACGCTGGAGCTCATCCTTATCCATTAGCAGGGAAGGCAGCAGCATGGATTCCTTTAGGCTCGGCTCACACTAGTGCAGGCTGTGCGGCCCGCGTTCATTTGAGGATCTTTTTTGATTATGCGGTTCCCACGCGCGCGATCGGGCTGAGATGCGTGGGGGTGCCATTCACAATGAATGGCTCGCAAGAGCGATTCGGATGTGGAAATCGATGCGATGCCTGCACTCGCAACCAGAACGCACAGTGTGGGCTAGTGTAAACCTATCCTCACTAGGCCTCATCTCATGTTTGGCCTCCTGTAGATGATGCTGATGTATGAGCAATTGGGAAGAGGAAGAGGAGGAGGGCAATGCAGGCACTATTGGGTACATCCAATTGTCTCTCAGAGATATTCTAAAGAACATTTTCACGTCTTGTATCGCGATTTACACACCTACCCTCAGAAGTGGATGTCAGCCATCTTCAAGCAGCACAAACAGGAAGTGACTGCAGGAAACTCTATGCTCTCCTCTATCATTACAGGGCATTGTGGGACATTGTATTCCTCCTGCATGATTGTTTATATAACTCATTTTAACACATGGCAACAGCTCTGCAAATACATTTGTGGAGCGTTACTATAGACTTGAATGGGAGGCGTTGAAAGGCTTCAAACTCCTCCAGTCTCAACGTCAGGCTTCAATTTTGACGTGTCCATGTGCTGTCCATTTTGCATAGGCATTTGAGGAGCATTAAAAAAGCCCCTCAAACGCCTGCCAGTGTGAACTTAGCCTGCAAGCAGTGTTTTTGAGCTTAAAGGGATAGTTCACCTTTACCACAAAACTCCCATTACAGATAAGGGCCATCTATAGATAAAAACAAACTGAATCTCTGACTAAAGTTGAATAAAGCCCTTGCTATAGGTGTAGGCCATTTTACATACCTTATGAAACCTGACTGGAATACTCCCAGGACGTTGCTAAGTGAGGCCTAGTCATCCTCCGCCATCACATGAGTGAGCTCTCAAACACTGATCTCAGAGCTATTGCATCAGGGGAGAGAAAGAGTATGTGAGGGGGTTTGAATCGTAGAAAGAGCTCACTCCTGTGATGGCGGAGGTGAGCAGTAACAAGTAGGCCTCACTTAGCAACGTCCTGGGAGTATTCCAGTCAGGCTTCATAAGAAATGTACATGGCCTACACCTATAGCAAGGGGATTATTCATCTTTATTCAGAGCTGCACAGTTTGTTTTAATCTACAAACATCCCTTACCTGCATAGGCAGTTTTTTTTGTAACGGAGGCCTATCCTTTTAAGCATAGGTGTGCGTAGCCTATTGCAGTAGGGTGTGCACCCCAAAACTCAAACACACACGTGTGTGTGTGTGTATATATATATATATATATATATTTATATTTATTTATATGCATGCATACAGATACACACACACTCTTATGGCAGAGCTGGTACAGTGAAATATAAGTACGGTAGCACTTCATTAATGGCAGAACTAGTCAGAGGGAGATATTTCCAATCTCCCTTCAGGCACACAGAGTGATAATGCTAATGTATTGGGGTGAATAGGGTGTGCCCAGGCATACCTGGTACACCCCCTGCACACACCTATGCTTTTAAGTCTGCATGAGGCTTTAATGGCACTGCAAGCACTATGGGCGTTTTCGGTGTGTTTCAGGAACACACACACGTAACCGTGCAAATGCGGATGGCACCTAAGAGTAGGTTATTACTATACAGGATTTATATAGCGGCAACAGTTTGCGTAGGTTCACACTTGCAGACATCCCAACCTGCAAAAACTAATCTCAGGGAGGTGGCAAACTATGATGGAGATCCCACAGTGAATACAACTCCCATCATCCACCCACATTATTCCACAACTCCTGGGCTGGGGGGATAATACACTAAGGCTGGGTTCACACTGGTGCGACACGACAGCCGTCCTACTTTGGATCCGACTTTGCCCTGCGACATGAAGCCGGCATGTGTCCGACTTTCAATGAACGGGGATCCGACTTGGATCCCCGCCAATGCCCGGCACTGTGTTTGGTATGAATCTTTAGGGGGAACTCCGCGCCAAATTTTAAATAAAAAACCGGCATGGGTTCCCCCTCCAAGGGCATACCAGGCCCTTGGGTCTGGTATGGACCTTGAGGGGAACCCCCTACGCCGATAAAAACGGCGTGGGGGTCCCCCCCAATCCATACCAGACCCTTATCCGAGCACGCAGCCCGGCCGGACAGGAATGGGGGTGGGGACGAGCGAGCGCCCCCCCCCTCCTGAACCGTACCAGGCCGCATGCCCTCAACATGGGGGGTTGGTGCTTTGGGGGAGGGGGCGCGCTGCGGCCCCCCACCCCAAAGCACCTTGTCCCCATGTTGATGAGGACAAGGGCCTCTTCCCGACAACCCTGGCCGTTGGTTGTCGGGGTCTGCGGGCGGAGGGCTTATCGGAATCCAGGAGCCCCCTTTAATAAGGGGGCCCCCAGATCCCGGCCCCCCACCCTATGTGAATGAGTATGGGGTACATGGTACCCCTACCCATTCACCTAGGGAAGTGTCAATAAAAAAAAAACCACAGTACACAGGTTTCAAAATTAATTTATTGGGCAGCTCCGGTATCTTCTTCCGACTTCTCCCGGTGTTCCGCCTCTTCTCCCGGGCCCCGCCGCTATCTTCTTCCAGCTCTATTGCCAGCGAGGGGCCCGGTCTGCTGCCGCTGTCTTGTCGCCGCTGTCTCGCCGCTCCTTCTCTTCATCTCTTCTTCCGATGTTGACACGACGCTCTCCCCGGCTGGAATGCTCTCTGTGCGCTCTGCTCTGACTTATATAGGCGGTGACCCCGCCCCCTTATGCCGTCACAGTCTCTGGGCATGCTGGGACTGTGACGGCATAAGGGGGCGTGGTCATCGGGTGATGACCACGCCCCCTAAAACGTCACAGTCCCAGCATGCCCAGGGACTGTGACGGCATAAGGGGGCGGGGTCACCGCCTATATAAGTCAGAGCAGAGCGCACAGAGAGCATTCCAGCCGGGGAGAGCGTCGTGTCAACATCGGAAGAAGAGATGAAGAGAAGGAGCGGCGAGACAGCGGCGACAAGACAGCGGCAGCAGACCGGGCCCCTCGCTGGCAATAGAGCTGGAAGAAGATAGCGGCGGGGCCCGGGAGAAGAGGCGGAACACCGGGAGAAGTCGGAAGAAGATACCGGAGCTGCCCAATAAATTAATTTTGAAACCTGTGTACTGTGGTTTTTTTTTTATTGACACTTCCCTAGGTGAATGGGTAGGGGTACCATGTACCCCATACTCATTCACATAGGGTGGGGGGCCGGGATCTGGGGGCCCCCTTATTAAAGGGGGCTCCTGGATTCCGATAAGCCCTCCGCCCGCAGACCCCGACAACCAACGGCCAGGGTTGTCGGGAAGAGGCCCTTGTCCTCATCAACATGGGGACAAGGTGCTTTGGGGTGGGGGGCCGCAGCGCGCCCCCTCCCCCAAAGCACCAACCCCCCATGTTGAGGGCATGCGGCCTGGTACGGTTCAGGAGGGGGGGGGCGCTCGCTCGTCCCCACCCCCATTCCTGTCCGGCCGGGCTGCGTGCTCGGATAAGGGTCTGGTATGGATTGGGGGGGACCCCCACGCCGTTTTTATCGGCGTAGGGGGTTCCCCTCAAGGTCCATACCAGACCCAAGGGCCTGGTATGCTCTTGGAGGGGGAACCCATGCCGGTTTTTTATTTAAAATTTGGCGCGGAGTTCCCCCTCAAGAACATCTGAGCACAAGTCGCGTGCCGAAGTCGGATCATGCAAGACGGCAATCCGACTTTGATCCGACTTCAATGATAGTCAATAGGCTGAAGTAGGATCAAAGTCGGACCAAAGTAGTACAGGGAGCATTTCTAAAGTCGGAACGACTTGTGTCGGACCAGTTAGGACGGCTCCCATAGGGAAACATTAAATTTCACACGTCATGCGACATGAGCTCCCAATGTCGGAGCGTTTGTCGGACCAGTGTGAACCCAGCCTTAAGCATATAAAATAATAAAAAGAGTGGCACACAGGAAAGGCCTCTCTCACACCATAAAAAGTCTCTACGGCCAGTGGGACTGCGGGAATCAATATAGAGATAGTCAGCTGAACACAAACATGCAGCAGGTGGCGCCACACAAAGTGGACCCAGAGGACAGCCCACATAGGACACCTCACCCCGGGGGGAGAACAGCTGGCGCAGGAGACCCCCCAGTGCATCCATGCCGCCAGAGAAGATGCGGGGAGGAGGTGGGTGGAGCTAACCACTAGGCATGGAGGAAGAGGAAGTTAAATCTGCTGTGAATGCTGGGGCCTCACTCTCCTCCTCGTTGCAACGTCGCTGGTTGCTAGACGCCAGGCAGGCCGCGATTAGCAACCAGTTTAGGCAGTAAGCCAGCGGCAGTGGTGGAACTTTTAATAGAGTTCTCCTTGACATGTGGTCACCCTAGGTGTACCCCCTGCACCCCCCCCCGGATCGACCCTGCGGCCAGGATATCACGTGGCACTTGCAGGTGTCAGGGAGCTGCAAGGCCGATATGCTGGAGACTTGGGATGTCTGCACTTGTGTGGGTCGGCACGGGCTGCGTTCTACATGTATGGCAGCCTGTTCATTTCAATAGCTGCAGAACCACGGAGGGAAAAAGTCACTGACCCTTTTTTAAAATTGCACCCGCACGGAACTGCATGGTGCGGCAACACCATATGGTTAAGTGAGCGCTAAAACATGGGCATTTTGCCAATGCGTGGAGGTGCCATTAAGAATTAATGGCACCCACGCTCATCAGCTAAAGAGCAGCGCCTTTTGCCTGCGGGTCGGGGACCCGCGCGGTTATGCATGTGTTCCTGACCCACACAAGTGTGAACCTAGGCTAATGGTGGCCATACACACTTCGATAAAGGATCCATTTGTTTTCTGATCAATTTCATTCCCGATAGGAATTATCGATTTATATTCCACAACCAGATCAATCGATATGTCACACATGGAGAAGTGGATCTCAATTGTCAGCTGGAAGATATGATCCAAATTGCAGCATGCAAGCTTATAAGCTGGTTGATTCAAATACAATTCGATTCATGATCAAAGCATCTGAGTATTCCCAATCAGTGAAAAACAATTGGTTATTTTCTGCCCTGGCTGATCGACTAAGTTTGATCGAATCTCATCCTAAAGTAGAACTTAAGGCAAAATGTTTTTTTTTTTTGGATAAAGTAAGGGAGGGTTATAACCTATATCTGTAGCCACAACAGGAGGTGAGAGGAAATCTCTCCAAAGCAAGTGAGTTGTCACCAGAACTAGTGGCCCCACTGGCAGATTTCCCTCTCTATTCGTGTTCTGGTGACAACCCAAAATTTGCTTTCAGTAATAACAGCAAACAGGGCAAATACAGTGGATCTCTATCTAACCCTCACTATACATGTTACAATCTAACCGTACAACAATTTTTTTTTTTTTTTTGAAACTATGAAATATGAGGACCTACCTAATCTATCCAATCAATCTTTATTCAGTCCAGCCACTCGCACTACATAGTTGTTGGTAGATCTAAAGTTGATTGTACAATCAGATTTTACCGTGTGTGGTGAACCTAAAATATTACTAAAGACAAAATTTTTTTTTTCCCCCTTTTTTTTTTTTTTTTGGATTGGCTTTTTTTTGGGAGTTTTGGATGTAGTGGAGAGAGATTAGAACACCGCTCAGTTTTTATTGCTGTCTGTGCCCCCATTAGGAAGATTCACCAAGGCTGTGGGGGTCTGCCGGGGGGGGGGGGGGGACTTTAAAAAGGGAGCCCCCATATCCCGGCCCCTTCCCCTATGTGAATGAATATGGTATGTACCCCTAACCCATTCACCATAAAAAGTGTATAAGTGAATAAAGACAGTACAAAAGAAAAACAATGTCCCCCAATGTACTGTAGATCCATCATCAATCACACCACCTGCTGCACCGACGGACCTGAAAAAAAAAAAAAACGCACCACAACGAACGCTCCCGCTGTCTGCCTGCTCCGCCATATTACATTTCTTAAATAGCTAAGGGGCGGGGCCACCCTGTGACATGATTGACGATGGATCTACTTCGGGGGACATTTTTTTTTTACTTTTTTAATAAAGGACTTGTCAAAAACTCCTGTACTGTGTTTATTCACTTTTTTTTTTTATTTTTTATTTTTTTATTTACCCCTTACTTCTTAAAGTGGGCTTCCAGATTCTGATAATTGCGCAAAACGCAATCTGCTGCGGGGAAAAAAGTCCCTGACCTTTTCCAAAAAAAGGCACCGACTAAAAAAATGCAAAGGTGTGAACGTGTACCATGTTAAATGGACCATAGTAAGTTTCTGCAAACTGCAAAAAGCACTAAAAAAATGCATAGGTGTGGATATAGGGTAAAAAAAAAATTCTGCTTTGGGTGCAGTTTTCTTAGTGCAGGTTCTGTTTAGGGGTTAAAGGGGTGCAGTTACAATTATTTTGTAGTTTCCCCCCACCCTGCATGTCACAAACTTGACAGCCATCCCTGCACATTCACATGCAATCCTTTGGAAAGCTCTGAAATACAAGCTCATACTCAAGACCATCACCAAACACTCCATATGGGAATGAGTGTACAGTGTAAGGGGTGGGATTTTTCTTTACATGAAGAGCCAAAGGGAGTGCTAGGTCTACATACCTGATGAGCTCTCCCTGGCACCTTGAGTGTGAAATGTTTATTGACCTGAAGGGTTCAATACAAACAAGTATTCTTTGCATTGCAGTAAATGAAATGCAGCCTGTGCTAACCCGAATGTAGGTTGGATTGCCAGTCCACTTTGATGTTGCAGCCTGCATTCATCTCAATGGCTTCCCTAGAGCAGGGGGTCAAGCATGTGAAAACACACCTTCAATGCATCTCAATCAGGAAAATGACTTCAGCTGCCATGATGCAAAGTAAGTTTTGAGTTGTTTGCTTTGTGTAAGCCATGCTGTCAGTCAACATGATGTAGACAAGGCAGAGACACATTTTTAGAGGTCCTGGATTGCAAATTTCCTGCTCTAACAGTTATCCCCCTTTCCCTTACACTACCATCCAAATTTGTACTTACTTGCCCCATCGCCTTCAAGGTTTTTGTTGCGTGGCCTGCAGAAACGTTATTTTTCCAAAAGGAAGGCCTTCTCATTTGGGTCCTACTCCCAATGATGGATGTTATTTCATAAGAATAAATGGAGGTTGTGATGCGCAAACGAGGAAGGAGCCCAGCCAGGATACTTCTGGAGCAGTGGTAGAGGCACAATGGTATAATACTTGGGTTGCTGGGGAAGTGGAAGAGCAGTATTTACACCATAAAAGAATAATTATGGAACCGTAGGCGGCAGGCAACTCTAGCAACCATGCAAAAAATAAGACGTCAACACACCAAATTGCATTAAAAAAGGCCACGGCCTGGTTTATTGGTTTAAGATCAACTTAAAAGATCAACTTTATTAAATATAATTTTATTTAACCAAATACTTAAATTATATTAATCAGCTGAGTCCAGCCACAAAGACTCGAGCCAACCAAACATTTAACATAATTCATCTTCTTACATGTCCCCTTTGATATATCAAACAAAGGGACCCATGACATAAACTGGACGAGGGGAGGCGCTCCTCGTGATGGTTCCTCGCTGGCTAAGACCCTTTCTGGCAGCCTCTTTTTATAGGGACCCTTTGGGGTTCTAGAAAAATCTGGGGAGTCATGTGACCTTAATTGACCCATCCCTAATGACCCCCCAGAATTTCCAGAACCTTCCCTAGCATGTGACCCTAATTGACCTATCAAACTAACGCCATTAAAATCAGTGACTTAGGGGCTAAAATGCCACCTCAAAGTAACACATTGAATGTCTTATTAGTCAATCTCCAAGCACTAGCACCATCGCATGGAAGGACTGGGCATGTCTGGCTTTTTATTTTTCAGGGCTTTATCAAAAAATAGAAAAAGCATTGTCTAGACTTGAATTTTTAGAAGAACTGCAGTCCCACAACTGGGCGCACATGATTGTATCTACAACAGGTAAATAAGATAACATTGTTTAATATGCAAACATAAAATCTATGTATTGATATAGAATGGATGAGGTTGTGTAAAGCAGTATTTCCCATAAGATGTAAGGAGATATTAAAGCTGGCTTTGATAACTTTACAATATGGTAAATCAGCTTCATTTTTTTTTTTTTTTTTACCACTCAACCAAAATCCCTGTTTCTAAAATCAGATTTTAACCACTCACGGACCGCCACATGCCAATATGCGTCCTAAGTTTGAAGAGGAATATCATTGTTATGGCAGCAGCTAGCTAGTTCCTCTTCTGCGGCCGGCAGAACGCTTTCCGATAAGAGTGGTCTCTGCGCCCCCCCCCCCCCCCCCGCAGCGCTCCGGTGCCCTCTGCCGCAGCGGCGGAGGCGATCGGATCTTTACCCTTGCTGGGAATGGAGACGAGTAAGGGAAGATGGCCTCCACCCGTCTCCATAACATTGCAGGGCAGAAGCGACGTCAAAACATCACTTCCGCCCATATCTCTTAAAGGGCCATTTTTTAAATATCAAAGTTTTTATTTTTTATTGCATTTTAATGTAAATATGAGATCTGAGGTCTTTTTGACCCCAGATCTCATATTTAAGAGGTCCTGTCATGCTTTTTTTCTATTACAAGGGATGTTTACATTCCTTGTAATAGGAATAAAAGTGACACGTTAAAAAAAAAAAAAAAACAGTGTAAAAATAAAGGGTAAAATAAATAAGAAAAATGTTTTTTTTTAAACACGCCCTGTCCTGCCGAGCTCGCGTGCAGAAGCGAACGCATACGTAATTAGCGCTCGCATATCAAACCACATATGTGAGGTATCGCCGCAATTGGTAGAGCGAGAGCAATAATTTTATCCCTAGACTTCCTCTGTAACTCAAAACATGCAACCTGTAAAGTTTTTTAAAGGTCACCTATGGAGATTTTTAAGAGTAAAAGTTTGTCGCCATTCCACGAGTTTTGAAGCGTGACATGCTGGGTATCACTCGGCGTAACATTATCTTTCACAATATATATAAAAAAAAAAATTGGGCTAACTTTACTGTTGTTTTATTTTTTTAATTAAAAAAAAAAGTGTATTTTTTCCAAAAAAAGTGTGCTTGTAAGACCGCTGTGCAAATACGGAGTGACAGAAAGTATTGCAACGACCGCCATTTTATTCTCTAGGGTGTTAGAAAAAAAAAAAGTATAATGTTTGGGGGTTCTAAGTAATTTTCTAGCAAAAAAAAATGTTTTTAACTAAACAACTACAACAACAACTAAACAAATCCTCAGAAAGAGGCTCGGTGGTGGTTAAAGCTGGCTTTGCTAACTTTACAATCTGGTAAATCCTTTTTTTTTTTTTTTTTTTTTTTTTTTTTTACTACTCAACCAAAATCCCTGTTTCTAAAATCAGATTTTAAAGTGTGTGGCCAACTTACAATGGCGTCCCTAGGGGGGGCAGAGGGGGCCCTGACCCCCCCCCCAACATTATGCTGTGCCCCACCATGTGCCCCCCCAATTAAAAAAAAAAAATTATTTATTTATTTATTTTTTTTTACAAAAAGGCAATATCTAAGAGGGAGAGCATCCCCAGTCAGCTCCTGCGGTTGATTCCTCCCCCCTCCCTCTGCTCACTGACACTGCATAATGCGAGCGCTCACACAACCATAGTCGCCCGATCTGCTCCTTCCCCTGCATCCTCATTGGCAGGGAGAAGAGCGAGTTGCAGGAAGGACTCCACCAGGACTCTCAGCTACTGAAAAAACAGACTGATTTCTCCCATCCTTAGGACAGGAGAACCAGCCTGTAAATTCCAAGAGATGGCAGACCAGAGCAGTCAATAGCAGGGGCAGGACAGCAAGAGGAGGCTGGGGAACCCCACAGTGGAAGAACACCAAGGCCTGGTGGCAAGAAAACCTTTGCAACCCTGATAGTTCTCCCACTGCTTTGGACACTTATATTTTCTTGGTATGCTGGTGACATATATCTCTTGTTTTCTGCCACCCTGGGGGGGGGGGCCCAATACAGTAGGAAGGGAGCTCACTGCAGAACATGTGAAAGGGCCGCTGTGGGATCGTAGTAAAGGGCCCCAGGAGATATATATATATATATTGTATAAAATTGCATTTTTTAGTTGCCCCCCTACTTTTGTCCCTGTTCCCCCATGTGCCCCCCCCTAGGTATGAAAGCTGGAGATGCCACTGCCAACTTATCCAATGTTTTCCAAAAGTAATGTAGGTGGCAGATAATGGTTAAACACTCTGGTGCGGATGGGGACAGTGACAACAGCATGAAAGCACAAGCTCTGGTTGCACACACAGAGCCTGGTATGGTATGCTGAAATGTGAGAGTGTGTGATGTTACCTCAGATTTCACTTCGACCTTTAAACACATGAATAACTGGTTATTAGCTGAGGCTGGACAGAAATATCTCCTTTCTTATTGTATCCAGCAATGTTTTTACACAGTGGCTTGGTCATAGAAGTCCTAATGACTACTGGTCATACCATACTGTAGATCCTAATCTAGATAGTTGATACGGGAGTAGGCCTGTTTGCAGAACGCCGGTACAAAAGGCATATCCTGCTGTATAGCACAGGAAGTGGAGACCTGTCCTCCTCGCTGGCCTGGAAATCATCCTCTGGAGCTTTTTTTTCTTTCATCAATCTACATCTACAGGGTAGCCCGTTACCCAAGGGGCACATTGTAGGGGTTAGATAAATCCTTTGGACTGTAAGAACACTAATGTATCCCAGTGTACTAATTTTTAAAGTAATAATAAAGTCTTAAAAATAATAAACATGTTATACTTACCTGCTCTGCGTAATGGTTTTGCACAGAACAGCCCAGATCCTCCTCTTCTCTGGTCCCTCGCTGGTGCTCCTGGCCCCTCCCTCCTGCCAAGTGCCCCCACAGCAAGCAGCTTGCTATGGTGCACCTGAGCCGCTGCTTGGCCCCGCTCCCCCTCTCTCCTCATTGGCTCACTGAATTTAATTGACAGCAGCGGGAGCCAATGTAGCCCGCTGCTATGTCTCAGCCAATCGGGTGGGAGAGTCCCGGACAGCCGAGTCTCTGGTGCAACATCACTGGATAGAGATGGGGCTCAGGTAAGTATTAGGGGGGCTGAGGGGGGCTGCTGCACACTGAAGGTTTTTTTTTAGAAGATAAAAACCTTTTGCCTTTAGAACCACTTTAAAGTGGTTGTGAGCTTTCAAAAAAAAACAAAAAACCAAAAAAAGACAAAGGCATAATGAACTAGTATGCATGCGTCGCATACTAGCTCATTATGAAATACCTTAGATCGAAGCTGTTGCAGCGGTCCCTGTACACCACTGTGACCGGTGACATGTATCCTGGAATTAATTCCAGGTTTGCGGGCTCCGACACTGATTGGCCGGAGCCGCAATGACATCACTCCAGCGCATGCACGCGGGAGCCGCCGGTCACGGCACAGCTACTGAAGAGTGAGCTGTTTCTTCTTTGCGCATGTGCGATGACTTCGGCACATGCGGATACACTGAATATCTCCTAAATGGTGCAAGTTTAGGAGATATTCACGGTACCTACGGGTAAGCCTTATTATAGGCTTACCTATAGGTAAATGTGGTAGTACAGGGTTTACAACCACTTTAAAGCGGGGGTCCACCTATCTATCGTTTTTTTTTTTTTTTTTTGGAGTTCATTCACAAACTTTTCTTCTCATGATTATCTACTCACATGTTCTGTGTAATAAGTCCGCCTGTGTCCGATTTCGTTGTAAAGAATAACTTATAAAATTCACTGAAGGCGGTTTCCATCTTCATTGTGGGCATTTGAAGCCCACAAGCATGTATTATCTGGATGCGGTGAATGCTGTGCTCCCAGCATTCACCGAGATGTTGTGATGACGCTGTTGCACAATGCATGCTGGGAAGCCTGAAACTAGCTCCCAGGGACTGTGGGAGGTCTGGGAGAGGCTAGAAACACGCCTACTCCCATGGGAGGAAAACCAGGAAGTGCTAAGAAGATTAGAAAAAAAAGGTAATTACGGCGATTTAAATTTTTTTACACAGCATGTCAGCATCTAGGCAAGGAAGAGAATACATAGAGATAATGTTCAAAATTTGGGTGGAACCCCGCTTTAACTACACTTGCAGGGAGACCACAAGTTGATGCTCTTAAAGAGGAAGTAAACCCTTCTGCAAAAAAAAAAATGAAAAACACACCTTGCAAGATAAAGGCATAATGAGCTTGTATGCATAGCATACAAGCTCATTATGAATTACTTTCCCGAGAACGAAGCCCCCGCAGCCGTCTGGCCGCCGACATGTCGCCTGGGGCTTGCTCCCGGGTATCACGACTCCGGCGCTGTGATTGACCGGAGCCGCAATGACGCCACTCCCATGCGTACGGCACAGTACAACTGAAGCAACGCACGTACGTGTCATTGCTTCAGTTGGCTTAAGTGCGCATGTGCTGCATGACGTCGGCACATGCAAATACAGGGATATCTCCTAAACCGTGCAGGTTTAGGAGATATCCAGTGCAGCTACAGGCAAGCCTAATTATAGGCTTGCCTGCAGTGTAAAGTGGTTGTAAAGGGTTTACAACCACTTTAAAGTGGTTGTAAACCCTTACATATACCCAGTGAAGTGACTTGCTCCAGATGATACACAGAAATTAAACGTTTTAAGACCAGCCGCCATCATTATACTGCGGCAGGTTGGCTCTCCTGGGCGAATCGCTAAAGGGGTACGTCGGCCGCTTTAAGAGCAGTAGGGGGCGTGTTCCCGTGGCGTGGTGCCGATGCGCGTGCCCGGCGGCCGCGATGTCCGACGGCCACCCTCGATCGCTCCACAGAGAGCCAGAACGGGGATCTGTCAATGTAAACAGACAGATCCCCATTCTGACAAGGGAGGAGAGACAGATCTGCTGTTCCTAGTGATCAGAAACAGCGATCTTTCTCCTCCTCCAGTCAGTCCACTACCCCCACAGTTAGAGACACCTCCCAAGGAACACATTTAACCCCTTGATCGCCCCCTAGTGTTAACCCCTTCCCTGTCAGTGACATTTACACAGTAATCCTTGCATTTGTATAGCACTGATCGCTGTATAAATGTCAATTGTCCCAAAAATGTGTCAAAGGTGTCCAATCTGTCCTCCGCAATGTCGCAGTCCTGCTAAAAATCACTGATCGCCACCATTACTAGTAAAAATGGCGCTATAACTTTATAACTATAGGCGCTATATCTTTTGCGCAAACCAATCAATATCCGCTTATTGCGATTTTTTTTTTTTTTTTTTTTTTTTTTACCAAAAATATGTAGAAGAATATATATTGGCCTAAACTGATGATTTTTTTGGGGGGGATATTTACTATAGCAAAAAGTAAAAAATACTGTTTTTTGTACAAAATTGTCGCTCTTTTTTTGTTTATAGCGCAAAAAATAAAAACCGCAGAGGTGATCAAATACCACCAAAAGAAATCTCTATTTGTGGGGAAAAAAAAAAGAGGTCAATTAAAGCGACACAGTGCCATATTGCAAAAAATGGCCTGGTCATTAAGGGGGCAAATCCTTCCGGTCCTTAAATGGTTAAACAATTCCTTCTACATAGGTTTTACTTGTTTATCTGCAATCTTATCTTCCCTACACCCATAGGCGTGCGCACAGGGTGTGCCAGGTGTGCCTGGGCACACCCTAATCACCCCATGTGCATTAGCATTATCCAGGGACAGCACCAGGTGGGTGGTTGAGGGTGCCAGTGACCAGTGTAAATGCCCTCATTATATTAAAGGCTAGATTCAACAGTAGGAACACGTTACACCTGTATTTAGGGCGTAACGTAATATGCTCCCTATCAACTGTCTCCCACCACCAGAGCCTCCTTTCTGTGACAGCAGGTGGCGTTCATGTGTGTTTGAGAGTTGGGGTGCACACCCTAATGCAATAGGCTGCGCACACCTATGCCTACACCCCTTCAAAAGGGCAGAAAAGTGTTAAAATATTTCTTCATCTGTCAGGAGCACAGAGGAGGGGGTGGAGAGGCTGCAGTAACAGTGTGTGAGAGCTGATTGGAGGAAAGGAACACACCCCCCTCCACACAGCAGATTAATTGTGTTCTCAATAGACAAGCTATCAGCTAAGCTCTCCCCCCCCCCCAATCAATCCAATAGAGCACCTTTGGGATGTGGTGGAGTGGGAGATTCGCATCATGCATGTGCAGCTGACAAATCTGCAGCAACTGCGTGATGTTATCATGTCACTATGGACCAAAATCTCTGAGGAATGTTTCTAACACCTTGTTGGATCTATGCTATGAAGAATTAAGGCAGTTCTGAAGGCAAAAGGGAGTCCAACCTGGTACTAGCAAGGTGTACCTAATAAAGTGGCCGGTCAGTGTATGTGCTTTGCTCAGATTCCATGACTGAGGTTTACAAACACTTTAAGTAGATCCATGGTTTTAATGCCCCACCTACATGTATGTATGTTACAGCTTGAATGGGTTCATATGGCCACAATCCCTTGCATCACAGTGTACCAATTTCAGTGTCTCATGCCAAGTTTGGCAGCTGGCACCGTCTATCATTCCATGTAAGTGACAAGGGTTGCACCACAATTGCGAGACAGTTGCTTGTCTCGCAGTTGCAACATCTTTTTGCACTGCAAAATTACCGTTCACCAAAAAAATAAAAATAAAATGGGCCCAAGGCTCTGTGTCTACAGGCTTAATGCTTATGTTAAAGGAGTTGCATTCTATGCATTAAGGTGAAAAACCTTTTGTGGTGCAGCTGCCCCCCCAGAGCCCCCCAATTACTTACCTGAACCCGATCTTTCCAGCGACGAGAACGAGCCCAGCAGCTCCAGCCGCTGTCTTGGGTTCTCATTGGATAGATTGATAGCCATTGGCTCCCGCTGCTGTCAATCAAATCCAGTGACATGGGAGCCGGGTGGCGGGGCCGAGTCCTGCTGTCTGTGTCAATAAACGCAGCACCAGGACACGGTAGCGCCCATGAAATGCGGCTCTTCGAGGGGACACTCAATGCCGTAGACATGTGCGCCGTCAATAAATTTGTTTCGTTTCGTTCCGTTTCGTATTGGAATTCGTATTTCGTAATTCGTGTCCGAAATTCAATTTAAATTCGTACGAAATACGAATTTTCGTTATGATGAATTTATCATTATAAGGGGCTCCCACCATCCCTGTGCTGTGCTGACTTCCTGGGTTTTTAACTTTTAGTTTCGCTAACTTTTCGTAACAATTACGAATGTGTTCGTTAGGAATTTGGATCCGAAATTCGGAAACGAAATTTCTACAAAAATTCAGAAGCATAGCAATTCGTATTTCGGATCCTCCCGAATGTACGAATTTATGGAAATTCGTACGAATTTTCGATTTGTACGAAACTAATTGCACATGTCTACAATGCGGAGGAGGAGCCAGGAGCACCACCAGGGGAACCCCAGAAGAGGAGGACCGTGCAAAACCCTTGCACAGAGCAGGTAAGTATAGGCATGTTTGTTATTTTTTTTTAAAAACAAACCTTTTCAATCACTTTAAAGGATAAGTTCACCGTTTGTAACATGTTACGCCCATATTCAGGGTGTAACATGTTACAAATGCACCAGCCCCCCCCCGACTTCCTATTTTGACAGTGAGCGGGGATCTTCTCCCCCTTGCTCGCTGTCACAATCTGTGAATGGAAAAACTACAAGCCCCTACAGCCTTTGTGACTGTCTGCTTGTAGTTCTCAATGAACTACCAGGGGCTGTTGAGCGCTCAAGTTCTAGTTCATTGACCTTGCTGTCAGAGTGTAACTGCCTGGTCGTATCGCAGGTACGGACAGCTACACAGACAGCCTGCAGGACCATGGCATTACACCCACGCAATGCTTTACAAGTCCATAACAAAAAAAAAAATTATAAATACATATTTTTTTTACCCGCAAAAAACATGCATTTTTTAATAAAAGTGAACTTATGCTTTAATGGCATCAGTTTGACATCAGTTTCAGAAGCTTCTCAGATCAGTCAGAATCCATTGACAGATGCATACATCTGACCTGCAGTTCAACCTTCTGACTTGCATCTGACCTGCTTCAAGTGGGTTTCGCATTCTCATAGACTTGTATGGAAATATAAAACCTACAGTATTTGAAGTAGACAAAAGCCCATCGACACAGGTCACTCCCAAAGAAGACCAAGGCCACTTTTGACACTACAGATCATTGTAGCATTCAGAATAGTACATTACTCAGCACCAACCTCCGAGAACCTAAAGCCTCGTACACACGATCGGATTTTGGCCAACAAAACCGCGGACTTTTGTCTGAAGGGTGTTGGCCCAAGCTTGTCTTGCATACACACGGCCACACAAATGTTGGCCAACAATTACGAACGTAGTGACGTACTACATGGTCTTTCAACTCTTTAGCGCCACCCTTTGGGCTCCTTCTGCTAATTTCGTGTTAGTAGGAGTTTCGTGAATGTTGATTCGTACTTTTCTTTTCGCGTTTTTCATTTAGTGCTTTTCATTTCGTGCTTTTCAGTTTGTTTCTGAACAGCCGTTCGTCAACCAGACATGTTGCGGAGTCGGAGGAGATAACGTGTTATTTATTATTGGCCTTGGAGTTATTGCTTTGACATTATTTTTTTGGTTGAATAATGATTTGATTTGGTATATTTTCTATATTTTTGGATGCATAGAATGCACTTTTGGTTAAGTTCTATTGGCAGATAGCATTTCTAATTTTATTTGTTTCCTTTTTTTAATGCACAATAAAAAAATTGTGTAGAATACTTGGCTATGTGTTTTACTTCAAATGACAGTTTGGGAGTAGGCATTTACATTTTAAAAAATACAAAATGGAAAATTGTCAAGGGACACCAACATAGTTGTATCTTTGATCTTAAAAACTACGAGATAATGGTGTTGTGGTAACTTGGACAAATAAAAAAAAAAACAAAAAAAAAAACATAATAATAATATTCTTGATATCACTAGAATAAAAAAGCCTTTGAAAATTAATTTGCAATAACTCCATCAGTATCACCAGCAAAGAAGCTTCATTATTTTCCCATTAAATAAAAAGAGAATGTTGAGCTGCATTTCGAATTTCATAATTTGCCGCGTCACGAATGTTAATTCTCCATTACGAACGCTAGTTTACAAGACCGTCCGCTTCTGCTTCCGAGCATGCGTGTTTGTACTTTGGACTTTTGTCCGACGAACTTGTGTACACACGATTGGAAAATCCGACAAAACACATTTGTTGGCGGAAAATTTGAAGACATGCTAGCCAACATTTGTTGGCTGAAAGTCCGATAACAATTGTCCAATGAAGCATACACACGGTCGGATTGTCCGCCAACAGCCTGACATCCAACATTTCCCGTCGGAAAATCCGATCGTTTATAAGGGGCTTTAGAGTATATCTAATGCCGCGTACACACAAGCGGACTTTCTGGCAGACTTGGTTCGGCGGACCGGACTCCGTCGGACAATTCGATCGTGTGTGGGTTCCAGCGGACTTTTTTTTTCCCCAAAAGTACGACGGACCTAGAAATAAAACATGTTTCAAATCTTTCCGACGGACTCGAGTCCAGTCGAAAAATCCGCTCGTCTCTATGCTAGTCCGACAGACTAAAACCGACGCTAGGGCTATTGGCTATCCACTTCCTTATTTTAGTCCAGTCGTACGAATCCGTCGGACTTTGGTGTGATCGTGTGTAGGCAAGTCTTTTCATTCGGAAAGTCCGTTGGAAGTCCGACGAAAGTCCGTCGGATAGTCCGTCGGACCAGTCCGGTCGAAAAGTCCGCTCATGTGTACGCGGCATTAAGCCACAATTTATTTTTTTGGCTAAAGGTTTGAAGGCTTAGAACCCATCAGGTTTTATGTTGTTGTAAATGGTCCACTGGGAAGATTCACTTTGTCTATTTGCCTTGGTGACTATTGTCACCGAGATTCAAACTAAAGCAAAATCCAAAGATATCAGTGGACATTGGAACAGAAGAAGTGGGGAAATGTTTCAATAGGGACACTTGCTCTGGTAACAACTGTCTAAGAGAGGATTTACCTCAATTCCTTTGGGGTCAACAAGACAGGATGTGAAGTTAATGTAGACACAGAACAAACATTTCATAAACTCTCAGTAGATGGAAAGAGAGCCAAATTCAGTCATAAAACATACACCAGCTAAGCTATAGTTCTTCGCAAACTTTCCAGACGTGCCAGGAATTCCCTGTGTTTTCACAGCATAGACAGACCTACTTTGAGAAACTGTAAAGTTGGCCATAGACAGCCCAATAACTACAAGCCATGCTCCTTACTGACCAATGTTCCAATCATGTCTACAAAATAAAAACAAAATCCTGTAGAAATTGGCCAGATAGTTTAAAAAAGTTGTTCAATTTTCACGGTGGTCATAGCAAGTGCGGCATAATGAAATGATTTCTCTTTTGATAATTTTTTTTTAAAGATATATATAAATATATTTCACAATATAAAATATTTTTATTCATTTGTAAAAGTCGCACACAAAATTATACAAACTACAAAACAATAAAACATGAAAAACAAACACAAAATGCCTCCAGTGTTTCACTGGCTCACAACAAGTAGATGGAATGGATGAAGATAATGGGTATCTCAAGAAAAAAGAAACAATACTACAATGTAGGCTGGAACCACATAGAGTAAATACTAATATCCTGGATCCAAAGAAGTCAGTGTAAGGCAGGCCATACACGGAGCAAATTTCTTTCCTGCTACCATGGCAATGTTGACAGGGGAATCCCTCCCCCTGAGCCATTGTATTATCCAAGTAGGGACCATGCACCATGATTATTGTTAGCAGCTATACCAGCCGTTAGCAATAATCGCATGTAAAATATGACAGGCTGGTTGTACCCAAGTTGATTAATTGATCAACTTGGTACTTTTAAACTGCCCATGCATGTTTGGAATCTCGTCTGGTACCTCCTGGACCATCGATGCTGAGATGCAAACCGTCGATGGCTGGCCTAAGCGGGTTAGACACCCATTTACCCAAGAGTTTATCAAGTTGGCTTCTTTCTCATTTCAAAACTAAGTATAAAGGGAGACTATCGTTGATCAGTTTAAGCCAAGTGGCTAATGCAGGATAAAAGTATTATTTTTTTAGGGGAAAAATACAAAATACGTAACAAACTTTTAACATATTTGGAGGCGGTTAGGTCTCCAAAAATACCCAAATTCTTTAGGATGAAGAATATTGGCCAAACCCAAGACGGTGGAGATAAAAGTCAGCTTCAGACCAAAACGTTTGGACTACCGCAGGTTCTTTTGATATTTTTAGGGCAATCCAAAAAAACTGAATGAATGAGCATTTTGAGAACTGGTGGCAATTTTTACAATAATATCAACTGTAATTTGGATGGAATTGACAAAAAAAGTTAAACGCACTTGCAACACCCAGAAAACATTGGAAGAACAATAGAAAATGTATGTTAAATCTAATAAAAAAATACTAAAAAAATGCATGAGTGGCCGGCATAGGTTAGAGCGGGGATTTCAGTATTCTAGGTAGAAGGCTCTGGCAACTTCCTTTTGCAGTTTAGTGTGAATGGAAATGATTACCTCTATCAATTGCTTCAGCCAATCACTGCTCTCCCTACAGCAGCTGGGAACCTATAAAAAGGACAACTTATCTTTGTTCTGAAGGTATTGTTCTTGCTTTGAGTCCTGGTGTTATTGATTTTATAGTTCTCACTGATGTTCCAATTACAAACTAAGATAGTTTAGGGCACTGTTTCCCGAACTTAGATCAGTCATGTAACGTCATTACAACCGTTGTAGCTTCCAGATACCACCTCTACTGTTCAATAATAGCGTGTCCACAAATTTGATCAAGGAGCTCATCTACAAACACACACTACTTCCTCTTGCTGGGATCTCATCATGTGCATCTACTTCATTTCTACCCCTTCTTTTAGAATCAACCCCAGGAAGTACACTAAACTCCCAGCATTACATCAAAGCACATACTTGTTGCTCACTTGTTAAATCAACAGGCACCAATTGCCACTGGTGGCTAACACTGATGTGTATATTATATTTAAATACTTTAGTGAATTTTATAAACATTGCAAAATATAGTACATCTCTTACTAAAACCTTACACATACAAAAATAAACCCACAAGACGTGACACATGAGGGAAAACAACCTAGCAGGGGTACAAATCCAAAGAACCATTTACACTAATTTATCTAATAAAATCCCTACTTTTTGTTAAGCTTTTCCTACTACCATCTTCTCCCTTCTCCATTACCAGTTTATTCTTAACCCCCTTTATACCTCTTAAACCTGGTAATTATAGATTCCATCCACCATTGGCCTACTGTCCTGTCCTAAACCCCCTCGTCCTTTTACGATCCAAATATAATGTACATATAATACTGCAGGACTGATCACAATTCACCAGGCCTTCCATGTATGGTGATAATACGTGCCACAAAAGTAGACATTTGGAAACGCTACAACAGGGGACTCAGAAGTTCAGCTCCCCACCCAGGCTTGGCTGAGGTTGGGGTGGAGAGGGTTGCCAAAGAGATAGCTCCTGATGGTTCCTAAATATTAAGATATTCAGAATTAAACCAAACGCTCATAAGAAGGCCCAACAATTTGAGATGTTTAAAACTACCATGCTTCCAACAAGCTGGACAAACTGTTTTTGACCTTCAAGAAACCGAGTCTGCATGCACAGCTCCTAAATGTCCCTTGGAATCCCTCTTTCCTCCTCAGTTGTTGCTCTTTTTGGCTTGACGTTTAGATATTTAAAAATGTACTAATAAACCATCAAAAGTGTTCTACTGATCTAAACCTTTGAATCAACCTCTAAACTATTGCATGTTTAAGTTTTGATATGCCAGTATAAAGGAACAGTAGTAGTAAAAAAAAAAAGCATCTTGTGGATTTAACCAGTTAATTTTTACATATGGATTCTTTATGGTCCACATAAATAAAGGGCGTTATAGCCATGTAGCCTTTTACTTCATACTTTTTTCTAAAATTCGTCCCTTCCTCTCTCTCATTTACCTTTTACAATCATTGATGAATTTTGCTCCCTTGGCTGCAATAAAGACCCATGGAAGATGCTTTTTGGTTGTGTTCTATTCTAAGGAGGGGAGCAACCCTGAAATTATGCACCATTTACCAAACACTTTGGCAGTTTGCAGTACTAACCAACCCAATTTTATGGATGGTAGATTAATTTTTACTGTTTTTGCTTTGGGGAGTCGGTAGAAGGATTAGAACCTCTGTCCCTCTATTTGTTTTAGGCTGGGTTCACACTGGTCCGACAAACGCTCCGACATTGGGAGCTCATGTCGCATGACGTGTGAAATTTAATGTTTCCCTATGGGAGCCGTCCTAACTGGTCCGACACAAGTCGTTCCGACTTTAGAAATGCTCCCTGTACTACTTTGGTCCGACTTTGATCCTACTTCAGCCTATTGACTATCATTGAAGTCGGATCAAAGTCGGATTGCCGTCTCGCATGATCCGACTTCGGCACGCGACTTGTGCTCAGATCATCTTGAGGGGGAACTCCGCGCCAAATTTTAGATAAAAATCCGGCATGGGTTCCCCCTCCAAGAGCATACCAGGCCCTTGGGTCTGGTATGGAACTTGAGGGGAACCCCCTACGCCGAAAAAGCGGCGTGGGGGGTCCCCCCAATCCATACCAGACCCTTATCCGAGCACGCAGCCCGGCCGGACAGGAATGGGGGTGGGGACGAGCGAGCGCCCCCCCCCTCCTGAACCGTACCAGGCCGCATGCCCTCAACATGGGGGGTTGTTGCCTTGGGGGAGGGGGGCGCACTGCGGCCCCCCCACCCCAAAGCACCTTGTCCCCATGTTGATGAGGACAAGGGCCTCTTCCCGACAACCCTGGCCGTTGGTTGTCGGGGTCTGCGGGCGGGGGGCTTATCGGAATCCGGGAGCCCCCTTTAATAAGGGAGCCCCCAGATCCCGGCCCCCCACCCTATGTGAATGAGTATGGGGTACAGCGTACCCCTACCCATTCACCTAGGAAAAAAGTGTCAATTTAAAAAAAAACACTACACAGATTTTTAAAGCATTTTATTAGACAGCTCCGGGGGTCTTCTTCCGACTTCGGGGGTCTCTCCGGTTCTTCTCCACGCTCTCCGGATCTTCTGCCGGGCTCCTCCGCTCTCTTCTGCTCTTTTGCCGCTCTTTTGCTAAAGCGGAGGAGCCTGGTCTTCAATCTTCTGCCTTCTGCCTTCTGCCCTCTTCTCCTGATGTTGACACGACACTCTCTGGGGCTAGAATGCTCACTGTGCGCTCTGCTCTGACTTATATAGGCGGTGACCCCGCCCCCTTATGCCGTCACAGTCCCTGGGCATGCTGGGACTGTGACGTTTTAGGGGGCGTGGTCATCACCCGATGACCACGCCCCCTTATGCCGTCACAGTCCCAGCATGCCCAGGGACTGTGACGGCATAAGGGGGCGGGGTCACCGCCTATATAAGTCAGAGCAGAGCGCACAGAGAGCATTCTAGCCCCAGAGAGCGTCGTGTCAACATCAGGAGAAGAGGGCAGAAGGCAGAAGGCAGAAGATTGAAGACCGGGCTCCTCCGCTTTAGCAAAAGAGCGGCAAAAGAGCAGAAGAGAGCGGAGGAGCCCGGCAGAAGATCCGGAGAGCGTGGAGAAGAACCGGAGAGACCCCCGAAGTCGGAAGAAGACCCCCGGAGCTGTCTAATAAAATGCTTTAAAAATCTGTGTAGTGTTTTTTTTTTAAATTGACACTTTTTTCCTAGGTGAATGGGTAGGGGTACGCTGTACCCCATACTCATTCACATAGGGTGGGGGGCCGGGATCTGGGGGCTCCCTTATTAAAGGGGGCTCCCGGATTCCGATAAGCCCCCCGCCCGCAGACCCCGACAACCAACGGCCAGGGTTGTCGGGAAGAGGCCCTTGTCCTCATCAAAATGGGGACAAGGTGCTTTGGGGTGGGGGGCCGCAGCGCGCCCCCTCCCCCAAGGCACCACCCCCCATGTTGAGGGCATGCGGCCTGGTACGGTTCAGGAGGGGGGGGCGCTCGCTCGTCCCCACCCCCATTCCTGTCCGGCCGGGCTGCGTGCTCGGATAAGGGTCTGGTATGGATTGGGGGCGAACCCCCACGCCGTTTTTTCGGCGTAGGGGGTTCCCCTCAAGGTCCATACCAGACCCAAGGGCCTGGTATGCCTCTGGAGGGGGAACCCATGCCGGTTTTTTATTTAAAATTTGGCGCGGAGTTCCCCCCTAAAGATTCATACCAAACACAGTGCCGGCATTGGCGGGGATCCAAGTCGGATCCCCGTTCATTGAAAGTCGGACACATGCCGGCTTCATGTCGCAGGGCAAAGTCGGATCCAAAGTAGGACGGCTGTCGTGTCGCACCAGTGTGAACCCAGCCTTAGTGGTCACTGAGACAAGAAAGTGATCAGAATTTTAAAATTTTACAGCTGTCAGTAGAACACCTGGGGTAATCTTCCAATGGGAGCACCAACGCTGGAGACAACACTCTAATGCCCCGTACACGCGGTCGGATTTTCCGACGGAAAATGTGTGATAGGACCTTGTTGTCGGAAATTCCGACCGTGTGTAGGCTCCATCACACATTTTCCATCGGATTTTCCGACACACAAAGTTTGAGAGCAGGATATAAAATTTTCCGACAACAAAATCTGTTGTCGGAATTTCTGATCGTGTGTACACAAATCCGACGCACAAAGTGCCACACATGCTCAGAATAAATAAAGAGACGAAAGCTATTGGCTACTGCCCCGTTTATAGTCCCGACATACGTGTTTTACGTCACCGCATTCAGAATGATCGGATTTTCCGACAACTTTGTGTGACCGTGTGTATGCAAGACAAGTTTGAGCCAACATCCGTCTGAAAAAATCCTAGGATTTTGTTGTCGGAATGTCCGACCGTGTGTACAGGGCATAAGAAGAAATTTCTCCTCACAGAGATGTTCCTTTTCAGTTCCCATTGTGCTTGAGGCTCGGTTCACACTGGAACCAGCTGCGGATCCCTGTGCATCCCTATTCTCCAGTTCAGGGATGAATCAGGGCTGAATCTTTGCCTGAATTCAGCCCCGAAATGGGGCCAAAGTAGCACAGCATTTCTGTGCAGTGCTCTCCGCAGCCGCCCCGAAGATATGTGAACCGGCTCTATGGAGAGACGGTCACATTCTCCTGCTATGCAAATTGGATGTGGGGAAAACCATTTTCAATTCGCATAGGTGTGAACCCAGCCTGAAGGATAGGGTTGCCACCTGTACGGGATTCACCCGGACAGTTTGGGTTTGGAATCATGCGTTCGGGTTTCAGACTGCCTAAAGCCCGGACACATTCAGACTGGACTATGGCTTCCCAGCAGGGTTGCTGGCTGCAGTTGTCTAAGCTGAGAGTGTCTGTTACGCTCTCTTTCGTGCTGCCCAAAGCCAGCACTAACAATCCCCCCCCAAACACACACACATACGGGAGAGGAGAGAGGGCTCGATCTGCACCTCTTCCTCCCAGCCCTACCCCTCTGGGTCTGCCCACACTCCTTAGAAAAGGAAAGTGTGGGCTGGAAATTTGAAGTCCAGCAGCCTCAGATACATCTGGATGAGAGGTGCTGACTGACAAGGGGTGAGTGAGCTCACCATTCATCCCTGTCTGTGACTGAAGTCTCCCCCCTTCTATCTCCTGCCTCTGAGTGAGTACACTAAGGCAAATCGGGGTTCTCAGAGCACCCCTTACATCAGAGTTCCCCTTTACATCAGAGGTTACAGTGTTCCCCCTTCAATCAGAGTCCTCTCTGTACATCAGAGTTCTCAGTGTTCCCCCTTAAATCAGGGTTCCCAGAGCATTCCTTATGTTAGAGTCTCCAGAGTTCTCCCTTACATCAGAGTCTGCAGAGTCCCCCCTTACAGTGAAAGGGAATGCTGCGAGTTTAGATGTAAAGGGAAACTCTGTGGACTGTTATTTAATAGCAAAATATATGTATAGTTTATACTACAAAAAAAAAAATTGCTGTGTGCCGTATTCAGGTTTGACTTGAAGAAAAGGTGGCAACTCTACTGAAGGACAGAAAGTGTGAAAAAACAGGACACAACAGGCAACAACAAAAGAGTTTAACCATTCCCTCTTGTATCCAGAAAGAATGTTTTAGCTACAGTATAACAAGGCTGAAATTTACCCATAACAACTTAATACAAATAATGTTCTTTAGCAAAGAACATACATTCCACATTAACCACTTCAGCCCCGGAAGGATTTACCCACTTCCTGACCAGGCCATTTTTTTGCGATATAGCACTGCGTAACTGACCATTGCGCGGTCGTGCGACGCTGTACTCAAATAAAAGTTATGGCATTTTTTTTCCCACAAATACAGCTTTCTTTTGGTGGTATTTGATCTGCTCTGCGACCACCAATTTTTTTAAAAAAACAATATTTTTTACTTTCTGCTATAAAACGTACCCAATGAAAAAATTTTAAAAAATCTAATTTCTTCATAAATTTAGACCAATATTTATTCTGCTACATATTTTTGCTAAAAAAAAACCCCAAAAAGCGTATATTGATTGGTTATAGCATCCACAAAATAGGGGAAAGATTTATGGCATTTTTATTTATTTATTTATTTTTTTACTAGTAATGGCGGTGATGAGCGATTTCTAGCGGGACTGCGACATTACGGCGGACAGATCGGACACCCAGCTGACATTTACACCGCGTCCACCGGACCCGCTGATTGGCTCCCCCCGCTGGTCAATGGCCACGCACTCGTGCCCACAGATCGCCGTGTATGAGCCTGACGAATGCCTATGGCGGTTTGCACAGCTGAGCCAACCTCATACCTCCCAACATTTTGAGATGGGAACAAGGGACACCTACTAGCAAACATATGTAGACCTAGGACACGCCCCCTGTCACAACCCCGTAAAAGAGAATTATCCAAAAACAAAAGGTTAATTAAATCCACAAGGGATTTTTTTTACCACTACTATTCCTTTATATTGGCTTTTAAAATTTACAAATGCAGCAATTTAGAATTTAGATGAAAGCTTTAGCACTGGGAAACACTTTTTGAAAGGAAAAAAGTGCATTTTATATACATCTATATAGATCAGACCAAAATGAGGGACAAATGAGGAGGAATGAGGGACAGAGGGACATTGCTCCGAATCAGGGACAGTCCCTCAAAATCAGGGACAGTTGGGAGCTATGGCCAACCTGCTGCAGTATAACTGTGGCAGCTGGTCGGCAAGCTGACAGCATTAGTGTGTGCTGTAAATTGCCTCCAGCATTGCTCCTGTTTCTTCTTGCTGGAGGTTGCCATTTTGTTGAAGCCCAAAGCCCCAGAATAAATAATAAAGCGGAAATAAACCCATTGATTTAACAGTTAAAAAAAAACCTGGAATGCTGGGATTGCTAACTGTCACATTTGCTTGGGTCCTCAACCAAACTGTCAAACCATCAAATGGCTGGTGTCATAACTGATCACATGTGAAGCACCATGGAAGTTGCAGATCGAACAGAAGCAGCTTCCTTGGCTGTAAAGGATAGAAGGGTTTAATTCCAAATTATGGCTGTCAGCAGATCGGCCTCTACAAACTCAGCGGTGCCTAAACATGGAGAGCAACTGAGCATGTGCAGAGCAAGGTGAGACAGTGTATTACTGGATTTTAAAAAGTATAGACACTTATTTTTAATGTTTTACATAACTATACCCTTAAATGGGGCCAGCCTGAAGTGATTTAGCAGGACTTAATTTTTGGACTAAAGTTCCACTTTATGGAAAAACTGTCAGGATGGAAATATAAAAACTCAGTTTACAACTTGTTTATGTTCTGCAAGCTTCTGAGCTTCATCTTTATCTGTGCTTTATTAATTAGTGAGTCACTGACCCAGAAAAAGTAGGTGGCCATTGAAGCTGGAACTCCTAACATACAAACTTGCTCCAGGTCAGTGACTCACTAAGTGGTGACGCACAGACCTGGAACTTGTACCATTGTACTTGCACTTTTAACAGTTCGATCTTCCATTAATTGTAAACTGATCACAAGACAAGGGTTAAGTGGTATTAAAAACAAAAATGTAATATATTGCAGCTTGACAATCCTTAGAATTGGTGGATGCATTAGTATTATTTATTTTTTTAATTTGTAAATACTAATTATTTAAAAAAAAACAAACAGGGTTATACTTACCTGCTCCGTGCAATGGAATTGCACAGAACGGCCTCGATCCTACTCTTCTCGGGTCCCCTGCCAGGGCTCCTGACTGCTCTTCTTCTCGGTGTGCTACCATGGGAAGCTGCTTCCTATTATGGTACACTGGTGGCCTTGATCCTACCATAGGAAGCTGCTTCCTATTATGGTACACCGGTGGCCTTGATCCTACCATAGGAAGCTTCTTCCTATTATGGTACACCGGTGGCCTTGATCCTACCATAGGAAGCTGCTTCCTATTATGGTACAGCGGTGGCCTTGATCCTACCATAGGAAGCTGCTTTCTATTATGGTACACCGGTGGCCTTGATCCTACCATAGGAAGCTGCCTCCTATTATGGTACACCGGTGGCCTTGATCCTACCATAGGAAGCTGCTTCCTATTATGGTACACCGGTGGCCTTGATCCTACCATAGGAAGCTGCTTCCTATTATGGTACACCGGTGGCCTTGATCCTACCATGGGAAGCTGCTTCCTATTATGGTACACCGGTGGCCTTGATCCTACCATAGGAAGCTGCTTCCTATTATGGTACACCGGTGGCCTTGATCCTACCATAGGAAGCTTCCTCCTATTATGGTACACCGGTGGCCTTGATCCTACCATGGGAAGCTGCTTCCTATTATGGTACACCGGTGGCCTTGATCCTATCATAGGAAGCTGCTTCCTATTATGGTACACCGGTGGCCTTGATCCTACCATAGGAAGCTGCTTCCTATTATGGTACATCGGTGGCCTTGATTCTAAGCTGGGCTGTGTGCGTCCATAGACGTACACAGCACTGCTCTGCCCCACCCCCACTCCCTTGTCATAGGATTTGACTGACCGCAGCAGGAGCCAATGGCTCCCACTGCCTTAGCAAAGCCTGTGAAACCAGGAAGGGAGGGGAAAGAGAGCCACTACAGACTGGCACAACGCTGGATCGAGTGAAGGCTCAGGTAGTTATTGGGGGGGGGGCGTAAGGGGCGAGGATTTTACCTAAACATTTTTTACCTTAATGTAGGGAATGCTCCTGTGAGGAGGGCATACCTCCCAACATTTTGAGATGGGAATGAGGGACACATACTAGCAAATGTATGTAGGCATAGGACACGCCCCCTGCCACACCCCTTAAAGGAGAAATAACAAAAAAAAGGTTAATTAAATCCACAAGGGCTTTTTTTTACCACTACTATTCCTTTATATTGGCTTTTAAAATTTACAAATGCAGCGATTTAGAATGTGGATGAAAGGTTTAGCACCGGGAAACACTTTTTGAAAGATAAAAGATGTGCATTTTATATACAACTATATAGATCAGACCAAAATGAGGGACAAATGAGGAGGAATGAGGGACAGAGGGACAAATGAGGAACAATCCCTCGAAATCAGGGACAGTTGGGAGCTATGGAGGAGGGGAGTAGGTGGTATGGCCACGCCATACTCTGTGTGTCAGGGCTTGCTGAGAGGGCACTCGGGGAAGAGGAGGAACGGAGAGAGCCCAGGGTGCAACCCCACAAGAGGAGGTAAGGAACCGCTCTGTGCAATACCACTGCACAGAGCAGGTAAGTATAACAGTTTTTTTATTTGAGGGCAAGAAGATAAGCTTTTAGAACCACTTTAACCACTTCAGCTCTGGAAGATTTTCCCTTTTAATGACTAGGTCATTTTTTGCAATATGGCACTGCGTTACTTTAACTGACAACTGAGCAGTCGTGCGATACTGTACCCAAATAAAATTTATGTCCTTTTCTTCCCACAAATAAAGCTTTCATTTGGTGGTATCTGGCCACCTCTGTGTTTTTTTATTATTTGCGCTATAAACCAAAAATGACTGATAATTTAAAAAAAAAATCGGGTGTCCCCGATGCGGCAAAAATCCGCAAAAATCGATTGCTGGGTGACGTCATCCCGACTTGCCCCGCCCCTCCTAGGAGAGCGCTCTGAGCTATTGTTAAAATAGTTTTAATAAATCCTGTGTTACAATTAGGGATGAGCCGAACACCCCCCGGTTCGGTTCGCACCAGAACCCGCGAACGGACCGAAAGTTCGCACGAACGTTAGAACCCCATTGACGTCTATGGGACTCGAACGTTCGAAATCAAAAGTGCTCATTTTAAAGGCTAATTTGCATGGTATTGTCCTAAAAAGAGTTTGGGGACCCGGGTCCTACCCCAGGGGACATGTATCAATGCAAAAAAAACTTTTAAAAACGGCCGTTTTTTCGGGAGCAGTGATTTTAATGATGCTTAAAGTAAAAAAAAAAAAAGTGAAATATTCCTTTAAATATCGTACCTGGGGGGTGTCTATAGTATGCCTGTAAAGTGACGCGTGTTTCCCATGTTTAGAACAGTCCCTGCACCAAATGTCATTTTTAAAGGAAAAAATCTCATTTAAAACTGCTTGCGGGTTTAATGTCATGTCGGGTCATGGCAATATGGATGAAAATCAGTGAGACAAACGGCATGGGTACCCCCCAGTCCATTACCAGGCCCTTTGGGTCTTGTATGGATATTAAGGGGAACCCCGCACCCAAATTAAAATAAGGAAAGGTGTGGGGCCACCAGGCCCTATATACTCTGAACAGCAGTATACAGGCGGTGCAAACAAGACAGGGACTGTAGGTTTGTTGTTAAGTAGAATCTGTTTGTAATTTTGAACATTTTTAACGTGTTTAGCTCCAGCCAAAAAATCTTTTCTAAGCTTTTTGGAAAACATAGGGAAGGGTTATCACCCCTGTGACATTTGTTTTGCTGTCTTTCCTCCTCTTCAGAAGATTTCACCTCACTTTTTTGTCCCAATGAAAAATGTTTTTTGAAAATTTGGGTTTTTTTGTGGAACAAGGATTGGAAAGCATCAGTGGAAAGGAGAAATTGTTTTCCCATATTAACTCTTACAGGAAAGAATTTCCCTTCCTAGGGGTAGATTTCATCTCACTTCCTGTTGTCTCCTTCCGTTTGCAAGTAGGAGTCGTTTGTAAGTTAGATGTTTGAAAGTAGGGTCCTGCCCTATATACTCAGCAGAAATTTGGGCCTTAGGTGTTGCTGTGGCCACAACACTGTAAGCCCTCACAGGGCCCTGCTGTGAAATATTAGATAAAGAATTGTAATTACATGCCCCTGTTGAACAGGAGCTGAAAAATTAGGCCTTAGGCACTGGTGCTGGTGCCACAACACTGCAACCCCTCACAGACACTCTAGTTGGAACGCAGGAACGAGCCCTGCTGCAAAGTATTGCATCAAAAATTGTAATTACACGCCCCTGTTAGACAGGGGCAGAAAAATTGGGCCTTAGGCACTGGTGCTGGTGCCACAACACTGCAACCCCTCACAGACACTCTAGTTGGAACGCAGGAACGAGCCCTGCTGCAAAGTATTACATCAAAAATTGTAATTACACGCCCCTGTTAAACAGGGGCTGAAAAATTGTGCCTTAGGCACTGGTGGTGGCGCCCAGAACCAAAAATGTTCTTACAAGCTATCAGCGTGATGATTGAGGAGGAAGAGGATAATTACTCAGGGATAGTCACTCAGCATCAGCATAGGCAGTCTTTGAAGGGATCTGAGATTTCAAAAAAAATTATTCGGTTACATCAGCATCAGGTGCTTGGTAGCTGGTGGTGATCCAAGACTCATTCATTTTTATGAAGGTCAGCCGATCGACCGAGTCGGTGGACAGACGCACCCTGTGATCGGTTACCACGCCTCCAGCAGCACTGAATGTGCGTTCCGAAAGAACGCTGGATGCAGGACAGGCCAGTAGCTCAATTGCATACTGTGCAAGCTCTGGCCAGTGATCCATCCTCAAGACCCAGTAACCCAGAGGATTTTCGGTGGGAAAGGTGTCCAAGTCTGATCTTGCCCCTAGGTATTCCTGCACCATGTAAAACAGACGATGGCGATGGTTGCTGGAACCGATCATACCTTGGGGCTGCGGACCAAAAAATTGTCTGAACGCATCGGTCAGACGGCCACCTTCTCCACCGCTCCTTCTTTGACTGACCGAAGCCTCAGCAACACGTTGTCCAGAAACAGGAGTTTGTAACCTCCCAGTCTCTGGGAACGCGTTGCACAGACCTTTCTGCAAGGCCTCCCGAAGATGTTTCATCCTCTGCTCCCTCTGCGATGGCAAGATAAGGTCCGCAACCTTACCCTTGTAACGTGGATCAAGGAGGGTTGCCAGCCAGTATTGGTCCTTCTCCTTGATACCACGAATACGAGGATCCTTACGCAGGCTTTGCAGGATCAGGGAGGCCATGCAGCGTAGGTTTGCTGAGGCATTCGGTCCGGAGTCCTCTGGGTCACTAAGAACGACATGGTCCGCAGCCACCTCCTCCCAGCCACGTACAAGTCCATGTGTTTCTTGGGACTGATCCCTTAAAGACTGCTGCTGATGCTGAGTGCCAGGCTCCACCTCCATACTGACACAATCTTCCTCCTCCTCCTCTTCCTCCTCGTCCTCTTCCTGTGTGATCGGCGGGCACGCAGGAACACTGTCTGGATAAAGGGGGCCTTGAGAGCTAAGGAAGTCCTCCTCTTCCTGCCTCTGTTCTGCCTCAAGTGCCCTGTCCATTATTCCACGCAGCGTGTGCTCCAACAGGTGGACAAGGGGGACAGTGTCACTGATGCATGCACTGTCACTGCTCACCATCCTCGTGGCCTCCTCGAATGGTGACAGGACAGTGCATGCATCCCTGATCATGGCCCACTGGCGTGGGGGAAAAAAACCAAGCTCCCCTGACCCTGTCCTGGTGCCATAGTCGCACAGGTACTCATTGATGGCCCTCTGCTGCGTGTGCAGCCGCTGCAGCATGGCCAACGTTGAGTTCCACCTGGTGGGCATGTCACAGATTAGGCGGTTCTTGGGCAGGTTAAACTCCTTTTGGAGGTCCGTCAGCCGAGCACTGGCATTATATGACCGGCGGAAATGCACACAGACTTTCCTGGCCTGCCTCAGGACATCCTGTAAGCCCGGGTACCTGCCCAAGAACCGCTGCACCACCAAGTTAAGGACGTGAGCCAAACAGGGCACATGGGTCATTTGTCCCTGTCGGAGGGCAGAGAGGAGGTTGGTGCCATTGTCGCAAACCACCATTCCTGCCTTAAGTTGGCGTGGCGTCAACCACCTCTGAACCTGCCCCTGCAGAGCTGACAAAACCTCTGCCCCAGTGTGGCTCCTGTCCCCCAAGCACACCAGCTCAAGCACCGCATGGCATCTTTTGGCCTGCGTACTTGCGTAGCCCCTTGAACGCCTACGGAGCACCGCTGGTTCCGAGGAAGAGGCCATGGAGGAAGAAGAAGAGGAGGGGGTGGAGGAGAGAGGTGTGTCACAATCAGCATTTTGGAGGCGTGGTGGCGGAACAACCTCCAACACTACTGCACCTTGTCCTGCATCCTTCCCAGCTGCCAGCAGAGTCACCCAATGCGCCGTGAAACTTAGGTAACGTCCCTGTCCATGCCTGCTGGACCATGAGTCAGCGGTAATATGCACCTTACCGCTGACCGCCCTGTCCAGCGAGGCATGGACATTGCCTTCCACATGCCGGTAGAGAGCCGGAATCGCCTTCCGTGAGAAAAAGTGGCGTTTGGGTACCTGCCACTGAGGAACCGCACATTCCACAAACTCACGGAAGGGGGCAGAGTCTACCAACTGAAAAGGCAGCAGTTGAAGTGCTAGCAATTTTGCCAAGCTAGCATTCAACCGCTGGGCATGTGGATGGCTGGGAGCAAACTTCTTTCGGCGGTGCAGCAGCTGGGGCAGGGAAATTTGCCTGGTACAATCTGACGTCGGTGTACCAAAAGCAGATTGCCCACAAGTACTTGGCTGTGACACACCTAATTCTACACCTTCATTCCTCTCACTGCAGGTCTCAGAGAGGACTGAAGGTCTAGTGGGGTTGGAAATCTCAGCTGATGAGGAGCAAGGAGAGATCCTCTTTGTTCTTTGGTGTGGGTCTTTTAGATACGCTTGCCAACGAACTGCATGGCAGGTCAACATATGTCTGGTCAAGCATGTGGTACCCAAGCGGGAGATGTTTTGGCCACACGAGATACGCTTGAGACATATGTTGCAAATAGCAGCGGTGCGATCTGATGCACTCGTCTCAAAAAAGGCCCACACCAAAGAACTTTTTGAATAACGCGCAGAGACTGCAGCGCCCTGCACATGTGGAGCTTTGGGGTGTGATGCAGTCAATGTGCTGCCCTTAGGCTGGCCCCTGGAGGGCATCCTGCCTCGTTGGTGATGTGCCGCCGCCTCCTCCTCCTCCTCCTCCTCCTCCTCCTCCTCCTCCTCTCTCCTATCAGGCACCCACGTTGAGTCAGTGACCTCATCATCCCCTCCCTCCTCATCACTGGAGCAAACCTGGCAGTATGCTGCAGCAGGGGGAGCATGACTGCCAGATTGCTGTCCTTCTTGGGCACCCCCTCTGTCCGTGCTCATGTTACTGCCTTCATCGAGCTCAGTATCGTCATCAGAGCCTTCCAAACGCTGGGCATCCTCCTGGAGCATGTACCCAACACTGTGGTCAAACAGTTCGAGGGAATCCTCATGAGGACATGGTGGAGCTAGGGAAGGAGTCACTGATGACATTGAGCTGAGGGAAGAGGCCACTGCTTTGCCAGACAAAGCACCCTGGGCATGGGTGAGAGAGGATGAGGAGGATGAGGACGGCTTGGTCATCCACTCGACCAAGTCTTCCGCATGTTGCAGCTCAACACGGCCAGCTGCCGAAAAAAAGGCCAAGCGTGTCCCATGGCCACGTGCTGATGAGGATGCACCGTCTCCACGACCAGCACTAGACACAGAGCCTGCTTGCCCTCTCTTATTGGCTTGTGACTGTCTGCCTCTCCTTCTTGGCCTTCCAGACATACTAATGGCCTGTAGCTGCACTAAGCTGGGATAGAACACCTGTAATTTTCTTCAAGTAGCTTTATATACTGTAACCAGACAAGCCTGCCTGTCAGTAGGAAGATAACAGGAACGGATCTAGCTGAACACTGTGAGCAGGACGCACTGTACTAAATGTAAATAGTCTAGCTGCCTGACCGTGGTACTAATAGGATCAAATAGAACACCTGTAATTTTCTTCAGGTAGCTTTATATACTGTAACCAGACAAGCCTGCCTGTCAGTAGGAAGATAACAGGAACGGATCTAGCTGTACACTGTGAGCAGGACGCACTGTACTAAATGTAAATAGTCTAGCTGCCTGACCGTGGTACTAATAGGATCAAATAGAACACCTGTAATTTTCTTCAGGTAGCTTTATATACTGTAACCAGACAAGCCTGCCTGTCAGTAGGAAGATAACAGGAACGGATCTAGCTGAACACTGTGAGCAGGACGCACTGTACTAAATGTAAATAGTCTAGCTGCCTGACCGTGGTACTAATAGGATCAAATAGAACACCTGTAATTTTCTTCAGGTAGCTTTATATACTGTAACCAGACAAGCCTGCCTGTCAGTAGGAAGATAACAGGAACGGATCTAGCTGAACACTGTGAGCAGGACGCACTGTACTAAATGTAAATAGTCTAGCTGCCTGACCGTGGTACTAATAGGATCAAATAGAACACCTGTAATTTTCTTCAGGTAGCTTTATATACTGTAACCAGACAAGCCTGCCTGTCAGTAGGAAGATAACAGGAACGGATCTAGCTGTACACTGTGAGCAGGACGCACTGTACTAAATGTAAATAGTCTAGCTGCCTGACCGTGGTACTAATAGGATCAAATAGAACACCTGTAATTTTCTTCAGGTAGCTTTATATACTGTAACCAGACAAGCCTGCCTGTCAGTAGGAAGATAACAGGAACGGATCTAGCTGAACACTGTGAGCAGGACGCACTGTACTAAATGTAAATAGTCTAGCTGCCTGACCGTGGTACTAATAGGATCAAATAGAACACCTGTAATTTTCTTCAGGTAGCTTTATATACTGTAACCAGACAAGCCTGCCTGTCAGTAGGAAGATAACAGGAACGGATCTAGCTGAACACTGTGAGCAGGACGCACTGTACTAAATGTAAATAGTCTAGCTGCCTGACCGTGGTACTAATAGGATCAAATAGAACACCTGTAATTTTCTTCAGGTAGCTTTATATACTGTAACCAGACAAGCCTGCCTGTCAGTAGGAAGATAACAGGAACGGATCTAGCTGTACACTGTGAGCAGGACGCACTGTACTAAATGTAAATAGTCTAGCTGCCTGACCGTGGTACTAATAGGATCAAATAGAACACCTGTAATTTTCTTCAGGTAGCTTTATATACTGTAACCAGACAAGCCTGCCTGTCAGTAGGAATTTAACAGGAACGGATCTAGCTGAACACTGTGAGCAGGACGCACTGCACTAAATGTAAATAGTCTAGAAGATAACAGGAACGGATCTAGCTGAACACTGTGAGCAGGACGCACTGCACTAAATGTAAATAGTCTAGAAGATAACAGGAACGGATCTAGCTGAACACTGTGAGCAGGACGCACTGCACTAAATGTAAATAGCAGGAACGGATCTAGCTGAACACTGTGAGCAGGACGCACTGCATTAAATGTAAATAGTCTAGATAGAAGATAACAGGAACGGATCTAGCTAAACTGAATACAGTGTATATATATATATATATGCAACACCTGGGATGCATATATATACACAATACACTGTAAGTGCAGCTAACTGACTGACTGTTCTGCCTAATCTATCTAACTCAAATCAAATGACACTGTCTCTCTCTCTCTCTATCTCTCAGCACACCGGAACACACACTACACAGGGCCGCCGTGCAGGCGGCCTTATATAGTGTGGGGTGTGTACTAAATCCCCTGAGCCATAATTGGCCAAAGCCACCCTGGCTTTGGCCAATTACAGCTCTCTCTACTGACGGCGCTGTGATTGGCCAAGCATGCGGGTCATAGTGCATGCTTGGCCAATCATCAGCCAGCAATGCACTGCGATGCCGCAGTGAATTATGGGCCGTGACGCGCCACACGAATTTAGCGCGAACGGCCCATAACGTTCGCAATTCGGCGAACGATCGAACAGCCGATGTTCGACTCGAACATGGGTTCGACTCGAACACGAAGCTCATCCCTAGTTACAATCAATTAAGTGCCCCCCCTGTATGTGCTTTTTAAAAAAATGGAGCGTCATACCTCATTTCTCATTGTGTGTGTGTGTGTACAATACATGCCGCTCATGTGCCTGCCCGGCCCGCCTCTCTCCTCTCACATCTCTCCTGACGTCAGCGGGGAATTCTCAGCCCCGCACGCCTCTCTTCTGATCTGATAGCTACAGTCAGCGGGCGGGGCTGATTATTTCCCGCTGATGTCAGGAGAGACGTGAGAGGAGAGAGGCGGGCCGGGCAGGCACTTGAGCGGCATGTATTGTACACACACACACAATGAGAAATGAGGTATGAAGCGCCATATTTTTTAAAAAGCACATACAGCGGGGCACTCAATTGATAGTAACACAGGATTTATTAAAACAGTTATTTTAACTACAAATACAAACACATTTGTACTCTACTTACACCTCGTACATGCTCCATGCTGACAGTTCCCCGACATCCCCATTTGCACATTCCACTGTTAACTCCTAGGGTGCTGGAAGGTGCAAACGGGGAACCCAGGGAACTGTCAGCACAGAGACAGTACAGGAAACTTCACAGGGCTGTTTGTCAGCTGTGGATTCTATCCCTCCTGATAGCAGCAGTGTGTGTGAATGCCTGTACCCTGTAGTGCACCGGATTAGTGCACTTTTTAAGGGAATTAGGTTATTTTTAATTTAAAGCGGAGTTCCAGTCAATTTTTTGTTTATTAAAAGTCAGCAGCTACAAAAAAAGTGCATCTTCTGACTTTTAATAAAAAGACACTCACCTGTCCCACAATCCAGCGACGTGGCCACCCAAACCCTCCCTTCTCTCCCCCGCCTGTCCATGGCTCTGGCAATACTACTGTGGGCATCCGGCTGTAACAGCTTGCAGCTTCACAGCTGGCTGTGCATGTCTCACTGCGCTGTCCTTCATAGCCGGGCAATCTTCTGGGACCTGTGATGTGTCCCAGAAGATTGCAGGGAGCAAGTGGGAGCTCGTCGGTAATCGTGATGCATCGCAGAATCAAATCGAATCATTGAGCAGATAATCGTAATTTAATCGAATCATGAGACCAGTGAAGATGCTGACTTCTGGATTGTTGATCGCACAAAGGGAAAGCATCTTGTAGAACTCAGGAAGTCTCACACACTCTCAGTAGCTGGCACAGAGATTCGGGGATTTTACATGATTCTGGGCTTGTGGCCAAACTGTTGCATAAAGACATATCAGGCCTTGTTTAACCCAGCTATGATCTGTACTGGATGGGAAAGTTCTTTCCTTCAGTAAGTAATCTAGGATACCAGGCACTGCAAAATCTTAGAAATGTCAGTAACACTGTGAATATGTTTTAATAATAGATATAGTGTTGCTGTGTAGGTACTGAGACTGGGGATAACCACACTCCCTGCTGATCTGCCCTGTTGCTCGTGTAATAAAGCACTGCTACAGTGTGTGTATTTATGATCTAATATTGTATAATGCAACGTTAGCATATAAACATTGGTTCTTTAAATTGCCGGTATGGCCAAGACATAAGGGTTGGTTTACTAAAGGCAAAAATACTGTGCACTTTGCAAGTCAAGTGCAGTTGCTCCTGAGCTCAGTTAAAGAGGGGAAGCTCTGCTGACTTCTATCATCCAATCATGGGCAAGCAAAAATGATTGTTGCTTTCCTTGCATGTGATTGGGTATTCTTTGCAAAGTGCAGTTTCACCTCATTTACTAATGTAGCCAAGTGCCGGCCCTCTCCAGACCTAATGGTGATGACCCCCTGATTGTCTTTTAAACAGAACTGTGGGAGAGAGGGTTAGGGCCAGGACACCCTTTAGCAGTTGCAATGTTAATTGACAGACTCCAAGATCTCTACAGGTAGACAGCCATGCAGGGAAAGGCATCCATCTGTTGTCAGATTTTCATATATTCTGTACACAAGTCTGTCACACAAAAGTCCAAAGTACAAACACGCATGCTCGGAATCAATGCTCACCAAACACGACATTAGCAGAAGTTGCCCAAAGGGTGGCGCTCAAGAGCTGAAATTCCTCATAGTACGTCACTACGTTCGTGTCCGCTGGCCGACAGTTGTGTACCATTATGCTCTGTACACACGAGCGGACTTTTCGACCGGACTGGTCCGACGGACCGAATCCGGCAGACAATACGACCGTGTGTGGGCTTCATCGGACCTTCAGTGGACTGTTTCTGTCGAAAATCTGACGGACTTTAGATTTGGAACATGTTTCAAATCTTTACGTCGGAACTCCGCCGGACCCAGTTCCTACTGAAAAATCCGCTCGTCTGTATGCTAGTCCGACGGACGAAAACAGACGCTAGGGCAGCTATTGGCTACTGGCTATCAACTTCCTTATTTAAGTCCAGTCGTACGTCATCACGTACGAATCCGTCTGACTTTGTTGTGATCGTGTGTAGGCAAGTCCGTTCGTTAGAAAGTCCGTCGGAAGTCCGTGAAAAGTCCGTTGGAAAAACTGTCGGATTCTTTGTTGCCGAAAAGTCCGCCCGTGTGTACAGGGCATTAGCATGCAAGACAAAATCCAGGCACATGCCCTTCGGACAAAAGTCTGATGCTTTGTCAGCCGAAAATCTGATCGTGTGTACGAGGCTTTAAGCCTCGTACACACAATCGGATTTTCCGACTGGAATTGTGTGTTGACAGACTGTTGGCCTAAAATCTGACCGTTTGTAAGGTCCATCGGACAATTGTTGTCGTATTTTCCGCGGATAAATGTTGGATGGCAGGCTTATAAATTTTCCGCGGACAACGGTTTGTTGTCAGATTTTCCGATCGTGTGTACACAAGTCCGTCTGACAAAAGTCCAAAGTACAAACACGCATGCTCGGAATAAATGCTCACCAAACACAATATTAGCAGAAGGTGCCCAAAGGGTGGCGCTAAAGAGCTGAAAAGCCACGTAGTACGTCACTGCGTTTGTGTTTGTTGGCCGGCAATTGTGTGCCGTTTGTATGCGAGAGAAGTTCCTGGCCAACGCCCTTCGGACAAAAGCCTAAAGTTTCATCTGCGGAAAATCCGATCGTGTGTACGAGGCTTTAGACTGGGATGCCATTAAAGTTCATGTGCGTGTAAAGGCAGGCGTCCTGATACTTCTGGTAATATAGTGTACCTTGGACTGTCTATATTCCAAAAAGGGGTCATTTGGGGGATATTTGTACTGTTCTGACATTTTTTGGGCCTCAAGAAATGAGATAGGCCATCAGTACATCAGGACTGATCAATTTTCAGATATATACCACAGTTTGTGGACTCTATAACTTTCCTACAGTCTAAATAATAAAAACGGATTTGGGTTATTAAAAAGTATAAAAATGTAGCAGAATACATTTGGCCTAAATTTATGAATAACCATTATTTATTTGCAAAGTGTTAAAACAGAAACAAAGAAAAATGTGTTTTTTTGTTTATTTACCCAAAAATAAAAACCCAGTAGTGATTAAATGCCACCAAAAGAAAGCTTAAATTGTGTGAACAAAATGATTACAGTGTTCCATGACCGCGCAATTGTCATTCAAAAGTGTGACAGCGCTGAAAGCTGAAAATTAGCCTGGGCAGGAAGGGGGTGAAAGTGCCGGGTATTGAAGTGCTTAATACCACCTGAGACTACTTTGCTCTAGGTCAAGAGTGCCAGGTCAAGGTGTGCATTGCAGGTCATCATCAAAAGCAAGGGCAAGGCGGCAAATAATCCATATACTTACCTCTCATAACGGAGTCTGCACAAGCTGAGTGGGGAGGGACTGGGAAGACCATGCAATATCAGATTGTGACATCATCAATAACCCCAGGGACAGCTGGAAGCAGACCCACTCCTACCTTTCCCCTCTCCTACTCCAGTAACAGAAATGTTGCTAAGATGGATTACCCTGCAGCCACCAGGGCCGGGGTGTAAATGTTAAAGTTGGAAAGAAACTGGGAATACACCAGTATTAACCAGGGATGAAAATGGGGACATTTTGTTTCTTGGGGACAGGCTCTAAAATCAGAGACTGTCCCCGGAAACCAGAGATGTTTGGTCACCCTGATGTACCATAGCCCCCTAGTTTTCATATATAATATTATATATAATACTGGCTTTCCAACTGTCAGTAAAGGCCTACCAATAGGTTGCTCAGGAATTGTCCAATAGCGGGATGGGGAGGGAAGTGTGTCCTGACTTTCAGTAAGTCGGTGTCTGTTTCCATCAGCCATTCAGAAGGCTTAAAAAATAATAAGTGCTCCCATCCTCATACCAAGGAACTCTACCCTAGCTGTTTACATTCTGGATAGAATGGGGAAAGGCAGGTGTTTGGTTTTTATTGCAGTTTTCTCTGTATTGAGTGCATGCTTCAATCATTTAAAGGTGAACTCCACTTTCATAAAAAAAAAATAATAATAATAGTAGAGCTTGTAAGTTTCTACACAAGCAATTTTGTAATTTTAATGTAATTATAAGTTACCTTCCCATTTCAATCTGTAGCTGTTGTAATTTTCTAAAACTATTAAAAAGTCATTGCATTATGGCAACCTGGATGCGCTCTCCACTGCATAGCTTATATAGTAGGTGAGGTCGAAAAAAGACACAAGTCTATCAAGTCCAACCTATGTGTGTGATTATATGTCAGTATTACATTGTATATCCCTGTACGTTGCGGTCATTCAGGTGCTTATCTAATAGTTTCTTGAAATTATCGATGCTCCCCGCTGAGACCACCGCCTGTGGAAGGGAATTCTACATCTTTGCCGCTCTTACAGTAAAGAACCCTCTACGTAGTTTAAGGTTAAACCTTTTTTCTTCTCATTTTAATGGGGGCCACGAGTCTTGTTAAACTCCCTTCCGCAAAAAAGTTCAGTGCTCACAACCTTTCCTCATAACTAATATCTTCCAGACCCTTTATTATCTTTGTTGCCCTTCTTTGTACTCGCCCCATTTCCAGTACATCCTTCCTGAGGACTGGTGCCCAGAACTGGACAGCATACTCCAGGTGCGGCCGGACCAGAGTCTTGTAGAGTGGAAGAATTATCTTTTTATCTCTGGAATTAATCCCCTTTTTAATGCATGCCAATATTCTGTTTGCTTTGTTAGCAGCAGCTTGGCATTGCATACCATTGCTGAGTCTATCATCTACTAGGACCCCCAGGTCCTTTTCCATCCTAGATTCCCCCAGAGGTTCTCCCCCCAGTGTATAGGTTGCATTCATATTTTTGCCACCCAAATGCATTATTTTCCATTTTTCCATTTTTTAGTTGCCCACCCTACTAATTTGTTCAGATATTTTTGCAAGGTTTCCACATCCTGCGGAGAAGTAATTGCCCTGCTTAGCTTAGTATTGTCTGCAAATACCGAGATTGAACTGTTTATGCTCCAGGTCATTTATGAACATATTAAACAGGATTGGTCCCAGCACAGAACCCTATCATAAACTTTTTATTAAGAATATTTACATTTTTGAATGGTTCTTGCCTGGTCAGAATTCTATTTTAAGTCCCCAAGAGATCTAGCAGGTGACTACAAATAAAATACTAGCTTTTCATAGACTGAACATTTAGGTCAATAACCGTTCCGAGCCATGTCTCTACCTTCATAGTGTCCGTTTTGTTTTCCATGGAACAAAGGAACCAGGTGTTCGCTGCAGGCACAGTTGCATTTGTTTAACATAATTTAAATGTTGATTAAAAGTGATTCTTCCTCTGTTTGCATGAGCCTGCCTTATGAAGAATGTCTAGTATTGTACTCCGGATACTACAATGGGGATTGTGAATATGTAAACACAATCTGCCACATGTGGGTGGTGAACTGTAGGCGGCAATACAGCAAGCATGTTGCTCTAGGCCATTAAGATCTGCAATAGGACTTCAAACTACAAACCTTCCCTATTAACCCTTTTGCTGCCAGAGACATTTTTTACATTTTTGGAATGCGTTATAAAAAAAAAAATTGAGTCCGGAAGATTAGTATAAACCCCCAAGCATAGGCGTGCGCGCGGGATCTTTTTTCTTTCTAAGTTAACCGCTTGCCGACCAGCGCACGACGATATACATTGGCACAATGGCACGGCTGCGCAAATGGGCTTACCTGTACGTCCCCTTTAAGACGCGGCATTGTGGGCGCGCCCGCGGGTCGCGCAGACTCGATGTCCCCCGGTGTCCCGCAATCGTGTCACGGAGAGGCAGAACAAGGCATTTCCCTGTTCTGCCTAGCAACATGACAGGGATCTACTATTCCCTGTCATCGGGAGCAGTGATCGCTGTCATGTCATTGATAGCCCATTCCCCCCCCCAACAGTTAGAATCACTCCCTAGGACACACTTAACCCCTTAATCGCCCCCCTAGTGTTTAACCCCTTCCCTGACAGTGTCATTTATACAGTAATCGGCGCATTTTTATTGCACTGATCGCTGTATAAATGACAACGGTCCCAAAATAGTGTCAAAAGTGTCCGATGTGTCTGCCATAATGTCGCAGTCACGATAAAAGTCGCAGATCGCTGAGATTACTGATAAAAAATAAATTAATAATAAAAATGACATAAATTGATCCCTTATTGTAGACGCTATAATTTTTCGCTTATTGCAATTTTTTTTTTTTAACAAAAATATGTAGAAGAATACATATCGGCCTAAACTGAGAAAGACATTTTTTTTTTTTAGATATTTTTGGGGGATATTTATTATAGCAAAAAGTAAAAAAATATTGCTTTTTTTTCCAAAATTGTCCCTCTTTTTTTGTTTAAAGAGCAAAAAATAAAAACCACAGAGGTCATCAAATACCACCAAAAGAAAGCTCTATTTGTGTGAAAAAAAGGACATCAATTTTGTTTGGGTGCAACGTCGCATGACCGCGCAATTGTAAGTTAAAGCGACACAGTGCTGTATCACAAAAAGTGCTCTGGTCAGGAAGGGGGTAAAATCTGCGGCAGAAGTGGTTAACTCAGTGCCTCTGGGGCTTGTGTTTTCTGTTCTTTTTAGATCAGCTAATCCTCACCTCATGGGATGCAGAGTCCCTCTGCTGCTTGGTCCTCCCCCCTGCAGCGCTGCCGGCTGTCTCTTCACTGACACATGAGGGGATGGTTCAGGATAGAGAGCGGGAGAAGGGAGAGATATGTTATTTAAGGCCCCTTCCCTTTACTGAATGAACACAGTGAGTGATTGGTACCATTCACTGTGTTCAGTCATAAATGAAGTTTGGTAAACTATGTTTACAGTGCTTATGTTTGTGAAAGAAAAGGAAGTCGCTCAGCACAGAGTACTTCCCATTCATTCACTGTCCAGTGCAGCGGAGGCTACAGAGAAAGGGACTAGAGAATCTCTGTCCTCAGCCCCTTTATTTGTGTCAAAGTAAGACATCAGGAGTCTGTTTAGACCCCTGATATTTCACCAAAGCCGCCCAATGGGGCTCTTAAAAAGAAAATGTTACAGTAAATGTCGCGGTATTGGTCATGTAAGTATCTGCATTTAGGCAAAGCCTTGGCATTTGGGAAATAGACATATGAGTGCTGCCAGCATTGCTGCAGAGGTTGAAGGGGTGGGGGGGTCAGCCTGTCAGTGCTGAGACCATACGCTGCACACTGCATCAAATTGGTCTGCATGGCTATCGTCCCAGAAGGAAGCCTCTTCTAAAGATGATGCAAGAAAGTCCGTAAACAGTTTGCTGAAGACAAGCAGACTAAGTACATAGATTACTGGAACCGTGTCCTGTGGTCTGAGATCAAAACAAACTTATTTGGTTCTGATGGTGTCAAGTGTGTGTGGTGGCAACCAGGTGAGGAGTACAAAGACAAGTGTGTCTTGCCTACAGTCAAGCATGGTGGTGAGAGTGTCATGGTCTGGGGCTGCATGAGTGCTGCTGGCACTGGGGAGCTACAGTTCATTGAGGGAACCATGAATGCCAACATGTACTGTGACATACTGAAGCAGAGCATGATCCGCTCCCTTCAGAGACTGGGCATGTCTTCAGACCTAAACCCTATTGAGCATCTGTGGGACATCCTCAAACGGAAGGTGGAGGAGCGCAAGGTCTCTAACATCCACCGGCTCTGTGATGTCATCATGGGAAGAGGACTCCAGTGGCAACCTGTAAAGCTCTGGTGAACTCCATGCCCAAGAGGGTTAAGGCAGTGCTGGAAAATAATGGTGGCCACAAAAAAAAGATTGACACTTTGGGCCCAATTTGGACATTTTCACTTAGAGGTGTACTCACTTTTGTTGCCAGCGGTTTAGACATTAATGGTTGTGTGTTATTTTGAGGGGGCAGTAAATTTACACTGACATACAAGCTGTACACTCACTACATTGTAGCAAAGTGTCATTTCTTCAGTGTTGTCACATGAAAAGATATAATAAAATATTTACAAAAATGTGAGGGGTGTCCTCACTTTTGTCAGATACTGTACCAACAGCAATAGTTGCAGCTTCATGCAAGGGCCCATGTACACAGCCAGTGGGTGAAAACCTGGCAGTGACAGGTTTGTGGTTATGTTATGCTATTATCAGGAATGGTTTCACACAATACTATTCATTATGGCACTGCCTGTCCAACCCTCAACTCTTCATTAGTCTTCAGGAAGTGTTAGGCATGAATGCCTCAGAGACACATTAGCAGTATATTAGGTGGCAAAATATGTGCCAATACCAGGAAAATAAATCATTCTATAATGAAAGTGTAAATAAAATGTCACCAGTGATGTGTCTGATATTTAGTGAGTAAACTCGGAAACCAGGCACCTGAAGTAAAGAACAGGGAAAGGTTAATCTCTTCTCACTGATACACTGTCATTGGCCTGCCAGCTTATATCATATCATATAATGATCCTCTAACAAGGCTGAAATAGGAATAAAAAGCACCCTTGGCATGAGGACCATCCCCAGAAAAATGGATCCAAAAGATAAACATAGGATTTAGTCCAAGGGCACTAGTTGTACTGTGTGCTGTTGATTTCCTTGGGTCATAACGCCAGTCTTTTGTGCTTGTGAAAAGTGGAATGCCAGCCTTCACTATCCATACGTTAGATATTAGGAACGTATGAAATCCCTGTGCAGGTTAAACGGTACATCATGGTTTACTGGTAAAGAGTTTCTTTGCAACCCTGTCTAAATTCCTACCACCCATACTGATTGACCCAGGAAGCACTGAAGGTGGGACAAACCAGGGTCTTGTAGTTGTGTCAGAAGATATAATACTTTGCAGATGTTGTATACACAGAGAGTAGCATCTCTGGCCAAGCTGACTACAGCCTATGAGAGTCAGTGACTTTTTTGACCACAGCAGTGGCTATTTGTTTTTCTTAAAGGTACAAGATGGAAATGGGCACAAGAGACAACCAGCTATGACAATATGATGTGTCAGTTCAGTGGGGTGCTGGAGAATATTCGAAAGAACAACCAACAATCAATACTTCTTGGTGGATTCTTTACAAATACGAAAAAACAAAGCAAAGTATGTCAATTGTTGGGTGGTGTTGTGCCTGTATTTGGGGAGGTGCTGTAAACACCCAGAGTCCAGTTTCAGAGAACAGGACTTGTTGGTGAACTTGGTTCTAATATATGCGAATTGGATGCATTTTAAACCGCATCCAATTCGCATGACATGTGAATGTGACCAGGTGTCAATGGAGATGGTTCACACATGTCCAGAGTGGCCAAGGTGTGGTTTCAAAAAGGGTCCTGTGCATTTTTGGGTCCAGTTCAGGTGCGAATTCAGGCAAAAATTTGCACCTAAACTGTGAACAGAAACGCACTGAACCCCGGACCCCGAACACTCACAGAATACAGCAGCAATGTGTAAGAGCAGGTACGTTGTGCCAACAGGGTCTGCCTTCAGGGGCAGAATATGGCCTGGTCGGTCCGTACCCAAATGGGAAGGTGTATAGGAAGGATGGCATGTCCCTGTTCTTTCCCTACCCATCTGCAACCTCTCCCTGCTGCTTGTCACTATCCCTTTCAGATTGGTGACCTGTCCCTACACTAATTACATGAAAAATGCACGCCAAGCCTGGGAGCCAGGGCATTAAATAGGTTCTGCCTGGTTCGCTGTTTGAAAAGTTTAGTTCCTTTTTGAAACGGGTGGTTCAGGATGTTTCGGGCCTAGCTTCATTTATCCATTATTTGGATGACTTCTTTTGTATAGGGCTGGCTGATAGTACTATCTGTGCTTCTCTTTTGGCTACAGTCAAACATGTTTTTGCGTTTTTTGGTGTCCCCTCCGGCCACGGAGTTGCATTTTTTAGGTATTGTCATCGATACTGGGGCAATGGAGTGACATTTGCCTTTGGGCAAACTTGATGATCTGAATTAGACGGTTTCCGCAGCCATGCAGAGTAAGAACATTTAGCTTAGGGATTTGCAATCTCTCTCTTGGGCAAATTTAATTTTGCTTGTCCCATTATGCCCATGGGGCGTGTTTTTTGTAGACAACTGGCAGCGGCCACGGCTGGCGTCAGGGCACCACATCATTATATTTGATTGGTGCTGGACCATCAAGAGGACTTGCAAGTGTGGGATCATGGTTGGTGGAGTGCCTGGTGTTGGCCATCAGAATGGCGAGAGGTTGGTTTAGTGCGTAATTTGGCTGCCCTGGAAATGTTTCCCATTGTGTTGTCAGTGGAGTTGTGAGGTAAGGAATTTAGTAATAGACGCGTTTCATTGTGATAATTTGGGGGTTGGTACAGGCCATTAATAGTGTTATGGCTTCTTCTCCTCCTGTTGTCCGCTTGCTTCGCCACTTGGTTCTTACTTGTTTGCATCTTAACTGTTTTGTGTCTGCTGTGCATGTCCCGGGAGCTGATCATTTAGTGGCAGATGCGTTGTCTTGTTTCCAGTGGGACAGATTCCGTCGTTTGGCACCGGAAGCGGAACAGCACAAGATTCCATGCCCTGAATGGCTGTGGAGCATTGCATTGCCACTTCTCAGTTCTTAATTCACAAGTCAGTTTCTGCGTCTACTTGGACTTGTACAGCAGGGTGGGGCAGGAATGGAGGGGCCTGGTAAGTAAAGTTGGGGGTGCTCTCGGGAAGAAGATGGGGTACATTTGTTACTTTATTTTGTCAGCAGAAATTTTGAACGCAGGGTTTCTGTCTCTTCTATGTCTTAGAAGTTGGCTGGGCTGGATTTCATGTTTAAGTTGGCTGGTCAACGTGATGCGACAAAAGTTTTTACAGTCAGACAAGCTATGCGGGGTTACCGCAAAGGTCGCTCTGTAGCTGATTCTAGATGCCTTGTTTTTTTTTCGGCCCTTGGTGCTGTAGTGGGACAATTAGGGAAGGTTTGTTTCTCTGAGTATGAGGTGGCATTATTCCAGGCTGTCTTTGTATTGGCCTTTTTTGGGGCTTTTCGAGTGGGAGAACTTGTCAGTCAGAATAAGCAGGGTGAGGGTGGTTTGGGCGTCCATGGTGTGTGGGTATGGGACAATACCGTTGGTGTTTTTCTTTGAAAATCAGAAACGGATCAATTGGGGAAGGGCTTTTGGATCGAGTTGTGTGCGGTCCCTTCTTCTCCAGTCTGCCCAGTGATAGCTGTTGGGGGTTTTCCCAAAATTTGGCCCGATATTCTGGGTGTTTTCTTTGTACATGCGGATGGAACTGCTGTGTCCTGATTTCAGTTTAGGGCTGTGATCAAAAAATGTCTTTGTTCTGCTGGGATGAGTGCAGACAATTATTCTTCCTATTCATTCCGGATTAGGGCGGCTACTGAAGCGATCAGATGGGGCTTGGATGATCAGGTGGTTCAGCATATTGGGTGATGGCAATCAGTTCGATTTTGGTCTTATGTGCGCCCTCATTTATTGTAAGTTCAGGGGTTGGCAGGTTAGGTAGTGGTTTTTCAGTGGCTGTTGCCTGGGTTTCATGCTATTTCTCCTCTGTTTCATGGGTCTACTAACATATGCGTGTTGTTTGTTATTGGGGTTTGGGTTTATTGGGGGGTGTTATATTTCCCCCTCCCCTTTTCTTTTTCTTTCAGATTCAGAGGCATGCCTGGTGTGGATCCTGGGTCACTTATATGTTTATTGGGGTGCCAGGAGGGCTGAAGTACAGGACGAGGGAAGGCAGTTGGGTTTCTCCAGGGAAGAGGTCACAGTTTGGTGGCTTGGTGTTCCGGGAATGATATATACAATAGAAATTTTTTTTTTCTCTTGGTGGGATTTTAAAGGGCGGAAGTCTCAAAAAGTACATCAACGAGTATGAAAATAGTAGTTTTATTTTATCAAAAAGTTAAAAAGCATGACACATATTAATGGCAACAAAAAATAATGGCAACAAAAGAAAATAGTAACTTACTATAAAACCTCGAAACGCGTTGGGCTTGCACTGCAAACCAGCCTTTTGCTGAGGCAGCTCCTATGTGGGGTTAAGTGTAGTACTGTCAATTTGTTTTGTATATAATTGCTGTATCACCATCATTTGTTTCTTTGGCATCCATTTTTTCTATTATTATTTTTTGTTGCCATTAATATGTGTCATGCTTTTTAACTTTTTGATAAAATAAAACTACTATTTTTATACTCTTTGATGTACTTTTTGAGACTTCCGCCCTTTAAAATCCCACCAAGAGGAAAACATTTTTTCTATTGTATATTGATATAGGGATGTGGGCTGGTTGTCTCTTTCCACAAAGTCCTTGTCACCATTCTATGTTCCGGGAATGATATGGTCCAGGGTCGTGCCTGAAATTCACCGGCATACTAGATTGGATAGGCCCCCTTCTATTGCATTTTGGGGGTAATGACCTTGGGCTGCGTTGCTCATGTGAACTGATCAGGGACATTAAAGTGTTACTAAACCCAGTAATATGAAAATAGTTCATCCGCCCCCCTACAGTGCCCACAGCTTATAAATCTTTTTACATTAAAATACTGCCATTATATACCTTTTTGGATGATCTGTATACCATGGTTACATGATAAACTGCACAGTTTCTCCAGTGCCGAGAGTTCAGGTAGGAGGAGATTTCCACTACAGCCTGTATACACGACCACATGTATGATGTCAATATCATGTGACCTGGCTAGCTCTGAGAACAAGTAAATGTTCTCTCCAGCATAAAAACACAACTGAGCATGTGCAGGTCGGCTATCCTGCCTGTCTTAGCTGGTCTTCCCCAGATAGACAGTGTCGGAGGGGGAGGATCTATGCATACAGGATAAACACAATACAGAGATTAACCCCTTAAGTTCCACAGTGAGTATAATACGCATGCTATGCTGCATATACAGACTGATTTTACTGTTGTGGGTTTAGTAACACTTTAAGTTTGTTTTTTTGCAGCGTAGGTCATTTTTTCTGGATACCATCTTTGTGTGGTCTGATATTGTTGCCAGGTCTGCATGGCGTTTGGCTCACTCTGTTGAAAAAAATCACAGAGCTGAGCTTTTGTGTTCTGATAGGGGGGATGGTCCCCCGCCAGAACACTTCGACCAGCCCTCTCAGGCATTTGCTGAGAACGCTGATAGGGAGTTGGTCAGCTGCTGGTTTTCCAGCATGCTTGTCTGACAAAAGACAGACAGATGGACTGCTTCTGTCGGACCAGCTGCCATACACACTGGCCGAATTTCGGATGTTTTTTTATTGAACAGGTAGATTTTTTTTTTTTTTTTGAACCAGCCGGCATTCCCCCTGTGTGTACTAGGCTTTAGAATTTAATTGATAAGATGCATAGGTGTGAATAGAGCCAAACTATGGGGCGTGTACTACTGGTGTAGCACATCCATACCATGGACATTAGAGAAGTAAAAGCAGGACTAGCGAAGCCCATACAAAGACAATCCCTGTCTTCAGTCTGAGTTGGCATGACCCCTCTGATACCCAACCCCTGTTAGGAAACGTAGTCACTAACAGCACCTGGAGCAGGGTGATAAAGCATAGGCTGAGAGTTCTTGGCATAAAGTGACCATGTTGGAGAATGCAGTCTTCATTGCTTAGTAGCTTAGCAGTTGCCTGTTGGTGAACATAGCAAGAAGGTGCCTCCAACGCTCAATGGATCATGTGAGGTCTGGTTGTAAGGGGTCACCGCACATTACATTTGACCTAATTAATACATTTGTGCAATCTTGCCTCATATGAGCCACATTCAGTGCTTTGGGAACTTTATCTTAATGAACCAGCTGTTTGTTCTATGGTACGGTAGTAGGAACATGCCTTGACATGCCTAGTACTAACATGCTGGTTACTAGTTCATACAGTACAGTATTTGTCACAGCAGGAGCTTCTGGTCAGTAAGAACACCCTTCCCCACCGTTTCCCCTCATTTCTATGGACACTGCTGCTCATCCTGCTCATCCATGGTCTCCTTGTATAGGAAGGAACCCAACAAGGATATGCCTAATATTTTTTTTTTACATTTTTTAATATAGATTTTTCTACACAGTTTTGCTACTGCACCTCCATAAACAAACCAAAAGACATAATTCAACCCAAAACACATGGCAAACAGCTATGCAGCTTTAGTCTAGGCTCACACTTGCGCACGTTGTGGGTACAGCAGCCCAATCATTAGAATGGGCTCCCGTACCAATGAGAAACACAAGGAAAGAAACCCCTTATCCTTTTTTAAAAATGCACCGCACAGAACGCATGGAGCTGCAGCACCATGTGGTTTTGCTCATGCAAAACGCGGGCCTTTTGCCAATGCGTAGGGCACCATGAAGAATTCATGGCACCCCACATGTCTGCTAAAGAGCAGCGTGTCTTGCCCGTGCATCAATATATGTGAACGTAGCCGAAATCCAGATATGTCAAACTTTTGATCCACCTGCCAGTATTATTCATAATTTTCAGCTTTTTAGCTGATCTTGCCAAAGGGTGGCAAAACGATTCACTATTGCAGAACTGTATTTCATAATTCTCATGAATTGATAATAGATGTGGGGAGTAATTAGTAATAGTATGCAGTCTTTAGTTTTTTGTTTTTTTTTGTTTTTTTTGCTAGATTATTTTGTATTGAATAAACATTTTTTTCATTTTTAATTTACCATGTGTGGTCAATTTTTAATACTAGTTTCATCCCTTGTTACATCTCAGTGCTGCTGATCTAATGCCAACTCTTTGCAGCCACGTCATGTCTGCATACACTCCAGCAATGGCTGCTTGTCATTTCTCAGGTCAGGGTTCTAGAAATGGACCAAGCTTGTGTAATGTGTGTTGAACTAACCACTTGTTATGTCCATCAGAAGTCTGTATGACAGGGTGACAATGCAGGAGTAAAACTGGGAGGCAGGGACAAAACATTGTCACCCTATAACAGGAAATGCCCAAACAAGGACATTCGTCGCAGGATCACCAGGTATTATTTTAATGAAAGCTGCAGATTTTAAAATATTGAAAATGATCTTTTAACCTCTTGCGAACCGCCCACGTACATTTACTGTGGGGCGGCGGCTCCTGTGGGCAGAATCACCTACAGGTAAGTTATTCTTCACTTCCGGGTCTGGGATGTGTACGCGCGCCGCTGGCGACCCGCTCTCGCTATGATTGGACACAGTGGGAGGCAATCAGCAGGTCCAGCATGACGCGATGTCCGTGGGGACCCACCAAACGTTCGAGGCACAGGCAGAATACCTATCTGTGATAAGGGAAGGCAGTGATCTTGTGTTTCTGCTAAGCAGGAACACGGATTTCTGCCTTCCCACAGTACAAGCACCCCCCACACAGTTAGAAAACACTCCCTAGGAACACCTTTAACCCTTTGATTGCCCCTGATGTTAATCTCTTCCCAGCCAGTGTCATTAGTACAGTGACTGGTACAGTGCATTCTTTTTAGCACTGATCACTGTATTACTGTCACTGGTTCCAAAAAAGTGTCAAAAGTGTCAGTTAGTGTCCAATTTATCCACTGCAATATCGCAGTCCCGCTATAAGTCACTGATCGCCGCCATTACTAGTAAAAAATAAATAAATCCATAATTGTATCCCATAGTTTGTAGACGCTATAATTTTTGCGCAAACCAATCAATAAACGCTTATTGGGATTTTTTTTTTACCAAAAATATGCAGCAGAATACTTGTTGACCTAAATTGATGAAGAAATTAGATTTTTTACATTTTTTTTTTTTTTTATTGGATATGTTTTATAACAGAAAGTAAAAAATATAGGTTTTTTTTTTCCCCCACAATTGTCTTTCTTTGTTTTTATAGAGCAACAAATAAAAACCGCAGAGGTGATCAAATATCACCAAAGGAAGGATCTATTTGTGGGATACAACGTCGCAGGACTGCGCAATTGTCAGTTAAAGTAACGTAGTGCTGTATCACAAAAAAATGGCCTGGTCATGAAGGGGGGTAAACCTTCCGGAGCTGAAACGATTAAATTATATTAATTTAGTGGCTGAGGTTATATATACTTTAACATTCAGTGCACTGGATATTTGTTCAGTTTTGGACACCAAACTGTGTCTAATTAGGGTGAGTCCACGGCGTTCCCCAATTTAAAATACTGCAGCAACACAAATGCAAATATATGAGGAAGCTGCACAATTTGTATGACCAACTTTAGGACACAGGACCTAATTGATCAAGTGGTGATAGCACCAAAGGCATGCTAAGTGGCCTCTCAAAGATAAGATAACATGGGATACTATTACTGGAAGGGCCACTTCAGCATATGTGCCGCTTGATGAATCAGTGTGATATGGTACATAGCAGAAGATCCAAACCTATAAAGTATATGCCTTTTCTTATTTGCTCATTTTTGGTCTGTTATATGTACTATTGAAGGTGTTTTATTATATCTGTTCAATTAGGGGATAAAATACCTGTTGATTCTGCCTGATATCCTATGAGATGAAAGCTTCCTGTGCTGTCTACCTCTATTGACTGTTATCAGTTTGTTTCCAGTACTTACTGTGGACTGCCAAATACTTCCCTGATGCAGTGTTAATTTCGTCGGCAAAAACGACTGAAACATTTTAGTCGACTAAATGAATATTATTTTAGTCGGCTAAAATATGACTAAAACTAAAACAACTGAGAGGACTGAAATACGATTAAAACTAAAATGGCCTTTTAGCCAAAAGACTAAAATGGGACTAAAACTAAAATGCCATTTTAGTCAAAAGACTAAGACTAAAACTAAATTGAAATTTTACTTCAAAATTAACACTGGTCTGTAGTGCATGTTTATACCTCAATACCATAATAAATAACATTCGATTTTTCACTCCAGCAGTATATAATGAGTTTGGAAATTGTAGAAAAATGTTAACTAATGCATTACAATTTAATTACACCCATTTGGTTTTAGACGACTAAAATGAGTTTTAGCCGACTAAAATGTATTGGAAATTTAGTCGACTAAATACCACTAAAACTAAAACAATTGCAGAAGACTAAAATGGGACTAAAACTAAAATGCCATTTTAGTTCTAAGACTAAAACTAAATCAAAATTTGCTGCAAAAATTAACACTGCCCTGATGATATGCTAAAAAGAGAAAAGGGGGAGGCATTCTGAAGTCCTAACACATTTCCTGCCCTGGGGTGACTACACTATTATGAAGCATATAATATGTTGAAAGAACATTGTCATCTTAGGACAGAAAGTTTGTAACTGGCAGGATCACCCTTAGCTCCCAATTGTCCCTGATTTGGAGGGACTGTCCCTGATTTGGAGCAATGTCCCTCTGTCCCTCTTTCCCCCCTGATTTGTCCCTCATTTTGATCTGACTGAGTTGGATAGGCTGGTCCAGCAGGAAATAGAGCTGGACAATCGGTATTGGGCTCTGCAATGGCACGCGGAGGAGGCATATTTAGGGGAGACAACAGAATGCTCTCCGGAGGGATATGACTTTGGAGGCCCTGGATTGCTGTGGGAGAGCCTTACAGATCGTTTTATGTTTGGCGATGAAGGGGAACCTGCCCTTGAGGACCTGCGAGAATATAGAGAGGCTATGCTCAGTCTTCCAGGGGTCTCAGAGCTCAAACCTGATCTGGACCATTTGCTAAGGAAGGAACAGCATCTGGAAAGGGCATACAGGAAACTGCTAGAACATGTTCAGCAGCATGCCAGAGAATCGGCAGTGGAAAATCTGGAGATTGCCGTCCCCAAACCTGAAGTGCTGACAACAGGGCAGAGCTCTGCTAACCTCTGCCCAGCACTGATAGCATCTTCTGGGTTCCAAGAACAGGATATGGTGAACCTCTATCCCCAGACATTAGTTGCAGAGACAGGGGATTTGATAGACTTTTCTGCTGAGGAAGAACAACCTGATGATCCTCCAGCAGAAGAGCTGCTATCAGGGCCAAAGTTCACTGTGCTCTGTCCAGCACCAACAGTGGCTTCGGCCTTCTTGAGAGAAGAAGTAGTCGGCCTTTCTCCCACAACGCTGACAGGGACATGTGATTTTCTGCCAGCAGCATCTATGGAGTTACAACAAACTTCTCCAGCTGAAGATCTGGTAACTGAACAGAGGGTCCAAGACCTCTGTCCCACACTTTTAGCAATTCCAGAGACTGGGGATATAATAGACGTTTCTGTAGAGGAGGAACCACCTAGCAAACCCCCAGCAGAAGTTCTGGCAACCGGACAGAGGGTCCAAGACCTCTGCCCCACACCTGCAGCAATTGTGGAGGCCCAGGGTGAGGAGGTGGCAGTCGATCGCGAGCTTGATCTGGTGTCGGTGGATGGGGCTTCAGTCCCCACCTGTATACCCCAGGGATGCTGGGCGGTCGGCCCAGATCCCCAAAGGCATGACGGAGAGAGCCTAGTCCCCCTGTCTTCTCTCCAGCAGCAGAAAGAACTCCAGGGAGAAGGGCCAGTCCGGGCCTCTCCCCAGCGGCAGGTATGTTCTCTGAGAGAGGCAGAGGTTGGCTGGGTGAGTAATGCTTTGTTTGGAACAATTTTTTTGGGGTACTGTGTGGGTACAGGCAGTAGAGGACTGGAACTATGGACTAACTTCGGAGTCAACCCATCTGGGGTCTCCTCCTGTGTTAGTCTTCTGCCAAAAGGGGAGAAATGTGACAGACCTAGCCAGGACAGAGGCTTTTGGAGGGGCCTGAATGCAAGTCTCTTGCCGACAGATTATGGGCCCTGGCATTTGGGGGAACAGTGCTCTTTGTGAGCTGTATGCCTGGGGACCCTTGAGGTGGTATTACTTTGGAATTAGGTCCTTGTCCCCCAGGACACACAGACTCTGGGGACCCTGTGTATGCCATATGGGAAATGGTGACTTGGAGGGTATGTCTTTGATTGCTTAAAATGGGACAGTCTACTCCTACTATAGTTTGTTGATGACTAGGCTGAGGAGGGGGGAGATCATTGTTTGTATTGTTAATTGTAATTAGCTTCTGCTATAATGTGTTTAATGTAAATGAGTCTAGTCTGGCTTATCACAGGTTCTAAGGGTATTCCACACATTGTTGTTTGTTCTAATTAACCCTGTGTTGATGTTTATGGTAATGTGTTTTGAATAGTCAATGAGCTAGGAGACGTAGTCTTCTAGTCTGGGTAAATGATTTAGTAAACTAGCTCATGTTAATTAGGTTACAGTTGTATTGTTAGAGTAATATGAGCAGAAGGGGGGAACCTCCTCTAACGGCATATAAAGTCTTGTCATGTTGATTCTAAATAAACAGTCCGTGTTAGCAACTAAGCAAGTGTCACCTTGTTTTGTGCTTGGGAGCAGTTGGAATATCTGATATCTGTATCCAGACTGGGAGGAAGTGGTATATGACGGAAGCACTCAAGCGGAGTGTTGGGACGTTCCGTGACAGTGCACAAATCTACAAACAAGTTACACTTACCTGTTCTGCACAATAATTTTGCACAGAGCAGCCCCAAAAACCTCTTCTTCATGGGTCCCCTGCTGGCTGTCCTGGCCCCTCCTGGAACCAGAGCAGCTGCTGTCTGGGCCAATGAGGAGAGAGAAAGCCAAGCACATCGCTGGATCGAGTCCGGGCTCAGGAAAGTGTAAGGGGGGGGGGCGGAGGTCTGGGAATGCAATAAAATAAGAAAACCTTCTGCCCTTAGAACCACTTTAAGAATAGATTTCAATGAATGTTTTTGTTCCCAAAGTTCAACTTGAATCCAGGGTCCAGTGGTTTTTACTTCCAGCGGTTCAGATTGTGATAATCAGTCCTATGACTGAATCCGGAGTAACGTAGTAATTAAGGTAAGAATTACTTTTTTGTACTGTATAATACCCTCGAAAAAATGAGCAAAAAATCCATTATGGGGGATACATTTAATAATTTAGACAGTTATCTTTGAGGGTAACCGATATGGTGGCTTAGAATGTTATGGCCAATTCTTCTTTCTTGAGACTTTTGGGACCTGCACTGTGACTATGTATGGCTGTCATTTACAATCAAGTCCTGGTGATTCCATTTTGTTCTTTGTATATCTGAGCCCCCTCTTCTTCACACAGATCATCTACAACAGAGGTCTCCAAACGTTCTAAACAAAGGGCCAGTTTACTGTCCTTCAGACCTTAGGGGGGTCCGGACTATGGCCATTGGGATTAAACAATGCCCCATTTTTGGTGTCATGGAGTGGAATTGTGCACTATCCTTGGTGTCACTGGGAGGAATTGTGCCCCATTGTTGGTGTCATTGGGAGGAACTGTGCCCCATTGTTAGTGTCCATTGGTAGGAATTGTGCCCCATCTTTGGTAAGGAATTGTGCCCCATCATTGGGAGGAACTGTGCCCCATTGTTGGCATCATTGGGAGGAATTGTGCCCCATCATTGGTAAGAATTGTGCCCCATCGTTGGTGTCATTGGTAAGGAATTGTGCCCCATCATTGGGAGGAACTGTGCCCCATTGTTGGAATCATTGGGAGGAATTGTGCCCCATTATTGGGAGGAATTGTGCCCTATCATTGGTAAGAATTTTGCCCCATCTTTGGTGTAATTGGGAGGAATTGTGCCTCATCTTTGGAGTCAATGGGAGGAATTGTGTCCCATCATTGGTGTCATTGGGAGGAATTGTGCCCCATTGTTGGTGTCATTGGGAGGAACTGTGCCCCATTGTTGGTGTCATTGGGAGGAATTGTGCCCCATCTTTGGTGTCATTGGTAAGGAGTTGTGCCCCATCATTGGGAGGAACTGTGCCCCATTGTTAGCATCATTGGGAGGAATTGTGCCCCATCATTGGTAAGAATTGTGCCCCATCTTTGGAGTCATTGGTAAGGAATGGTGCCCCATCATTGGGAAGAACTGTGCCCCATTGTTGGCATCATTGGGAGGAATTGTGCCCCATTATTGGGAGGAATTGTGCCCCATCATTGGTGTCATTGGGAAGAATTGTGCCTCATCTTTGGAGTCAATGGGAGGAATTGTGCCCCATCGTTGGTGTCAATGGGAGGAATTGTGCCCCATTGTTGGTGTCAGTGGATGAAATAGGACCCAAAGGCTGGATAAAAGCTAGCAAAGGACCACATCCACCCCCCCTGGCCACAGTTTGGAGACCACTGATCTACAAAAATCAGCACCCTTTGTTTTAAACAGACAAAGAGAGAAAGACAACATTGAAAAAAATGTATACTTAAAGTGGAGCTCCACCCCAAAGGGAAAGCTCTGCCTGTTTTTCCCCCTCCCCCCGCTGCTACATTTGGCACCTTTCGGGGGGAAGGGGGGAGCGGGTACCTGGTTTTGACAGGTACCCACTCCCACTTCTGGCTGACTTCGCATGGCGAATGCGCAGTAGGGAACTGGCTGTGAAGCCACAAGGCTTCACTGCCAGTTTCCCTTAGCCAAGATGGCAGCGGCAGCACCAGAGAGCCGATTGCAAAATCGGCTTTGGTGAAGACACCGCTGGATCCCTGGACAGGTAAGTGTCCTAATATTAAAAGTCGACAGCTACAGTATATTTATACTATACTGTAGCTGCTGACTTTTATTTTTTTTCTGAAGGAGCCTGGAGTTCCTCTTTAAAAAGTAGCTCTATTTTTGTTAAACAAAAATCCCCTGTGGGTGATCAATGAACATTGCAGGGATTTAAAAAAATAACTTTGTGTCAGATTCCTACCTTCTGTTGCTCTGAAGAAATAGCTGTTTGTTTTACCATGTCCTTTGCATACAGATTCTAAATGGGAGGGTCTGTGTTCATTAGAATCACCTGATGCACTCTCAGGGTTCTGATGAGAAAAGTTGCAGTGTCTGCATCCCTTTAGAAGTATTTAACCTTGGAGGGTATCTCAGCCAACCTGGAATTACTATTGCAGGGATGCCCAAAATCTGACTTGGATCTTAGTGCAGACTTCTGGAAGTGAGCCAATCACACAAGAAGGAAATCACATTTTCCGAGGCCATTCTGTGCACCAACCGTGTACAGAACACCTCTAAGTTGCTATAGTGCATTGAATTTTACAGAAAATTACAGAGGCTGCAGATTAAAAAGGAAAGGTAATTTTAGATAACAAATTGTATATGCTATATTATTTTTTTTTTTTCATTTGCTTTTTTTCCCACTAACATGGAGTTACCCTTTAAATATTACTGAGAAAAGAAAAGCACAACACATGTGTCACAGAAAAGGTCAGAAGGGTAAACTTAGGTCAGTGTCTTTATTGACAGTTGAAAAATCAGTGTCAGTTACAACTACAAGAGAACAATGCTGTTCCGTGTGCAGCTTATCAGAACGTCTTTACCAATCAATAATCTTTGAACAGAGCCATTCTCAGATGAGGAAGGAGAAGGTCATTCACATTTCACATTTAGATTAACGTTTTTTTTTTTTTTTAATGTTCATTTTTTATGTTTCTTGTATGGTCTCTGTGGGGACACTTACTATTGAGAATTTAATTCCTACGATTTCCAGTTGCTTTGCTACATTGCTTTATTATATCTCTTTGTAAATGATCACCTTGTAAAACAACCTATTCAGTTTACAATAGAAATGAAAGGCAAAACATTTGTGTATAGATATAAAAAAAACCAAAAAAACATTATAAATACCTTTTTTCCCTTTTTTATCAGTGATCACATTCCCTTGGTTCTCGGCTACAAAAGAGCTGGGGGAGGAGGAGAAGCAGTAGTACACTGAGTTTGCCAGTGTGAGTGAATGGCTGTGAAGTGGTGGCATGTCAGGAGAAGTCCGATCATTGGAGGAGAGTACACCGAGTTCCCAACATAGCTAGAGAACTGACCATGCTGTGCTCTCCTGCTTAATGTGGTCAGTTTTTAACCGGTTCCCGACCGGCTCACACAGATATACTGCGGCAGTACGGGTACGTCCTTCCGCTTTTCGGCCCCCAGGGGACGGCGGGGGACCCAATGCGTGTGGCCGGCGGGCACGATCGCCGCCAGCCACTTACAATCACGTGCACGAGCACCAGCATGGGGATTTGTGTGTGTAAACACACAAATCCCCGTGCTGTCAGAGGAGAGGAGACATATGCCCCGTACACACGGTTGGACTTTGTTCGGACATTCCTACAACAAAATCCTAGGATTTTTTCCGACGGATGTTGGCTCAAACTTGTCTTGCATACACACGGTCACAAAAAGTTGTCGGAAAATCCGATCGCTCTGAATGCGGTGACGTAAAACACGTACATCGGGACTATAAACGGGGCAGTGGCCAATAGCTTTCATCTCTTTATTTATTCTGAGCATGCGTGGCACTTTGTCCGTCGGATTTGTGTACACACGATCGTAATTTCCGACAACGGATTTTGTTGTCGGAAAATTTTATCTCCTGCTCTCAAACTTTGTGTGTCGGAAAATCCGATGGAAAATGTCCGATGGAGCCCACACACAGTCGGAATTTCCGACAACACGCTCCGATCGGACATTTTCCATCGGAAAATCTGACCGTGTGTACGGGGCATTATTGTTTGTTTCTACTAAGTAGGAAAAAATGTTTCCTCTCCTAGTCACTCCCATCCCCACACAGTTAGAACACACTGAGGGAACACACAGTTAACCCCTTTATCGCCTCCTAGTGTTAACCCCTTCCCTGCCAGTGACATTTACACAGTAATCAGTGCATTTTTATAGCACTAATCGCTGTATAATTGTCAATGGTCCCAAAAAAGTGTCAAAAGTGTCCTATCTGGCCGTCGCAATGTCGCAGTACTGCTAAAAATCGCAGATCACTGCCGTTACTAGTAAAAAAAAAAAAAAATAATAAAAATGCCATAAAAACTGCCATAAATCTTTCCCATAGTTTGTAGATGCTATAACTTTTGCGCAAACCAATCAATATACACTTATTGCGATTTTTTTTTTTTTTACCAAAGATATCTCATATTGGCCTAAACTGATGAAGAAATTTGTTTTTTGTTTATTTTTTTTCATTTTTGGGGATATTTATTGTAGCAAAAAGTAAAAAATATTGTTTTTTTTTTTTTCAAAATTGCTGCTTTTTTTTGTTATAGCGCAAAAAATAAAAACCGCAGAGGTGATCAAATACCACCAAAAGAAAGCTCTATTTGTGGGGAAAAAAAAGACGCAAATTTCCTTTGGGTACAGCGTCCAATGACCGCGCAATTGTCAGTTAAAGCAACGCAGTGGCAAATTGTAAAAAGTGCTCTGGTCAGGAAGGGAGTAAAATCTTCCGGGGCTGAAGCGGTTAATAGTAAAGCAAGGGGACTAGCAGGAACAACAGGTATTTCACACAAAGGAAGCAATACAAAGAGAGCAGGATACTTTCTCCTTGTCAAAAGAAGTTTATTGAGTATACAATGTTATAAAGATACATAAAGTAAGTTTACAAGGATCTATAAAGTAAGCTCATTGTTTTACAGTAGGGTTTATATAGGTAAATATCATGCAATTTCAAATATTAAACATTGGGTTCACGTAAACCTAAATTAAAGATATATATCATTTCCTTAGTTACTTTTGTAGGTATTTAAATGATTTATACCTACTATACATATTGTTTACAAGTAGAGTGTATATAGGTCAAATAAATTCGGATAATGAGCTTTAATCGTAAGGTGGAGAAAAGGAAAGAGAAAGAAGAAAAAGGGTTGATAGGTAGAGGTATGGTCCACAAGGTTGTCCCGCTCCTCAGTTTATTATTCTTTTTAGTTCTCTTTGAAGCCTTAGGGTGTCTCTGTAAGTCATTTAATCTGTTACCATGGCAACAGGACAGAGTCATTGAAGTTTGACAGGAACTGTTGTTTTATCCAAGGATGCCAAAGTTTTTCAAATTTTGGAATTTGATTTTGATCGATGGCTACCATCTTAGCGTGGGACATTGTATTATTCATTCTGTGAATTGTTTCTGCTAGTACCAATGTAGGAGATTTCCATGCCTTGGCCACTGTTTGTTTTGCAGCCGTTATTAGTTGGATCATAAGTTTGAATTGAGAGAGTGTTAACCATTCCGGTTTTAGATTAAGTAAAGTTAAATATGGATCTGGTTGTATTATTTTTTTAAATATTTTAGATGCAATCAGGAAGACTTCCTTCCAGAAGGTTTGGATTACTGGGCACGTCCACCATATGTGTAAATATGTGCCTATTTCTGGGCATCCTCGAAAACAAAGAGTTGAGGTATTAGGTGAATATTTTGCCACTCTAGCGGGTACAAGGTACCAGCGAGTTAGGACTTTATAATTTGTCTCCAGTGCTAAGATGTTGGGTGAAGATGACTTAGATGTGAGCCATATGTTAGACCAGTCCGTGTCTTCTAAAGTTCGTCCCAGGTCCTCCTCCCACCTCTGAACGTAAGAGGGTCTATTAAGATTTGCTACTCCATATAATTGATTATAAAGTGATGAAATTGTACCTTTAGCAAATGGATCTTTTGTACAGATTGATTCAAAAATGGATAATTGGGATAATGGTGTATCCCCCTTTAGGAATGGTGTATAGAAATTTTTGATTTGGAGATATCTAAATATCTCAGAGTTTGGCAGATCATATTTTTCTCTAAGCGATGGGAATAAAAGGAATGATTTAGATGCTATGAAGTCATTTAGTGTCTGAATGCCTGATGTTGTCCAAGCTTTAAAAGAATTTGGGTAGATCCATGCCGGATAAAAGGCCGGATTTCTGATAAAAGAAAGGAAAGGATTGTGTGGAGATTGTAACTGATATTTGGTTTTTAGTTTATCCCAGAGAGATAAGAAGTGTTTAGTTATGGGATTATGAATTTTAAAGCGGTCTTTAGGATCAAGCCATAATAAATTTGATATTAATAGAGGGTCATTTTCTGAAGCCTCTATAAATACCCATAATGGGATTTCCTGTTTTGCATGGTATTTGGACAGACTGGCCAAATGTGCTGCTCTGTAGTAGTTAGTAAAATTAGGGTATCCCAGGCCTCCTTTATTTTTGGGAAGATGTAGTGTGTGTATAGGTATACGTGGTTTAGAAGAGCCCCATATAAACGAAGTTGCTCTTTTTTGTACTATTCTCAAAAAATAGGAAGGAATTGGAATAGGGAGGACTCTGAATAGATAAAGCAATTTGGGTAGAATAGTCATTTTGATTGCATTAATCTTCCCTATCCAGGATAAAGGAAGTTGCGACCATTGTTTTATTAGATTTGTGATCTGTCTTAATACAGGAGGATAATTGGTTGAGAATAAGTCAGAATGAGATGCTGTTAAATGAATTCCAAGATATGGGATTGATTTTTCTGCCCATGTGAATGGGAGTGCAGCCCTAGCCGGGATCAATTCCATGTTTGTGAGTGAAATATTAAGCACTAGGCATTTCTTAGGATTAATCATAAGGCCGGATAGGGCTGCAAATCCATCAAGAGCTGGTATTAAGTTAGGACCAGAGACCTGTGGTGATGATAGAAAAAGTAATATATCGTCTGCAAATATACATAATTTGTGTGTAATACCTCCTACTTCAATGCCAGTTATAGTTTGGTTTGTTCTGATGTATTGGGCCATGGGTTCGAGTATAAGGGCAAATAATAAGGGAGATAATGGGCAACCCTGTCGGGTACCTCTTTCGATATTAAAGGCTTCAGATTTGTATCCAGCATATTTTATATAGGCTTTGGGTTTATTATATAATGCTTTGATCCATGTTAAAAAGTGGGGTCCAAAACCCCATTTTTGTAATGAATATTGCATATATTGCCAGGATACTGTGTCAAATGCCCTCTTAATATCGAGAGATAGAAAACATAAAGGGATTTTCTGTTTTTTAGCAATATGTGCCAATAACACTGCCCTGCGTATATTATCGCCTGCCTGTCTATTTGGCATGAAGCCTACTTGATCTCTATGTATTAATTTTCCTATAATGCTATTGAGGCGTTTTGCTATTATTTTTGCTAATAATTTAATATCGAGGTTTAACAGAGAGATAGGCCGATAATTCACACAGGAAGTATCATCAGAAAGGGGTTTTGGGATCATACAAACAATTGCCATTAGTGTTTCTTGCCGAAAAGAATGTCCATCTAGAAGTTTGTTAAAAGTTTCAGTGAGAATGGGAGAGAGTATTTCTGAGAATGTTTTATAGTATAAAGCCGAGTAGCCGTCTGGGCCTGGTCTTTTGTTAAGTTTTAGGTCTTTTATGGCGTTAGCAACTTCATCTATAGTTATAGGCTCATCCAAACTGCTTTTTTGATTCTGAGATAACTCAGGTAAGGTTATTTTTGAGAAGAAGGATTCGGCTTCTGTAGGATTAAATTCATTGTTTGTCTTGTATAAAGTTGCGAGATGTGAGTGAAATTTATGGACTATTTTAACTGGATTACAAGTGTAAACATTTTTTGATAATTTCAAATGTATTGGTTTGAAAGATTTGTTAGTTGAATTTAATGCCCGAGCCAAATATGTACCTGGTTTGTTTGTATTCATGTAGAAATTGTGTTTGGAGCGTTTGAGGGATTTATCAACTGACTCAGTGAGAAATAGATTGTATTCCAATCTAGATTTTTCCAGATGAGATTTTGTACTCTGAGATGGATTATCTTGAAATGATATGTAGGCTGCATTAAAATTGAGTTCTAGTTTTTTTGCTAGATTTTTGCGTTCCCGTTTAAATAGTGCCATTTGTCTTTGTATTGTACCACGCATGACAGGCTTATGAGCTTCCCACAGTGTTATTGGGGAGATGTCTGTTGTATTATTAATTGATATGTATTCCTTTAAAGCTTGTTCAATGGCCATCTGATGTAGTGGGTGTTTGAGCATTATGTCCGGTAAGTACCACGTTGGGTCATGCGCTTTTGGTATGGCTGAGGCTATAGTAGTGTATACTGCATTATGGTCAGACCATGGAATCGGAATTATATCTGATGCAATAATTTCTGGTCTCATTCCTATTGTTAGAAAAATATGATCTATTCTGGTGAAGGTTTGATGAGGGTGCGAGAAATAAGTGAATTTCTTTTTCATTGGGTTACTTTCTCTCCATGAATCTACCAGATTGTATTTGGAAAGAAGTTGAGAAAAAGGTAATCTAGAGGTTATTTTGGATGGTGTAAAAGGTGATTTATCTAGAAATGGGAGGAGGACCTGGTTCGAATCCCCACACATTATCACTGTTCCTATTTTGTGTGTATTAATCACTTGTAATATATGTGAGAGGAATGGTGTAGGTTGTTTGTTAGGAGCGTAGTAGGAAATCACCGTGATTGCTGTATCCATTATATAACCCATGTTATCAGGTATCTACCTTCTGGGTCTTTAATTTCTGATGATAAGGTGAATGGTGTGGATCGGTGAAATGCAATTAGAGTTCCCCTTTGCTTGGTACAGGCAGAAGCCTTGTAAATTTGTTGATAAAAAGGAGAAATATATTTTGGAGTAGAATCTTTGGTGAAGTGTGTTTCTTGGAGGCATACTATGTGAGGCAGGATACTTTCTCAAACAAGTACATGGTACAGTACATATCAGGAATATGAATTGTTGGGGTAACAAACGCTTACCGTTATATTCCTAAATCAAAAAAAAGCCCCTTATTATTGCTGCAAAAAAATTGCCTGTGTGTCATCAGCCAATAAAATGCATGTGTTATTAAAAAATATGTGACCCCAACAATTCACATTCCTGATATGTGCCTACTATACTATGTACTTGTATGAAAAAGTATCCTGTTCTCTTGAGAGCACAGTGTGGTCAGTTTTCTGGCTATATATAGAGAACTAAAACTGCTCTGCTCCAATGATCAAACTTGTGCTGACATGCCTCCACCCTCCGTCATTTACTGGGAAGGCCAGTGTTCTGCTGTTTCTCCTCCCCCAGCTCTCTAAACTCCTTACGCAGTTGAGAAAAGAGATTATGTGGTTACTTAGAAAAAAAAGGGGGAAAAAAAGTATTTATAATGATGGACTTCTGTTCAACAGTGACACCAACACATAGATCGAAATTTGATCCATCTATGGCCATCTTTACCCGAGGCTGATGTTTTCATGTTTTCAGGGGCAACTGGTTTGAAGGGCAGACCCTGGAAATAGTCCTTGGTAGCAGTATGTTGCTCAATTAGGGACAGCAACAATTCTGTGTTCAGGCAAGGCTTTAATGCATAATATCAAAAAGCAGCGCTAAATCCCAATATAAATAAACAGAATATCACAAACATATAAAATAATTCAATATATATAAGTAGTAAATCACAAATAAAAGTGAAAAAAAAAAACATGTAAGATCAAGAAACAACCCTTTCAAAGTCCCAAAAGGTTAAAAAAAACATGAAAGCAAGACAAACTCCTTTCACAATCTGTATAATGTTAAGGGTGTCCCCACACTCCTACTACTCCTGTTAGAAAAAAACATGCATCCTCCACCAAGTAAAGGCTAAGTTCACCTAATGGAAAGCTGTTTTGTTTTTGCAAAATAAGTACATTAATGCTATATTGGTACATAGAAGAGCTGGAATTTAGGGGGGGGGGGGGGAGAAAGGTGAACTTAGCCTTTAAGGAGCCTCTTATTAAACTATTTGACCCATTAGAGGCTTTAATGCAACAATCTGAGCAGGCTTGAGCACTTGCAGTTGCAACCAAATGTTTGTATGGTGGAACAAATCATACTTTCGGGCCTCGCAGGCTTCCCAGGGTCATATTCTCATGTGAACACTCTATTTGCATGGATTGCCCTGGGCAACCGGAGCCTAGCTACAATCTCTCCTTATGGGACACTACTTGCCATCCTGAGGTTGTAATTCAAAGTAGAGAAGGCCTTTTAAAGCTCCGCTGGTAAAAATGTTTCTCACATTCAGCCACTCTCTCAAGAATGCCAAAGTAGGCTGCAACATCATTCTCCAGGGATAATTTCCATAAAGCGTTCTTCACCAGCTGTCAAGGTGTAGAGCTGGCTCTTGTGCCACCATCTGCTTCTTTAACAGCGTCTGTACCTGCTGCTGTAAAGATGGATTCACTTGTTGTTCTCCTTCTAAGGAGGCCTCTAAGAAAGCCTGGTGGGCTCCAGTCAGCTGCTGAACCTTTTAGGCAGTTAAGTGGTTCACCTATTGCTGGCTGTCATTTGCTAATATGAGTTGTTTTACAAGCTCTTCCATTTTGTGCAGCAAAAGGCGCTGCCTGCACCCGAGCACCAAGTTCTAAGGAGGACATGCTCAAGTGATATTGGCAGTGGTAAACCGTGCCTAAGGCTATACATGATGCAATTTTCTTTCCTTCGACCCCAGGCTGAAGGCAAGAAAATTGCTTTATTCCCTTTTCAATGAACTCAGTGTTGATGGGGGAATCCCTCCCACAGTGCTATTGTGTTTTGCTGGCGGGGAGCCTTCCCTTACGGCAGAGTACAATGATCAATGTCGTCAGTTATAATGATTAGGCGAAAAAAACTTGACAGGCTGATTTGATTGAAGTCAATCAATGGATCAACTTCAGTACAACTTGCCTGCCCATAGACAGATTGAAATTTGGCCAGTTCCTGCTGAACTGGCTTAATTTTGATCCATCTATGGCTAGCTTAAGACAGGGACCCTCAGGTACAGTCCAAGCTGGTTTGTTCAGCACTTTTATTCAGCAAGACCTTAAACATTTTCAATGCAAGATGGATTTGGGATGTAAGTTGACTGCATAAAACAAACAAAACATCTGATCTTACCATCCACTAACTAACTGACTTAAGCTGGCAATACACTGGAAGAATTTTGTAAAAAATTAAAATTTTTAAAATTGTTTGTGGGGGTCAAATCAATGTATGTTTTTGGCTGAAGTGATGAGAACATTCAAAGACGTAGGATGAAAATTGTTTCTTGAACAAATCAAATTCTAACAGTGAAAGCGTCTCTTGTACAGATGTAGCACCCTGGGACTTAGTCAGGGATGCTCCTCACAAATTTACTTACCAGGAGTAGTTACCCTGGTCAATTGTTAGAGATTCATTGATTTCTCCCTAAATTTGGCCTTGTTGCACTTTTCTCTTCTACCACCAGGTGTCCAGGTATTTGGTGGTACTAGATACGAGAAGGGCAACCCAAGGTCAGGTTATGGGTATATGGGGTATCGGTATGGATGTCACACCACTTCCTCAAACTTAATCTTTCTAAAACTGAGCTTGTTATATTTCCTCCTTCACGATCCCCCTCCTGTGACTTCACCATTAATATCAACAACACAACCATTGGTCCCTCCACACATGCCAGGGTCCTGGGTGTAATCCTTGACTCTGACCTCTCCTTCAGCCCCCATATCCAATCACTGGCTAAATCCTGCTGCCTTAACCTCCGCAACATCTCCAGAATTCGACCCTTCCTGACTAATGACACCACAAAGCAACTTATTCACTCCCTGATTATTTCCCACCTCGACTACTGCAACTCTGTCCTTAATGGCCTACCCTTAAGCAGGCTATCCCACCTTCAGTCTATTATGAATGCTGCTGCTAGACTAATACACCTCACTAATCGATCCGTGACTGCTGCTCCTCTCTGCCAATCCCTTCACTGGCTTCCCCCACCCCCCCCGTGTAAAATTCAAAATGCTAACCATAACATACAAGGCCATTCACAACATCGCCCCCATCTACATCACCAACCTCATCTGCAGATATCGCCCAAATCGCCCCCTCCACTCCTCCCAGGACCTCCTGCTCTCTAGCTCCCTTGTTACCTCCTCCCATGCTCGCCTTCAGGACTTCTCCAGAGCCTCTCCCATCCTCTGGAATTCCCTACCCCAGTATGTCCAATCAGCCCCTACCCTGTCCACCTTTAGGAGATCCCTGAAAACTCATTTATTCAGGGAAGCCTATCCCACACCCACATAACTGTCCCTGAGCCACCCCCATCAAATCATTCTTTGCAGCTATTACCTTTTGTACCACCACCCCCTCCCTTTAGAATGTAAGCTCTACGAGCAGGGCCCTCCTGTACCTTTTGTATTGAACTGTACTGTAATTGTGTTGTCCCCCTTATACATTGTAAAGCGCTGCGTAAACTGTTGGCGCTATATAAATCTCGTATAATAATAATAATAGTGAAGCTGAAGGAACTGTTACGTTTGAGTTAGGAGACAGCATTCCTGCATGTGCAGACGTGGTGCCTTTTCCTGCACAGCTGTCCTCCTATTGAAGTCTCGGAGTCTGCCTATTTGAATCTACAACTATTTAAGGGTGTCCTGGCCCTAACCCTCTTTCCCCAAAAAATATAAAAAGGACTGCTAAGAGAAATAAAACCTCTTTTACATCCATGAAGTGTCTGGCGCCCAATAACTCTGTCCACATTGCACCCACTATGCCTCCCAACCCACCACATGGAAACAGAAGTATGTCAGCTATCTTTGGCCTGGAAAGGGCCACATCAATTGCCGCCAGTATGCCCCATCAATTGCTGCTAGTGTGCCCCATCAATTGCCGCCAGTGTGCCCCATCAATTGCCACCAGTGTGCCCCATCAATTGCCGCCAGTGTGCCCCATCAATTGCCGCCAGCTTGCCCCATCAACTGCCACTAATTTGCCCCATCAATTGCCGCCAGTTTGCCCCATCAATTGCCGCCAGTTTGCCCCATCAATTGCCGCCAGTTTGCCCTATCAATTGCCAAATGTCTTCTCCCGTCCTCTTCTGCTATGATTGGACACCTGATAGGCGTCCAATCACAGCGCCTGTTGCTTCAGCCAATCGGGTGACAGGTAACCAGACCCGGAGCACCTGATTGGCTGAGAGGCGGGTCAGTGTTAGGGAAGCAATTTCACTGCTTACACAGCACTATGTAAGCAGTGAACGCACAGCAGTGCGCCCGCTGTTTACCAATTTGAAAGCCTATTAGAGCCCACAGCTCTAATCAGGACACCTATTAGAACCGACAGCTCTAATCAGGCACTTCCAAAAACACCCCCGCCTCTGTAATTCAGATGTCCGGCGCCCGACAAGGGGCCAGACACCTGAATAGGGGGCGGCAGCGGCGACAATAGATAGATTCATGCAATGCATGAATCTATCTATTGGAGATTGACCGGTGCAGGAGAGAGGGAGTGGTGCTCCTGCGCCCTCTATGGACGCACCGCCACTGCTATCAAGTAAGATATAGACCTAGGAATGGAGGCATTATTCCACCCACAGCTCTACAAGGTCTCCAGGCTCCAGGACCAAGAAGATAACTTATTATGATTTTGAGAAAACTAAACTCCACATCAGTCATTAACAGTAGACCCACTCACCATGAGAGAAACCTAGGAGACACATACACAACATCCACAATCCTGAAGCCAATGCCTCACATACCCTTTCCTTCTTGCTCTCACTGTGGGAAGGAACTCCTTTCACCAACTTACAGTGGATGCGTGACAGTCCTTTAGCATTCTCTTGCTGGGTCCTTTGCCTGTGTTCTACATAAAAGTTGCAGAGCCAGAAACAATCTTGGAACCTTTGCATTGTTTCCTTTGTTTCGAACCATCCACTATAGTAGAGACTAGTCAGTAAATAATTGAAACTGTCTGCCCAAAAGGTCATACCTTAATGACTCTAGTGCCCACTTCATGGCCAGAAATACCCTTTCCACTATAGAATAGATCCTCTCTGCAAGGATTGTTTTTCAGCCATGTTACAGTATGTTCTTCCCCATTAATTTCCTGGTAATGCTTTTAGGCCAATATCAGAGCATCCGTGTGTGCAAGAAATTCTTGACTGAAGTAAACCTAGGTGACAAAAACACACCGTCCACAATCTTGCCAGCCAGTTTTCTATAGGCAAAGGAATACAGTATATGTAATCTTAGATGGACAGACATTAACCACTTGCCCACTGGGCACTTATACCCCCTTCCTAACCAGGCCAATTTTCAGCTTTTAGAACGCTCACATTTTGAATGACAATTAGTCAGTCATGCAACACTGTACCCATGAAATTTTTTGTCCTTTTTTTCACACAAATAGAGCTTTGTTTTAGTGGTATTTTTATTCTTTGCGCTGTAAATTAAAAGACAGAAAAGGTTGTAAAAAATGCATTTTTCTTTGTTTCGGTTATAATATTTTGCAAATTGGGAGGCGCATTGCGCACAGCTGCCTGAGATGGACATGTCCGCCTAAGCGCTTTGCTCCACCCGCCAAACCGACATCTAATGGTGACAGGTATATCACTGATACCCACGGGCACAAATTGAAATGATGTACAGTGGGAGGAAAGCAAAACTAAAGGCGGGAAAAGCACAAGAACAGCTGAATAGATCCGCAGATAAAATGGCGGTATCCTCTCACCTCACAGTCTCACTCATTGAAACAGCTGCAGTCTCCAGTCTCCTCACAGCACAATGAGACAGATTATGATATTGGGAAAACTCCTAACTCTTTACAACATATACCACTTAATTCTGACTTAATTAGTCAATTTGAAAGAATTCTTAATAAAGCTCTTCAGACCACTTCAGATGACATTAGTGAAAAATGAACGAGAAATTTGTGAAGTAGGAAGACGTACCTCAATACTGGAACAAAGAGTTGATGAAGTTGATATTACTAGTTCTAATCATGCTGAGGAACTGGAATACCTCAGAGAAGAATATTCTTCTCCTCAAAATCATCTTGAAGATTTTGAAAATAGAAACAGAAGATCTAATCTCCGCATTAGGGGTATCCCTGATGTAATTGCAGATCTTCAATCAACAGTCACTGCATTATTCCAGGAATTTGCCCCTTCTATCCCCATTGAACGTCTGGAAATGGACAGAATACATAGATCTCTGACACCGCGTTGTCAGAAACCATGAACCAGACTGAGACAGAAGTACAGTAAAATCACACTTGTTTATTAATAAAAATAAAAAGGTAAATAGAGTAAGCGTAGTCAAAGCATAGCCAGAGTCCAGTAACCGGATCGGGTAGTCAGCCAAGCCAGAGTTCAGTAATCAGATTGGGTAATCAGCCAAGCCAGAAGTCAAGGATCTAAGTAGAGGAACAGCAAGCAGGATAAGGAGCCAGAAGGCATGTCAGCAAAGCCAGTCTTTAAACAGGAATGTAGGAGATGGTTTCTTGTGATGTGACCAAGGCGAAGGCAGGAATGAAGTGAGCTGGAGATCTTTAAGTAAGCGGAACTGACGAGCAGATCCACAACAGCTGGTTAACTGTGGAGAGAGATGAGAGCTGGCAATTAGCCGACAGCTGAGTGGCCAGCTCAGAGAAGGAAGGGCTGAGCCAGCCCTGACATGCGTAAAGAAGACGGTCCTCCGTGAGATATCATTAATAAATTACACTTTTTCCGAGCAAAAGAACAATTATTGGAAGCTGCCTGCAACAAAGACTCCCTCATATTCCAAGGTCATTGATTATCAAATATACCAAGATCTTTCTCAACAAACACTTATAAAGAAAAGGCGATGAAACCTTATTTACAAGTACTTCAACATCATCGCATCCCATATCGTGGAGTTTTCCCTTCGCCATTCGTTTTACATACAAAGGAACACCTATACCTGTAAAACAGCTGATGACCTACTAGCCACAATTCTTGAACTTCGCCTGTCAACACCAGAAACACTTGCAGAAAGTTCCAAGTGTCATGCAAATTCTGGCTACCCTCAACAACAAAAAAACATTCCTGAACAACTTTTGTCATCTAGCATCCATAAGAGAAGTCGCTTTGCTTCACTGACTCCAGAAGCAGAACCAATGAACTGATGTGTAAATATATACAGTATATATATATATATATATATATATATATATATATATATATATATATATATATATATACGTACGTTTATATACATATATATCCTATATTGGGTGATGATTTTTCTAATTTCTTTAAACTATATGTATAAGTATACATGACAACTTGCAAAATTACATCCTCCACACAAACACATCCAAACTAAATTTTAATCCTGGTTACTGATCTGTTTGTCTGGGTATATCTCAAATGAATTTAAGACAAACATAAACTTTGTCTATAATAAGACCCTTTAAACCAGGGGTCTCAAACTGGTGGCCCTCCAGCTGTTGAGAAACTACAAGTCCCATCATGCCTCTGCCTGTGGGAGTCATGCTTGTAACTGTCAGCCTTGCAATGTCTCATGGGACTAGTTTCGCAACAGCTGGAGGGCCGCCAGTTTGAGACCCCTGCTTTGAACGGAACATATCACTTGACTAACCTTCCTTAAACTCTACAATTTTTATAAATTAATTCACCCTTATTCAGAAAGAACATAATATTCATGTAATTTAGTTCTTTAGTTCCTTTTTTAGGTTCCTTTACCTGCCTACAGACCCATATTGGGATTCATGTTATCCTCATCTAAACCCATTCTTTCTCCTAATACTACTTTAAGAGCCCTTGCACACTGGGGCGGTTTGCAGGCGCTATTGCGCTAATAATAGCGCCTGCAAACCGCCCCAAAAGTGCCGCTGCTGTCATCCCAGTGTGAAAGCCCCGAGGGCTTGCACACTGGAGCGATGCGCTGGCAGGACGGTAAAAAAAGTCCTGCCAGCAGCATCTTCGGAGCGGTGAAGGAGCGGTGTGTATACCACTCCTTTACCGCTCCTGCCCATTGAAATCAATGGGACGGCGCGGCTATACTGCCGGCAATGCGCCTCTGCAGAGGCGCTTTGCGGTGGTATTTAACCCTTTCTCGGCCGCTAGCGGGGGTTAAAACCGCCCCGCTAGCGGCCGCATACCGACGGTAAAACGCCGCTAATAATAGCGGCGTTTTACCGCCGACGCCGCCCCCCGCCCCAGTGTGCAAGGGCTCTAAAGAATGCATTTGTTTCTTGGATCCAATTCTAAAACAGTTTTTTTATTCTACTTAAACATTAATTGAAGCGCTGTTCTAGAATAAACAACTTAGTTTACTTAACCATAACAAATGGATCCACACTTGTTACCTCAAATATTTACTATACTTGAGACTTGATTGTTTCCACATTTGTTTCAACTTACATATTTGATGGCTGTTGTAGTCCGGAGACAGCCGCTGCACCTCCAATACAACCTCGCATGCCCAACGGTTTAGTTTGGACACTCTTTGGACAAATTGTACCCATAGGTTGGTGTTCTTTCACCACCTTGTGGATACTAGCTCCATTTAGGAGCCACCTTCTCTTTTATTGCAATACAAGCTTCTTATGATATTAACCGTGTGTGTGTATATATATATATATATATATATATATATATATATATATATATATATATATATATATATATGTAGCACTTACCCCCGAAGGAGCTGCTGGTTTTGATTGGGCTTACCGTTACCTCGTGTCCATCACAGGGGGTCGCAATGGTGAAGAGGGAAAAAGAGTATTAAATGATGTCTGCACCAAACACTTAAGTTTCTTTCGTTGCAATTCTTTTATTCTTTGAATCCAAAAGAACAGGGATGGAGGATTAAGGGGGATTCAGGTACCTTAGATTGCGAGTCAGGGTATTTCTGCTTATCCAGAGGACTAACGGTCTCCTCAACTGGATATAGCAATCACCAGATAGGTCTCTCTCACTGACCTAGCAGCCAGGTGCAATGCTTGAACACAGTCTCTGCCACAGACTTGATGAAAAAAAACAGAATATCGTTACGGTCATACACAATCCTCTGCCACAGGATGGTGTAACCAAACTTTGATTAGATTTGAATTTAGCTGCACAGTACCAGATTCTTTCAGCCGACCCAGTGATACTGCGAGTTAGATGATCCAGATTGCATCCCCTGATTGGGTTTCCAGGCTCCTGCTGAGATACCAGCATACTTGGCTCGGTCACCTCTAGAGAAGTCCTCCCCTGGTCTCCTCCAATCGATCGGCTTCTTCCCGCAGGCAAGACAGAACAGGACCAACCTCTGGATCAGTAGGCCCCAGAACTCCGGGGCCTACTTCTGTAGTAACAAAGCCTCCGGCCAGCCGCCCCCGACACAGCAGAGCTGCCACGGCACACCCTGGGCCAGGAGGGCCTCCAGGTCGGGAACAACAAACCCCGGCCAATTGGCGCCTGTACCTTAAGTACCCTTACCCAGAATGCACGGCGAGTGAACCACTCCCACCGGGTTATTTCTAAGTAAAAGGGGTACCCAATACATCCAGCCTGTTGCATTTCCACTTACACCCACGGCCAAGTGGAAATTGACACAACCGTGCTGAACTGGTACAAATGCCAGGAAATTTACCATAATTAGTCTGAGCTAAACTACAGCTTCAGACAACTTAAATTTACATAGAGAGCACCTGCCCATCAGGAGCAGGGCACTACATTATATATATATAGATATAGATAGATATAGATAGATATATATATATCTATCTATATCTATATATAGATATAGATATATATCTATATATATATATATATATATATATATATATATATATTATACTAACTAACTCCATCCTCAACCCCCACTTTTCCCTACGCTTTCCCTAACCATTGTCACCCCAATCCTTCCAGAGTTTTTTGCAGAAAATATCTCAAAAAACACTCCCCCCCCCCTTTTTTTTCCCCAATTCCAATAATGGCACCTCTAAACATAATTACGCTTAACATACAAGGCCTTAATTCACCCCCGAAACGTACCAAAGCTTTTCGATCCTTTTCAAAACTAAATGCACATGTGGTATGCTTACAGGACACAGGTAGAAAAACATACCCGTGGCACCCTTATATTAGGTGGAGACTCAAATCAAACGATATATCAAATTTTAGACAAATCCCCAACACCTATCACAAACCAACGTCACTCCTATCAACAACTTCTTAACCAATATTCCCTTCTTGATACCTGGCGAGAACAAAACCCAGCTAGAAGACAATACACCCATCCTCCCATCCTCATAAACAATTTACACGCATAGATCACCTCTTAATCAAAGTCAATCTCTCTGTATATATCCTAAACTCAAACATTATACCATGTACGTGGTCTGATCATAACATAGTGATGACATCCCTTTCCTCGCTAATCCCAAGGCCAAATCACAGAACTTGGTACATTAATGATGGATTATTAGCAAATTCCACATATAGGCAGACAATAGAGAAAGCTATTAAAGATTACATAGCAAATAACAATACTGATGATACAAACCCTCTGACTCATTGGGAAGCACTAAAACCATGTATCAGAGGGGTTTATATAAGTCAAGCCTCTCATTTCCATAAACAAAAACGTCTGATTCATAAAAAAATAGAAGCTGCATTCAACGAAGCTTTGGAGAATTTCCAAACATCTCCCTCTGCGTCAACAAGAAAACTATATGATAACACGTCTGGAACTTGATCTTTTCTTGATGGAGTCGGCAGAAAGGATTCTCCGAAAATCTAAGCATAATTTCTATATGAAGGCCAATAAACCTGACACTTTTTTAGCTCTTGCATTATGGGAAAAAAAACTATAACCCAAAACCCATTAGACTAAAATTAACCAAAGATAATTATACCAGTAATCCACGAAACATGTTACAAGAATTTCAAAGAAAATTGTCCGAACTCTATAAAGACCCGCATAAATTCGATCAATGACGATTAACTACCCTCCTATCCTTAATACATCTACCTTCCCTTTCTCATACTGAACAAGAAGCCCTAGACAAGCCAATAACTGAATTTGAAATACAAACCGCAATAAAATCACTAAAACCGCGTAAACGCCCAGGAGTAGATGGTTTTTCAGCCACATATTATAAGAGATTTGCAACATTACTATCCCCACTCATGGTTGAAGCATTCAACTCCCGCCTCACAGGCCATTTCTTCTGTCCAGAATCTCTTGTTGCCTCCATTTCCATGATCCCAAAACCAAACGTACATAATACCTCTTGGTCTAATTATAGGCCAATATCAATACTCAACATTGATATAAAATTATTAGCTAAAGTCCTCTCTAACAGACTCAATCCCATTATAGGTACTCTAATAAATCGAGACCTAACAGGATTTATCCCCTCCAGACCGGTAGGAGACAACATACGTCGTTGCTTTACTTTTAGCTCACACAGCAAACACCCGAAATATCACAACATGTTTTCTTTTACTAGACATAAGAAAAGCTTTTGATTCAATTTCCTGGCCTTACTTAAATTCAATACTTCATCGATGGGGATTTGGTACACATTTCCTGAGATGGATTTCTACCCTGTATCAGAATCCAAAAGCTTTTATATCCTACTCAGGATTTTGTTCTGATTCCTTTACCATCGAAAGAGGTACACATCAGGGTTATCCCCTATCCCGGCTCCTCTTTGCTTTAGCAATAGAACCCCTAGCCCAACTAATCCGTTCCAATAAAAACATCAGAGGTATTGAATTAGGAGCACACCATCACAAAATTTGCTTATTCGCAGATGACGTCCTAATTTTTCTTACTGAACCTTTATTATCTACACCAGTCCTTCTTAACATCTTTACTGAATTTGGACACTTATCTGGCCTCATGTATAATCCTCATAAATCCAAAGCTTTAAATATATCATTATCACCTGAACTCCAATTGCAATTACACAACTCCCTCCCCCATTTACCTGGTCCAAAACACACATCACATATTTAGATATTAATCTCATTGCCAAACTGCAAGATCTCTATATGTCTAACTATCCTGCATTATTGACACAACTTACTAAATTGCTTTCAACTTGGTCATCACTACCACTAGCATGGATGGGCCGCATAACGGTTATTAAAATGTCTATTCTTCCTAAAATCCTTTATTTATTTGGAGTACTTCCTATACCAGTTCCATCTCATTTCCTACACATTCTCCAATGGAAAAGTATTCAATACATTTGGGACAAACTTAGACCTTGATTACCCAAACATACTCTATATTCCCCCAAAATTAGAGGAGGTTTGGAAGTACCTGATTTTACAAAATACTATTATGCAGCCCATTTAGCTCAATTGACCAAATACCATGCCACCAAGGAAATACCGCTATGGGTTGCACTTGAGTCAGTAGATTGTGACCCTTTGTCTACTGCCAATCTTTTGTTGCTTGCTCCTAAACAATGGTAAACTATTATTAATCCCTACACTAAACATAGCCTTTCCATGGGATAGACTGAAAACTCATTTCGGATTACAATCACAACAAAATCCTCTTCTTTCCTTCCTCCACAATCCTTCCTTCTACCCGGCCTGGTCATCCCCAACGTCTTTTTCAGCATGGTCTAAAATTGGTCTAATACAAACACACCAATTCTTTCAACATGATAACTTTCCCAACATTATGCGAACAATATAATCTACCACAATCAGAAACCTTCAGGTATCTCCAAATAAAAAACGTTTTAATTCAAGACAAACTCTTAGATACCACACCTCTTACATTCTCTATTTTTGAACAGCGTTGCAAATCAAATCCACACAGACGTGGACTTATTTCTGATTTATATGCCCAATTACTTTCATATGCAACTCCCTCTCCCCCATCTTATACTTCAAAATGGGAGGCGGATCTTCACCTCCAAATAGGTGACTTAAATTAGACTCGGATCTGGCAAGCTACAAAATCGGCCACACCAAATATAGTAGCCTTAGAAACAAATAATAAAGTATGATATTTAGTTCCAGCCAGAATAGCCAAATTTAGCCAACAATACCCTTCCAACTGCTTTCGAGGTTGTACCACATTGGGCACCCACATACGTATTTGGTGGGAATGTCCTATTGCCTACTCATTTTGGACAAACGTATTAAAAATCCCCTCTACAATGTTTGAGACAAATCTATCTCCTGATCCTATTGTAGCATTTCTGAATAAAAAGCCTCAAAATTTAACTATCTGACAATTCAAGCTATTACTCTTTATAACAACAGCAGCTAAGCAAACCATTGCAAAAGCATGGAAACATGACTCCCTTTGCATACTATCTGTTAAACAAAGAGTAACATAAGCTATGATCCATGCAAAGACTGAAGCAATCTACTTAGATACAGTAACCAAATTTGAACCTTTATGGAAACCATGCATAAAACATTACCTTCCACCTGATATTGATAATACCTTATTATAATCTGAAACTACCTGGATATCTGCTTTACTTATCAGCTTTAATATTCTCTGAATATTTATTCAAATAATCCTCTCTGGAATACCCATTTCCCCCTTTCTTTCCCTTATGCTAAACTTTCCCTTACCCAAATCCATGTACCACTTGTTCTATTATAAATAAGAACACTAGGGATGATTGATGTCTGTACATTCTTCTTACCAGGTACTGCCAAGCCATAGAGTCGGATCTTGGCCCTGGTTTGAATTACCTATTCATCAGCCAACCCATAAAATTCCGAGTTAACATCCCATTACTGATATCACTCCGAACTAATGCTTTAACTCTTTCTATGTGTGTGTGTATATATATATATATATATATATATATATATATATATATATATATATATATATATATATTAGATTATTGAGATTATATTACTACCTCTATCTTATACATTTTTAGATATTAATGTCAACATAACATTACTTATCTTAAGAAGCATTATTTGTTATAAAGATAGTTGGTATATACCAATAGATAACTTTACCTTGTTAATCTAATCTATACACATTTATGAAGCTTTGTTATATGTTATACATTTTTGACTCTCTATTATATAAGAATTCTTATGATGCAATTAATGTGTAACTTGTAAAACACAATAAAATATTTAAACACGGAAAAATTTAGCAAATTGGTAATTTTTCTTTATAAATATTGGCCAAAAGTTATACTGCCACATGTCTTTGGTATAAATAACCCAAATAAGTGTATATTATTTGGTCTTTGTGAAAGTTATAGAGTCTGCAAGCTATGGTGGCAATCATTGAAAATTGATCACATCTGATGTACTGACAGCCTATCTCAATTCTTGAGACACTAACAAGCCAGGAAAGTACAAATACCCCCCAAATAATCCATTTTTGGAAAGTAGACATTCCAATGTATTTAGTAAGAGGCATGATGAGTTTTTTTTATTATTTTTTCCAACAATTCTTTGCAAAATTAAGATTTTTTTTCACACAAATGTCATATTAACAGGTTATTTCTATCACATGGCATGCCCATACCACAAATGACCCCCAAAAATACATGACTATAGGATTCGTCAACTGCGGTCTTACATTTATCTTATAACTATAATAACCACACAACGCTGCGTGACATGGGTTTTAATGGCCACAACAGCCTTTTATTAACCAAAATAAATATAACCATAAACATAACAATTCTTAACACCAGGAGGGGGTCTTTGGGGTCCCATTTTGCTCAATAACCACTGTGACCTCAGCTGTGCCCCAGCCGGCTCGAGGACATTGCGACTTTCCAAATTTCTCTTTCCCTTGGGACCTAAGTCCTGGGAGAACCACCAACAACAAACCAAGGTGGGATCCCATACCCTGTATGGGTCCCCCAAAATTTAACCAACTGTTTCAATTCTTGACCCCCAAAGACCCCCTGACCCGCCAGCTGCTGTGACAAATTGTTCAAGAAAACCATAAATATATATTCATTTTTTTTTTTTTTTTTTTTTTTTTAAAGAAAAAACTCATAACCAAATGTAGGGCGGGAGGGAGGGAACTTCTACCAACAGGGAAAATTCTGGAATGATTTCCCAACAGCCTGTGCAACATCCCAACCCTTTCCTGCTCCACCCACACACCTGACCTGCTCCTCCAATAAGGTAAGCTGCCCTTTTTCCCCCTAACTAACTCAGTAAAAACTTAACCCTTGCCGACCTGTTCCTCCCATAGTCATGCCGACCCTCCGTCTAGATTTTCCTCCGGGTCGCACTTGACTATAGGATTCGTCAACTGCGGTCTTACATTTATCTTATAACTATAATAACCACACAACGCTGCGTGACATGGGTTTTAATGGCCACAACAGCCTTTTATTAACCAAAATAAATATAACCATAAACATAACAATTCTTAACACCAGGAGGGGGTCTTTGGGGTCCCATTTTGCTCAATAACCACTGTGACCTCAGCTGTGCCCCAGCCGGCTCGAGGACATTGCGACTTTCCAAATTTCTCTTTCCCTTGGGACCTAAGTCCTGGGAGAACCACCAACAACAAACCAAGGTGGGATCCCATACCCTGTATGGGTCCCCCAAAATTTAACCAACTGTTTCAATTCTTGACCCCCCAAAGACCCCCTGACCCGCCATGCGAGCTTGAGTGACACCTCACTAAAGCGAGTCCCTCCACACCTGCAGAGCCCTCTGCACCCCTTCCTGCAATCCTAAAAACCAAAAATCGGTTCCAACCGCATTCAGATGTACACCGTCATCCCTCCAATACCTAATAGATAGGTCTTCTAGATCCCGATGGCGAACCACCACACCCCCAAGGCGAGACACAAAACGCCCAATCTCCCTGTTGGCCTTTATCCGTGCTTTATTCAAGCGTTCAACGGAACGCGCATGTCGCCAAGTGTGTCGTGCCACTATGTCGGACCACACTATGACGACCCCAGGGAAGTCCCGCATCAGTCGCAGAATGTCAAACTTTACATCCCGAACAATGTCCCTAGCTGCCCGGACCCCCATATCATTCCCTCCCACGGAGAGCACCAATACATCAGGGGGCCTGTCCACTCTAGAGTAATAGTGGAATTCCGGAAGAACCCGTCCCCACATCATGCCTCTAACCCCCAACCATTTGCATACTGCTTCACTCCGGGGAACTCCAAGCTGTCTCCCTTCGGGCCGCGCATCTGCTCTGATCGCCCCCCAGAAGACATAAGAGTCGCCCAGAATCCACACCAGGCCTTGAGGAAAACCTGTAACAGACAACCAAAGAAAACATATAGCCCAAAACATAACTCCAACAGATCAATAACATCATGAAAAAACATTATAGCATGTGCGGACGTACATAAATTTTAAAACGATCAGATTCCCATCTCCCTATGCGCATAACCATCTGTGGACTCAAACCCCAACGAGCTGCCTCCGTAGCTGCCCCTACCCTAAAAGAATGAGTGTTAAATTGAGCGGCTGGCATTCCAACCTTCAACAAGCAGCGCTTAAAAATTGCCACGAACTGGAAACGCGACAAGGATGAACCATCCTCGTGCTGTAAAAAAGGCCCTTGCACGCCCTTCCGAACCTGAGCGAAGCGCTGAACAGAACGTACCGGACACACTGCCTCCGGAAGCACCTTAAATAATGTCACATAAACCCCCTTGCCCAATTGATCAGTTTTAGATCTACTGATAAGGAGCTGAACGCTATCCGTATTGATCTGTACCTCCGAAAACAACAAACCCCCCACACCGCGTTTATTTTTGCTCACCAGCTCCCCAATCCTCAAGGCTCCAAAGAAAGCCAAAGAAAAAGCTGCCGTAAAAAGTTGAACCTCATAAGGCGAGGAACAAACCCTGGGCAAGATTCCTACCATATCCTGTAGCAGCCCAAAGGACACTGGGCGCCTGGTATCTCTTACCACGCGTCCGCGCCGGAAACCCTTCATGGCCTGACGCACCATAAACTCCTTGGTAATATCCCGCAGGCCTTGTAGCTTATAAAGAAAAGCCAACGCAGCCAATCTCCGGTTCATTTTCGACACCGACTCTCCCTTGGAAAACTGCATCCCAATCACGTACAATAACAGTGAGAGCCTGTCCTGATCCGAAACACAACCCCCTACAGAACTTACCAGTTCGTCCCATTCCCGCCAAACCGAAGAGTAAGCCGCCCATGTTCCCGCACTCACCGAACGCTGTACCAAGCCACCAGCTATTCCAATGCCAGTCTCCACAGATGCCTGGGACAAGGAACCGACCTCTGCTCCGCCGCCGGCGCCAGCTTCCGGAACCTGTCCCACTGAAAACGAGACAAGGCATCAGCAATGGAATTCTCCACACCCGGTACATGCACAGCTTTTATAAAACAATTCAAACTCAAACAACGAAGGACCAAAAAACGTAACAAACGCACTACGGGCGGAGACGAGGCAGACAGACTAGACACAACCGCCACCACCCCCATGTTATCACAGTGAAAACAAACTCGCCGATTTTGAAAGCGAGATCCCCAGATGTCCAATGCCACCACAATCGGGAAAAGCTCCAATAGCACCAGATTACTCAAGAAGCCCGCGACACGCCACTCCTCCGGCCATGCCTCCGCACACCATGCCCCTTGACAGTACGCCCCAAAACCCAAACTGCCCGCTGCATCCGTGTACAAATCGAAATCAAAGGCCGATACCACCGGGGCCATCCACAAGGACCTCCCGTTATAGGTGGCCAGAAACTCCTCCCATACCCGCAGATCTGCCTTGTGTTCGGCCGAAAGCCGAATAAAATGATGTGGCATTCGTACCCCCGAAGTAGCGGCACTCAGGCGACGGCAAAAAATGCGCCCCATCGGCATGATGCGGCAGGCGAAATTAAGCTTCCCCAGCAAAGACTGTAATTGTTTCAGCCTAACTTTCTTCGCCTGTAGGGCCGCCCTCACCAACAATCGCAAGTCCTCCAATTTTGCCGTCGGCAAGCGACACTCCATTGCCTGTGTATCAATAATGATACCCAAGAATTGCATCTCAGTCGACGGCCCTTCCGTCTTTTCCGGCGCGAGAGGAATCCCGAAACGCCGCGCCACGCTTTCCAATGTTCGTAACAAGACCGAACAAACCGTGGATTTTGGGGGGCCAATACAAAGAAAATCATCAAGGTAGTGCAGAACCGAGCGCACTTGTGACTCTTCCCGAACCACCCATTCGACAAAGGTACTAAATGTCTCAAAGTAAGAACAAGAAATAGAACAACCCATGGGAAGACAACGGTCAACAAAAAACTGTCCACCCCAAAAACAACCCAGCAACGGCTGGCTATCCGGATGAACCGGTAACAAACGAAAAGCGGACTCAATGTCCGTCTTAGCCAATAATGCCCCCTGTCCATATCTCTGAACCCAACTAACGGCCGTATCAAACGACGTATAGGACACCGACGTCAAATCAGGCTCAATCGCATCATTTACCGAAGATCCCTTAGGATACGACAAGTGATGAATCAGCCGAAATTTATGTGGTTCCTTCTTAGGTACTACCCCCAAAGGAGACACATGCAACCCAGGTATGGGCGGGCGATCGAACGGGCCAGCCATTCTACCCATCTCCACTTCCTTAGCTAACTTATCCGTCACCACCTGAGGAAACTGAGAAGTAGATTTCAGATTCCTGGGCATAGAATCCCCAGACAAGGGTAGCGAACAGGGAATGCGAAAACCATATGCAAACCCCTCGGCAAGAAAAATCGCCGCCTCCGTCCTGGGATACCTACTTAGGTACGGCAGCATCTCGGACAGATTTACCGGCGTCCTCCCTCTTTGAAACGGACTCACTAGATTGCAGCTTCCCCTTCTTAAAGCATTTGGCAAAACCGTGAGAGCCTCCGCATCCGGAGCACTCGTGACGGAACCGACAGGACGCGCCAAAGCGGCACGCTCCCTCGTTGAACTGCCAACAGTAGTTTTTACGTTGTGAGGCCGGCTGCCCAGTGCCTGAACCGCCGGCCCCCCCTGGAAAGGGCTGTCCTGAAGCCCGAGCCTGCACCATGAGCTTCATCCAAAGCCCAATATCCTTATGGTCCCATCTTAGCTGAGGCCTGACAGCTTTCCGCTGACGAAACTGTTCGTCATAGCGAAGCCATGCCAGTCCTCCATATACCCTATAAGCCTCCCCAATAGCGTCTAAATAGCAAAAAAGCGGAGAACAATTCTCCGGCTCCTTTTCACCTATGACGCTGGCCAATATCGCAAAGGCTTGCAGCCAGTTAGAAAATGTCCTAGGGATAAGCCGCCAACGCCGCCTCTCCTCCTCCTCCTTTTTACTCTCATCTGCTTTTCCTTTATCTATGTTAAACTTCTCTAGCGGCAAAAGGGGGAATATCTCCACGTATTCCCCCCGCCAAATCCTCTCCCTAACTTCGGGCTTGAGATGTACCCCTAACGGACCCTCGAAGCATACATAAACCTCACCGTGTGCTCTATCACCCAAACGAACCCCATCGTCCCCCGACTCCTTAGCCTTACGCGACTCCGCGCCACTGACCCTCGCCGTCTGAGACGCAGACTCAACTACCGCTGAGGATAATGGGATTACCGTATCCGCTTGTCCTTCCCGCTGGGACGCCGTGCTCACCGCCGGCGGCAGCGTAGAACTACACGCAACAGGGGCATCACAGCCCAATCCATCCGACGTGGTCACGGCAGGGACCCACGCCCCCGTCGGCCCTGCTACTGGTCCTGAAGGCCCAGGCGGGGCGCAACGGTCCAACAGTTCCCGAAAACCCGCAAAAAATTCCGCCAAACCCGCCACACCAGGTTCCCTCCCCATCTGACCCGCTTGCTCCCTGCCCCGTGACCCCCCCTTTCCACCCTCCGTGAACCCAACACCTTGCCCTACAAAAGTAGCAGAATTAAAATTGGACTCACCAGGCTGCCTGCGCACCGAATCCCGAGCAGCCGCACTTCCGGATCCCAGCTGACTCTGCACGGTAGGGCGCATGGCCGGTGATCGCCCATCGCCGTCATCGCTGGACACCTCGCCGGATTCTGCTGATGACTCACGCACCGACTGTGCCGCAGGCGTCCTTCCCCTCGATTCCTCTTCTTCAGCACGCCCCGGCGTACCCTCATCTTCCTCCGCCTCCATCTGACAGCTGCGGGGTCCGCGTGCACCCCCAACTGTGGAAGGGGGTCGCCGGCCCTTTAATTGAGCTTGGCCACTCCCCCGTGCAGCTGTCACTCTATCTCTGCTTGAAGATGGCTGCAATGTCTGTGTAGAAGCAGCAGAGGGCGCCAACTGCCTTCTGCTGCCTGTTTCTCCAGCCTTCCCACGCCGAGCCGACGCTTCAGCCACAGGAGAGGGAGCTGATCCTCCAGATGACGCTGCCGACGAGCGCAGGTACCGGACCTCCTGGCTCCCACAGTCCGCTCTGCCCACCGATCCAGAAGGGACAGGGCTCCCGCCCCTCCCTGCATCCGACTGTGTCCCTCGCCGAGCCGGCCTCCTGCTAGGCACATCAGCAGGAGAGCCGGCCGTGACTTCCTGAATCACTGTAGAGGGGGAGGAGGGGGGAAGAGAGCGCAGCGGCCCCCCCTCCCGCAGGTCCCGCCGATGCTGGGGATTCCTCCCAGGCCCTCTGCTGTGGCCAGAAGCTGATGGCCTAGCAGGGGACACTGAAGGGTTCCGTGTGGAGCTCCCATGCGGCCGCCGGACCCGGGGGGTATGGGAAGGGCTCAAGCGCTCAGGAGGGCGAACCCTCCTAGCGCGCTTAGATGAAGGGGGAGATCCAGGAGGAGAGGGATCAACCCCCGACCCCCCTAACATGCCTAACAATTGTTGTTGGAGCCACTGAGGACCCCGTGTAGAGGCTGCAGCCCTGACCTGGTTCCACAAGGCCTCCAAATCGCTCATCCTGCCTGTATTTCTCTCCGCAGGGGCTGACAGAACTTCTACCAACAGGGAAAATTCTGGAATGATTTCCCAACAGCCTGTGCAACATCCCAACCCTTTCCTGCTCCACCCACACACCTGACCTGCTCCTCCAATAAGGTAAGCTGCCCTTTTTCCCCCTAACTAACTCAGTAAAAACTTAACCCTTGCCGACCTGTTCCTCCCATAGTCATGCCGACCCTCCGTCTAGATTTTCCTCCGGGTCGCACTTTCTACTACTCCTCCTGAGTATAGTGATACCACATGTGTGAGACTTTTACACAGCCGTGCCACATACAGAGGCCCAACATGCAAGTGGCACCTCCAGGTGTTGTTGGAGCATAAATTACATATATAATTTTCTGACAACCTATCACACTTTTGAAGGCCCTTGATCATCAGGACAATGAAAACGCCAACAAAATGACCCCATTTTCGAAACCAAACTTTTTTTTTCACAAGTTTTTGAAAAATGTGAAAACAAAATGAATGCTTTTTTTTACACAAAGTTGTCCAGTTATAAGATATTTCTAACACATAGCATGTGCATACCACAAATTACAACCCAAAATACAAGGTATTTAGTAAGAGGCATGATGAGTTTTTCGTATTTTTTTTTTTCAACAATTCTTTGCAAAATGAAGATTTTTTTTTTTCACAAAATTGTCATATTAACAGGTTATTTCTATCACATGGCATGCACATACCACAAATGACACCCCAAAATACATTCTGCTACTCCTCCTGAGAATGGCAATACCACATATGTGAGGCCTGGCCACATACAGAGGCCCAATATTCAGGGAGCACCATCAGGTCACATAAAGTTACAAATCAAATTTCCTGACTATCTATTACACTTTTGTGAGGCACTGATAAGCACTGTAGTGGCACTGATGTGGCAAGGTAGAGCACTGATGTGGCACAAATAAGCACAGATGAGGCATGAATGACCACGGATGAGGCCAGATGAGGCACAAATGAGGCATGGATGTGGCATGGATGGGCAAGGATGAGGCACGGATGAGCACTAACGTGGCATGGATGAGGCATGGATGAGGCACGGATGAGCACTGACGTGGCATGGATGAGGCATTGATGTGGCATGGAAGTGGCATGGATGAGGCATTGATGAGGCATGGATGAGGAACATATGGGCATGAATGAGGCACAGATGGGCATGGATGAGGCACAGATGGGCATGAATGAGACAAGGATGAGGCACAGATGGGCATGAATGAGGCTCTCTTGTGTGTCTCTCCTTCCAGGATCTTGTCACTCCTCCTGGATGCACCCGAGCCCCAGCCCAAGGTCACCCCCCCCCAGAACTGGGGAGCTCCCAGTGGGTGCTCCACCAGACAACTCCTCCCCAGCTGGGCTGACCCCAGGTATTTAAGGAGGCCTGCCCCCTGCCAATCCAAGTTAGGGATTGGTCAAGGCTCCTTAAGATACCCCAGGCATCCCCACCTCTCTTCCCCTCCTCTCCTTGTAGCACTTTCTAGATGGAAGAGGGAGGTGACAGCGAAGTGATACAGCCTGTGAATCACTGGCTGCTACCCTGTGCCACTCCCAGCCCAGAATGAAAACAAAATGCTTAACAACTAGCTAGGCCTGCCCAAATTTACCTACTCTGCCAACAAAAATCCTCACTCTAGAACCTACCTAACTAGAGGGTGCTACATTGACATGATAGCATCACGCAGTTGCTGCAGATTTGTTGGCTGCACATCTAAACTACAAACCTTGCTAAAAGGCATAAATTGGGATAAAATATTAGGAACAAAGAATACGGAGGAGAGATGGGTTTGCTTTAAGAGCATATTAAATAAGGGCATTAGCCAATGTATCCCATTGGGTAATAAATTTAAAAGAGCGAACAAACATCCTGGATGGCTTAACTCCAATGTAAAAATGCATATAAAAGCAAAGGAGAAGGCCTTCAAAAAATACAAGGTTGAGGGATCATCCACAGCATTCAGAATTTATAAAGAATGCAATAAGAAATGTAAGGGTGCAATTAGGATGGCTAAGATAGAACATGAAAGACACATAGCGGAGGAGAGCAAAAAAAATCCCAAGAAATTCTTTAAGTATGTAAACAGTAAAAAAGGGAGGACAGACCATATTGGCCCCATAAAGAATGAGGAAGGACATCTGGTTACAAAGGATGGGGAGATGGCAAAGGTATTGAATTTATTCTTCTCCTCAGTCTTCACGAGTGAATCGGGGGGCTTCAGTAACCAAAACTGCAGTGTTTATCCTCATGACACAACACAGGAAGCACCTACATGGTTAACAGAGGACGGAATTAAAATTAGACTTGAGAAACTTAACATTAATAAATCACCGGGACCAGATGGCTTGCATCCGAGGGTACTTAGGGAACTCAGTCAGGTGATTGCCAGACCGTTGTTCCTAATTTTTACAGACAGTCTATTGACTGGAATGGTACCAGCTGATTGGAGAAAAGCCAATGTAGCACCAATATTTAAAAAGGGCCCAAAAAACATCCCTGGGAATTACAGACCAGTTAGCCTAACATCAATAGTATGTAAACTCTTGGAGGGGATGATAAGGGACTATATACAAGATTTTAGTAATAAGAATGATATCATTAGCAGTAATCAGCATGGATTCATGAAGAATCGTTCCTGCCAAACCAATCTATTAACCTTCTATGAGGAGGTGAGTTGCTATCTAGATAAAGGAAGGCCCGTAGACGTGGTGTATCTGGATTTTGCAAAAGCATTTGACACAGTTCCCCATAAACGTTTACTGTACAAAATAAGGTGCGTTGGCATGGACCATAGGGTGAGTACATGGATTGAAAACTGGCTACAAGGGCGTGTTCAGAGGGTGGTGATAAATGGGGAGTACTCAGAATGGTCAGGGGTGGGTAGTGGGGTTCCCCAGGGTTCTGTGCTGGGACCAATCCTATTTAATTTGTTCATAAACGACCTGGAGGATGGGATAAACAGTTCAATCTCTGTATTTGCAGACGATACTAAGCTAAGCAGGGCAATAACTTCTCCGCAGGATGTGGAAATCTTGCAAAAAGACCTGAACAAATTAATGGGGTGGGCGACTACATGGCAAATGAGGTTCAATGTAGAAAAATGTAAAATAATGCATTTGGGTGGCAAAAATATGAATGCAATCTATACACTGGGGGGAGAACCTCTGGGGGAATCTAGGATGGAAAAAGACCTGGGGGTCCTAGTGGATGATAGGCTCAGCAATGGCATGCAATGCCAAGCTGCTGCTAATAAAGCAAACAGAATATTGGCATGCATTAAAAGGGGGATCAACTGCGATTGGCTGATGAGCAATTTGTGTTACCAAGCAATTGAACAGGTGTAACCTAATAAAAGGGCCAGTGAGTGTATTATAGTATTATATTTTTTGTTTTAACATTTTTAACATTTCTTTAGTTGCTTCCTGGTTTCTGGCCTAGGCAAAAATGATGTCATACATCATCAAAAGCGTTTTCTTTTTTCTTTTATCTGGAAGAGAGACAGTCTCACTTACGCACACTCTCTTGTCTGCAATGCCTGAGCTAAAGGCAGATGGATTCCAAGAATTAAATGCTACATGAACCATTTGCCCTTACTTAAGATGACCATGGCTAGAAATGCTAGGGGGTGTTTTCTTTTTTTTATAAGTGATTTCTCAACAAAATAAAGCTTGGAGGCATGGGTGAGTTTGCTTTGAATATCAAGAATGAATTAATCAGTGTTTTCAGTTTGCGGTGTTCAGACACAGTTTTGTTGTGCTTTTTGTAAATGATGAAAGAATCAAAGCCCAGTTAACACTTTTAAGCAGCTACAACCGCATTTTTTCTTTTCTTTTAGGAAAAAAAAAAGATCTAACCATATAATAAAAATACCATTGTGAGCACCAGCAGTGGTGGTATTTGGTTTGTCCCACCCCTTGTAACTGTCACTTTTTTTGGACTGCTTGATCTGCACGTAAATGTGAAGAAAATATAAATAAAAGGTATGTGAAATAAAAAAAAAGGAATTAATATACTGAATAATATCATTACAGATATTAACCCCATATAGTTACCAGACTACAATATAATATTTTTTGCGGACCTTCAGCTTCCAGTGGGGTACAGCGTACATTAGAGGAATGTATGGGGCCATGGTATATGTAAGAAGGGGATCCAGCAGGGACTATTTTGTTGCAAAGGCGCAGGCCACACAATGAAGGTTGCTGGAATGGGGAGGAAGGTGACCGTTGCTGGAACAGAGAGGAAGATAAATATTTTACCAGGCAGGACTCATTTGACTCATAGAGGGGAATTATTAAAGGACAATGTGCTAAAGATACAGTAAGCAAATTGTGTGACTTTTGAATTGTGCTGAATCTATAAAAGTCATTCATTTATCATGTGACTTCTTTTCATTTGATATTTTGGAATGTAGAATATCCACCTTAGTCTAAGGACCATGGCTAACCAACGATATGCTGCATTCCAGGATATTCAGTGCTAGCCCGTTGTGAAAGATAACCTCTGTCTTCCTTCTGGTCTGACTTGCTACCATCTACCTGTATTACAGTCTTATCTTTTTTCTGTTTGGTGAGAAAAAACTCCACAACATTAGTGGTCATTGTTCCCCGGGAGGAACACAGACAGTTGGCCTCTTTTGGCAAAGTGTCTCACACAGGAGCTTCCTTTATTAGCCCAGAGCAATGAATCAGATTCAGATCTGCAATGGCAGAAGGAAACGAAAAGTTTAAAGTATAATTCTCATTTGGCTCTCTTCCACCTTCTGGTGCCCCTGTGACCTTTTGGAGAACCTCCAGAAAAAAAAAAAAAAGAAAAATTCTGGGTGCTTTAACCAGTCTAGTGCTTCGACCTGGGCTCACATGGACCCGCATTTACTGTATGTACAATATTTAGGATCCACCCAACACCAAAGGGAGAAAAGGACCGGGGGACAAAAACTTCCAATGAGGTGACCAGCCCATCCTGGTCAATTCCTCAAATGCCCCAAGTGCTTAAAGCTAGCTCCCAGCAAACCAGGAGTGAGCACGCTTTTGCATTCCACACCTACGCATCCGCAGTGCGCTCTCCCCCAGCTTTTGCTGCTACAGGGTGAGGGAGAACACGCTATGCATGCACAGGTTTGGAAGGTGGAAGCGTGCTTGCTTCTGGGATGCTGAGTGTGAGCTCCAGGGTTTTTTTTCCCCTTTTTTCTTCCCTGCAATGTAAAGGCATGATGTGCTAGTATGCATCGCATACTAGCACAGTATGTGACACTTGCCTGCAAACGAAGCCCGCGTTGTTCCCGCTGCAGGCCGCATCCATCTTCACCCGTCTTCCTTCCGTGCCTGCAGACTCCGGCTGTTTGACTGGCCTGCGCTCATGCGCGTGGGAGCCACTGGTCATGGCACAAGCTCCTGAAGAAACGGCACAGGTGGCCGTTCCTTCAGAGCGCATGCACCGATGACATCTATATACAGTACCTATAGGTAAGCCTTATTCTAGGCTTACCTATAGGTACAAAATCATAAAGGAAGGTATACAACCTCTTTAATGGACAGAGTATCACAAAATGGAGTGAACAGCATCTTCCTCTGCTTCTCTGTAGATCCTGAGCCTAGTTCTACTACCGCAGAAGATACCTGCCCACCTGGCTGCTTGCCTCCCCAGTCCTTCTGACTGACACACACTTCCCCAGCCCTGCCCGGCTGGAACACTTCCCCAGTGCTGTCTGAATGGCACACTTCCATGCAGATTCCCCAGGTCAAGGATGAAGACTAAGCCCACTGCTACTTCAGAGAGCACTGTTACAGATGACAGTCTCTCCATTTGTGTTGTCCCTGTACAGGCTGAGCTTACTTACTGTCTGTCTTTGTTCTGTCCCTGTGCATCTCCTGAAGGTTCTCCTCCAACTGCCTCCTGTGGTGGGATTTCTTGTAGGCAAGCTATCCTGAGCCTCCAGCCTGAGGTAAAACCCCCTATTCAGAGCAGTCCCCCCCCCCCGCCCTCTAGTTCTAGAAGGTTTTCCAACCTTCCAAATACCAGGGGGAGGGACCAGAGAACTGCCATTATGAGTCATCCAGCCCTGGCCTATAGTAACCCTGACCGAATTCAGGTTTATTCCTGGCCAGAAAAATGCTTTTACCTACACTAACTTCTAGTAGCACACAACAAGAGGGTCCTACAATTGAAATAGCCAGCAGGAACAAATTCTGTTCTAACATGTTTCGAGCTAGGCACATAGTTTTCTCTTCGAAAAAGCGCTGTGCCTAACATGGAACGTGTCAGAATAGAATTTATTGCTGCAGGCTATTTTATTAAAGGAAGATTATTTTGTATCTTGGTGCACGCCATTCCTGTTGCTGATACAATGGGGAGAGTAATATAGCTAGGGTGAAGTTATGCTTTAAATATTTTGTAAATGCAAGCAGTGTTAGTGCCTGAATTTGATTTATCAACCCTTATGCAGTCCCTGTACAGCAGAACCCAAACTAAGACAGGGAGAAGCAGCACAAGGCATCAGGCATTTGCTGCATTGCAAGGAGGATGTTGAAAGGAGGATAGAGCAAAGTGAAAGAGAGATGAGCTGAGAATCATTTGACATGCAAGAGGACTGTCGCTGGATGGATAAGCGGTGAGTCTATGGCAGCACCAGAGAAGAAGTGAAGATAGCAGCTAGAGCTGCTTTATTGATTCTAAATCCTGCAGGCATTGCTTTTTTTTAATGAAGATGGAGTTGGGTTTTAAGTTTCTAAAATTAGTTTAATTATCTCCATGCACTCATGGGATAAAAGAGTCACCAGAAGATAGTTATACACCCACTCTTATGATAGATTTCCTACAACTGCAAGTGATCCTCTGGTGTTTTGGATACATAGACTGCTCATTGACTTTCATCTCCCCAGGAATGTCCTGGGAAAATGACTCAATCACTGGAGCCGTTTCCTGAAAACCAATCTGACACCATTTTATATGATCTTCTGAAGGCCCATCCGTTTGGACGTGTCATGTGCTGCAAGTAAGCTGTGTTCCTTCATGTCTTCGACCTAGAAGTACAGTATGTTTGTCTGACATTTGTAGTAGAGTGTTGTGCCATATTAGTCATGGATTCATGAAGAGTGACTTTTATTAAGGGCTCATTCACACTAGTGTTGGCCTCTACTCGCTCAAATTGCTTTTCAGAGAACATTTGACAGGAAATAATGTGTTTCATTGCCTCCTGATCGCCTGCTTTAACCCCTAGCAGGCCGCAACTGTGTGCATTGCACGGGGGTATAATAACTGCCCCGCCTTGTCTACACCCGCTGCCACTTCCTTTGCAGATAAAGAGGGTAGTGGTTGGGAGCGATAAAAGTGTTGCTCAGCTGTATGAACAAACCCTAAAGATGCAAACTTTTAGGATATCTTAGATCCTTTAACCAGGCTTTAAACAATTAACCAGTAAACGGTATTACTTAAAGTGATACTAAACAATATCCTTATTTTGCAAAAATAATCCATACACATCCATTGCTTAATGGCCCTGTTATATATTATTCATGAGATTGGTAATTACTGTGTTTTTTTTTTTTTTGCCATCCCTGTAACGTCCACTGTGAACTCCTGAACCTCTCCTTACCCCTCACTTTTGTATTTTTTGGAACGACCAATACCTCTTAGTTGCAGTCATGTGCACTGCTCTATGTACACCACACAGCCCATAGTCCATGGTCCATCTTAAGAGTGAGCAAGAGAAGGTGACTATGTTTCTACATACAGTGGAGCCATCAAGAGCAAATGTAGCCACCCTTTAACAGGAAGTCATACCACAGCAGCAAAAAACAGCCAAGAAATTTGGAGGTTTGGAGGAAGCTGATTACAATAGAAAGGGATTTTTTGAGTTAAAGCGGAGTTCCACCGACATATTCCATTTTTTTTTTTTGAGCCATCTGCTGGTATCATCCTAATGCAAATGCAGCATACACTATTCTCATCAATCGCATCACTATCTTTATTATTTTATTTTAGAAACTAACCTTAGATTTCTGTCTTGAGCGTTTCCATCTTGCTAGTGGGCATGCAAAGCTCACTAGGACAGTCTACCGGGATACGGTGCTGCTGTATAACCAGCATGCACCGCCCATTCTCGCGCATGCACAGTAAGGACATCTAGCAGCGCAGGAAACTTCTCACGTTGCCATCACAACAGGTGGCGTCATTGGAAGTGCCTGTCCCGTTGTGAAGGCAACCAAAATGGCCTTGTACCCTTTTTTAAAATGGCGCTGTGATGTGCATTAAATCGCATCATTTCCTGATTTTTGGACACACTCCTCCCCAATGACAGGCGAGAGAGGAAGTGATGCGGAGCACCATGGAGAAGGAAGCGGCAGATTAGGAGCCACCACCTAGCAACAGGGCACTTCTGGTAAGTAAAAAAATGTTTTTCTATCCAATTGTTTTTTATTATTAATAGAGGACTGTGAAAATGTAAAAATATTTACCTCTAGTTCTAGGGGAACCTTTGCAAAGGACTCATTGGTCCACTGCACTGGGCTTCCAACGGCCATCTTGGGGGAGCCTGTATCTGATTGGACACTTAGCTTTTCCAAAATTTAGGCAGCCATTTTGGACCCAGGGAGGTTGTATATAAGGAGGCTGTATTTTGGAAGTGTAAGACACCCGCTTGTTAGGGAGAGTTAAGCCTGGTACACCCTAGTCGTTTTTTTTTCCGTTCAACTCAGAAGGGTTGAATGAAAAAAAAACTGGCAGCTCAGGAAGAACAGCTGTGCTAACTATCCGACATTAGTACAGCAATCTCCCCTGCTGTTTTATTGTGTGCTGACAAAGGGGTTGGCCCCCCGCCAGAATACTCTGGTCAGTGCTCTCAGCCTCTGGCAGAGAGCATTGTTTGTGAGCCGGTCCGCAGACCTTTTTCGGTTATGCTCCTTCGACAGAAGTCAGACCAACTGCAGTACACATGGGCCGAATGTCGACTGGTTTCTTTTGAACCGGCTGATGCTGCCCGACATTCGGCCCATGTATACTAGGCTTCAGGTTTAGCATAGGAAAAGGTTCTTGTGGTAGAGGGTAAGCTTAGGGTTAGTCCTGTAAACCTTTGAAAGCTACCTGGTTTGGGGAAGGACCTTACTATCCAGTCTACCATCTGTATTAGTGTATCCTTGTGCCCTTGGGTGCCAGCTTATGAGCCTATCTAAGAGCCACTGTACTCAAAGTACCCAGTAAAGGAGCCCTGCTAAAGATTACTGCTGATGTAGGTATTGCACACTTGAACTGCATGGTGATGGAATTGTACAAGTGCCCTACTGTCCATGTTTCTACTTTGGGAAAGCCAATGCATAGTTATACTATTTACTATTCAGTACATAAACAAGAAAAGTCCTTGAGGACGTTGTCTTGCCTCACCTCTTTAAATTGCCACCATACACTTACTCTGCCTATACACCCATCACCATTCAACTTACTTCCTGTGAGCCCAGGATGTCATGGTTTCAGCCCCCACCTGGGCTCATGTGATACCTCTCAGTGCAGTATTTAGATTCCACCCAACACTTGAAGAAGAAGGAGAAGGAGAAAAGGACTGGTGACAAAAACGCCCATTAAGATCAGACTTTCTGTCCAAGTTTCAGTATACCCCAACCATTAGGAGTTTACTTCCTCTTTAAGGGACAGGATGTTCCCAGCCTGTAATGGGAAGTTGCTGAATTAACACTAAAGACTGGTAGTTCCCCTGGAGTGATCAGCAGGAGCTGTACATGTGAACCAAGTTTGTGCAGGAGGAGGGAAGAAGAGGAGGGAAGAAGAGGATATTTGGGCATAATAAGTTGGGCATCCCATAACTCCTTATCCCATCCAAGTTATCAACCCCTAATAAAACCTAAAAACAAGCCAGGGACTATTTTCCGACTCTGAATGCATGAAGGAAATGCTGTGTGCCTGGCCGTGTAGCAGTGGGGAATCCTGACTTCTACATGGGGTGTGCTACATAATAAAGGAAGATTATTTTGCATCTCAGTGTGCGGCATTCCTGTTGACGACACATTTGATTGCTTCGGTAGAGACTAACCGAGCCAGTACCTGAGATGTGATTGTAAAGTGTGAATGGGTGCCCATACAGCTGTCAGATTGGGAGCAGCAATTGTGTCCATGCAGCTGCTGCATCCCAATGAATATAAATAGGACTAGCTGCACGGGGATACATGGAAAACCTGTGCATCCCTGTGCATATAAACACGGCCCTTGTGTAAGCAGGTGCTTACAGTGTGGTAAAACATTTCAGTGTTCCTTAATTTTGTAAAACTATGAGCTGGAGTTCTGTTTTTCTATGCAAACTCTTGTTATTTAAATGTTGTGTGTATCATGCTTTAGTTATCAGGCTGGCCAGGATGGGAAAGGGGTTAACTGTGTGTAGCACTACCCTCCTTAGGGGATGCAGATGACAGGTTTCCCCACTGCTGCACAGCCAGGCACATAACATCTTCAACTTTCATCCAGACATAGTGAACAGTCCTTGAGCTTTGTTTTTGTGTTTTATTTTGTTTACAAACGGTTTTTATTTTGTAGTAAAGAAAAAGACGTGTAACAAGATACAACACATAGGGGGTTATTTACGAAAGGCAAATCCACTTTGCCCTACAAGTGCACTGAAACTAACGGAGCACATTCGGCGCAGTACAAATCCCATATCAAATCAAATCAAAGTGCACTGAAAGTGAAGTCGCTGTAGATCTGAGGGGGACATGCAAGGAAAATAAAAAACAGCATTTTAGCTTGCACATGATTGGATGATAAAAACAGCAGAGCTTCCCCTCGTTTCAGATCTCCCCCTCAGATCTAGAGCGACTGCACTTGTAGGTGCACTTTCAGTGCACTTGTAGTGCAAAGTGGATTTGCCTTTCCTAAATAACCCCCATAGTCATATAAATCATATCCTATACCGTCTTAAATTTCATCAGAACAAACTTGTTAAACAGCTACTGAGATTTTGGCCACAAAGCATGCGGCAGATGGTTACCAAAAGCTTTTAAAAGGCTATCAACCCCCTGTGGCTGTCAGAACCGGCATTTAGAGCTGCAATATATACAGAAAAGAAGAGATTCAAAAAAGTAAAATATATAAAATGAAAGGGAGGGGGTGAGGGGAGGGGAAAAAAGGCACTCAAGTTGTACAATCAACTGTGTATGTATATATTAGCGAATCAAATCCTCAAAAGCCATAAGATGGCTAAGAGGCCCATTTTCGTACAAAAACCGGCATAGTGTCCATAATCGTGTGATGGACTCTTTCCATAAGTCGAACTTCTTCCATACGTCTTAAGACTTTGTCCCATGGGACTACCAGAGAGCGCCAATGTATTGCTATTGCCCAGTGAGCTGCACTAAATAGAGTGTGTGGCAGTTTCTGATTAGGGAGGGGTAGCCTCCGAAAGTTCTGCGAAAAAAAAAGCCACATCTGATAAGTCAGGGTAAGTTGAATCCCAGTGATTTGAGCAACCTTAGTGGCTATCTTCTGCCACAAAGATTAAAGTATTCTACAGCTCCAAATATGTGGAGATGTGTGCCTCTGTCTGGGCAGCCTCTGAAACAGTTCCCCGTGACCAATGGGTAAAATCTTTTCAGTCTTGAAGGGGTATAGTACCATCTGGTGTAGAGCTTTACAACCGTCTTCTTTACCGCCATAGATTTTGTGCATTTGTGCATATTTGAGATCATAACCAACCAATCCTCAGGGGCTATCTCTAGGTCTGTTTCAGCTTCCCAGTTGAGCATTGCTGGAGATTTTATGGGGAGGTTCAGTTCATTTAGATATTGATACATGGTTGAGATAGTACCCTTATCTCTAGAGAAGAACCTACACATGTGTTTGAATGCATTGGTAGGATTTATCGCCCCCTCGTGGTAATGGGTTGAATAAAAGTGCCTAATCTGTAGGTATTTGTAGAACTCTGTTCTAGGTAGGGCATATTTAGCTTGTAAGGAGGTGAAAGAACTAAAAGGGGGTTCCTGGGACAAGGCATCTAGGGTGGTTAAGCCACTCTGTGTCCACCGGGAGAAATATTTGGTAGAGTTGAAAGCCAAGGAAAACCTAGGGTCACCCAAATATGAAGCTAAGCAAGGATTATGGTGTGCCGAAGAGTATGATGTTTTATAAATAGACCATAATTGTATTGTTTGACCTACTTTTCCATTTAATGGCGTTACATCTTTAGGCCTAATTTGGTCCAGCCACAGGAGGTAATACAGGTTAACTGAGGCCCGTTCAAATCTTTCTGTAAAGTTCTATGGTCTGACGGGATACATAAAGAGGTAAGGACCTAAATTAAAAAAGCAGCTTTGGGAGTATAGACATCTTGATGGCCTGTATCCTGCCTAAAAATGTAATATGGTAGGAAGACCGCAGGCGTAAAAATTGCTTGCTGGGGCATAATTAGCAAAATAGAAGAAGGGGCCAATTTGACCCCCAGGTATGGTAATGCTTCTCCGCACAGAGCAAAGCCAAATGTGGACTGGAAACCAGAAAGTGTGGTGCACATTTTGACAGATTAACATTTAGACCGGACAAGTCCTTAAAGGTATTTAAAGTGGAGATCAAATTTGGCAATGAAACCACAGGTTCCGATAAAAATAAGATGACATCGTCCGCGTACATACTTAATTTGAATTCCTGATCCCCTCTTCCATATTCCTTGTTAGGGTTCTGGCAAATCGAGTGGCCAGGAGTTTGATCGCCAATGTGAACAATAAAGGGGAGAGGGGACAACCCCACATGGTTCCGTGGCCCAGCGTAAAATAATCAGAGGTACAGCCTCGGAGTTTAATGCAAGTGCGTGGGTAATGGTATAAAGCCCTGAAGCCGGGGGGCGGGGCTTGACGGCGCTCATGAATGGCCGCCTAGAACGAGTGCTCCACTGGCCAGAGGGAACTACGGAGCGACATAGCCTAACATCCGCAGCGTAAACACAGCCATCCACTTCCCACACAGTGCTGGATACTCAGAGAGCGATGTCCGGCAAGCGGAGGGAGAATACCGGCCAAAGAAGCACATGGCCTTCTTCCTGAGACCAGCACCACAGGTCAGTGGAAGTCAAAATGGCGCTGGCACAGACTCCACAAGTAATCCATACACTGACCTCCCGGACGCCATCCCTGACGATGCTGACGGTATCCAGCCCCTGCTATCCCCCAGTGAACGGGCAGAAGGTAGCCCGACTTCAGGCAGCCCTGCAAAGGCTAGGATGAGGATGGATACTCCTCCATCCACCAAGCAAGCTATGGCCCAGCTAATTAACCCCCTCCAAGCTAACCAGGCCCTTCAGTCATCCATAGCAGCATTTCCTACACAAGACAGCCTGTACTAGATACTACGTTAAAGGATATGCTCCTATCTCTTCAATCCTCCCTGGTGACAGATCTCTCCTCCTTAATATCAAAAATCTCCTCAGACATGCATACCATGGGAGACAGAATTACTTACATTGAGTTCAAAATGGAGGACAGCACTACCACTATCAATGATCTGGTAGATGCACATGAAGTTGTGAAGGATGAGCAACACTGGATCAAATCTAAATTGGCAGATTTAGAAGACAGATCCCGTTGTAACAATGTTAAGTTAAGGGGGATCCCCGAATCTGTTCCACCAACAGCTTTTCATAAATTCGCCCAAGACCTCATGTGCGCTATTATGCCTGAAGCTACCCCGCTTGAAATCACTATAGACAGGATTCACATAAATTGCAAAGCCACCCCATCTGGTCGCGTCTGTACCCAGGGATGTGCTTATGAGAGTGCACTTTTTCCATGCTAAGGAAAAATTCCTAGCAACAGCCAGACACAAACCCGCTCTCCCAGCTCTATTTGAAGGGATCCAACTTTTCCCTGACCATTCCAAATACACCCTGCAATTGTGACGACACCTGAACCCGGTAAAGAAAGCCATGGATAACCACAAGATTCAATACAAGTAGAGGTTTCCTGCGACCATACTAGTCACCAGGCATGGGAATTCTCACACTATTTCCACCCTAACCGGAGGGATGAAACTACTTCTAGCATGGGGAATCATAGTCCTCCACAAGACAACAACCCATTCTCAGTGATGAAGCGTCCACTACAGCAAAGGGAGAGGTATTACGACAAATGACAAGGCAAACCAGGATAACATTAATGCCCAATGGCACTATTCCCACACTACGTTACAAATCGTTGCCCGGCAACTTGTTCTTTAGTTTTTACTTTTTTTTTTTTTTTACTTGTTACGCAGTTTTTCTTGTAGTTACAGCATCTCGGCTGTGATGACCAAAACCATGAAAGCGCAAAGCTAATCTACCTCATCTCAAGACAACCTCCTTTCCATAACTGGACTTCCTACAGATTCATCATCAAACCATGAGTGACTAAACCCCACATACACACCACCAAACACAGCGCCGCTCAATTTACTGTCTATCAACGCACACAGCCTCAACCATCCGACGAAACGTCACTCTCTTTGGAAGACTACCAAAGACCACAACTGTGATATTCTATGTGTTCAGGAGACACACATGGAGTAATGATTGCCATAAGAGACTCCTTTGCCTTCCAACTCCACCACTCGGTACTAGATCCTGACGGCCGGTACGCAAGACTACTCTGCTCTATCAACAACGTAAAGTACACCTTACTATATATGCCCCTAACAGCCATCAGATAAAGTTCTTATACAAAGTCATGCGCATACTCAAGCCTATTCAACAAGGCCACCTCATTGTTTGCGAGGACTACAACCTGGTACCCGATATGCACATAGATTCCACATCAACAGCCAAAAGGAAGGAATCTCCCCTGCAAAAATTTTTCTTCACACAAGAACTCTATGATGTCTGGAGATGTCCCCTTGGTTCTGAAAGGAACTATACGTATTTCTCACCTGTGCGTAACTCATATTCTCGCATAGATCTTTTTCTGGTTGACAAATGGTTCTTACAAAAAACCCACTCATCTGTCATACACACCGTGACTTGGTTGGACCACGCACCTATCAGCATGTCCATTGCAGATGCATCATTAAATCCCCCAATATTCATGTGGCGAGTAAATAATTACCTCCTGTAACAACCGTCTCACGCCTCAGATATTCCAAAACACCTGACAGATTTTTTCTCACACAACATGGGATCTGTGTCCGATCCAGCCACGGTGTGGAACGCACACAAGGCGTATATCAGAGGGGTTCTGATACAGTTAGGTGCACGCAAAAGGAGGGAAAGGACGCAGCGTATTGACTCACTTATGTCCCAGATCACTGATCTGAAAAAAACAAAACAAAACAAAATTAAACCCCAAGATACCCACTCAATGAAGATCTTGAATCTCAGACAGGAACTACGGTTACTTCTCCTAGAATCATTCGACAAAATACAATGCAAAATAAAAGCAGTGTCATACGCTACATCCAACAAAGCAGGGAAAGCATTAGCATGCCGCATTAAGGGTAACCGCACCAAGACTAAAATAGCCTACCTTTATCACCCTCACACAAAAGACAAAGTATTAGACCCTCCGCACATAGCAGACGCATTCAGTGCATACTACAGCAATCTATACAATCTCAGTCAAGACCAATACACACATCAACCTTCCCCAGAAGATATCAATGCCTTTCTCCACCATATTAAACTTCCCAAGATAACTACTGAACTGGAAAAATACTTAAACACACCCTTCAAGACCCAAGAAATACAATCTAGTATAGCACAATTACCTACAGGCAAATCTCCTGGTCCTGATGGCTTAACAGGAGAATACTACAAGCAATTTTCACACATCTTAGCCTCACAGATGAACACAATTTTCAACAACGCTGCTTCCTCCTCCTCTTTTCCATCTGAAATGCTCCAAGCAACAATAATAACACTTTCAAAACCAGGGAAGGAGCCGACCTCCCCTCCCCCCCTCAGCCCATTTCCCTTCTCAATCTAGACATAAAAATGTATGCAAAAGTTTTAGCAACACGACTACATGATATACTACCATCCCTCATCCACAATGATCAAACAGGATTCACAAAAGCACGCCAGGCATCAGACGCCACTAGAAGACTCATTAATATTACCCATCATGCGGAGTCCACCGGAACGCCTTCTCTCCTCCTATCGCTGGACGCTGAGAAGGCGTTCGACGGGATTCACTGGTCATACCTACACCAGGTTCTTCATAAATTTGGATTCCAAGGCAAAATATTAATGCCAAATACTACCTCTTCAGCGAGAGTATACTCCTCTGACTTGCTCTTGCAACCATTTAAAATTAGTAATGGAACCAGACAGGGATGCCCACTTTCACCTCTGATTTTTAACCTGCTCATGGAACCCCTAGCAGCCCACATTAGAGCCAACCCTCTAATCTCGGGTTTTCAACTAGGCCAAAAGTCACACAAAATTAGCTTATTTGCGGACAACGTAATTCTTATGATCACCAACCCGGCTTCTTCCCTGGTGGAAATACAAAAAATTCTAAACTAGTTCAGCAAAATGTCATACTATAAAGTAAATGAAAAGTCTTTTGTACTAGATTTAGGCCTAGACGCCACAACTAAACTCTTACTAAAAGATCAATTTCCTTATATATGGCCAGACAGTACTATATCTTAGGTACTCAACTTACCAAATCGGTGAAGAATCTCTTTACAGCTAACTTCAAACCATTTGCTGAAAGGCTCCACTCCAACCTACAAACCTTATCCAAACACAAACTATCATGGTCAGGGAGATTGGCCGCATTTAAAATGCTCCACTTGCCCCAACTGCTCTACCTGTTGAGAACCATTCCCACAGTTATTCCTAAACAGTATTTCAAAAATCTCCAGATCACACTGAACAAATTCTTATGGCAGGGGAAAAAACCTTGTTGTGCACGCTCACACCTTACAAAAAATAAGCTAGCTGGAGGTACAGGGTATATTGACTTCGAGGACTATTACACTCGATTCTAGCCCAAATGTGCAACTGGTTCCAACCTATCCCTAAAACCCTTTGGGGATACATTGAATCCTCAATAGTATCCCGATATGATCTTCCATCATGCATACTAGGAGTACCACTTGGATCCTTGATCCCCACAGCATACCCACCAACAATGAGAGCATCAGCTAACGCATGGCTTAGATTAGCCAAGTCTACAAAACCCACAGGGGACTCTATTTCCCCACCTATCCCAATAGCGACCATGAATACACTAACACCAGATCTTGGAATAATACACTGGCAAAAAAAGGGCGTTAAACACATACAAGATCTCTTCCTGAGAAAGAAACTAAAACCTTTTAACCAACTGTGCCAAAAATACCACCTCACAACCTGAGAACACTTTAACTACATCCGCATATCTCACTGCTTAAGATATCAAGCTGACCAAATGTACCACATTCCCACTAAAGCCTGGCGTTACCTCACCAATTTAATACCTAAGCAAAAAGGCATATCCCTACTCTACAATACACTCAAAAAAAACCCTGAATTTACAAAACTTAAAGCGGTTGTATACCCGCTGGCTTTTTTTTTTTTTTCCTACACCTGCAAGGGAAAAGGCATAATGAGCTAGTATGCACCGCATACTAGCTCATTATGAGATACTTACCTTAGAATGAGGCTCCGGCATCTCACCCTGTCCACGCCGAGGGAGCTGACATTTCCCCTCGGCGTGTCTTCCGGGTATCGCGGCTCCGGCGCTGTGAGTGGCCGGAGCCACGATGTCGTCACTCCAGTCTTCTGTCCGGCAAGCTCCGGAGTTTGCCGGGCTGTCAGCCGAGAATCCCCTGTGCGCATGCGCCGCTGCAGTTGTTATGGAAATGATTAAGAGCTACAATCGAGCTCAAGGTTATCTGCTGCTGTCTCTAATTTGAAAAGTGTTGATATGCATGCATATAAAAGTGAACACTCTGAGACACGCTCACAGTATTACTGTTACACTTCTAATTTATTCAAGGCGGTGTTAATGTTTTATACACACAAATACGTCATTGCTATGTCAGTCTAATAGGTACATCTCATTGGTTAAGATAGAAAAGAAGATGGATAATTTTCATAACGAGGTTTGGCTCTCTTTGTCTTATCTCCAGTTCCGCGTTCTTCTGTGTGTGGGATGCAGGGGGTAATCGCCATCTTGAGAAAATATAGGAACAGAGCAAATCTGTATACTTATATAATGAGTAAGGAGAAAAATATGTATGCACATAAGAAAATAGACATTTTCAGATTACTATTATTATTATCTACATCACATTCCTTCACAATCCCCCCTAAAATGACTATTTTCTCTTTTCTGTCCCTAATACTAAAGGTCCTACTTTTTAGCCTGGCCCTTCTCCTCAGCAACTCTTTTAGGCTGTATATAGAATTGGGCAGCAACTGTTCACTTCCCTCCTCGATACAGCTGGAGAGGTGCAGTCGGGCGCTATCTATCCCTATAACCCTATAGGACTGTGAGATTATGGACAGGGAGTGACTGTAGAGGAGTGAAGGGTTTGTCATCTTCCATCATAAGGAGGTCCTCTTCTTCTTGGTGGAGAAATGTAGGTGTGCTATTGTCTACAGCCTTGCTCATTAACTTTTTTACAAAAGGTAGAATACAGCATATAATCAGGGCTAAAAGGACCAGGATTATTAATACCGTTACCCGTATCTGGGCGAGCACCTTCTGCCACCCACTCATCCAGCTAAAATATTGGTCCCATGGGTCTGTGATACCTGAGTTCTTCTTCAACTCTAGTGACAGATCTTCTAATTTCTTTATAGCTAAAGTAACCTTACCATTTGGGCCAATATTATCAGGAATGTATGTACAACAGGTTCCCGTTTTTTCCTATGATTTTACAAAACACCTCCTTTCCCAGATAACACCATGTCTAAGGCCATCCGGTCCTGGAATGTCATGTAGGAAGTGGGGGCTAACTGATCAGAAATTCCCTGGAGGGCATCTTTAGAGTAATTTACAAATCTCTGTTGGTTATAATATGTATAGTGTCAGGTCACCTAGAGGCTGGGTGACAGATGCACACCGTTGGGATCAGGAGTGCACTGCAAGGTAGTAGACCCTACGGCTGACTGCTGCGGATTGTACCCTGGGAGGTTCAGGAATCAGGTTTACTGGATCACTGACACAGATCCCACTGGGAGCTAGAACATAGATTCCCCAGGGCGCGGAGTCTAAGAGCCAGCAGGTGTTCACCAGAGCCTCTAGTGGTGAGGATGGACTGCGCTGCAGTCTGGCTCCAGGTCGCGGTCCCCAGGGTCTCACAGCTCACGCTCACGGTAGACTACAGGAGAAGAGGAAGGAGGGAGCTGTCTGGAACATCAGGGTCACAGGCAAACAGGGATGGTCGGGAACAGGCCAAAGTCGGTAACAGGAATCAGATGTAGGAAACACAGCAAATACACATAGAGGCTAAAACACAGTGGTTGATCAGCACTGCTGGCTTGCAGTGCACAGGTTAATATAGGGTTCCCTGATATGGCCTGGGGTGGGGCCATGCTTAGAGGGGAGGTTACAAAAGCAGTCAGGTGAGGGTCAGCTGGTCTCTAGAGATGAACACATGGAGACAGGTATGCTGATCGACAAACTCTATTGCATAACCATGACATGTAGTTAATCCAATCTACATTCTTGCTGACAGTTGTTATGGGGATCAAAGACTCAAAACCAGCTTTTACCAGATCCCTGGCTTTAAACTCATCAGGGACCCCCCTTGTAACCCCTATGACATGTATGTATACATGAGGATCAAAGCTTCCGGAGAGAGCTGCTCGCTTCCTCCTCTGACTGTGTGCTGGGTCAGTGTATGTATCAGGGGTATCTTTGGTTAGGATATGGGGCTTTCTATTTTCATCTTTTTTGTCTAATGCACTCTGTGGTCGCCCAGTCTGGCCCTGTGTTCCAACCCACTGGCCCCCACAGAAACCACAACTCTGTCCCCAGTAACTGTATGTATGGCATACATATATGTCCTTACCGTCAGGGATATCACTGTACCAATGGCATCACCATGAAGGGTCAAACGGACAAGGTACTATGTCACAGTAATCTAAGGTAAAGGTGGTCACATGTGTACCTGAAGAGTTACACCAAAACGTAATTATGTTATCATTTTTGTGATGGCCACCTCCTGGGCCCCTCCCCCCTAGATCAAACAGAAAAAGGATATGCAGCACCCGAAAACACGCTCTCCTGCAGTGATAAGCGTGCATTCAGGTGTTCTTCCTGGCCAACTTGACTGAGGTGGCTGTGGTCAGCAAAACTTGGAATGGACCATCATAACTTGGCTCAAGGATCTCCAGACAGTAGTTGGTGTGTTCCTGTATCTAATTCAGGATCTGGAATGGAAGAAAACACCTGGACATGCATTCAGGTTAATTCTCGTGATAATGTGGTTACATAATTAGTCAACACATCAGACTGTAACTGTAACTGTTGTGGAAAGTAACAACCAAGTCTGGGAGCTGAACCAAACAAAATTTCATAAGGGGATAGGGCATGTTTCCCCTGGGGGTGTGTCTGACACTGAACAGGGCAATGGGCCAACTCATGTTAGTCTATTGGGCCATCTTTAACATCCTGTTTTTAGTGTCCCATTCATCCTTTCTACCTTCCCGCTACTTTGAGGGTGGTATGGGATGTGTAGTGCCAACTGAACCCCCAGTGCTGCCCAAATCTCTTTAGTAAGGGTTGTTGTTAGGGCTGGTCCCTGATCTCTCAATATCACCTCTGGGACCCCAAATCTACATACTATCTCACTCAGTAATTTCTTAGCTGTGGTCCTGGCAGTCATGACCACTTCCACTAGGGCGTATTCGAATCTGCCACTTCTTGGCACTTGAGAATGATCAATTTGCATCCTCTGGAATGGGGTATAGGGCTTTTGCCAGGTGCTTCTTCTGTGCATTCTGGGTTACATTTGGTGCAGATAATGCATGATCTGCAGAAGCTGTCGGTCAGTGGAGTAACTCTTGGTGCAACACTTGTTGATAAGAGAGTTCATAAAAGTCTTTGTCAAGTGGGCAGCTCCATGTGCCCATTGCACCACGGCTGGGTACATACTCCTGAGTAGACAAGGCTTCTTGTTGCACTCGAATAGTCCATTTCTGAGAGTTGCTCCTTTTCTCCATTTCCAGCTTTCCTTCTTATCCGGACTTGTTGTTTCCTGTAGTTCTTTTAGATAAACTCTGTCCACTGGGAAAGTCTGTAAGGTAAGCACGGGGTGGTTTTCTTCTACCACCCTGCTGTCCACTTCCCGCGGACCACCAGCTGTCTGTTTAGCAGCTGTATTGGCTCGATGATTGTCTTAAGCTTCTTTTGAGTTCATTTTGTCGTGTGCTTTTACTCAGAATAGTCACTTGGGTTGTGAGAAGCAAGGCATCAATCAAGTTTTCACAGGTGTTCCTGCAGCCATCAGGAATCCTCTGTTCTAGATAACACCATAATCATGGGCAATGTTGAAAGCATATCTTGAGTCCATATAAATGTTGGCTCTTTTTCCCTCTGCCCATTTACGTGCTGTAGTAAGTGCTTATAGCTCTGCCTCCTGTGTAGACATCACCGGTGGTAAGGCTTCAACTTGTAGAACAGTGTTTTCAGTGGTGACCGCGTGTCCTGTGCGGTCACGGGGGTGACAAGTCAAGACTCTACTCCTCCTCCTCCTTTCCCCCCTCGAGAAGTGGAAGAAGGGTGGTAGGGTTCAGTGTTGGACAACTTAATAGAGTAATGCTGTCCAGTAGGAGGGAACACAGGAGTCTCAAGTGTCTGGTAGTGGACAAGTGTTTCGGCTGGATCTTGGTTGAATATGGCAACAACGTCATGGGGAACAAGCAGAACGAGGCAGTGTCCGAGGACCAAGTTCAAAGTTTTGTCAAGCAAGTCATGTGTAGCAAATCCAGCTCGCAGACACAATAGGCCTCCTCTTGCTACCGCATCCAGCCGACAGGAATAATATCCTATGGGGCGTAGGCTGATGCCATGTGATTGGGTGAGTACACCTGCAGCATGTCCCAGACGTTCGGATACAAAGAGCTTGAGCGTTTTGTCGTAGGCTGGGAGCCCTAACGCCGGGGGTGGCGCACTCAAGGGTTTCAAACTTTAGATATTTCTTCAGGAGACATCTGGAAGGGTCTGATTGCAGAGCATCAGTAGGAAGGCTTCTGGAATCCATGCTCTGCACTAGGAAATTAGTCCAAGGAAAATGACAGGTGTTGAGCACCACTGCAATTTGGGCTTTGAGGCTCTGCAGCCCTGGTTGGCAAGATAGCACAACAGGCTTTCTGAGGTGACTTCAACAGGGGGTAAGTCAGCTGCACAAAAGAGAAGGTCATCAACATGTTGGAAGAGAATCACTTCCGGGTGTTCCTTTTGTCATGTGTTAAGGATGATAGCCATAGCTTTTACAAACTGGCTTGGAAAGTTCTGTGCCCCTTGTGGCACAACTGTTTAGGTATGTTGCCGTTTCTTTCCGTGGATGAATGCGAAAAGGTACCAGCAGAAGGGGTGAGGGTGGACACTGAAGAAAACGTTTGTAAGGTCCACCTCTGTGAGGTATTTTGCAGTCAAAGGCATCCACAGTAGGTACCTGGTTCTCTTTTTAGGATTCTCTTCTTGGGGTTATTGTGGTTTCCGGGGCAATGAAGCGCCCTCTTTTAGCTTGACTGAAACTGGTGGCACCTTTAAGTTACCGTTGTCTCCCGGTCCTGTGGACCATAGGCACGCAGGGATTCTGTCAAGTACTTCCTGCAGTATTGAACTTGAAGTTTTTTTTTTTTTTTCTTCATTAAGTGTCATCAGGAGAGGCAGAGAACACAAAGCAGATGAGTCTTCTAAAGATAGGGGAGTATGTAACTTCACCCCCCTTCAGGCGTGTCCTGATTGAGGCCTGTAGTCTGGACAACACATCAGCTCCTAGTAGATTCAAGGGACATGTAGAGGACACCACAAATCTGGCAAACAAATCAGGAAGTGGACTGGAGCGGGGCACCCCATCCATTCCTACGCAGGAAACATCAATAGTGGAAAGGAAAGAATTATTAGGCAGATTCACCACCCTCAACACACTTTTGGCTGCACCCCTGTCCATCTCTGGGACATCTTGGGGCTCTGCATTCTTTTTTGAAGTGACCCCGTTTCCCACAGTTGTAACAGGTGATCCTTTCCCTGGTATTGGGCAGTGGTGGTGGACTAGTGTAGGCGGGATCTTCGTCATGGGTTACCATGAGGGGCGTTGGTTTTTTACCTTTTTGATTTTCTATACCTCTGGTCACCAACAATAAATCAGACATTTTCATTGAATGGTATTCAGGGCGGGCCACCATCAGGCCTTTTCTGATATCCTCTCTGAGCCCTGAAACAAAAGCAGTTGATAACATGTGTGTGTGTGCCTTTATGAGTCTAGCATGATACTTCTTCACAGACTCCCCTTTATCTTGGGTAATATCTTGGATTGTGGTCTTCTGATCCGTCAACTTCTCCTTTGCCCAGTCGTGGAGTTGTGCACAGAACTCCACGCCTGAGGTGTAGGAAGTGGCACTTGTCAGGCAGGCATCATTGAAGGCCATCTGCATGACTGGCCAAAAGACATATCCTGCTTTGATTTGGCATAGGCTGATCAAGTCTCTCCAGGCAGCTGAGTAAGTTTCTTGTATTTGCACTATCCTGTGGTAGAAGGGAATTGGCTGCTTCTCTGGGTCAGGCAGACTTGTCACTAAGGCCGCTGCTTGTGATAGAGTAAAAGCGACATACATCACTGGTGCCCCTTCTGGTAACCGAGACTGTTGTTGGGGCAGGGGCTGACAAGAGGCACTGTTCTTTACGGTTGCCAGCATGTGTTTGAGATCCTCTCGGAACTGAGAGTCTGGAGCCGGATTGGGGGTTAAATCAGTGGGTGGCCTTGCTGCCTGCTGTCGGGCTTCCCACTCAGATGCTTCTTCATCATTAACATATCCAGCCTGGGAATGTGATGCTCCCGTATTGGGGAAGACAGGTGTGTGGTATGAACCATCTTGGTCTAAAACAGGGAGGGCTGGGTACAAGCTGTTTAAGCTTACTGGGTGTACCAAGATGGCCGCCGGCAGGAAGTGCACTGGACTGGGTAGAAAGTGAAGGCATGGGTGCACTAAGATGGCCGCCGGGCTGAGTTGTCACAGTGGGTTGTGCTTGGGTGGTGAGAAAGGAGTGGTTGTTAGACGGAGGGCAGTGCTGTCCCTCCCCTCCTTTGTTTCAGGTTCCAACATATTATCAGTTTTGTGATAAACATACATAATACAATCGCCATCTTTCTTAACTTCCTTTATCCAATTTTCTTTATCACACAGGATTTTTCTCCCTGTTTCTTCTGCAACATAACTTTCGTCACTTCTTTCAACTTTGTTAACTATTTCAACATCTTCTTCTCTCCTTCTTTACAATATCACTTTCATTACAATATCACTTTCTGTTTCTCGGCTAACGGCTTGAGAGGGGAATACATACAACCAAGGAGTTAATATTTTTCTCAGCGTTCTTATCAGCAAATTCCTTCGGTGGGAGCTCATAAGACTAATGTACGATTAATCTCAGAACAAGAACAAACACATTAGGGGTAGTGAGGAGCAACGGCCCGCGACCCAACAGATCTCCCGGGCAGCCCCCCTCCGACTTTAACCAGTCCCCACCCCCTCTCGTGTATATAGCAAACAATAAACCACAAATACAATCACGACAGGACATTACACCTGCCACTCTCTGAACCGTAAAGCCTCAGCAGGCTAAGATAAACGCAAGGGCAGACCACCCTGCAAAAATAAACCCGTTTATAGACGTTTTTCTACAGCTCTACACCAAGAGGCCGACAACTCTTCTTGGGGTGAGTCCTCTGTAACGCTTTCAGACTGCAAAGCCAGCAGCTGAGATAACTCTCAAAGGTTCCTTGAACCTAGAGTACACCTGTCTATAAACGACTGCTACAAAAAAACTATCTCACTCCAGAGGCCAACAGCTCGTCTGGAGATGAGACCATACATTCACGCATGTAGCACTTTTAGACTGCTGAGTTTCGTAACCCAAAGAATGACAGACAGTGAACAAAAAATACAGTCAGCAGAAACCCATTGGCAGGTTCGTTAAACAACCTCAGGCGAGGAAATACCTGCCTCTAAGACAGTCTCAGCATACCGACAGAATCCAGCCGTCAACCGAAAGATAAGAGAGTCGTACAGTGGTAAGAATATCAATCAACTCACCGGTACTGTTAGGGCTGCGCAAACCCCACTCTCATTAATCAGTTAACGCCCGAATGCTTGTCGCGGTATAACTTCGACCGTAGCCTGAGGTCCCGGGTTTCGGCACCAACTGTTATGGAAATGATTAAGAGCTACAATCGAGCTCAAGGTTATCTGCTGCTGTCTCTAATTTGAAAAGTGTTGATATGCATGCATATAAAAGTGAACACTCTGAGACACGCTCACAGTATTACTGTTACACTTCTAATTTATTCAAGGCGGTGTTAATGTTTTATACACACAAATACGTCATTGCTATGTCAGTCTAATAGGTACATCTCATTGGTTAAGATAGAAAAGAAGATGGATAATTTTCATAACGAGGTTTGGCTCTCTTTGTCTTATCTCCAGTTCCGCGTTCTTCTGTGTGTGGGATGCAGGGGGTAATCGCCATCTTGAGAAAATATAGGAACAGAGCAAATCTGTATACTTATATAATGAGTAAGGAGAAAAATATGTATGCACATAAGAAAATAGACATTTTCAGATTACTATTATTATTATCTACATCACATTCCTTCACACAGTCAGCGGCTCATTGCGAGGGGAATATCTCCTAAACCGTACAGGTTTAGGAGATATTTTTTTACCTACAGGTAAGCCTTATTATAGGCTTACCAGTAGGTAAAAGTAAAAAAAAAAAAGTATACAACCGCTTTAAACCCCATATACAGTGGGAATCAGACCTGGGCAAAACCTATTCAGACGAACAATGGATAGAAGCAATTGAGTCAATATTCAAGTACACACACTGCACTGCTCTATGGGAGATGCATCATAAAATCTCATTGAGATGGTATCTGACTCCCGACAAGTTAGCCACAGTTGGACCCCAAAATTCTGACTTATGTTGGAGGTACAGTGCAGCAAGAAGAGATGTAATTCATGTATTTTGGTCTTGCCCTGTACTACAACCCTTTTGGGCACACATTTTCAGAATATTGGGAGATATCATGAAAATGAATATACCGCAGGCCCCAGCACTTGCCTTACTAAACCTTACAATAGGCAATATACCACTCCAATTCAGACTTATAACAACTCATCTTCTCCTAGCAGCAAAACTAAACATAACAAAACTGGAAATCCAACAAAGTCCCTACTATCAAAGATACACTAGAAACAGTAAACACACACTCTTCATATGAAATATCATTATCCTTCAGCAGAGGTACGCACACCAAGACACTAGCTATATGGCAACCATGGATAAACTGGCTTAAGAGCAACAGGGGACTAAAGGTTCACTTAGTCCCCTGCCAGGCCCACCACCCTAAATATTCAGAAAAACCCTCCTGGCCTCTGCCCTCTAGTCTCTAGAATGTTCTCCAACTTTCTAGAACCAAGGGGAGGCACCAGAGAGCTGTCTGTATGAGTCATGCTGCCCTGACCCAATTACAGACTCACTGGTTAAGTATGAGTGAGGATATGGTTTACCTACTCTCAAACTAGAGGGTGTAGCACACATGTGTCTAGATTCTTTCCCGGGCTTTTTGAATCCTCCTCCCTGCTGTATGATTCATAAAAACGAGGGGGGGGGGGGAGTTGGTTTCTGTCTGTCTTCCACATGGGATTTTAGAGGAAGAACTGCTACACCATTTAGTCCTGCTGGAGCATATGTCTCCCTCTTTTGGGTCACCCTGTTGGGATTTTTCCCTGGACTAAGAACCTACCATTACTGGAGCTAAGTGGACTTTTCTTTTGGGCAAAGCATGAACCTGACAGCCTGCTTTAGTTAGATTAGGACTATGTCTGTGCTTCTGTGAGATTGTGCATTATGGACTGTACTGATGCAAGTCTTCAGTAAAGTTCCTGTTAACCATTTAATGCCCGGTCTGAAGTTATTCAAAGGGGTGCATGCAGAGTGTATCGCAAACATGGCTTGTGTAACAAGGGGATGAAGAGGACATACAAGAGAGTGACCATTGAAGGGTTAATCGTGCAGAGGAGTTGGGGGGGGAGATGTGGCTATATTTCCATTGCTACAGGTAACCAGTGAAATGTTATGAATGTGAGAGCAGCCAGCCAGCAGATGGTCAGTACCTGGCATGGGAGACAATCACCCCGGTAGTGAGGGTTTGGTGAGCTCATGGGCAGGGTCTACTGTACCCATGCACGTAGGGTAACACTTCACACAGAGCATGATTAATGAATGCCCGGGACCAGGCGGAGATTGCGGTTATGTAAAAAATCAGAACTTTAAGGCAGTCCCTTAGAGATAACCCTTCTCTGTATGCAGTAATAAAGTGCAGAGTTCCTCTGAAAAGCGATTTGTCCCATGTCACTAAACACTGTACTTGTTTGTTGGCATTTGGAGGGATGCACTGAGCCTGTGATGACTCGACCAGTCCTGCGTACCTCTGTTACCTCACTCCCAGTAACAGCATGTGGTCCCGCTGAACCTCATGCGTGCTCATTAACTCCTTCAATTCCCGTACGTCATGGCCAGACTTCATGTTTCAAAAACGAGGGTTCTGATCCGGTTGCTACCGGATACGACCCTTGGGGAGGGAGCCAGAGCACCGACCATCTCTCTATTGGAGAACCTGCCACCCATACAACCATACAAGGAACCACGCCTCTCAACTGGTTGCTTATGGCTTGTTCCTTTACTTGGTTACAAATAGCAACTACTCTTAACTTGCCAAGTTAACCTTGTGTAGTATTGTTGCTTTATACCCTGAGTGTGATTTACAGGCCCAGGTTCTTCGGAATATGCCAGAACCACAGAACTAACATGCACCCCTTTAGAGTAGCTTCAGACCAGGCTTAGAACAGTAAATATAACTTTACTGTAGAAAGGCATCATGGCAAATCAACATGAATAACGTTTTATTCCTAAACCTAACTAGAGTAGTGTAGTGGCCCAGGCATACCTCCATGAGCTTAGAGTCCATCTAGACATTGTTCATGACATGGATGCTGTCCGTGACTCCTGGTATCCTCAGCACCATCCTAGTGCTCACAGGTGGGTCTCCAACCCCCCAGCACTATGTACTCCACTCCAACTCCCAGCTTCTGCCCGCAGTCTTGGCGGTCTTCCTCTTTATATAACAAGTGGGTCCGCCAAAAGCCCCGGAACTCAGCTGAACATGTTTAACCCCTTCCCAAGTCTGGGCTGGCTACTTTACTAATTACACACGTTTCAACCTGCCTACAAGCTTGACCCCCTCCCTAGCAATCAGTATCCCATACTTGGGACCTGTATCGTAGCACGGGGGACCCAGGGACCAACCTGGAGGTACGGAAGCAAGAGACAGTAAGAAAGAGATTCAGGTAAAATGTTAAAGCTCATAAGCAACAGAGGTCTGCACTGAGAGAATGACCACACATTGTCACTGGGAGTGAGGGAACAAGTATGGCTGTGCTGATGACACAGGCCCTGCATTGTCCCCTTGGAATTGCCACATTTGTGAGGAGAAGGTGTACAGTGACATGGCAAAAGTGCTTAACTGCAAAGTGTTTAAGTCTAACAAGTGGAACTGTGCAAGGCGAAAAGGCTTGTTTCTAAGTAGGGTGCCGCCTTAATGCTGATCTCTGCATGACCACAGCTCATGCTCCCAGGGCATTAATGATCAGGTTCGCAAGGTTCCCCACATCGGGCGCTAAGCCCCGCCCACACGTGAATAGGTGTATGCTGTAGGACGCCCATGTAAACAAGGCCTTATATCTCTGAGGAGTTTATCTTTAAAACTTTTCATACTTCAGGGTCTATAACCTTGTGTCCATGGCTTACTAGAAAGTGACCCCAGGATCAGGACAACAGAGCTGCAGCCTGTACCTAACTGGCAATGGCAGCTCCCTGTCCCTCAGGATCACTTTGAGATCTTGAAAAAGGTGCACACAGTCGGTGTTTCCTGGATAGTTTAGCAGTGTGCGGCTCATCTCACTAGCACAGCTGAATCTCCAGCCTGTGCTCCTGTCAGGAAATCAATGGGCTCCCTAGAACGTCTGGCCCAGGCACAGGCCTCTCCTCACAGGTTTCATTCATCCCGGGGCTGTGAGGTGAAATGAAGGGAACACTCGAGCCTCTGTGAGACTTCAAAGGAACAAGGTCAGGAGAAAAGGAGACAAGTGAGGTGCGAGTGTACATGGGGCCTGGAAGGCAGCACACGGCCTGCACATTTTATGGTGGTGTCAACAAACGCCAGATTGAAAATATGTTAAATATTATTTAAAGAGCATTAAAAAAGTCACAGCTCTCCATAGCAAGTCGGGTCATATATACTAGAGTAACAAACATTGCAGAACAAAGCCCCCGTTTCTTATATATATATATATATATATATATATATATATATAAAATATATAATCATACTCACATTTCCACGCGTTGAGCTCAATCTTCCAGCCTTCTGCCATAGCTTCCTATGATTTTTTTTATTAATTGCCATAGGAAGCTGTGGTTTTAACACTGTTTATTGCTTTGTGTTTTGCTGAGGTTGAACTTATTGGACATCAATCTTTTTTTAAAGTGTATGTAAAGGCAACACTTTTTTTTTTCATTTTGGATAGAGTACAGGGGGTTATAACCCATGTCAGTTTTGTTTTGTTTTTTTGCCATCTGTGTCCCATTGGGGAGATTTCCCTTCACTTCCTGTCCCATACCCGAAACTGGAAGTGAATAGAAATCCCTCCAAAGTGAGGGAATCCTAACTTGTCACCCACAATTTGAGATTTTGTTTTATTTTCGGTGATAATGGAAAGCATGATAAATAGAAAAGATGAATCTCCCTAACGGAGACAGAAACAGCAATAGAAATCTGACAGGTCCCTCTTCTAATCCCTCTCCACTCTATCTAAAACTAAAAAAAAACTAAAAAAAAGTTTTGCCTTTAGTTAGTAACTTACATTTAGTTAGTTACATTTTTAACCTTATTGAATATTATAAAATCCAGCTACACCCTCGCTCTACCCTGAATATCAAAACTGTTAGGAAACTCCTTGTTGTAGCCAGAAAATTTCACCTGCTTTGCATTCTAAGAAAACAGCATGTGGCGATCCACCCTGAGCTGGCATCGGTGCTGACAATGGTCCAGGGTAACAGATCTAACAGACAGGATCCAGTGAGGGGCCCCCGACACATCCATCACCAGCGGATCCTGAATATCTGAGGAGAGACACTTTGAATAGGCTCAGGTGCTGCTTTCTTGTAAAAAAATAATTCTTTGGAATTTCTAGAGTTTCCAATGTGCCTGGGGTAGTATAGGGATGCAGGACACCGTCATTTCCAGGAGACCCCTGCATTGGGAAGCAGGCATCACTGACAGGGACACTGCATTCTGAAGATTCTCCTTGCTGCTTGGCCCATTCCGAAAAGGAGGAGAAAAGTGCTTGAGCATTGAACTGGGCTTCCGGAGCGATAATTAGTCAGGTCGGCTCCAACTGTCTTGACACCCCCTATCCAGCAACAACTTCTCAAGCTGACCAGAAGAACCTCCCTTTTGAACTAGTAGGTGATCTGGACTCTGGACCAACAGTAGAATACCATCCAAATAATGACAGATTCAAAGCCCCCCCCCGTTTTCTAAATGGGGCTACATGGAGATTAGGACTTCCGTAAAGGTCATCGGTGAGGTGGTGTCAGAAACCATGCATCAGACTGAGAGAGAAGTACAGTTTAATCACACTTGTTTAATAATAATTTAAAAAAGGTAAACAGAGTAAATGTAGTCAAAACATAGCCAGAGTTCAGAAACCAGAACGCATAGTCAGACAAGCCAAAACGTCAGGGAGCCAGAGAGGAGCGTAGTAGAACAGCAAGCAGGATCTGGAGCCAGAAGGAATGTCAGCCAAGCAAGTATTTAACAGGAACACAGGAAAGCGCCTCTAGACATGTGACCAAGGCGAAGGCAGAGATTATCTGGACTGGACGGCTTAAGTAGGCAGGACTGATGAGAAGGATCATCAACAGGTGAGTCACTGTGGAGAGATAGGAGCTGGCAATTAGCCAACAGCTGAGTGGCCAGCTCAGAGAAGGAAAGGCTGGGCCCAGCCCTGGCAGTACCCCCTCCTCAACGACCCCGCCCCCTCAGAGGACCACCAGGCTTGAGGGGAAAACGTCTATAGAAATCATGGAGGAGGACAGGGGCATGTACGTCCAAGGATGGGACCCAAGAGCGTTCCTCCGGACCGTACCCTTTCCAATGCACCAGGTACTGTATGCGCCCATGGAACCTACGGGAGTCAACAATGGACTGTATTTCACACTCCTCATGGTTCTTAACCTGAACAGGATGAGAACATTGCACCGAGGTGGTAAAGCGGTTGCAGACCAAAGGTTTTAATAAGGAGACATGAAATACATTTGAGATACGCATATTAGAAGGAAGGTCTAATGCGTAAGCCACTGGGTTAATCCTGCGAAGAATATGGAAAGGCCCAATAAACCGAGGTGTGAAATTCAGAGAGGGAACACGAAGTCAGAGGTTGCGAGATGACAGCCAGACCCTGTCCCCAACCTGGTAGGAAGGCGCAGGCAGGCGTCTGCAGTCAGCATGGAGTCTGTACCAATCATTAGCATGTCGCAAAGCCTCCTGGACTTGTGCCCAAGTGGAATGAAGACCACTGAGATGCTCCTCTAATGCAGGAATACTCTGCAGAACAAAAGAGTCAGGCAACATGGAAGGTTGGAAACCAAAGTTCGCCATAAATGGGGACAATCGGGAAGCAGAATTCAAGGCACTATTGTGAGCAAACTCTGCCCACGGTAAGAAGTCTGACCAGTTGTTATGATGGTTAGAAATATAGCAATGTAGGAATTGTTTCAAGGACTGATTGGCTCGTTTGGCTCGTTCTGCTGCCCAATTAGACTGCAGGTGATATGCAGTTCCTTAGACGTGGGCAACTTCTTAAGTGGAATACATTGAGACATTTTTGAGAACCGGTCAACCGCCGTAAGGATAACTGTGTTGCCCTGGGAGTTTGGTAACTCCACAATGAAATCCATAGACAGGTGGGTCCAGGGCCTCTCTCCATGGCGTATGGGTTGTAGGAGACCCACTGGAAGGTGTTGTGGAGTCTTACTCTGAGCACACATGGAACAGGCAGCTACAAAGGCGGTTAGATCAGCATGTAGACTAGGCCACCAGAATTGTTGGGAAATGGCCCAAAAGAATTGATTCTTCCCAGGGTGGCCAGCAGCCTTGGGAGAATGGTAAGTCTGGATCATGGCAATATGGAGACTCTTTGGGACAAAGCAGCGGTCACAAAGTTTCTCGGGAGGAGCATGGACCTGAGCAGCAAGAATTTTGTCACCCAAGTGAGACTGGTGCGAACCATAGCCAGAACACGATCAGGAGGAATCACAGGAACCGGAACCGACTCCATCTTGGAAGTGGAGGAAAATTGTCGTGACAAAGCGTCAGCCCTTACATTCTTAGTACCAGGTAAGAATGTGACAATGTAATTTAAACTTGACAAGAAAAGAGCCCATCGCGTGCTTCTGAGAGAGAGGCATTTAGCCTCATACAAGAATGGGAGAATTGTCAGTAAGAATGAGAACCGGCACAGTGGTACCTTCGAGGAGATGTCTCCATTCTTTCAGGGCTAAAACGATCACTAACAACTCTCCACAAGGATGCATATCGCTCTCAGAGGTAGGATATTGAGACAGAATGGCGCCAACTCCAGTCTCAGAAGCCTCAACCTCAAGGATAAAAGGTAACGAAGGATCAGGATGTGCCAACACAGGAGCAGAAAAAAAGGCATCCTTGAGACTCTCAAAGGCCTTAATGGACTCCGGAGACCAACTCTGTGGGTTACCGTCCTTTCTGGTCATATCAGTCAGGGGCTTGACCAGAGACAAGAAGTTACAAATAAACTTCCGATAATAGTTGGCACAGCCAAGAAAACGCTGCAGAGGACGAAAACCCACAGGTCGGGGCCACTGTAGGACTTCTGAAAGTTTCTCTGGGTCCATTGAAAAACCAGCAGTGGAAATTACATAACCTAGGAATTTAACTTGTTCACGATAGAATTCGCACTTCTCCAATTTACAATAGAGATTGTTCTCTCTTAGTTTCTGAAGCACACGACAGACATGTGTGTGGTGGCTCTCAAGGGACTTGGAAAATATGAGGATATCATCGAGATAAACCACCACACGTAACTGCAACAAATCTCAGAGGACATCGTTAATAAATTCCTGGAAAACTGCCGGGACGTTACAAAGGCCAAAAGGCATTACAAGGTACGCATAATGGCCTGTTCTGGTAATAAATGCAGTTTTCCACTCGTCGCCCTCCTTAATCCTCACGAGATTGTATGCCCCTCTCAAATCAAGCTTCGTGAAAACCGTTGCTCCCTTGAGGCAGTCAAATAACTCTGTAATCAACGGAAATGGATAGGCACTCTTAATCCTGAAACGATTGAGACCCCTATAATCAATACAAGGTCTCAGTTCACCACTCTTCACAAAGAAGAAAACAGCACCAGCGGGAGACTAGGATTTGCAGATGAAACCTTGAGAAAGTGCATCTGCAACATACTTCTCCATGGCCTTACCTTCCAAGACCGACAAAGGGTAAACCCGGCCACGAGGGGGTATGGCACCAGCTTGAAGGTCAATTGCGCAATCATACGACCAGTGTGGAGGCAAACTACCGGCTTGACCTTTGTCAAAGACATCGCTAAAATCGCGGTACTCCCCCGGCAGGGAGGAGAGTGAGGAGGTGCACAGGACCTTGGTTACTGGAAGCATATCTTACTGTATTGTGGCGACCAGGAGAGAAACTCAGCACAGAGCCAATCAAAAGGGGTTGTGCCTCTGTAACCAAGGATAACCAATAACCAGCGGAAACTTAGGTGAGGAAATAACTTGGAATTGGATTATCTCATGGTGAAGAGCCCCTACAGCCATGGACAACGGAACAGTCTCATGAGTCACATGGGCAGGCTGTAGAGGTCTCCCATCAAGAGCCTCAATGGCAAGTGGAGTGTAACGCAGCTGCAGCGGAATCGAGTGCTTCGATACAAAGGCAGCATCACTGTACAGGCCTGCAGCCCCAGAGTCGATTAGAGCTTGTATCTCGATAGACGACTCAGCCCAAGAAAGGGTAGCCGAAACAGGGGCTTATCCTTCTGGATAACTGGGGACGAAGCAACACCACCTAAGGTCTGTCCGTGACAGGACCTCAAGGTTCAGGCATTCCCTGGATGGGTAGGACAAGACTTCAAAAAGTGACCTGCCTGGTCACAATAAAGGCACAATCTCTCCCTCCTCCTTAAGGTTCTCTCATCTGCAGAGAGACATGTGAAACCCAAATGCATGGGTTCACCTTCACTGACCGACTCGGTACCGGGAGGCATGGGAGGTGAGGGAGGCAAGGGTGGGACTGCAAAGCTCGGAGACAAATGTACAGGAGGCTTCCCCAAGCGCTCCTTAAAAGAGAGTCTTTCTCTGAGTCTGGAGTCAAGGAGGATGGCAAATGTGATCTTCTTCAGCTCAGTGGGTATATCTCGGGCTCATATCTCATCCTTGATGGTATCCGAGAGACCATGAGAAAAAGCAGCCATGAGGGCCTCATTGTTCCAAGCAACCTCTGCTGCCAGAGTACGGAATTCAATGGCGTAATCGGCAACAGTTCTCGTAATCTGTTTGATGGACATGAGGCACTTGGCAGCAGAAGCGGAGCGTGCGGTAACGTCAAATAACCTTTTAAAAGAAGCCACAAACTCAGGGTAACTAAAGACAACAGGTTTTTGGGTCTCCCATACAGGGTTTGCCCAGGTTAAGGCTCTCTCAGAAAGCAAAGATATCACAAAACCTACTTTGCTTCTGTCCGTGGGAAACGCCTGGGGCAGCATCTCAAAATATATCTCAACCTGGTTGAGAAACCCTCTGCATTGGACTGGATCGCCCCCAAATCGCTGGGGAAGTGGAGTGAAACCAGACTTACCTCTTATAGAGGTAATACTCGAGGCGGGTGCCTGCACAGAGACTGGAGCAGCAGCAGGGACGGTCTGCAACACAGGTTGTACCAGAGCAGCCACAGTGGGAGATTCCAGGTGAGCCGTGCGACTCAGGAGCGTTCGTAACGCCATGGCAAACTGATCCATGTGGTGATCCTGCTCATCCAATCTGGAAAAAATATTACCAACAAGTGGATTGACTGCATCTTTTGAATTCATGGTCTTCGCCTACTGTCAGAAACCCTGAATCAGACTGAGAGAGAAGTACAGTTAAATCACACTTGTTTAATAATAATAATAAAAAAGGTAAACAGAGTAAACGTAGTCAAAACATAGCCAGAGTTCAGGGACCAGAACGGATAGCCAGACAAGCCAAAACGTCAAGGAGCCAGAAGGAATGTCAGCCAAGCAAGTCTTTAATAGGAACACAGGAGAGCGTCTCTAGAGATATGACCAAGGCGAAGGCAGAGATCATCTGGACTGGATGGCTTAAGTAGGCAGGACCAATGAGCAGACCAGCTCAGAGATAGAAGGGATGGGCCCAGCCCTGACAGGTGGAGAGCCCTGTAAGGAAGACACATAAGGTGGAAATATCCCTCTCCCACTGAGACTCTGTTTTTTTTTTTAAACTGAGCAGCGGTGTCCAGTCTCTGGTCTTCTTTGTAGAAGACAAAGATGAGAATTAGAGCTTGCAAATCTCTCTGAGGGAGGGTCTGAAATCATTGCTCTTTGCAGTCATATAATATTGATGTGCTGAGAGAGAACATCCACCTTCTTAGTGGAATGTGCTACTCAAGCTACCCATGGTTCCCAAAAATGGGCTTGACCATCCATGCACACATCTCCAATCAAGAAGACTCCTGTTGGGAATGAAGGGCCTGAAAAGGACCATGGCTGTGCAGCACAGACTCCAACATCCAAACACCAGCTCAGGTGCACCACATAAGGTTCTGATGTCTCTAGTTAAGGAACGGCCCCTAAAGACCTCCAGAAGGGGCTCCCCATCTTGTTGGTGCATTTAGCAACCTAAGAAGTGGGACTCTGCATGGGAAAGGCTGAACCCAAGCGGACTCAGTTAGCAGGTAGGGACTTATCGCAACATCATGGTCTTGTGGGTGTAGCTCTTGAGGACCAAAAGGAGAATGGGGTAATTTTCTCTTTACTTCCTTTTATAAACTTAAACTGGTACTTTGGGTAGAGATGGGGCAGAGCTATATCATATGTATGCTGTCATGTTGGCATCAGGAAAAAATGTTTTGGCTGGACATATACTTTAAAGCAGGGATATACAATTAGTGGACCTCCAGCTATTGCAAAACTACAAGTCCCATCATGCCTCTGCCTCTGAGTGTCATGCTTGTGGCTGTCAGAGTCTCGCTATGCCTCATGAGACTTGTAGTTCTGCAACAGCTGGAGGACCGCTAATTGCATATGCCTACTTTAAAGTGATTATAAGGCTTCGTTTTTTTTAAAAACAACAAACATGTCATACTTACCTCCCCGCGGCTCTCGTGGGTCCTCCCCGCATCATATAACCCCCTAGGAGAAGCGCTCTCCCCGGGGGTTACCCTGCGGGCACACTCCCGAGTCCAGCAATCAGCGTCCATGGACGCCGAATGTAGGACTCGCCCCCGCCCCCCGGCTGCCCTGCTATCAATCTATCCGATCAGGACACCGGTAAGGTAGGTATAAGGGGGGCTCTGGGGCACTGCTGCAGTAAAGAAGGTTTTTCACCTTAATGCATAGAATTCATTAAGGTGAAAAACGGCTAGTGTTTACAACCCCTTTAAGCTCACTTCCTGACCAAGTGACATGGCGTCACGAGTATGAGTAATGATGATCTATCAATCTGATGAAGACAGAGACTAGCAAAAAGCTATTTTATTTATTAGATTTAGGAGCATATGTAAGGTCTTTATTGCTCCCTGTGTCTTCCTGCCCCAGTGACACCCATACATTTTTTACATGCCCGGGTTTCACCTGGACAGGGAGTAAAGGGAAAACTCCACAATGAGAACACAGATTGCAATAAAAGAAAATTTCTTGTATCCAATGTATGATTTTTTTTATTTGGGTTGGAGACGGGCTTTAAAAGGTTCATGATGCTTTTCATCCCCCCAGTACAATGCAGAGCACTGTTCAGACTTTTAAAAGCAGCCCCCCCTTTTCCATTGCATACCTTTAAGTCCTGCATGGCCAGTCTGCAAAAAGCTCTAGGTGGTCGACACCCCCCTCTGCACTGGCTAAACGGCGGGACTGGCCCAAACTTACAAGTACTTCCCCTGTGGCTGCTATTCGTTTAGCTACCTGCACAAAAACACAATGTAATACACAATTTTTTTGAAAAATATATAAGATGATAATGTCGAGGAAATGGCAAACATGTCAAGACTTAAAATTTTGCGCCCGTGAAATGGCATCAAACTATGGTACCTAATATTTTTCATAGGTGATAACAGGTTGTCAATGTAGAATTAATTGTGAATTATGACCCTAGAATTATTGCTCTTACTCTGATGTTTGCGGCTATACCGCACCTGTGTGGTACAATTGGTCCTTACGTATATAATTTGAATCTGTGAGCTCATTTGCAGGTTATATGCAGCCGATGACATCATTGGTGCATGCTCTCTAAAGGAACGGCCACCCGTGCGGTTCCTTAAGAGCCCTGTGCCGTAACTGGCGGCTTCCGCGCGTATGAGCGGGAGTGACGTCACGCGGCTCCGGCCAATATGCGATGCATACCAGCACATTATGGCTTTACTTTGCAGGTCAAAAAAAAATAAAAAATTAACCCTGCGATTTACTTCCTCTTTAAGTTGTTATTGGATACATTACATTAATACAGGATTTTCTCTATGAAGTCTTTAATGTAAAGTTTTTGTTTCTTTGTGTTGATTCATTTTTTCTGTCTTTTGTAAACTATTTAAGAAAGCTTCAATGTAATTTTCTTTCAAGATCAAATCAATTTATTTTTTATTTATTTATTTCAGGTACTTATATAGCGCCGTCAATTTACGCAGCGCTTTACATATACATTGTACATTCACATCAGTCCCTACCCTCAAGGAGCTTACAATCTAAGGTCCCTAACTCACATTCATACATACTAGGGACAATTTTAGACAGGATCTTATTAACCTACCAGCATGTCTTTGGAGTGTGGGAGGAAACCGGAGTACCCGGAGGAAACCCACGCAGGCACAGGGAGAACATGCAAACTCCAGGCAGGTAGTGTCATGGTTGGGATTCGAACCAGCGACCCTTCTTACTGCTAGGTGAGAGTGCTACCACTACACCACTGTGCCGCCCAATTATATCAGATCAATTATTTTGCTCCATTGTCGCGTGGCCCTTAACCACTTAACCTTAGGAGGACGTCATATGATGTCCTTAGGTTGAAGTGGAGATATCTGAATGATGCCTGCAAAAGTATAAATACTTTTTTAGCTGGAAAGCCTGAAATTGTTTTTTTTTTTAATCTCAGGCTTTCCAGCATAGAGGAGAGATCTGGGGACTTACAGACCCCAGGTCTCTCCATAAGAAGGACCTGTTATGCCTTATTTTTATTACAAGGGATGTTTACATTCCTTGTGATAGGAATAAAAGCGATCAACAAAAAAAATTTAAAGGGAAAGTGTAAAAATAAAAAAATAACAACAAAAAAAAATAATTTTAGGCGGCCCTGTTCCCACATGCTCTCACCTAGAAGTGAAGGCATATGTAGGTCTGGGTTGTGCCAACATATGTAAACAGCATTCAAACCACACATGTGAGGTATCGCCACAAACGTTAGAGCGAGACAATTAATTCTAGTGCAAGACCTCCTCTGTAACCCTAAACTGGTAACCTGTACATTTTTTTTTAAATGTAGCCTATGGAGATTTTTAAGTACTGAAGTTTTGTGCCATTCCACGAGTGTGCACAATTTTAGGGCACAACATCATCTTTTACATTATACCAGACAATTGGGCTAACTTTAGTGTTTTTTTTTTAATTGTGTTTGAAAAATTGCTGTGCAAATAAAAAATATATTTGAAATGTTTTGGGGTTCTGTGTAATTTTCTAGCAAAAAAAATTATGATTTTTACATGTAGAGGAGGAGTGCCAGAACAGGCCTGGACTGGAAGTGGTTAAACAGGGTGGGTCCCATAGGTTGGTGCCTACTCTGCCTATTTGGTAATCCGGCACTGCTTCTCACCACTGTAAAAGTGATTGGGTGGCTTAAGGGCTGCCCGGATCACTTTTACTGAACAGCCAAAAGGCTTGTTCTAACCACTTGTTGACAGGATGTTTTTCTAAGTTTGGGTGTCAGTAAGTGGTTAAACTTTGCCCATGCGCTGTACACTCTGCAGGGCATGCTTTCTCTACCTGAACACAGCCCCTGCTGCTAGAGGAAGAGAGCATGCTGCACATGGGTGCCACTGCGGGTGGAGGGTGGTTGTCCATGTAGAGTCGTAGAGCATTTTGCAGAAAGCCAGAGAAAAACATATAGCTATGCAATGGGAAAGAGGCACCTTTAAAAAAAAAAATCTGAACAGTGCTTTGCAAGGTGCTGGTGGAAGACACGGGGGTTTTTTGGGGAAAAAGTTGAAAAAGGTGAAGCAACCCTTTAACCCTTTCACAGCTTCCTTGTAATAAAGCATGGTGCTCCATGTTGGCACCACCTTACAGAGCAGAATGTAGCTAAGATTACATAAGGAAAAATAAATCATGTTTCAAACAGGGCCTAAATCAGTAGCCTAATCCCTAGAGAAAAGTAACTTGAACCCTTGGAGCATGGGCTGCCGCTGTAGAGCAGCCGAAATCTACAGCTGTGCCTCTTTTGTGGAGGATAAAAAAGCATTGTGCCAAGATGTGTAGCAACGGATCAACCCTGAATTGAGCCCAACCTGTCATGCCAGAGTTTTGGTGGAGAATATGTTAATGTTCACCATGTTCTAATTCTCTGACCACGTTCCCCTAATCCTTCATTTATGCACTCTCAGTAGGGCTAAATTAAATACAGCCCCTGACATCGTGTGTCAGAGCCAGACCTCCCCGGCCCCCTCCCGTCCATCCCCTTTTACCCATGTCACCTCTGCCCCTTAGCACAGTGTGGGGAAGATAATGATTCTGGCAATGCTCCAGACTTGGTCTTGTTGATGAACCAGTAATTGTGCAAGCCGGCCTGATGACTGACCAGCACTGAGGGGACTTGAGAACATTATATAGATCTGATTACAAGGGGCCCTCATCTGCTCCCCCTCGCAATGCCACCATCTGCTTCTAAAGAACGAATGAGAGCTGAAACAAGAGCAGGAGCGAGAGAGGGAAAAATGTATAAATGTACCACTGAAAGGGCAGACAATGTAAGCACAAGGTCTCACATTTGAACAAAATAAAGACCACAGAGTTCCTTTGTAGAAAAAGTCAGCCTTGAAAATCCTTCTTGTAGCATAGTTGTACATGTTGGTACACACTGATTGTTCTTGGACAATCAACATCTGCCTTGATGCATTCCATGGTGATTGGATTAACGGACAGTGATTTGAACCTATGTGAATATAAATTCTGGAGTATATCACTGATATTGGGAATTAGGGATCAGCTAAGGTTTGGCCAAACTCAGTTTGGCCTGAACCCATAGGCAACTGTCACATGATAGCAGGCCGCCGGCCCAATCAGCTGCGACCATGGAATTTTCCACCCCACAGCCACAGGTTACGAAGGGGTGGCAATGAAGGTGACATCAATGACCTAATATGGCCACATGAGCCCAGGAGGCACAATTGACAACAGTCAGCAGGGAGCACAGGGCTAGAACTGGAGGTAGCGGTTCAGAGTACTACCATGCTCTGGATGGAAAAAAGCCCTGCTGACAGGAGTGGCACTGCAGTCACTCCTGTTAGTGAGAGGCAGGGAATGGGAGATGCTGGTGCTCCTACCGCACCACCCCCCACCCCCTGCACATAGCGGGGTCACGTGCCCCTTCTACCCCTCTCCTTGTCCTGACCCTGGCTGTACCATCTGCAGTGTTTTAATTCATAATAAGAGTTTGAGAGAAATTGGCCAGCAGCAACATGGACAGCCCTAATGAACTACTGGCCAAATTCAATCTCCCGGTTAGGGGAGTCTGCTATTGTTGAATGACAAAGCATGCATCACTGCTAAACCTACCTAGAAAAATGCCTTTCTTTAAAATGAAATGAATTAGATTGGGTACAGCTCCTAGCCTAGCTAACTGTAAAAGAAAAAAATCGATTCCACATCCAAATATGTGCTCAGGTCTGGTATGGATTTTGAGGGGGGGCCCCTACGCCATTTTTTTAAAAAAATTTGGTGCAGGGTTCCCCTTAATATCCATACCAGACCTGAAGGGCCTGGTATGGAATTTGGGGGAACCCCCCACGCAATTTTTTTAAAAATTTTGGTTCGGGATTCCCCTTAATATTCATACCAGACCCAATGGGGATCCCATGCCTTTTTTTTCAATGACTTTTATCTGTATTGCCGGGACCTGACAATTCATTATAGCCGCTAGTACTTTTTAATGACTTTTTTCCTTTAGAAATGACATTAAGTGCAGGGACTGTTCTAAACACGGGAAAAATGCGCCACTTTACAGACATATTATAGACACCCCCCCAGGTACAAAATTTAAAGGAATATTTCACTTTTATCGTTTTACTTTAAGCATTATTTAAATCACTGCTCCCGAAAAAACGGCCGTTTTTAAAACTTTTTTTTTGCATTGATACATGTCTCCTGGTATCCCGGGTCCCCAAACACTTTTATGACAATAACTTGCATATAAGCCTTTAAAATGAGCAAATTTTTTGCCTGTTCGGTATGTTCTGGTGCAAACCGAACCGGGGGGGGGGGGGGTTTCGGACAATCCCTATTCATGTATTGTATTTTATTTCTGATTATTTTTATTTATTAGTGTATTTTTTTTACATTTATGTATTATACATTTTTTATTGTTATTATTAGTGTAGCCATGGTGTTAGCACTACTGACAAACAGTCCGCCAAATCACCTCACTCCCAGACTTCATGCATCCTTTCCAGAGACAATGAACAGTCATTTGCAAGCTTTGTTTTTGTTGTTTTATTGGGGGGTACAACTTGGATAGGGATTGGGATATGGGATGCCCATAGAAATAATCATTGCCATCATATTTACAGGTTTCAATATACTTTGATCTTATTTATAGCCTGGAGATTGAATGTGAACACTTGACTAAGTAGAAATCTTCTCCTGCCGCTCACTGCAAACTGTTACTCCCTCTGCATCTCCTATGCAGACTATTGCTCCCTGCATCTCCATGCAGACTGCTGTTACTAAGAGTTCTCCATCCATCACCGTGTGAGGAACAGAAACATCACTTTTGACCGTGTAAAAGTAATAGTCTTAGTTCTCTTCACCACCTGCCCAAACTTGCTTCTCCTTGCACATTTTGTTTCCTCCTGCACAACTTGTAATTATGTTTAAGGTATAACACATCCTCTTCTAATGGGTATGAAGAACTCACTCTGAATAAGCCGCTCTACTGGCTCTGGTGACTCGCTGCTACTAGGCCTGAGGCCTGCAGAACCTCTCCCCGGAGGCCTAGTAAGTTAAAGTCTATGTTTTAGGAAATGGACCACTGCTCCCAGTCAGTCCAACTTGCAAATCATGTGTTCCCCGGCCACACTGATTTGACACACATCCCCACAGTCTCTTCTCTGATTCAGGACTCTTCACCATCCACCATGTGCATGATAGTGCACCGTGTGAGTTCCCTTACAGAATCCCTTACACATCCTCCAGCCATCCACTGTGGTAACACTAACCGACCTTCCAACCCTGAGTCCTTGATGAGGATCTTTCCAACAGCTTCTCTTCTCCTGCCCCTCTGCTCCAGGAGTTCCCTGCCACCAACCGTGTGGTGACAGAGACATTGCCAGTGACTGTGTAAAGGCAATGTTCCCTCACAGTTCTCACTGGGCCTCCTCCTGCAATTCCACACCCCCCCCCCCCCATGGGGGTGTGCTCCTGCGGCTGTCTAGCACTCCATTCCTCACTTCACCCAGTCGACTACTCATCCCCAGCAGCATGTGACCTCAGCATATATAGGAGGCCTGCCCCCTGCCTATTCCAGTTAGGGATTGGTCAGAGCTCCCACATGTGCTGCCTGTCACTCCAGCTCTAGGCCCAGTCTCCTCTTCCAGAACATTCTCCCTGGAAGCAGGGGAGGCACCTCAGAACTGGAGCCAGGTGGTCGCACCCATTGCTACTCTGACCACTCCCAGCCCCCAGATCAAAACAGACAGGCCTAGCTTGCAGCATAAACCTGATTAAATTTGCCTGTGCTGAACAAACCTAATAAAATAACCCTTACTAGAACCTACCTTCTGGTAGAGGGTGCTATATTCACCCCCCACCAAAATCACAGCTGTCCTCAGCTGTGGAAAACAATTTACAAAAATACCTCCTGGGCCCAGGAGTAAAGGGCATCCCATAAAATTTGGTTGGATGGGGAAAAGGGTAACAACTTGGAAGGGGAATTTTGTATAAAAGTACAAAAATATAGTATATACACTGTTCATATATTTACATTGTACATTTTATACACACATCCTAGCCTACAGGTCCCTGTAGCTACTTTCATATAAGCGGAGACAGAGCACTGCTCCCATGGCAGGAATACTCTGCCTACCACAGGTCTTCATCTGTGATCCCACGATGAAAATGGACAGCCGTCCCATCTCTTACGAACCTAAGAGAAGACAAAACACACAGTCTAACTATACACTAACTATACACTGTACACTATTCACCAGATAGAGGGGGTTATCATCCTCAACTGGGTGAATAAAAACACATTTTTCTTTCAGATAGACCAGAAGTGGCATGTGATTCCCTGCTAGGACTGTCACTCCCTCAAAAGGAGTCTTAGAAACCTCCTAGACAGACATGCCAATATTCAAACAGAACCCTTCCGGTTGCTCCTAGTTGGAGGGGACCCTTCCGAATGTCAGGTAGCAGGAGGGTTTAACAGAGACAGTGCACACTGGTGTCCATGATAATTGACCCTCCTATCAGGCACCCTGGGTGGCGGGCAAAAGCTGTCTCCATAAATTTTCACAGTGTCATTGGGGAATACCATCCAAACCCTGCCCTGTCCTTGCAGTTTTGGTGGCTGGCTTTATGTGGGCTGCTCAACACAGCAGTCCTTACTCACACATAGAACCGGGGATCTGGCAACCTCCTCCGAACATCCCCCTCTCCTCTGACTGAGACCGTATAGCTCCTGGTAGGCTGGCCTGCCTTTACAACCAGGACCCGGTCTCTGTGAATGGCACGTCCCAAGCTCCATTCTTGCTTAATGTCCTTGAACCAGGCCCAAACTTCACTTTCTGGCACCTGGAGCGGCTTGGGAACATGGAGAAAATCCCAAACCATGTCATCCTCCCACTTCCCCCATGAGCTATCAATTATGTTTATGGTCTGGGTTGGAACATAAGGATAGTCATAGTCCCACTCAAAGGCAACCCTTCTTTGAACTTCCCGCTGGAATCTGGAGAGCCGGGTAGCTCTTTAACTTTCCCTTTTCCAGGCAGGATGCAGGCATCAGAGGCCTTGATGGACCATTGTCTGTAGGTGGGTGCCCTGGTCTGGGTGGTGGAAGGCTGACTATTAAAAGTTCTGCTGGAACATATTGAGGTCCATGCTGGGACATGTGGTTCCTCCAGTGCATCAGGTGAGGTATTAACAGGTAGGGTCTCCAATTCTTCCTCACTGGAGCCGTCTTCAAGGGAGGGCCAAGAGAACAACTTCTCCACTGGCCCGAACCGTTCCAACACTCTGGGTGAACCCCAATCAATGACCCGGCCCTTGCTCACCACATCCAGCTCACCTGTAGTTTCTCCTCCCTGCAGCATGGGCTCCTTCCGGATGGGCACAGCAGGGGTCTTACTGGAGGCCGGCTCTTCAGGGATGTCATCCGGAGGCCGCATGCTGACTCCTGCGGCCTCCGGGTCACTGGCCAGGCCGCGGGTCTTCACAGCAGACTCTGTTTCACTTATGTCCCTGAACTCTGGGATGGACGCACCTGTCAGACGCTCCTCTCCATCATTGGCGAGTGATCCTTGGCCCTCTCCGGCCCTCCGAGTATCCTGCGGCTGCAGCATGCAAAGTCCTGTGAGCAGGTTGATATTGTAATATCTTGTCTCTCGCTGCACCGGCCCTAGGCGGGTTAGTGGATCCCCACAGTGACCGCATCGGGCCCAGGCACTGACTCCAATGGTTGGCAAATGGCACCTGAAACATAGCATGCACAGCCGCACCACTCCTCCGATCACTCCCAAAGCGAGTCCTCCTGAAAGTTCTAAACGGATGCCAGTATCAATCAGCACCCAGTCCTGCACATTAGATAGTCGTTGCATAGCGGGCACTCTACAGTCACCCTCCGCCATCTTCCTCCGCCTCGTATCTGGCATGTAGCAGGCTGAGTTCTTTCTTGTCCTCCTCTGGGGCGTGACTCCGCCCACACACTCGTTGGTTCAACGTGCGAGGAACTGTAAGCAAACATTTTCAGTGTGCGCCAGAGTGACACCTGGTGGCAGGCGCTGTTGAATTGCAGGCACTGTTCAGGTTTAGTTTAAAAAACTGGGTCACAGAGCGGACTGAAAGCAGGCAAACTATACAGCGACCACCATTAACAAAGTAAAGTCTCTCTTCCATGATATCCTACTGTGTGAGACTGACCGTGCAACATCCACTCAAAGACACCCCCTCGTTGCATACCGTTACTAGGGGCAACAGCAGAGATCTTCCACTCCCTTTACTGTGTTAAGCAGGATTAATAAAGTCAGAACATTTTTATCTTCTCTGCAATGCACTGAGCAATGCCCGTGCCATGCAGAGCGCTGGACATATTTGTAATCCGGAGCGCGATCGCTCACCGTGGTCGCCACGGGTGATAGCACATGGTTACAGTCACTGGTTGCAGGGCTTTTTCTTAGTAGTGAGTGTCCATTAAAACAACTGAGTGCAGGGGCGTGATGGCAGTGCTGATCTTGGACCGTTGCTATGGACAATGACACATGGCAACATTTCTGCATTTGGTTGCTATGGGCAATGACATGTGGCAAAGTCAATTTTAGAGCAAACTTAGTCTTTTCCATAGTTATACCCTCAAAACTTGGCAAAATGGGCAAAGTCTCCTTTGGTTTTTGCTGTTTCTAATGGAGACAACCAGTGGGTTAACCGGGAAGGCAGATCTCGGTGGGACCTCCAAGTGTAGCCATGGTGTTAGCCCTACTGACAAACAATCCGCCAAATCACCCCACTGCCAGACTTCATGCATCATTTCTAGAGACAATGAACAGTCATTTGCAAGCTTTGTTTTTGTTGTTTTATTGGGGGGTACAACTTGGATAGGGATTGGGATATGGGATGCCCATAGAATTAATCATTGCCATCATATTTACAGGTTTCAATATACTTTGATCATATTTAGAGCCTGAAGATTGAATGTGAACACTTAACTAAGTAGAAATCTTCTCCTGCAGCTCCCTGCACACTGTTACTCCCTCTGCATCTCCTATGCAGACTATTGCTCCCTGCATCTCCATGCAGACTGCTGTTACTAAGAGTTCTCCATCCATCACCGTGTGAGGGACAGAAACATCGCTTTTGACCGTGTAAAAGTAATGGTCTTAGTTCTCTTCACCACCTGCCCAAACTTGCTTCTCCTTGCACACTCTGTTTCCTCCTGCACAACTTGTAATTACGTTTAAGGTATAACACATCCTCTTCTAATGGGTATGAAGAACTCACTCTGAATAAGCACCTCTACTAGCTCTGGTGACTCGCTGCTACTAGGCCTGAGGCCTGCAGAACCTCTCCCCGGAGGCCTAGTAGGTTAAAGTCTATCTTTTAGGAAATGGACTACTGCTCCCAGCCAGTCCAACTTGCAAATCATGTGTTTCCTGGCCACACTGATTTGACACACTTCCCCACAGTCTCTTCTCTAATCCAGGACTCTTCACCATCCACCGTGTGCATTATAAAGACTCTGCTAGTGACCGTGTAGAAGCAGAGAGCAAATCCTCCAGCCATCCACTGCGGTAACACTCACCGACCTTCCAACCTTCCAGCCCTGAGTCTTTGATGAGGAACTTTCCCGGACCATGCGTTCCAACAGCTTCTTCTGCCCCTCTACTCCAGGAGTTCCCTGCCACCGACCATGTGGTGGCAGAGACATTGCCAGTGACTGTGTAAAGGCAATGCTTCCTCACAGTTCTCCCCGGGCCTCCTCCTACAATCCCACACCCACCCCCCCAGATGTGGGTGTGCTCCTGCGGCTGTCTAGCACTCCATTCCTCACGTAACCAAGTCGATTACTCCTCCCCATCAGCATGTGACCTCAGCATATATAGGAGGCCCGCCCCCTGCCAATGCTATTTAGGGATTGGTCAGAGCTCCCACATGTGCTGCCTGCCACTCCAGCTCTAGGCCCAGCCTCCTCTTCCAGAACATTCTCCCTGGAAGCAGGGGAGGCGCCTCAGAACTGGAGCCAGGTGGTCACACCCACTGCTACTCTGACCACTCCCAGCCCCCAGATCAAAACAGACAGGCCTAGTGCGCAGCATAAGCCTGCCTAAATTTGTCTGTGCTGAACAAACCTAGTAAAATAACCCTTACTAGCACCTACCTTCTGGTAGAGGATGCTACACTACTAGTAGTAGTAATAGTAGTAGTAGTAGTATTAACACCCTAACCCTAACAAAAACAAATAAAAAAATAAAATAATAGGGTTGCACCGATACCAATACCGATACCGGTATCGGTCCAGATACTAGGCATTTTCACGAGTATCGGTTCTCGCAAAAATGCTCCGATACCTGAAGCCAATACCAGAAGTGACGTCAGCTTGGGAGCAGAACGCCTTCTCCTCCTCCTGTGGCTGGCTGTCTCCTCTGGTGGGTGCCATCCCCTCCTTCTTCTCCCAGTGGCATCGCTAGGGGGTGCGTGCCGCATCCGGATGACACACCCCGGCATCTTTAACTTGGGGTAAAAGCCCGCACCAGTAGCAGAACTCCCAGCTCATCCAAGTCGCACCTGTCAAAATGATTGTTTGCCCTCCTAGCAACCAATCAGGTGCAGGGAGGCACTGGCATTCAAAGGAAAAAGATGTAACTTCCTCCCCCTGAGTTGCTCTGCCTCCACCTACTTCCCACTGACAACAGAAGGGCCTGGAGTCTGAGGAGACTTTCTATCTGGACCGGGACACTGCTGCTGAGCTGGTTGGCCAGGAGTCTGAGGTGACCTGAGTGCAATCTAGAGGGGACACTGCTATATAAGTAACTGAAATAAATAAAATAAAAATAAATAATGTAAGTAAGCAGAGCTCCAGAGATGGCTGCACACTAAGGATGAGCTCAGGCGTGTTCGCAACTCCACGTGCCTGCCAGGAAGCTGACACTCCGCAGCGCTAATCACAGGCAGTGAGACATTTCCCGATCCGCAGCTGCACAGATCGGAAAATTAGCTTCCTGGCGGGCGCGAGCATGTGGAGTTGCGAACATCCCTGAGCTCATCCTTAATGTACATTGAGGTGGGGGGGATGGGGCAGGGATCACACAGGTGTATTCTGGAGGGAGGGAGGACAGGCTTCCCCAGAGCTGTGTACTCTGACTGCACACCACTTGTACCATGCCTACAATCTGCGACCGTCTCCTGTACCATGTCTGCAGTCTGTGACCGTCTCCTGTACCATGCCTGCAGTCTGGGACCGTCTCCTGTACCATGCCTGCAGTCTGCGACCGTCTCCTGTACCATGCCTGCAGTCTGCGACCGTCTCCTGTACCATGCCTGCAGTCTGCGACCGTCTCCTGTACCATGCCTGCAGTCTGTGACCGTCTCCTGTACCATGCCTGCAGTCTGTGACCGTCTCCTGTACCATGTCTGCAGTCTGCGACCGTCTTCTGTACCATGCCTGCAGTCTGCGACCGTCTCCTGTACCATGCCTGCAGTCTGCGACCGTCTCCTGTACCATGTCTGCAGTCTGTGACCGTCTCCTGTACCATGCCTGCAGTCTGTGACCGTCTCCTGTACCATGCCTGCAGTCTGTGACCGTCTCCTGTACCATGCCTGCAGTCTGCGACCGTCTCCTGTACCATGCCTGCGGTCTGCGACCGTCTCCTGTACCATGCCTGCAGTCTGCGACCGTCTCCTGTACCATGCCTGAAGTCTGCGACCGTCTCCTGTACCATGCCTGAAGTCTGCGACCGTCTCCTGTACCATGCCTGAAGTCTGCGACCGTCTCCTGTACCATGCCTGCAGTCTGCGACCGTCTCCTGTACCATGCCTGCAGTCTGCGACCGTCTCCTGTACCATGTCTACAGTCTGTGATTGTCTCCTGTACCATGTCTGCAGTCTGTGGCTGTCTCCTGTACCATGTCTACAGTCTGTGATTGTCTCCTGTACCATGCCTGTAGTCTGTGACTGTCTCCTGTACCATGTCTGCAGTCTGTGGCTGTCTCCTGTACCATGCCTGTAGTCTGTGACTGTCTCCTGTACCATGTCTGCAGTCTGTGATTGTCTCCTGTACCATGCCTGTAGTCTGTGACTGTCTCCTGTACCATGTCTGCAGTCTGTGATTGTCTCCTGTACCATGTCTGCAGTCTGTGACTGTCTCCTGTACCATGTCTGCAGTCTGTGATTGTCTCCTGTACCATGTCTGCAGTCTGTGACTGTCTCCTGTACCATGTCTGCAGTCTGTGATTGTCTCCTGTACCATGTCTGCAGTCTGTGACCGTCTCCAGTACCATGTCTGCAGTCTGTGATTGTCTCCTGTACCATGCCTGTAGTCTGTGACTGTCTCCTGTACCATGTCTGCAGTCTGTGGCTGTTTCCTGTACCTTGCCTGGAGTCTGTGACTGTCTCCTGTACCATGTCTGCAGTCTGTGGCTGTCTCCTGTACCTTGCCTGGAGTCTGTGACTGTCTCCTGTACCATGTCTGCAGTCACTGCTGTCACTTCTGCCTGCTGGCTCCTCCTTCCCTCCACCAGCTGTCACCTCTGTCCCCATGTCTCCCAATGACCCCCCTATCCTCTTCCCCCCAGTGATCACAACTTTTTCCATCCAAACTCTCCCACCCCACAATTCCTATCTCACACCACCCTCAACTACCCTGCCCTCACTTACCCCTCTACTTCCCCCTGCCCTCACCCCAGTCTCACCCAACTCCCTAACAAACCCCCCACCTTCCAAACCACCCTCAACTTACTCATGTTCAGTGTTAAAAAAATGGTATTGGTTCATCCCCAATAAATAAAAATAAATAATAATATATGAATAATAATAATAAAGAAATTAAAGCTGATGGAAAAGCTTAAAAAGCTGAAAAAACTAGCAACAAATGATGCAGAGGATTATAGTTTTCTCAATTGGTCTAATAAAAAACCACTAAAGCTAAAAAATTATGATAAAAACACGCCAAAATCATGCATAAACACGTGAAAAGACGCTATGCTCGGGTGTGAATGCAGCCTAAAAATGGGCAGAATGTCATTAGAAGATTCACCGCCCCCTTCCCCATAGACATAGACAAATTTTATACAGGATCCGCCAATCTCTTTGCAAATGAAACCTGGACAGATTCACACATGCATTTCGTCACATTTGCATGTGAAAAAATCATTATACATTTCAGTGTGAATGTTAATATTGACAGTCGTCCATTCCAGTTTCCTCTACGTGTCTGTGTATATAGAACACTGATCAGAAGACCTAAAAAAAAAAAAAACAAGCTATATATACAGTAGAAGCAAGATTTTTATTTTTTAAACACTGAGGCTGCATTCACACCAGAGTGACATAATGCGTTACATTTTGCATTGCTCGCTTTCATTGCCCACACCGCTGTTCCGCCCTTACATACAGGGCCGCCAATGAGAGAGAGAAGTTTTTGACAAGTCCTTTACAACACCCAATGCCACCACCCTATCCATAAAATGAAAATAAATAATAAATGGTCCACTCCTGCCATCTACTAGCTCTGTTGTCTGATAGTTCTTAACCACTTCAATACAGAGCACTTTCACCCCCTTCCTGAGACTTTCACCCCTTTTCGGCCAATTTTTAGCTTTCAGCGTTGTCACACTTTGAATGACAATTGCATGGTCCTGCAATGCTGTGCCCTAATGACATTTTTATCATTCTTTTGAGACAGATAGGGCTTTCTTTTGGTGGTATTTAATCACCACTGATTTTTTTTTTTAGTTTTTGCTAAACAAATGAAAAAAGACCAAAATTCAGAAATAAAAAATGTTTTTCCTTGTTTCTGTTATAAAAATGTGTAAATAGGTAAGTTTTCTCTTTCACTGCTGTGCACTGATGAAGCTGCACTGACGGGCACTGATGAGGCAGCACTGATGAGGTGGCACTGATGAGGCTACACTGACAGGCACTGATAGGCTGCACTGATGGGCACTGATGGGGTGACACTGATGGGCACTGATGAGGAGGCACTAATATGCAGCACTGATGGGCACTGATAGGCGTCACTGATATGCAGCACTGATGGGCACTGATAGATGGCACCGATAGGCAGCACTGATGAGGAGGCACTGACAGGCATCACTGATGGGCACTGATGTCCGAGCAACACACCGCACCACCAATCACTGCGCACCGAGGGCGCCCGTACGAGCGGCTTGTTCTGAACGACGTCGTATGAACACCAGTCAGACGCCAGACAGAACAATTAAACCACCTATAGCAAAATGACGGCCGAGCGGGAAGTGGTTAAATAACTAAGGAGCAGGGAGACGTGGCTCCTTCCCCTTGTGACATCATCGGCCCAGAAAAAAAAAACACAAAACGCATGAACACTGCATGCAAAAACGCATCAAAAATGCGGATTTAAAAATGCATTAACACACCACAAAACATGCCAGGAGAACGCATCATCCGCAGCCTCATAGATGTGAACCTAAGGTTAATCACAATGTAAACTGAAAGACAAAAGTCACTTAGAGCTCAGAGGACATACAGTATACCAATAATAAAAGTAATGTTTCATGAAGATAATCAATGTAAAGATGATACAAACAATTCTGAGTGTTTTGTGTAGAATTTGCTTCTGCTCTATATGAAATGTTTGTATAGTGCTCCAAGGTATACTTTAACCTTTTGTGTAGATTGTGATTTTGGCACCCGCAAGCGGAAAAAGTTCCACCCTGAAATATTTGCATTTGTGTGGGCTTTATAACGACCTATAGTCACACGCTAACATTTCTTTGCCTACACACATTATGTTCCAGATAAACATTCCACGCTTAATGTAATAGTGTAATGACATTACAGATATGATTGCTTATTGCACCCTTGTGGTTTACAATTCAGAAAATAAAATCTCCTAATCTTATCAGCTATTCAGGTATTGAGTAACAATGTTGTCATGGCATGGTAATATAACCTGCTTTCAATTTTCTAGAATGTTTTTAGTTGCAGTAACATTACACTGAAGTCATTAAAGCTGAAATCCAGGAATTCAGCAACTTTGCAAAAAAGTGCAGACACACTATAAATTAAGTCCAGTTAGGTGCATGTCACCTCTGGGACTTATCCCTATTACTTTTATGTGGCAAATTTTTTGCACTCCTGGAGGAATCACACCAGCTGTGAAAGGAGAGAAGCTCACACAGCAGCTATGTCTGCCCCTCTCCTCTGTTCCCCTTCACAGAAGCCTTGGTATTTTGTGAATGAGTTCACATAATACAAAGGCTTCTGTGAATGGGCAGAAGGAGGGGAGTAGCGGGCATAGTAGTTCCAGCGACTCTGCTCTTGAAGGAACTGAGACCACAGTGAGCAGTGTTGATGCTCCGGATGTTATCTTCCTGCACCACAATAAATTATGTGAATAATAAGTCTGCCAAGCGGCAGGCACCTCATTAAACATAATAGAAAAGGTACGTTTTATTTTTCTTTTCAAAATCATACTTACTTAGGTGGATGCATCATCGGTCCAATGATGCATCTGTCCCCTGCTGGCTCTAAGACTGAGAACCAAGCGATCAAAGACCGCTGATCGCTCTGTTCCCAGATCTCCGTGAGCAGAGAGCTGGTTACTGTCAGTCTCTCCCCCCCCCCACGCTCACTGGAGCACTGAGCTGTGGAGGGGACTGGAGTGGCTGGCTCAGGCTCTCAGCGGGTCGCTGAGAGGCTGGGCCGGGTGCCGGTCTAGGGTTGTGGGCAGATCCCAACTTGATTGTCGCAATCTTGTCCCAGCATGGACCGGCTCTGTGCCATCAGCCAACAGTGGGCTTCAACCCGCTATCTGCTGAAAATGGGTTACAGGAATGCAGAATGAACTGCACTCCTGTGATCCATAGGAGAAGTACAGCCAGACAAGCTTTGGCTGTACTTCTCCTTTAACTTATTGTATGCCTGCAGTTTTTACAAAAGTACATGAATTCCTGGAATTCAGCTTTAAAGTAGACCTATCTCTCTTATAGAAGCAAAAGTTGCCTTTAGTCTTTTTAAATCTTGAGCTTTTAAAAGAGAAGTATGGTCTCCGCACCAGGCTCTGGAAGGATCCTGACAATATTGTCAGGCTGCACCCCCCAGCTGGCTGATTGACAGCTGGCTCTGCCTCTCCACATGCAGCTGAGAGTCAAGCTGCGCAGCTACGCCCAACCACTTCCCAGCCCGTCACTCCAGTGAGTTCTGGAGGAGCAGAGTGGAGAGCAGTGCTCCAAGCAGAGAACTGAGCAGTCAGTGGTCACGTGATCACTTAGTCCTCGGTCTTAGTTAGAGCCTATGTGGGACAGTTGTAGCATCACACTAATGCTGCAACATGTGTTTGTTTTTTTGGGTTAACACATACTTTTCCTGGGTGTGTATCTATGGTCGAAATTAGCGTTGCACCGATATCGGTATTGGTGCTGATACTAAGCCTTTGCACGAGTACTTGTACTCATCCACATGTTCAGACACTAAGATCGATTAAGTCCACAGACTGTAAACCCTGATTCACACCAATGCGATATGTCATGCAAATTGACAGTTCAAAAACTATTGCATTGACGTCTGTTAAATGAAGTCACAAGCCGCAATACAATCTGAGGTCTAAAGTAGCGTGTTTTCAAAGCCGCACTGGTGGGAGACGGGGTGTGTAAACAATAAATGCATCCAAGTGCAAAATAGGTAATGGTAATTGGTATCGGCGAGTACTTGTGAAAAAGTACCGGTACTCAAAAATGAAGAGAGTAGCTAATGGTGTGCCAACATTCCCATATTAAGTATCGGTACTCGGTCTTAAAAAACTGGTATTGGTGCATTCCTAGTCAAAATGTAAAAACATAAATTAACTTCCACATTGTATTTCAATAATTTCTAGCCTTCTCCTATTAACCACTTGCTTACTGGGCACTTAAACCCCCCTCCTGCCCAGACCAATTTTTAGCTTTCAGCGCTGTCACTCTTTGAATGACAATTGCGCGGTCATGCTACACTATACTCAAATGACATTTCTATCATTTTTTTTACACAAATTAGGCTTTCTTTTGGTGGTATTTAATCACCACTTTTTTTTGCTAAACAAACAAAAAAAGACAGAAATTTAAAAAAAAAAAACGTTTCATAGTTTGTTATAAAATTTTGCAAATGGGTAATTTTTCTCCTTCATTGATATTCGCTGATGAGACTACACTGATGGGCTGCACTGATGGGCTGCACTGATGGGCACAGATAAGGCGACACTAATAGGCACAGATAAGGCGACACTGATAGACACTGATAAGATGACACTGATGGGTGGCACTGATGGGTGGCACTGATAGATGTCACTGATGGGCACTGGTAGGTGGCACTGATGGGCACTGGTAGGTGGTATTGATAGGCAGCACTGGAAATGAGGGACTGATTGGTGACATTTATAGGTGGCACTGTGGGCACTGATAGGTGACACTGTGGACACTGATGGGTGGTACTTTGGGCATTAGTAGGTGGCGCTGGTGGGCACTGGTAGGTGGCACAGAAGCCTTTGCAGAGGCTCTCCACAATCGGGACTGATGTTCCTCTAACAGCCGCCAGTGAACGGCTTTTTTTTTTCTCCTCACGCTACGTGCATCCTGCAGGGGGCGCGCGGGCTGCTTGAGCATGGGAGGACGTCTTATGGACGTCCTCCCGGCAAATTTGGTCTGCGCTGTAGCCATCTTTCTGCTATAACGCGGACGGGAGGTGGTTAATCTGAACAATCTTGAAGTTTGTAAACTTACTTTGTGAGGATCCCTACACTTTTACTTCCTTGAATTCTGTGACACGCATTCACTATGTCCTGTAAATAGGCACTGCTGTGTCACACATCTCAGAGAGCCTGCCTTCTGAACTGCAGAGGAGCTGAAAGCAGTTGTTTCAGGAGGTGGCAAGAATTATCGCTTGCAGGCAGCAAGGTACCATGGGATATGTAGTCCTTAGAAGCAGCAAAGAATGCAGGGAATCCAGGAAGTTGTGGAAAGAGAGGGCCAGCAGACAGGCAGAACTCATAACCTGAAAGGAGATTTTTCAATTAAGGTTATATTGGATTGTCAATTGTATTGTTATATTACTGCACAATTACCAGTTAAAGTAGCGCAGTGCTAAATAGCAATAAATAGCCTGGATATGAAGGGGGTAAAACATTTACGAGCTTAGGTGTTCAACATCTTCATGCAAAACAGATTACAGTAACATTAAGTAGTGGATGTGTTCGGACAATAAGGAAATCACCAACTCGACCATTACCTGTGCCGCAATGAAATGGAAAATAACAACATATTGAACATAAATGATGAGAACATAGCAGGTCTCTTATTCAATGAGCCATCACCAAACTTCATTCTGGCGTGGCAGCTTGAATTTCATTTCCTGTTCAGGTTCATGTTTGGATTCATTTGAGCCATGCTCCCTTCTACAAGCTGTTTGAACGGTGGAAATAGTTGAAATAAGCAAGTGATTATTTGATTGTAAAGGAAGAAACCCGAGCAAAGGGCCAATGTATGTTAAATCAACAAGCGCTTAGGACTGAAAAGACACAGGGTAAAAATATTTCATGTCTTGCCTTTCATCAATGGCTGTTGTGTGATGGTGAGGAAAGGGCAGACATAACTAAGAATGTGCCATTTGTTCGAGACGACATAGAAACGCCTTAACAATGTGAAGTTAAACAAAATACTTTTTTTTTGCTGGCTTTCTTCTCCAAGTTGTTGCTACCAAATGTGCACAAATCTACTTTGCTTAAAATAGACTCGGGTGAATATTTAGATGGAATCTAAAGAAATTGTTCAGGCCAAGTCCTGGACTACACTGCAAATGAAGCTGGACTTCGGGCACAAAAGCTTGCATTTAAAGGGTTAGTTCACCTAAAATACCATTCGATAATGCTAAACGAATCCAATTGTACAAATATGCATTCATGCTCTTCCCATACCTGTAGGCCAGGGGTGTCAAACTCAATTTCATCATTGTCCACATCAGCATTATGGTTGCCCTCAAAGGGTTGTAGCTGTAAGACTAGATGTCCAGGGCACCCCATCCCCCTTACATGAGATGTCAAGCATCCCCCACCCTCCATTACATCACAGTGTCCTTACCTTGTGCTGCTGCCTAGAAGAAGCTGGGGGCAAAGCTGGGAAGCAGAAAATGCAAGGTTTGGAGGAGGACCAGACTCACCTGTCGGAATCTGCTGAATGTTGAGACCAGGGGAGGTGGAGACAAAGGGGTGCTATGGCTGCACAGAGATATACAGGATCTGTAGGAGGAGTTCTGCCCTCCTCTCTGATGCCAACTGCTGAGATGGGGGAGGGGGCAGAGGAGGAGTTCTGTCCTCCTCTCTGATGCTGACTACTAAGAGAAGGTGGGGGCGGAAATGAGGGAGGTACCACAGCTGCAGGAGAGGTGTGGGGGCTTCACCGAGAGGCTGAGCCGGGTTCTGTTCCATGCATTATTACCAGATCCCAACCCCATTGTCACGATGTTGCCTGAGCCTGGACCGGCTCTGTAACAGCAGCAGACAGTCGACTTCAGCCTGCTGTCTGCTGAAAGCGGGTCACAGGAGGGCAGAACGAACTGCACTTCTGTGATCCAAAGAAGGAGTACAGCCAAACTAGCTTTATCTGTACTTCTCCTTTAATGCTGGATTACTGCACAGATTTAAAAAAAAAATACACAAAAGTGCACCAAGAGTAAACGAAGAGTATGCATGGCTTTTATTAGTATTTAGACCAGTCATTCTCAACCAGGGTTCCTCCAGGGGATTCTTTCAGATGCGGTTGATTGAATCCCATTTGATGGTGCCTACATGGTTCCTAAACCAATGCCACTTGACAGAGCCAACTGCAGGACACCAATGATATTTTTAGCTGTCTGTAAGGGGTGCATTCTTCCTACTAGTGACCAATATAAAGGGCATTCCTCCCACTGACCACCAATATAAGGGACGTTCTTCCTACTGACCACCAATGTAAGGGGCATTTTTCCCACTGACCCCTAAGGATTTTTTGAAGGGTTTCCCAAGATCTAGAAACTATTTTAGGGCTTCCTCTGGGATAAAATAGTTGAAAATGGCTTGTTTCAAAAATATTTCTTAGCCTGGAGTTCATCTTCGACCAATACAACCTTTGATTGGACAATGAAAGAGCAGCAGCATACAGATGAGGTCATTCCCCTTTTAGGCATGTTCACTGACAGCGATAGAGCTCTGACTAGCTCTGTATCTCCTTGGGTCTTCTGGTTGTGAGCAATTATAACTGTGTAGTGCTCACATCTGAAAGGGCCCACTGATTTGCCTCAGGTTCCTCGCCCAGATTAATACGGCGGCAGCCAGGCACAGACCAACAGTCACTCTGTCTGGCTCAATGAACAGTCTAGAGGTTGCCTTTTTTGACATTTTTTGCTGAATAAACTTGGGATGGGGCATAGGGAGATGTGGGATGCTCTATTAGCACTGAACAGTAACAAAAGAACACTCTTCACTTGGTCACTTCTTCTTACAACAATCCCTCTAGTAAGAGACTGGGAAATGAACAGTCCAAAGCAATCACAAGCTGCTCCACTGTGTACAGGGGAGCCCAAAATAACTAAATTGACCTAGCCTTTCTAGCAACCTACCTAGGAGGGTGCTACTTCTGTATAGTCCTCCTCCTCTGGACAACATGCAAGTGCAAAAGGATTCAAAGGGCTGCACACTTGAAAGCTGCATCCACTTTATTGCTAATCTTCCAAACGCCATATACAGCAAACATAGACACAGTGGGAGCAAGGAAACACAGTGGGCCCATAATGCATAGTGCCATAAAACTTGCACCCTTTGCATGCAGCTCTAACCACTTCCCGCCCGCTGGACGTCATATGACATAGTTACATAGTAGGTGAGGTTGAAAAAAGGCACAGGGCTATCAAGTCCAACCTATGTGTGTGATTATATGTCAGTATTACATTGTATATCCCTGTATGTTGTGGTCATTCAGGTGCTTATCTAATTGTTTTTTGAAACTATCGATGCTCCCCGTTGATACTACCACCTGTGGAAGGGAATTCCACATCCTTGCCGCTGTTACAGTAAAGAACCCTCTACGTAGTATAAGGTTAAACCTCTATTCTTCTAATTTTAATGAGTGGCCACATGTCTTGTTAACTCCCTTCCACGAAAAAGTTTTATCCCTATTGTAGGGTCACCAGTACGGTATTTGTATATTGAAATCATATCCCCTCTCAAGCATCTCTTCTCCAGAGAGAATAAGTTCAGTGCTCCTGGACTTTGAGTGGAGATATCTGAATGATGGGTGCAGCCCATCAGCCACTTGATCAGCCCATCAGCCACAGTCAGCGGGATAGGACGTTGCTTCTAGCAACTCGCCCGTGCAATCAGTGAGCCGGAGAAAGAATCGGCCGGCTGTGGCCGTTTACCATAGAGCTGACCAAGGACCGGATGGTCCCCGGCCATCTCTATAACCTTCAGAGCCCGGGCGCAAGGTTATGACATCATTTTCTGCCCTGGCAGATGTAAACAATGCCGTGTTTTTAGCTGGAAAGGCTGAGATTGATTTTTTTTTTCTTTTTTTTGATCCCAGGCTTTCCAGCCTAGAGGAGAGATGTGGGGTCATATAGACAAGAATAATATTAATATGCTTTTTTTTTGGGGGGGGGGGGGCAAGTTACCACAACACCATTATCACGTAGTTTTTAAGATCAAAGATACAAATATGGTGTTCCTTGTCAATTTTACATTGTATTTTTTAAAATGTAACTGTCTACTCCCAAACTGTCATGTGAAGTAAAACACATAGCCAAGTATTACTCTACACAATTTTTTATTGTGCATTAAAAAAAGAAAACAAATAAAATTAAACATGCTATCTGTCAATAGAACTTAACCAAAAAGTGCATTCTATGCATCCAAAAATATAGAAAATATAACAAATCAAATCATTATTATTCAACCAAAAAATAAAATAAAAGCCTCATGCATGTGTCCTGCTTCTTAAAGTGGAGTTCCACCCAAAAATGGAACTTCCACTTTTTTGATTCCTCCCCCCCTCCGGTGTCACAATTGGCACTTTTCAGGGGGGAGGAGGGAGCAGATACCTGTCTAATACAGGTATTTGCTCCCACTTCCTGGCATAGATCACCGCAGTGATTGCGGTGACCTACGCCACTTCTGCCGCCTACCCCGTCCCCACTGTATTCTGTGAGACACAGAATACAGCTGCGACCTGTGAGGACGCGCAGCGCGGCTCGCGCATGCGCAATAGGGAACCAGGAAGTGAAGCCGCACGGCTTCACTTCCTTATTCCCATACCGAGGATGGCGGTGGCAGCAGCCGAGAGCCGAAGGACGGATCGGCTTCGGCTGCCGACACTGCGGGCTCCCTGGACAGGTAAGTGTCCATATATTAAAAGTCAGCAGCTGCAGTATTTGTAGCTGCTGGCTTTTAATTATCCAGAGATAATTCCGAAATCTGAATTATTCTCCTGGAGCTCCCGCAGCAAAGGCATATGACATAATTGATCATGATTAATAAAGCAACCAATTTTTGGTTCAAGAACTCCTCCTCCTGTTCCTGGTGTCAGGAAAATAATCCTTCCAGGCGCTTCGGCCATGTTCCTGCGCACATGCCTGGCGGGAACGGCGCCCTGGCGCATACGCATTTACGGTCCGGCGCACGTGCATGCGCACTGGCGCACGTCCAACGTGTCTCTTGGGCTGGCCTATAAAAGTGGCTCTGGTGCTCAGTCAAATTGCTGGTTTGTCTTCAGCTTCCTGTTATACCTTGATCCTGTTACCTGTACCTGATTGCTTATTTATATAAATTATTCCTGCGCTACCTTGGAAAACAATGGTGCACATGCACAGATGCAAACACTGAGTGGGATCAAACAAAGCCCATGGATAATGTAAAAATATAAATAAGAAGTGCTGCGCTGGTCCAATGAGGTGTAACTATGTGATAGTGTGCGGTAAAAAAATATAAAATATAAGATAAAACGGAGGGGTGTACGGGTAATATGTCTGTCTGCACAGTATCCTGTGAAAAAATCAAACGGTGTAAAGGAGTGAATATCTATCCTGTATCTAATGTCAGGACTGTAGCAGTGCAGTGTGTGCAGGGAACCAATAGAAATAATCCTCTTGCACACCTAGTGCTTATAGAGCTAGTGCAGATGAACGTTAAAGTGCTGTAGTGTCACTGTGCAACCCGTATCAATAAAATGTAATCGTAAAAAATGTGTATAAAAGAATCAAATAATAGATATCACAGAAATAGCATATGCAAAGAATAAAATATATGGATAAAAAAAGTGCAAATTCTGCAGGGTATATATATATATAGACACCAAGTGAAAAACTATACAAAATAAATATTGTGCAACAAACGCATCAGTGCAACATAGGTGTGTGGCATCACTCTATACAATCCAGGTACAAAATGCCACTAGAAATATAGCTGCGTGAAGTCCAAACCAAGTCTTTGCAAATACAATGAAGCATATGTGCCAGTGCAAACTCAAAAGAGATGTTCAGTGATCCTTTAAAAATCCAAATGTGCAACAAATAATCAGTGGGGTGCTGAAAGAGAGAGGGTGTCTATCCTCTTCGTGCTCAAACACACACAGATAAGTAGTGGCCCCTTACCTTGCGGCAATGCGACAACCGTCAAATGCAGCCACTGTGCCCGTCAAATGCAGCCACTTGTGCCCATCAAATGCAGCCACTTGTGCCCATCAAATGCAGCCACTTGTGCCCATCATATGCAGCCACTTGTGCCCATCATATGCAGACACTGTGCCCACCGCCCCCCCCCCCCACACACACACACACACTCGCGGAGCTTGCAGCTCTGGTAGTAACCCTCAACCCCCCCGCACGCACTGGAGAGTTGAGAAGACTTACCGCAGCACTGCACCAGCTCTTCTCCAATGCACCAGAGCAGCGGCAACCTCCACTCCAGCGTGTGTCTCCTCCGCTCCTCTTCCTAAGCGCCAGGCATCCAATAGGGTGGCCTGGTGCTTTGGCCAATCAGGAAAAAGGTCTGACGTCTGACGCCCTGTCTCCTGATTGGCGGGGAGGAAGGTTAGTGTGAAAATAGCAAAAATGTATTCATTATCGTCACACAATTGGGGGGGGGATCAGGGCACACTATGCGACCTGAGCCCACCCTATTTTGAAGCCTATTAGAACCTCTAGCTCTAATCAGGTGCTTCAAAAAGTACCACCCCCTCCCACCCCCGCCATAGAAATCCATGCCTCCGGCGTCCTGAAAGGGGCCAGGCGCATGGATGGTGGGGTGGCGCCCATGCGCCCACAGTTCACGGGCCGCCACTGGTCAAAGTTGCAAAATTGGGCTTAGGCATTTAGATTCGTTTTACATTTAGGCGGAAAGTGGTTAAAGAGGAACTGCAGTCTGCTCATATAATTTGTAATAGAAAACATCCTTGCAATTCTGAAACTTTCCTCTAACCACTTTGAATATTATTTTATATATACTGTGATTCTGTAGGAGCCAAATATGCTGCAGAAATCTCCCTCCACTGATTCTGGCTGCAGCCATTTTAACTGTGGGCAGCTGAAGTTGCTGCCTGTTCACTTCCTGGATTTACACAGACACACAGAGGCACACCTCCAGCTCTGCAGCCCTGCAGCTTTCATTGGCCCTCTTATGACTCATCCCCCCCCATCCCCCCCTCTTCCTTCCTGGCAAACTCTCACAAGAGTTAGAGAGAGAGCTGTGCATGATGTCATAAGCCTAGGCTTTTTACCAGACAAGAAAGAAAAAAAATGTTTTACTATCCAAAGTTAAAACAACAAGGGCAGAAGATTTAATAGATGAAAAGTTGACAGACGCACCCTGCAGCTACCCATCGCCACTGGCAGGAACCTACTCTTCCAGCTAGGAGCTACGTTATTCTCTCCTATAGATCCTTTCCTTCAATTGTGTGGTCCAGTTCCCCTGTTGGCATTATCCAGTTGGGATCTGGCACCCATGGATATTTTGCACCAGTTAGTACAATAGATAACACTTTGCAATGGTGGTGATTGCTCTGTTTTCTAGACTTGCACTAGTAGTTAAAATAAATCAGTGATGTCGTTTTAAGCCCTGATGAAGCGAAAAATTGTTTGCGAAACATGTTGGCTGACAGTCACGAATGAATTCTGAACACACTACTGGATGGTCATATTTTCTTACATGCTATGTCTGCTATGCATTTTAATTATGTTTAAATAAAAATCTACATTTTATTAATTTGACTGATCTCTACCTACTACTAATAGACGCACTTTCTCCCTGTAAAATCCCATTCCCCCCTGAAAGAGTACCATCTTTCCTTTTATCAGATGGAAAGTTGAAAAAATTACTGAAGGTCCGCGTTAAGGAAGCCCATTCATTAGAAATGGGCTGCCAATGCACCACAACAGATTAAAAAACGCTCATGTCCCTTTTTTTCCTTGTCAAAAGAAGTTTATTGAGTATACAATATTATAAAGATACATAAAGTAAGTTTACAAGGATCTATAAAGTAAGCTCATTGTTTTACAGTAGGGTTTATATAGGTAAATATCATGAAATTTCAAATATTAAACATTGGGTTCACGTAAACCTAAATTAAAGATATATATCATTTCCTTAGTTACTTTTGTAGGTATTTAAATGATTTATACCTACTATACATATTGTTTACAAGTAGAGTGTATATAGGTCAAATAAATTCTGATAATGAGCTTTAATCGTAAGGTGGAGAAAAGGAAAGAGAAAGAAGAAAAAGGGTTGAAAGGTAGAGGTATGGTCCACAAGGTTGTCCCGCTCGTCAGTTTATTATTCTTTTTAGTTCTCTTTGAAGCCTTAGAATGGGTGTCTCTGTAAGTCGTTTAATATGTTACCATGGCAACAGGACAGAGTCATTGAAGTTTGACAGGAACTGTTGTTTTATCCAAGGATGCCAAAGTTTTTCAAATTTTGGAATTTGATTTTGATCGATGGCTACCATCTTAGCATGGGACATTGTATTATTCATTCTGTGAATTGTTTCTGCTAGTACCAATGTAGGAGATTTCCATGCCTTGGCCACTGTTTGTTTTGCAGCCGTTATTAGTTGGATCATAAGTTTGAATTGAGAGAGTGTTAACCATTCCGGTTTTAGATTAAGTAAAGTTAAATATGGATCTGGTTGTATTATTTTTTAAAATATTTTAGATGCAATCACGGAGACTTCCTTCCAGAAGGTTTGGATTACTGGGCACGTCCACCATATGTGTAAATGTGTGCCTATTTCTGGGCATCCTCGAAAAAAAAGAGCTGAGGTATTAGGTGAATATTTTGCCACTCTAGCGGGTACAAGGTACCAGCGAGTTAGGACTTTATAATTTGTCTCCAGTGCTAAGATGTTGGGTGAAGATGACTTAGATGTGAGCCATATGTTAGACCAGTCCGTGTCTTCTAAAGTTCGTCCCAGGTCCTCCTCCCACCTCTGAATGTAAGAGGGTCTATTAAGATTTGCTACTCCATATAATTGATTATAAAGTGATGAAATTGTACCTTTAGCAAATGGATCTTTTGTACAGATTGATTCAAAAATGGATAATTGGGATAATGGTGTATCCCCCTTTAGGAATGGTGTATAGAAATTTTTGATTTGGAGATATCTAAATATCTCAGAGTTTGGTAGATCATATTTTTCTCTAAGCGATGGGAATGAAAGGAATGATTTAGATGCTATGAAGTCATTTAGTGTCTGAATGCCTGATGTTGTCCAAGCCTTAAAAGAATTTGGGTAGATCCATGCCGGATAAAAGGCCGGATTTCTGATAAAAGAAAGGAGAGGATTGTGTGGAGATTGTAACTGATATTTGGTTTTTAGTTTATCCCAGAGAGATAAGAAGTGTTTAGTTATGGGATTATGAATTTTAAAGCGGTCTTTAGGATCAAGCCATAATAAATTTGATATTAATAGAGGGTCATTTTCTGAAGCCTCTATAAATACCCATAATGGGATTTCCTGTTTTGTATGGTATTTGGACAGACTGGCCAAATGTGCTGCTCTGTAGTAGTTAGTAAAATTAGGGTATCCCAGGCCTCCTTTATTTTTGGGAAGATGTAGTGTGTGTATAGGTATACGTGGTTTAGAAGAGCCCCATATAAACGAAGTTGCTCTTTTTTGTACTATTCTCAAAAAATAGGAAGGAATTGGAATAGGGAGGACTCTGAATAGATAAAGCAATTTGGGTAGAATAGTCATTTTGATTGCATTAATCTTCCCTATCCAGGATAAAGGAAGTTGCGACCATTGTTTTATTAGATTTGTGATCTGTCTTAATACAGGAGGATAATTGGTTGAGAATAAGTCAGAATGAGATGCTGTTAAATGAATTCCAAGATATGGGATTGATTTTTCTGCCCATGTGAATGGGAGTGCAGCCCTAGCCGGGATCAATTCCATGTTTGTGAGTGAAATATTAAGCACTAGGCATTTCTTAGGATTAATCATAAGGCCGGATAGGGCTGCAAATCCATCAAGAGCTGGTATTAAGTTAGGACCAGAAACCTGTGGTGATGATAGAAAAAGTAATATATCGTCTGCAAATATACATAATTTGTGTGTAATACCTCCTACTTCAATGCCAGTTATAGTTTGGTTTGTTCTGATGTATTAGGCCATGGGTTCGAGTATAAGGGAAAATAATAAGGGAGATAATGGGCAACCCTGTCGGGTACCTCTTTCGATATTAAAGGCTTCAGATTTGTATCCAGCGTATTTTATATAGGCTTTGGGTTTATTATATAATGCTTTGATCCATGTTAAAAAGTGGGGTCCAAAACCCCATTTTTGTAATGAATATTGCATATATTGCCAGGATACTGTGTCAAATGCCCTCTTAATATCGAGAGATAGAAAACATAAAGGGATTTTCCGTTTTTTAGCAATATGTGCCAATAACACTGCCCTGCGTATATTATCGCCTGCCTGTCTATTTGGCATGAAGCCTACTTGATCTCTATGTATTAATTTTCCTATAATGCTATTGAGGCGTTTTGCTATTATTTTTGCTAATAATTTAATATCGAGGTTTAACAGAGAGATAGGCCGATAATTCACACAGGAAGTATCATCAGAAAGGGGTTTTGGGATCATACAAACAATTGCCATTAGTGTTTCTTGCCGAAAAGAATGTCCATCTAGAAGTTTGTTAAAAGTTTCAGTGAGAATGGGAGAGAGTATTTCCGAGAATGTTTTATAGTATAAAGCCGAGTAGCCGTCTGGGCCTGGTCTTTTGTTAAGTTTTAGGTCTTTTATGGCGTTAACAACTTCATCTATAGTTATAGGCTCATCCAAACTGCTTTTTTGATTCTGAGATAACTCAGGTAAGGTTATTTTTGAGAAGAAGGATTCAGCCTCTGTAGGATTAAATTCATTGTTTGTCTTGTATAAAGTTGCAAGATGTGAGTGAAATTTATGGACTATTTTAACTGGATTACAAGTATAAACATTTTTTGATAATTTCAAACGTATTGGTTTGAAAGATTTGTTAGTTGAATTTAATGCCCGAGCCAAATATGTACCTGGTTTGTTTGTATTCATGTAGAAATTGTGTTTGGAGCGTTTGAGGGATTTATCAACTGACTCAGTGAGAAATAGATCGTATTCCAATCTAGATTTTTCCAGATGAGATTTTGTACTCTGAGATGGATTATCTTGGAATGATATGTAGGCTGCATTAAAATTGAGTTCTAGTTTTTTTGCTAGATTTTTGCATTCCCGTTTAAATTGTGCCATTTGTCTTTGTATTGTACCACGCAAGACAGGCTTATGAGCTTCCCACAGTGTTATTGGGGAGATGTCTGTTGTATTATTAATTGATATGTATTCCTTTAAAGCTTGTTCAATGGCCATCTGATGTAGTGGGTGTTTGAGCATTATGTCCGGTAAGTACCACGTTGGGTCATGCGCTTTTGGTATGGCTGAGGCTATAGTAGTGTATACTGCATTATGGTCAGACCACGGAATCGGAATTATATCTGATGCAATAATTTCTGGTATCATTCCTATTGTTAGAAAAATATGATCTATTCTGGTGAAGGTTTGATGAGGGTGCGAGAAATAAGTGAATTTCTTTTTCATTGGGTTACTTTCTCTCCACGAATCTACCAGATTGTATTTGGAAAGAAGTTGAGAAAAAGGTAATCTAGAGGTTATTTTGGATGGTGTAAAAGGTGATTTATCTAGAAATGGGAGGAGGACCTGGTTCGAATCCCCACACATTATCACTGTTCCTATTTTGTGTGTATTAATCACTTGTAATATATGTGAGAGGAATGGTGTAGGTTGTTTGTTAGGAGCGTAGTAGGAAATCATCGTGATTGCTGTATCCATTATATAACCCATGAGTATCAGGTATCTACCTTCTGGGTCTTTAATTTCTGATGATAAGGTGAATGGTGTGGATCGGTGAAATGCAATTAGAGTTCCCCTTTGCTTGGTACAGGCAGAAGCCGTGTAAATTTGTTGATAAAAAGGAGAAATATATTTTGGAGTAGAATCTTTGGTGAAATGTGTTTCTTGGAGGCATACTATGTGAGCCTTCTTGTTATGAAAAGTACGGAAGGCTTTGGTCCTTTTTTGAGGGACATTTATTCCCTGAACATTCAGGGAAAGTATATTCAGTGGTGCCATGGCAACAGATCAAATAGTTTTGACTTACTTTTTGTTATGCAGAGCTGACTGCGCAGATCAACCTGTGTGGACTGAAGAGATGAATAGATAGAAAAGAAACCAGTGAATTCTGGAGTAAAGAGTAAACAAAAAACATATGAGATTAGATGATACATTGTATAAATTATTTTTTGCAAGTAATTACAATTTACCCGTGAAAGAGAGTAAATATCTCTCTCAGGGGAATAAGTGCCTTCGTCACACTCCCACATAATATGGTTGAGAGAATGAGGAGGGCTAATGGGGGTACACGGATCTTCCGCTTACAGGAGAGAAGTGCTATGTCAAAAGACATCAAAATGATGTTTCATTAATTGGAGTGCAGAATATAGTTTTTGTTGAAATTATTTATTCCAGGGTGGTTGTATATGGTTAGTCTTGCCCTAGGCTAAATAATTCAGTTAGAAAGGTACTGTTAATAACTTTGGTATTGATGAAGATAGTTTGAATTATTTTGGGATTTTAACCCTTTTAGAGTAAACAATTACATATTTTATTCATATGTAACTGTTTAGATATGTTAACTCATAAAATTGAGGTTGTATTGCTTCAGTTTAGAATAAACAAAAACATAGTTCTAGGAACTAGTTAGGTAATAGTATATTTGTTTTAAGAAAAGAAAGAAAAAGCTTCCATTACTTCTGGATTATTGAACATATTTGTCCTAAAAAGTAATAAATCTATTGTTATTACCTGATAATATATAACTGAACAAGAATTTCCTTATTTCACTTATATATTCTAAGGTTATATGAATCAGAAGTAATAAGAAATATAACTGGAATGTAACTTGATCCCATACAGTGTGTGACTATCAGAATGCAGTTACATTCAGTTATAAATACAGGTTTTTTATAGAGAACCATCTCTTAGTATAATAAATGAAGAGATATCAGGAAATAGGATGTCAGTCCATTGAATCTTCTTGGTCCATGGATAATGTGGCATAACGGCCTCTTTTGTGAGAATGATGATTCCCATTTTGTTCTGATATTTTCTGGGTGCTGCCTGAAGGTGAAGATGATGCCATTCTTCTGCGTGTGGGAGAGTTGCTGCTTGTGGGTTCTGTCAGATTTAATTTTAAAAGGGTTTTTGTTGTAGTTCATCTGCTGATCTGCTTCTGTAAATTGTACCTTGGTGGTTAAATCTGACTGAAAAGGGGAAGCCCCATTGATACATAATGTTGTGGCGTTGCAGTTCCATGAGTTGGGGTTTCATGGATCGTCTTTTAGTAATAGTAAGTTGGGATAGGTCAGCAAAAATTTGATAATTGTGTCCTTGAAAATTAAGTTCCTTTTTTTCTCTTGCAGCAATTAGTATTTGTTCTTTCATTCTGTAATAATGAAATTTTGTGATTATATCACGTGGGGGTCCATCTTTCTTTTTGGCTGTGAGGGCTCTGTGTACTCTGTCCAGTTCTAAACGTTCAATAGGGATATCTGGCTTTAGTTCTTGTAATAGAGCAGTAATAGTAGATTGCAGGTCTGTCACAGTTTCAGGTATTCCCCTTATGCGCAAGTTTGAACGTCTGGCTCTATTTTCGTAATCTTCGAGCTTAGTTTGAAGTATTAAATTCTCTTCTTTTAATTGTTCCAATTCTGTTATATTTTCTTGGGTTGTAATTTCAATTTCATCCATTTTTATTTCTAAGGCTGCGGTGCGGTTTCCCAGCTCTCTTATTTCTTTGGTTAGGCTTTTTGTTATTTGGTCTGAGGTTTGTTTTAAAGCCTTATGAAGCATCTTTTCAAATTGTAATAATATTACTGGGGATGCTGAGGAGGCTTGTGGAGAAGTTTGTGAGAGGATTTGTTCTGTATCTGACTCAAATGAAAAGTCTTGCTGTGACATTTTCTGTCTGTGAGAGCGCCCTGATGCTGTATCTTGTGAGGTGACTGGAGCTGCTTTAGTTGCAGTGAGTGCCTGTGAGCTCTTTGTGAGGTGATTTTTATTTCTGCCACGGTTTCCTCCAAGTACCATATTTCCTGCCCAAACTTTCACAGTTTGTTCCCTGGGGCAAAAAGGTTCAAATGGATACCTTTTGAGCCTGCAGGCTCCGCTTTGTCCTTCTCTTCTCTCCTCAGCGGTGCAGAGCTCTAACAATGCATGTCTGCTCCGCTAGGCTCCGCCCATCTCCCCCCCATGTCCCTTTTTTTCAAACTGCAGTGCAAAGTTCATTGTGTTGGGGTGCAATTCACAATGAATGACATAAAGAAAATGTGTTGGCATGTGTTGGGGAAACACAATGCACAAGAGTGAATGAACCCCCATGCCGCATACACACAGGCGACTTTTCGTCCGGATTGGTCTGACGGACCGAGTCCGGCGGACAATCCGATCATGTGTGGGTTTCATCGGACCTGCAGCAGACTTTTTCGGTCGAAAATCTGACGGACTTTATATTTGGAACATATTTCAAATCTTTACATTGGAACTCCGCTGGACCCAGTTCCTATTGAAAAGTCAGCCCGTTTGTATGCTAGTCCGAAGGACGAACGCTAGGGCAGCTATTGGCTACTGACTATCAACTTCCTTATTTTAGTCTGGTCGTACGTCATCACGTACGAATCCGTCGGACTTTGGTGTGATCGTGTGTAGGCAAGTCCGTTTGTTCGGAAAGTCCGCCGAAAGTCGGTCGGATAGACCGTCGGACCAGTCCAGTCGAAAAGTCCGCCCCTGTGTAGGCTGCATTAGACACTCAGCATTTTACATGGCATTGGAGACTGATTGGCTTTTAGTGCATAATCTTCTGTTCTCAATTTAATTTTTGATGTGCAAGGAATCATAGGAAAATAATCAAAACAAACATTTCTGGATCAAGCATTTTAATATACAATACTAGCCGTTTTGTGTTCCAGTTTGTTTGGGGAACTCACACCTAAAGACTTTAGACATCGAGAAAAAGCCCCCTTTACATTCTTAACATGAGGCCATTGAAGATCATATTCAGAGGTCCATCCATTGTGAGCCATGGGTGGGGAAGGAGACGGAGGTGCACATATTAATGGAGAATGTAATGTAAACATGGAGCTGAGTGACGGGCTGTAGATGGCCTGTTAGAAGGAAAAGGATGAAAGGCCGATGAACAGATCATACTCAACCGCTGCTGAAATATTTCTTTTTAGTGCAATCGAGGCGTTTTCAGCTGTGATACGATGCTGATAACACAGGGGAATCCTGGGAAAGACCAGATAGTCTAGCAGTTAGAGCAGGGTGACCAACTCACCGGGAAGCCAGTCAAATCTGTCCGTGGTATGTCCATCTTCTTATACACCCCAGGAAATATATTTGCTGTGCTAAATTCAGAAACTCCGTTCATCATATCCTTTAGGCTCCTTTCACATGGGTAGTCAGGGTGTGGTAAAGACAGGCACTAGATCCTCATTTTTACTACCCCATTTATTACCCACTATTGGATATGGTTGCACAGAGCAAGGCAAAGCATTTTAGTCAGCTTGAGCAGGAACAGCAGCATAGGGACAGGCACGGCTGTGAAGAGGAGACTGTTTTTACAATGGTTTGTGTAGCCTGTTTAAGCCCACCCACCACACAGAGGAAAAGGATGTGGACTGCTTGAACTGCTGTGAATGCTGAGAGGAACTGAAGATTGTGGGAGAGATAGTTCCCTACAGACTAAGCCTGCTTTGTGGACATTCCCTAGTACCGGAAAATAATACTGACACTCAGTCCGCTGATTGCCAGGGAGAATGCTGCAGATGTTGACCTTGAAGCACTACTAACGAGGAACAAAAAGAGATCAGCTGCCACCACAAGAGTCTGTGAGAGGCCACTAGCCAACCCCCACTATACCTTGATAAAGATGAACAGTGTTGCACGCGTAGATCACAATGCAGGCCCTTATACCGCTTTACCATGGGTCACAGTGCAGGCCTCTATGCCGCTTTACCATGGGTCAGAGTGCAGGCCTCTATACCGCTTTACCATGGGTCACAGTGCAGGCCTCTATACCGCTTTACCATGGGTACAATGGAGGCCCCTACACTGCTTTACCATGGGTCCCAGTGCAGGCCTCTATACCGCTTTACCATGGGTCCCAGTGCAGGCCTCTATACCGCTTTACCATGGGTCACAGTGCAGGCCTCTATACCGCTTTACCATGGGTTACAGTGCAGGCCTCTCGAATGGAAAGGGGGAGTTGGGACTTTAGATGAGGCACATATGCAGCGTGCCTCCATCCCTAAAATGTATACAGAAGAGAAGGAAAAGTGGGACTTTGAATGAGATGGATGACTTTGTGGAGGCAAAGTTGAAAAAAAATTGCAAAATTTTATTAATAAAGAACGTTATAGAGAATATGGCAATATTATAACCACATATACATTCAGTACAATAATTCATATAGGCTCCACCCACACATAACATACAGGTGTGGCATGGGTAAAAAATTGCACGAGTATGATATTTTTAAAACAGTTCAATGATACATTGCATGGGGTAAATTTGTGTATATATATATGTGACATATAGACAGCACCAGCAACAGGAGTATGAATGTAGGAAATAAAACCATGATAGATGAATAAATAAATGTCAGAATTAATAATCTACTGCAGACCAAGATTCAATGTGTCCATTACAGACACAGGTCAGCATCACTTGTGACCGACGCGTTTCATGTAGAGACACTCCTCAGGGGCAGATGCTCAAATATGTCTGCAGAGTGGAAAGAAAGAAATGGTGACATTAGTCTAGTTCTAATTGGTAATGTAGAGATAAGGCAAATTAGCCTGTCCTAAATACTCATAAAGGGTCCAATACGGTAAAATGCTGCGGTCATGTGATCAGAGTCCCAAGACAGTCTCCCCCGGGAACTGAGGTAATTGCAGCCGCGCACAGCAGGGCGCATGCAACAAAACCTCCCGATAACCCAAGACACAAAATGCTGGTGCATAAGTGGAAAGCTGCGGTCGCCTGTGAGGGCAACCTGAAGTGATCTGTAAAAGTGTAAAAGAGAATTGTGTGTGAATGATGTGAAAAAAAAAGCATCTGCCCCTGAGCAGTGTCTCTACATGAAATGCGTCGGACACAAGTGATGCTGACCTGTGTCTGTAATGGACACATTGAATCTTGGTCTGCAGTAGATTATTAATTCTGACATTTATTTATTCATCTATCATGGTTTTATTTCCTACATCCATACTCCTGTTGCTGGTGCTGTCTATATGTCACATATAAATATACAAATTTATCCCATGCAATGTATCATTGAACTGTTTTAAAAATATCAAACTCATGCAATTTTTTACCCATGCCACACCTGTATGTTATGTGTGGGTGGAGCCCATATGAATTATTGTACTGAATGTATATGTGGTTATAATATTGCCATATTCTCTATAACGTTCTTTATTAATAAAATTTTGCAATGTTTTTCAACTTTGCCTCCACAAAGTCATCCATCTCATTCAAAGTCCCACTTTTCTTTCTCTTTTGTATACAGTGCAGGCCTCTATACCATTTTACCATGGATCAGAGTGCAGGCCCCTACACCGCTTTACCATGGGTCAGAGTGCAGGCCCCTACACCACTTTAGCATGGGTCACAGTGCAGTCCTCTATACCTCTTTAGAAAAGAATGAATTGCTATGTCCTGGGGTAGCAATCAAAACCCTGAGTAGTAATGTGCCACATCCTAATAGTAGAGAATTGTTTGGATAAGGAAAAATGGACTTTAAAGGCACATTAGAAAATTGTAAAAAAATGTAATAATTCACATACATTAACTACATATAGTGTACACTTTCAATAAAATACATAGACATAAGAATTGCAAAGTAAAGGAGCATTTGAATCAACCCGAAATGATGGAAAAGGCCACTTAAATACTTCCTGTGGGGCTGTACTTGGTATGTATCGAGAGGAACCCACACTTAGAAACAGACAGCTTGTCCTATTGGGGTGTTCAATGGTCCTAGAAAGATTTATTTTAAAAACTTGCTCAACATGTTTCGCGACCAACAAGTCACTTCTTCAGGAGCTTGTATGTCTCTGTTTAGAGACATGAATAGTTAGGACATAGTATATATATTTTTGCGTACATAAAATACATTGTGCATACCTGTATGCATATATTAAAGCATGTGAACTCACCTAGAAAAGGTGTTGGAGAAATCGTCTTGTTACTTTCCCCCACTGATGGAGCATTACCACTGACCAAAAGGTTCCCCCTCCTGATGGATAGGGGGAGGAATTCCATGGGGCTCCCAGCCCAACCAACCCGGACAGCCACCAACGGATGGAAGTTTAGATATGGGGGTACATCCCATAACTAGAGTAATTATAAGATATGTATGTTGGTATACACTGGTTTGGGCATTACTTAGGTATTCTAAAGACTATGGTTTACAATTAGAGTCAGATAATAATATTGTTAAATTTGGCAGTACTTACTTTTTTATTATTATTACAACCTGATATTTATTGTGGATCTGTTCAATATAGCAGACTGATAACAGAGATTGTTTTGTCTGAAAGAAAATACGTAGTATGAAATTATATTTACTATATATATATAAATATATATATATATATATATATATATATATATATATATAAATATATATATATATATATATTTGTGAAGATAATAATTATTAGCGGCCCATTGGATTCATTATATGAATATAATCTATATGCTTTTTGTTTTGGTATATAATTTACAAGATTTTTTTTGTGGAGCCATACTGACATATGTATTTATGGTGCAAATATTGCTAGTCTTACATTGTAAATTATTGCCGGTATCCAATTCTTATGTCTATGTATTTTATTGAAAGTGTACACTATATGTAGGTAATGTATGTGAGTTATTAAAATTTGTTTACAATTTTCAAATGTGCCTTTAAAGCGGGGGTTCACCCACACCGCCAAAAAAAAAAAATATTAAAAGCCAGCAGCTACAAATACTGCAGCTGCTGACTTTTAATACATGGCCACTTACCTGTCCCAGGGTCCAGCGATGTCGGCAGGGGACGCCGAGAACCCGCTCGGTTCTCGGCAGCTGCCGCCGCCATCCTGGGTGAGGGAATCAGGAAGTGAAGCGTTGCGGCTTCACTTCCCGGTTCCCTACTGCACATGCGGGAGTCCCTAGTGGTCCCCGCATTCTCCTGGGAGCTGTGTGTTCCCAGCAGACAGCGCGGTCGGGACGGGAAGAGGCATAGACTCCCATGGGAGTCTATGCCGGAAGTGGGTGCAAATACCTGTCTTAGACAGGTATCTGCACCCCCCTCCCCCCTGAAAGGTGCCAAATGTGACACCGGAGGGGGGGAGGGTTCCGAAAAGCGGAAGTTCCATTTTTGTGTGGAACTCCGCTTTAAAGTCCATTTTTCCTTATCCAAACAATTCTCTATACCACTTTACCATGGGTCACAGTGCAGGCCGCTACACCGCTTTACCATGGGTCACAGTGCAGGCCTCTATACCACTTTACCATGGGTCACAGTGCAGGCCTCTATTCCGCTTTACGATGGGTCACAGTGCAGGCCTCTATTCCGCTTTACCATGGGTCACAGTGCAGGCCTCTATTCTGCTTTACCATGGGTCACAGTGCAGGCCTCTATACCGCTTTACCATGGGTCACAGTGGAGGCCCCTACACCGCTTTACAATGGGTCACAGTGCAGGCCTCGATACCGCTTTACTATGGGTCACAGTGAAGGCCCCTACATAGCTTTACGATGGGTCACAGTGGAGGCCTCTATACCGCTTTACCATGGGTCACAGTGTGGGCCCCTATACCTCTTTACCATGGTTCACAGTGCAGGCTCCTATACCTCTTTACCATGAGTCACAGTGCCGGCCTCTATACCGCTTTACCATTGGTCACAGTGCAGGCCTCTATATCGCTTTACCATGGGTCACAGTGCAGGCCTCTATACCGCTTTACGATGGGTCACAGTGGAGGCCTCTATACCGCTTTACCATGGGTCACAGTGCAGGTCCCTACATCTCTTTACGATGGGTCACAGTGGAGGCCTCTATACCGCTTTACCATGGGTCACAGTGTGGGCCCCTATACCTCTTTACCATGAGTCACAGTGCAGGCTCCTATACCTCTTCACCATGAGTCACAGTGCCGGCCTCTATACCGCTGTACCATGGGTCAAAGTGCAGGCCCCTATACCGCTTTACCATGGGTCACAGTGCAGGCCTCTATACCGCTTTACCATGGGTCACAGTGCAGGCCCCTATACCGCTTTATCATGGGTCACAGTGCAGGCCTCTATACCGCTTTCCCACGGGTCACAATGCAGGCCTCTATATCCCTTTACCATGGGTCACAGTGCAGGCCTCTATACCTCCTTATTAGTATACATAAGTACATATGGTGGCAGCAAAAGAAAAGATCACATATATGGTAATACTGTAATATTGAGTTGTAGTTCCAACATAAACTAAAAGTAGTTTAACTAAAGCAATTTTAGCATGGATCTAACTACTCAAAAGATTGCGTCATACATTGTATAAGAGAGGATAAAACCAACTTAGACCAGGTTAATATAAGATGACCTCAGATCAAAATTAAAAAAAGGTCTTAATTGCTATCAAGAGTATAGTTTTTAAATAAAAATAAAAAAAAGAAATAATTTATTATAGAATCTAAAATCTTATACTACATATTAGAACTATGTACAATTGGTATAATGATAACCAAGGAAATCAAAGTCCTGCTACCAGAACTATATAAGGTATAAATTGAAAGAGGAGAGAGAGAATAGGGGGAAAAGTAGAAGAGAGAAAGATGCAAGAAAATCTTAGGTAGGAGGAAAAATAGATAGGGAAGAAAGAAATAAGAGGTAGTAGGGGTCCCCGGGGTAGTACTAAATATGGTAATAAACACATACCATGAATGCAGAGAATGGAAGTATAAATCGAGATTACCAAGGACTTAGTAGAGAAGCATCAAAATTGGAAGGCAAAAAGTGAGTCACCCAGGGATTCCAATTATTCTCAAAGTTTAATATTTTATCTTGAGTTATAGCCTCTGTTTTGGCATGGATCATTGCTTGATTGACTCTATTTTTAGTTTCAGTAGTTATTAAGAACGGGGATTTCCAAGCATTGGCAATTGTTTGTTTCGAGGCTGTAGCGATCTGTAAAAGGAGTTTGAATTGGCGGTAGGAGGGAGTGGCCAGTTTTAAGTTTAAAAGTGCTATTGTAGGATCAGGATTGATAGGGATTTCAAACAGTGTTGAAATAATAAGAAATACATCTTTCCAGAAATGTTTTGCTACCGAGAAATCCCACCAAGTATGAAGATATGATCCAAGATCACCACAGCCATGAAAACAAGATGGGGAATAATTTGGAGCATATTTCGCAATTCTGACAGGGACCAAATACCATGGTGTGAGTACTTTGTAATGTGTCTCTAAGGCAGCTATGTTTTGTGAGGATGACTTAGTTGCGATCCAAATCTTATCCCAATCGGCTGCTTCCAACTAAAACCCAAGATCCATCTCCCACTTAGCCACATATGATGGAGGGTCTGAGTTGGATTTAGTAATAAGATGAGTGTAAAGAGTTGAAATAAGTCCCTCAGTGTGTGGGTCACGTTTACATATATTTTCAAAGCACGTTAATTTATCTAAATTAATTCTTCCTTGTATATAGGGCATAAAAAAAATGTAATCTGATGATATCGAAAGAGCTCTGAATTAGGAAGTTTGTGACTTTCCCATAAGTCAGGGAATGTTTTGAATGAAGTAGAGGATGCTAGTTCACAGAGTTGAGTTAAATTAGTGGAGGTCCATGCTTTAAAAGATTTAGGGGAAGACCAAGCAGGATAGAAAAGTGGATTTTTAAGAAATTATAAAAGAGGTATATGGGAAGATTGTAGTCCATTTACCAATTTAAATTTATTCCAAATGGCTAGTGTATGTTTAGTTATAGGATTATTGAGTTTTTTTTATGGTCAGAGGAATTAGACCATACGAGGTTGGTTATTGAAAGTGGGTCGCAATCTATTGATTCCAGCGCAACCCAAAGCTGAATTTCACGTTTTGCGAGATATTTAGGGATATGGGCTAATTGAGCTGCATGGTAATAGGTGGTAAAATTAGGAAACCCTAGTCCCCCTTTGCGCTTTGGAAGGTAAAGAGTGTGTTTGGGCAGATGGGGTTTCAAGGAGCCCCAAATGAAAGTTAATGTCTTACGTTGTAGTATTCTGAGAAAGTATGCTGGAACAGAGATAGATAAAACTTGAAAAAGATAGAGAATTTTGGGCAGTATAGCCATCTTTATTACGTTAATTTTACCTATCCAAGATAATGGTAGAGAAGACCATTGTGTCAGAAGATTGGATATTTGACACAAAATTGGAGGATAATTGTCAGTGAAAATGTCAAAAAGAGTGGGTGTGATGCTGCGTACACACGACCAGTTTTGCCGTTGGAATAAACTCTGAAGGTTTCTCAAACGAACACCAACGGAATTCCGCTCAAGCTGTCTTGCCTACACACGGTCAAACTAAAGTCCGACCGTCCAGAACGAGGTGACGTATTACACTTAATACTGGACTAGAAAAAGGAAGTTCAATAGCCAGTAGCCAATAGCTTCCGTCTCGTACTTGCTTCAGAGCATGCGTCGTTTTTGGTACGTCGGAACAGCATACAGACGAGCGGTTTTCCCGATAGTATTTAGTTCCGTCGTACATGATCGGAATATTTGATGAAAAGCTCCCATCGGACTCTTTCTGTTGGAAATTCCGCTCGTGTGTACGTGGCATGAGAGTTATCCCTAGGTAAAGAAGGCGTGATGTGGACCATGAGAAAGGGAGGAATGTGTTGTAAAATATGAGGAGGTAAAGATATATTTAAGGCTATAGATTTTTGGGAGTTAATAATTAGACCAGATACGTGGGCAAAGTGATCAAGTTTACTTATAAGATTAGGAGCAGAAATATGAGGGGATGACATAAAGATTAAGATATCATCAGCAAATAGGCAAAGTTTATGTTGGTGACCAGCTAAATCTAGACCTTTAATAGAGGGGTCAGTACGGATTGATTGAGCAAAGGGTTCAATAAGTAGGGCAATATAAGAGTGGGGAAAGTGGACATCCCTGACACGTACCCCTACAGATGTCAAATAGGTTTGATTTATATCCAGCATATTTAACATAAGCTTTGGGATTTTTGTATAATGAGGAGACCCAGCTAAGAAAATGAGGACCAAATCCCCAACGTTGTAGGACAAAATGTAGGCAATGCCACGTAACTGTATCAAATGCTTTTTTCATATCTAAAGATAAGAGACAGATGAGTATGTGTTGTGATTTAGTTGCTTGAATTAGTAAAGTAGTCCTGCGTACATTATCTGCCGCTTGGCGCTGTGGGATAAAGCTGACCTGGTCTTTATTTATTAAAGAACCTGTTACGCTGTAATGATATGGGTCTATTAGAACAAGATGTATTGTCTGACTCAGATTTGGGGATCATTGAAATTATAGCTGTTAATGTTTTGGGGCGAAAGGATTGATCGTTAAGGAGAGAAATAAATGTGTCTGTTAACATTGGAGCAAGGATATGAGATAATTTATTATAGTATAGGGCAGAGAAGCCATCTGGGCCTGGATGTTTATTTGGTTTAAGAGAGTTAATTGCTAATTTAATTTTGATAGCTGTAATGGGGCTTTCAAGACAATCGCGTTGGGCTAAAGGAATAGTAGGAAGTTTGATTTGTGAAAACAATGATTCTGCTAAAATTTGATCAAAAGATCCTTCCTTTTATATAAGGAGGTAAGCTGTTTTTGAAAGGTGTGGAGGATATTTACTGGATTACTAGTAAATGTATCATGAGATAATTTCAGTGAAATCGGTTTAAATGGGGGGTTTAGTTTTTTAAGTGCTCGGGCTAAAAGAGTGTCTGGTTTATTCGCTTTAAGATTACATTTATGTTTAGACTTACATAACATTGTATCTACAGATTCTGATAAAAAAGGTCAAGGTTTAAACATGCTTGTTCAAGCTGTAATTTAGTCACAGGGGTAGGATTGGATTGAAAGATTGTGTGGCATGTGTTAAATTCTGCTTCTAATTTTTGTTTTAGTTGTCGTTTTTCTCTTTTAAGAAATGAGGCTTGGCGTATACAAACCACGGAGAACAGGTTTATGAGCTTCCCATAGGGTCAGTGGGGATATATCACGGGTCTCATTATTGGCCAGGTAATCTTTTATGGCTATTTCTAGATCAGAGGAGTGTGGTGGATGAGATAGGATTGAGTCATTAATATAAAAGGGTAAAAAAATAAAAAGGTTAATTAGCTATTAACAACTATACTGTAAGGTAAGTATATATACCTACAGGTAACCCTAGAGAAAAAATACATTAAAATAAGAAACTGTATAGTTTGCATAGCAATATTACTTATCATAGAATTGCCAGTAATGAAGAAGGAAAATAGTGATATTGATAAACAGGATCATTAAATATAAAACAATAGAAGTACTTCAATTTAAAATGTAACTAAATTTTTCTCTAAGATAAATATAAGTAAATAAGGTTATAATCGAGACAATAGGTATCTAAGTGGCTTAAGGGGGGGGGGGGGAAGAAAGGGGGTAAATAGATAAAACATAAAATATGTTTATCTTGGTTGTGGGGGTTAAAAGGGGGAAGTTCAAAACTTAATAGAACAGTATTATTTTAAATAAGTTTAGTCAGATTATCCTGAAGGTGGTAAATTATTTGGTGACCAAAGAAAGGCAAAGCCTTAAGATTGAATACGCTTCAAGACGAGGAGTGAAAGTCATTCAGTCCATTGTGTCTACAGGATCTATATCAGGTGAATTGAATCGACTTCTCTTAGAGGAATTTTGTCAGCCTCTATCTTTTTCAGATTTGGAGGATTCTTGAGGGGAGTTGGATGTTATGCTTCGACGAGGGCTAGTTGAAGATCTTTCGATAAGATGTAGTTCTTGTAGAGTGTTTTGTAGTTCATCTGAGGATCTACAGGAATGTTTGACACCTTGATAGGTAAAGAGGATAGAAAATGGGAATCCCCATTGATAAGGGATCTGGAGTTGCTGTAGATTATGAAGTAAGGATTTCAGTGCACATCGTTTAGCCACAGTAATTGGGGAAAGGTCAGCAAAAAGCTGATAAGGAAGATCTTGAAAGATGAGGGAATCTTTTCCTCTAGCTGCAGCCATGAGTTTTTCTTTGGTGCGATAGAGGGGAACCTTCTGGTTTGCGTAATGTTAAAGCTCTGTGAATCCTATCCATCTCCAAACGATCAACCGGGATTGACGGTAGTAGTTCTTGGAAAAGTGCGGTCTTAGTAGAGTGAAGGTCAACAATAGTCTCAGGTATACCTCGCATACGAAGATTTGATCAACGTGCTCTATTTTCAAAGTCCTCTAAGCATGTTTGCAGAATAAGGTTTCCTTCCTTAAGAGTCTCTAATTCATTATCATGGGACAGTACATTTAGTTTCCATGTCATCCACTCTGATTTCTAGGTCAGAAGTGCGCTGGCCTAACTCACGGATTTCTTTTGTGAGACTTTCAGTTATATAGTCTGAGGTCTGCTTTAAGGCTTTCTGTAACATTTTTTCTATTTGTCTCAAAATATTTGAATATAGGGAATCTGTTTGTTTTTCTTGTGAGGTGGCACTGTATTCACAGTCAGAGTCATTATGGGCATCCTGAGGTAACTGCAGTTGCTTAGCAGCATGTGGTGTGCCTGTGTGTGAGGAAGGAGGCTGTGCCATTTTACAGGGGCCTCTTGATTGTGTATCCTTGGCACTCTTTAGTTTATTTTTACCTCGGGCGGCACCAAAGACCATTATATTTATCCTGGGGTCACTGAGGTGGCTTATGGTAAGATTATTTTCAGTTTACAATGCCTTGTGGGTGTCTTTATCAGCCGAGGAGTCCCGAGAGATGTGGAGCTTCAGCTGGACATGTCTGTCGCCCACCTCTTCATTTTCAATATGAGACTAGCATGCAAAAAAAAAAAACGGAGGATCATTTCTGTGTACGAGGCTTTAGGATGAATTTCAGGCAGCCATGTATTTATTTAATTAAATTGTTAAATGTATTCCAAATGTAACTAATATAATTGATTAAATTTGAGTTTAAGTGATTGTAAAGGATTGTTTTTTATTTTTTAAAAATAAAAAAAATCATACTTACCTCCACTGTGCAGCTGGTTTTGCACAGAGTGGCCCCAAACATCCTCTTCTGGGGTCCCCGGCGGCTCTCACGGCTCCTCCCCGCATCAGATAACCCCCTAGGACAGTGGTTCTCAACTCCAGTCCTCAGGACCCACCAACAGGCCAGGTTTGCAAGATAGCTGAAATACATCACAGGTGATATCACTTGCTGCTCAGTGATTGCAGTATTCTAGTCTGCAACTCCCCAAGGTAATACTTAAAATCTGGCCTGTTGGTGGGTCCCGAGGACTGGAGTTGAGAACTACTGCCCTAGGAGATGCGCTCTCCTGAGTCCAGCACTTGCGTCCACAGACACGAATGCCGGACTCGGGCCCGCATCATTGGATTTGATTGACAGCATTGGGAGCCAATGGCTGCGCTGCTATCAATCTATCCAATTAAGAGCCGGGGCCCCGTGGAGAGAGGGACAGCACGTCCCGCCGAGGAGATGAAGGGGCTCAGGTAAGTAAAACGGGGGGGGGGGGGGGCTGGGGGGCCGGTGATTAATGCATAGAATGAAATATCCCGTATAGACGCTATACCTTTCGCGCAAACCAATCAACACACGCTTATTGGGATTTTTTTACCAAAAATATGTAGCAGAATACATATTGGCCTAAATTGATGAGAAAATTTGATTTTTGACATTTTTTTGTTGGATATGTGTTATAGCAGAAAGTAAAAAATATTGTTTTGTTTTTTTAAATTGTCGGTCTTTTTTTGTTTATAGCGCAAAAAATAAAAACTGCAGATGTGTTTAAATACCACCAAAAGAAAGCTCTATTTGTGGGAAAAAAAGGACATCAATTTTATTTATTTTATGGTACAGCGTCATACGACCGCGCAATTGTCAGTTAAAATAACGCAGTGCAGTATCGCAAAAAATGGCCTGGTCATGAAGGGGGGTAAACCTTCCAGAGCTAAAGTGGATCTATTTATATTTTGTTAGTATCGTATTTGCATAATTCCTGAAGAAGCCAAGCGGCGAAACATGTAGAAGAACATGCATAAAGGACCTTAATAACACCATTTGTTCCAGAGGATGATGAAATATATACTTTTTTGTAACTCATTATGGATTTTAATATGAATTTTTAATAAATACTATCAATTTTAACAGTTATGTCTGGATAATTTATGTAGCACCTTGAAAATCCCTATCTTGTTCAAAACAATTCAGATGACTAAAATATGACTAAAACTAAAATGGCATTTTAGTCAAAAGGCTATGACTAAAACGTCAACATTAACACTGATCTACAAGTGCCCCTTACCTCAGTTTTTGATTAAAGGTGAATAAACTTTTAAAGAGGAACTGCAGTCTGCTCACATAATTTGTAATAAAAACATCTTTGCCATTCTGAAGCTTCCCTCCAACCACTTACCGCATATTATTTTATATATAGTGTGATTCTGTACTTGCCAAATATGCTGCAGAAATCTCCCTCCACTGAGTCTGGGCTGCATCCATTTTAGCTGGGGGCAGCTGAAGCTGCTGCCTGTTCACTTCCTGGATTTACACAGACACACAGAGGCACACCTCCAGCTCCGTAGCTCTCATTGGCCCTCTTATGACTCATCCTCCCTCCCTTCCTGGCAAACTCTCATGAGAGTGAGAAAGCGAGAGCTGTGCATGATGTCATAAGCCTAGGCTTTTTACCAAACAACAGGAAGTGGGCTGTATAAGGTATTTACTGACACAAAAAAAATGTTTTACTGTCCAAAGTTAAAACAACAAGGGGCAGAAGATTTAATGGTTGTAAAGATGAAAAAATAACTGAAGTTCCGCTTTAAGTCCCAAATAACATGCACCATTCACGTTAAAAGTAAAAGTTTAGAAGAGCTAAGAAGTATTGTGGAAAAAAAATGTGCCAACGTCTGATTTTGAACCAAAACATCTCGGATAGATTTCATCCATGATCAATCAACCTGTCCTAGCCAGCCGTAGGAGTTATTAATTAAGCTGCAGAACAACTTTTAACTGTACTATTAAAGTTTAATCATCAACTGTAGCGGTAACTCTTCAGTTACCTAGAAATGCAAGATATTCTTTATTGGAGCGCCCTGCCAAGACAGCTGGCAAACTACATCATAAAATGAAGTTTAGGTACAGTGGAAAGTTTGACTCATGATATTGTGTCATTTCATTGCAATTAATAAGTCATATTCCACCAACGTCGGCAGCTGTCTGATGGCCTGAGAGGTGGCCATTGTCTTCTATGGTACAAGGCCAAGGGCAATAGGAGATGCGTAGGTGGCTAAAATACACGACTTCCCAAATGGTATCAAAATGGGGACTTCATGATTAAAGAGGACTTCAGGCACCGAGCTACGTACTTAGTTCAAATAAACATAAATAAACAAAATTATCTGTTATTCTTTATAGCCACTCCTGTAACTTACACATTCTGCCGAACCTCACATCCAAGATGTGGACACTACAGTTCACTAGAAATTAGGTAAATTTGGAGCTTTCACTTTGTCAAATTATTGGCTACAATTGGAACATTTCAGCAACATTTTTTCCATTTTCCTCATGTGAGGATGAAAAAGGATTTTAAATGGCTCCTGAGGGTTAGAAGTGGTTCTTTGAACTATCATGAACTCTCATTAGCTGGAAACATAAGATATTAACTATTAGAGCAGGGGAGGCCCGTCCATTGTGGGCGCACGAGCGCTGACTCCACTATCCACCGCCGCCGCCCTTCCTATCCATGCGCCCGGTTCCTTTCAGGACACGGGGCGCATGAATTCCTATGGCGGGGGTGGGTGGGGTGTGTTTTTTGAAGCATCTGCTTAGAACCAGAGGCTCAAATAGGGTGGGATCGGGGCGCAGAGCATTGCGTCTGGAGCCCACACAGTTGTGTTGCAACAATGAATGAATATTCCCTGTTGCAACACTGATCCTCCTCCCTGCCAAATGGGAAGTGGGTCTGATACTGGTCACCCGATTGGCTGAAAGGACAAGCGATCCTATTAGACACCTTCTGGTCATGTCCACTCTTGAAATCCTTCTGGATCAAGGTCAGGACGATATATTAGAAATTTACTAACTTTGCCATACCTGACTGCCCAGGCTTTTTCCTGCTGCACCACTCCTCCATACCCATAAAACTTATAAGAGATCCATACTTTGTCATATTTTGAATGTAGCTAAATCCTGTATCTCCCTAAAGTGGAAGGACCCCAATCTCCATGGATATCACTGTGGAGGATATTAGATGCATGGAGGATTTATTCTTACTAACTCTTTATTATCATGCTTGGATTTACTGGACTAACTTCACACTATCAGTGGAAGGTAAAGCTCTTCTAGCTGAGGAATCCTAACCTTTAACACTATCTCCACCATAACTCTAAGGGAAAGTCCTACCTCCCTTTCTTTTTTTCTTTTCTTTATGTTCCAACCCTGTATGTCTCTCTTTTGCCGTCAGATAAATGGAACTTTATTGATTGCCCCCATAATTTACTGACCACTGTCATGGATATTCCACTGTACTCGTGCGCTATTAAGCGCCCTTTCAGCATAATGGTATAATACATCTTTAAATACCCCTTGTTACTTAACCCATGTCTCCCGCATTTCCCCAGTAAACAGACATGACCATACTTACGTCCTCATCTCAGCACGACTGCCTTGCCGAGCAGTTCACTGGTTCTTTTATTCAAAGACAACAAAAGAAATCACAAACAGGAGCTCCTGGCTCCAACAGCCAATCGCCTCCTACACAGGATGTGACCTCACAGGAGATGACCAAATAAGTATATGACAACACAGGATGTGACAACACAGGATGTAAAAACACAGGATGTGAATGTCAACACAGGAAAAATGAATTTATACAACAACCAATGAACACAGTTCCTGCTGATGGGAGCCTATCTGCAGGTGTATGCCCATGGCACCACAAATATGTTGATCAGGCATACAGGGTGGTCACAAGCAAACATCCGCTAAACCAATAATGTGTTTGCAGAGCGAACACACCCCCCCAGACGAACGTCTGTGCATCAGAGGGGCCCTTACGCCGGCAGACATATCCTCACTCCGCAAACAACTCTCTCCAACAACAGGAAGTTTTCCACTACCTAACGGATCTCAACCAGCGTCAGTCTGCCCCAGTCAGCTCTTTAGAGCCGGTTGCAGGAGAACTAACACTGGGAGGCTCTATGACAATACATATTAAAGCGGGGTTCCACTCAAATTTTTAACCTAATCTTACCCCCTTCAGTTAATTGCATAGATGTTCAAATGCCACACGAATTTTTTTTTTAATTACGCTGTAATTACCTTTATATTGTACTTTATTGTGGCACTTCCTGTCTCTCCTCCCATGGTAGTAGGCGTGTTTATTGCCTTTCCCCGGCGCCGCACTGTCTCCTGGGAGCTTAGTGTCAGGCTTCCCAAGATTCAGTGCGGGAACAATGGTCATGCGTGTGAACAAGCTGTGAATGAACAGCATTCACTGCATCCAGGAAATCAATGCTTGTGGGCTTCACATGCCCACAAGCAAGATGGAAACAGCCAGCATCACATTTTTAAAGTTATTCTTCAGTACGAAAACAGACAGAGGCGGAAATATTATACCCAAACTGTGAGTATTATTTTGGGATTAGCAAAGTGTCTCAATGACCTAAAAAAAAAAAAAAGATTGGTCACTGGACTCCCACTTTAAAATACGGTACATCTTCATAAAATTTCCACAACACCACCCCCTGTTTACCCCTCCTCTCTATAGTTCACCCCTTATTCCTCCTATTAAATATGAGTTGTACTAAGAGCATTCATTCCTAATCCTATATAAGTTTATTCAAATCAGATCTTTTTATTTTTTCTTTTTTTTTTACGCAGCTGAGAACTTGTTGTCCTAAATTTTCCTAGTTTCTGGTGTTACTTAAAATGGACTATAACAAACAGTAATGAGGTGATTCTCCCTGTCTCCAACAAGGAGACAGACATAAATAGAAATCTGACAGGGGTTCTTTTTTCACGTTTGCAGCCAGATTAGGATAAGGATTACTTTATATTTGTTAGCTCATTCACAAGTAATAACTTAAAAAAATATATCAACTTACTTTTTTGGATGCTTTTTTCTAGAACTTCCAGGAAAGAAAAATTCTACCTAGTTCTCTTTGTTTATGAGGGGGCTGGAAATCTGTGGTTGCCATACTTAACGTTGCCTGTACTGTACAGGACGATATCATCTCATCGGTTTTACTAGATTTGCACACTGGTGTCCGTTTATGAAGCAGTGATCAGCGGTGATCCCGAGGATCACCGCTGATCACAGTCCATAAACAGTTTATGAAACAGTGATAATCGGGGGAGAACATGTTTGAACTTGTTCTCCCGCCGATTATCTCTACACGCGGAGAATTCTCATGAATGACACAGTAAGGGCCAGTTTATGAAGCGGTGATCTCACCGCTTCACTGGCGATCTGAGTCAGAATTCACACTCCCAGGTTCACCAGCTCAGAGGTGGTGAATCTGGGAGTGAAGAGGAAATCTGGGGGGATCTGAGGGGGAAGGAGGAAGATTTTTAACTTCCTTATGCCTCGTTCAGACCCCCCAACACTGTAAGCATGTCCCCCTGTCATATTTATGTGTATACATATATATACATATATACATATAATGTGTATATATATATAATGTGTGTGTATATACATGCATATATAATGTGTGTGTGTGTATACATATGTATATAATGTAGGGGGACTCATTATTTTATTAACATTAATCGTCCGTGTATTGAGCGGTGATAATTTATCACCGCTTAATAAACTGACATCTCTGTATTTCTGGTGCTGTAATCTCGTAAAGTCTCACGAGATTCCAGTATCAGGGGCCGTTCTCCACTGTTTGAAGCATTTGTAGATCTCTTCACTCCTCCGAAGGTGAAGCGATCTACAAAGCTTCATAAACAGGCACACAGAGGAGAAAAATCTTCACTGTGAATGCCGGAGAACGAAGCAGTGAATAGATTTCACTGCTTCATAAACGGACACCATTGTCTGTCTTACCAAAGAGTTAAAGGTTTAGGAGCTAGGCTTCTTCATTGTATGTTAATGGGAACAGGACTCATCCTGGCCTAGCTGAGAAATGCTTGCAGTAAGCCACAAGACCTTCTCCCCAGAAACATTGTAAAGGTAAAAAATATTTTTAAAAAAAGTAATATATATATATACATATAGTGTTTTTTTTTCAAATTTTACTGCATAAGTGGACATATACTAGGGTTTTTCAACCAGGGTTCCGTGGTACCCTAAGGTTCCTACAAAGGTTCATAGGGTTTCCTTGAAAGAGGTTCAAAGATTCCCCAATGGGGTTTTTTATCAGCAATAAGGGACAAAATCTTCCAAAAAATCATGAATTTTATTATCAAAAAGGCGAGTGGACATGATTACAATACAGGAATTAAAATATGAGCTCTGGTGTACATAAAAAAATTCATAATTTTTACGAAGATTTTGTCCCTTATTGCTGCTAAAAAACCCCATGGGGAGTCTTTTGAACCTCTTTTAATTACTTGCATCGGGGTGCGCAGCTTTCTCAGACTCTCTTATATGTGTCTTTCCATGATAGGAGTTCCTTGAGCAAAGACAAATTTTTGCCTCTCAGATAAGTTCCCACTGGCACCATTGAACTTTTTAGCTATCTGTAAGGGGGTAATTCTTCCCAATGATCACAAATGTAAGGAGCATTCTTCCCACCGACCATCACACTAATGTATCACGAGTTATAGATGTAGAGATGTGGACTACAGTTATAATATTGTACAATTTCCTCGTCATTCTTCGCCTATAGTTATGTCTCTCTAGTGCTGGGCGCCAGTGACTGTCATCATATCTGTGAGCCTGACCAAAAGGATTGTGGAACTAGTAGTCTTTCAGACTGGCGATTCTGTTGCGTGACATTACATCTGGACTATACATTCCAGGGATCCTTGCTACAACCCGAGGAGACTCCTGGGAGAAACTATAAAAGAGTTAGGAGATCCGCCCTGTGCTCTCTTCTTCCTGGGCCTTGCCGAGGGCACATCTTTCTGTGGCGGGGAGAGAGGCTGCGGCCTACCACGCAGTGATTGAGTGATTCCAACCCGGGCCCCGGAGGGCCTAACTCTGCCTGCTGTTCGTTAGACATCTACGCGGCACCAACTCAGCAGATCGACACTACGTTGTCCACACTCAGCAGCTGTGGGTCATCGCTGGTCGCTTCACTGAAGGACGTCTCTTCCTGAGTCTCTGTCTGCGAGGTGTTTAGCCGGTCCGGTCGTTGGTGAGAGGGCATTTGCCCATCTTTTCCAATCCTTCCCTGCTACTTTATTTGAACACTGTGTACAGATACCTTTACCTTGGGAACACTTTACTGCACTTCTGTTCGAACACTGTACATAGACACCTTTACCTAAAACCAATTCAAGGAGTACCACTAGCCTATTTAAGCTATTCGGCTTGCTATCACATCACTGTGCCTTATTGGATATAATCTAATGAGCTTCAATTGCCGGTGAAAACTATCAGGCCTGCATCTTGGACATTGCTGTTGTTACCATTTAAAGGGCCCTATTCTATCCCTATTCTGTCTGATTTCTCATTAGGATATAAAGATTGAATAGGCTGGCCTGGGGTTCCCCTTTAGTGTGTGACTACCTGCCTTTGATAGCTAACCCTTTACTGTCCTTACAGGTCATGCTCCAGATGGTACTTCATTGTACATATATGTATATTATGCTCTTGTGCTCTTGAACTGTTTCTAAACTGTCTTGTCGGGAAATAATTCTCCCAAGTCTGGGCTGTTATCCAGAACTCGGTTGACCAATTACCATCCTTTGTATATAAATACCACATTGCTTACTCCAGTAAAAGCTGAGATAATATAAACATATTGGAATAGTGTGAAGTGTCATTTAAAGGTGCTGTAAAAGATGTCTGAACCCAGAGTGTCAGGTGGGTTGGAATGTTCACAGAGTCATGGCGATGCAGATGAACAGGTAAATCCAAGCAGTCCTCAAGAGGACAGTGCTACATAGATATAGTAATTTTTAGCAGGGGATCCCTGAGACTGGAAAGTCATGTCAAGAACTGTGTTGAAAAGGTTGAGAAAATCTGACATGCACTTTAAGAAAAATGCATTTGAAGTTAATTTCTCATATAAAACACGTCTATAGGAATTTGATTCTTTGTTTGTACAGTTACATATAAGGATTACTGTGGCATGTCATCTGTATTTCAATACTGAAAAATAAAAATGTATTGAAATAAAGAGAAGCTGTACAGTACATATAAAATGCCTTTTATAGAACTGATATTGTGGAAGACAAATTGTTATTTAGTCTTGTCTGAACATACATCTAGGACTTTCATTTAGTTTTTTTCCTAAATCCATAAGAGCTACTGGGTTCCTGCTGAATGTTTGTCGACAGAATGGTAACTATTATGGGTGGTGTGGTTCTTATTTTCTTTTTTTCTCTCAAATCTAGCTTGCAATACATAATTAATCAATGTAAGTTTTCTGTCATGCTAAATAACCAGATTAAGTCTGGGCATGAATCGGATATGTAATCTTTGCCCTATAAACACAAGACTAAAGTTTCAGCTTGCTAACTACCTGGTTGGGTGGTCTTAAGGCCAGGAAAAGGCCTGCTCATTGCAGAACATAAAGGGTCACATTTCTTGTCAGTACAGCTTTTCCCCACGATCCGTATGACAGTCCATTGATGTTGAGTCTTCCAGGAAAGGTCATCTCTCTTCAGGTCCTAGCGATCAGCACTGACTTTCTTGGACTGTTTAACACCTAATATGACCAAACAAGCCTGAGTGATCCATTAGCTTTGAAACTTATTTAGCCCCAAAACAATTAACTAGTCATAGAGTGGAGTTGAGCTGAAGTATTCAAAACAGCATCAGCAGTGGGGGGCTTCACCTCATTTGGGTGGAAACCCCAGTGAAAGCTCCACAGTCAAAAATATTGTATGCTAGTAACTGTAGTTTGTTAATATTTGTACATGCAGACCATACATGATATGTTTTCTACATTTATGCCCCGTACACACGGTCGGACATTGATCGGACATTCTGACAACAAAATCCATGGATTTTTTCCGACGGATGTTGGCTCAAACTTGTCTTGCATACACACAGTCACACAAAGTTGTCGGAAAATCCGATCATCCTGAACATGGTGATGTAAAACACGTACGTCTACGTCGGGGCTATAAATGGGGCAGTAGCCAATAGCTTTCATCTCTTAATTTATTCTGAGCATGCGTGGCACTTTATGTGTCGGGTTTGTGTACACACGATCGGAATTTCCGACAACGGATTTTGTTGTCGGAAAATTTTATAGCAAGCTCTCAAACTTTGTGTGTCGAAAATTCCTATCGAAAATGTGTGATGGAGCATACACACGGTCGGAATTTCCGACAACAAGATCCTATCACACATTTTCCATCGGAAAATCCTATCGTGTGTACAGGGCATAACATGTGTTTTTATTTCCACATTTACATGTAGACCACACTGTCCAGCAAAAGTGACAGTTACAGAGGTTCAAATACATGATAACATGCTATGAGATGTTATCAACAGTTGATTTTTATTCCATTGATTTAAACCCTTTTTTTCCACAATAAAAAACCATGTTGCTGTAACGGTACTTACAAAGATTGATAATTGTCCCCAGTGTTGATGGCCTTCCCTGTTCAAAATCTTCACTGCTCTTCTCCCCCTGCCCCACCTCAACAGTGGCACTGGCTACCCCCACAGCTAGCTTAATTAAGTGGCTTAATACAAGCAGCTGGACCTGTCACCCTTTCCACCTCCCCCTGCTCCATTCATAAAAGGTGTAGTATCAGTTTCTGCAATGAAAAGAGCTTTAAGAATGGAGAAAGGGCAGATGTATGAAAGGTCTATTTAGTGGAACAGAGAAAGTGGAAAGTGCCAGCTTGTGTTGTGAATGACTGCAGCTGGAGAAGAGCACTTTAATTCACAAATAGACAAGCTGACAACAGCACACACTGGCTAATATACTTGTCTGAGACAGCTTAGTGTAGTACCCGGCTTGTGCTGCTGTCAGCTTTTTTTTTGCCAATGAAAATGCTCTTCTCTTCAGAAAACTAATGCAACCAACACATCTAAGGACTGATAAGCAGAAATATATTACATTTTTGTTTTTGGGTTTAGATATGCGTTAAAGTCTATCAAAACTACATGTCCATTAAACACTAACTGGTCCACTGGTTAGTGCATTGGATTTTTACTCCGAATTTTTACAGCTGCTATCTAAGGACTGCTAGAGAGCTGTTACATGAGAGGGAAAAATATAACACCTACAACAGCCTCCACACACAGGTTCCGGCAATGTAATAGCAAGAGCAATGGTATGGGTCACAATAATATAGGGTTGTCCAAGCTTTTGACCTTCCTGGGCCACATTGGAAGAAGAGGAATTGTCTTGGGCCACACATAAAATACACTAATGCCGCGTACACACGATCGGACATTCCGACAACAAAATCCTGGATTTATTTTCGACGGATGTTGGCTCAAACTTGTCTTGCATACACAAGGTCGCACAAATCGGTCATGTGAATCATGACGAGCCCCGACTGATAGTCCTGGTTGGTTAAGGGGTGATCACCTGCTATCGACGTAGGGTGGGGGCGCGACGTGAGGGATTTTGGTATTACCTCATTGGCTTAATTAAACTGAGGCTTGGTTGTGTATATCACACTTACCGCGATTGGTTTATTCTACCACTGACATCATCTTCCCAAGACCCGGAAGCGGCGCCTCACATGGCGCAGACAGGTGCTGGTATTTTTCTTAATCATATTTTTATATATATATAGGCATCTTTGTGGCAGACAGACATATACCCCAGTTGAAGTCCTCGCGGACGAAACGCGTCGGGTTTGATATGCCTGTCTTGCCACGATTGAATTAAGCGCTTATTTTTACCTACTTTGTACCTGGTCTCTATTGTTGTCTATGAGCCAGAGTACTTTTTATTGCAGAACTTTTTATTAAAGTTTTTGAAAGCAGATTCACACTATGTGGAGGTTTTTTCTTTAATTCTTCCATTTGAGGATCTGCACCCACCTCATGAAGGACCGAGTATTGAATAGTCGTATTATTTTATACCGCAAAGCCCGGTGACTAGTGAGATCGTAGGAGGCCAGTCTTTGAGGAACTCCATCTGTTGCTGTTCCTACCTGCGGAGGATACAGTACTACATCCACCTGTCTCTGCTCCACCATAAGCCTGTTTGACTCCTAAGCCGCTGGCTGGTGAGTCCACCATCTCCGGTAAGGGTATTTTACCTATCTACTTTACAAGTCTAATCATCAGACTACACAGGAACCACTCTTGGATTTAGGGGTCCCATACAACAAATTTCAGTGGAAGCCGTATTGGCTAAGTCTTCAGATACATGTCTTGAGGACTTTCCATGGACTTTTTACTTTATCTTGGCACAATTGATTTATTTTAAGTTGGGGCAGCAACACTGTTGGTATGAATGTTGTTTCACCCTTTTTCTACAAAGTCACACTTATTGACTTAGGATTTATGCATTATTATGTTTCCTATCGAGGGTAATGAGATATATGCTTTTGATAGTGGAATAGACACGCAGATTTGTTTATGAATGCATTATATGTCTGTTCACATTTGTTGTTTTACACATTTGACTTTTATTTTTTGTTTCATTGGGTTTCCTTTTGTGCATAAATAGACATCCCATAGATGTGATCATACAGGTGATCACCCCACAGAGGCATAGTCTTTATGGTTTAGAGACCTTTTTCACGTTTTATTGAGTTTTCCTTTTGTATATAAATTAACACCCCATATATGTGATCACACCGGTGATCATTTCACAGATACACATATTCTGTCAGTATAATTTACGATCATACACAGGATCAGTAAAAGTCCTGTTTCACCAAGCACTTTGCTGTGCAAAATTTGACCCCCAGATTGCCATTTTGGTGGGTCTTGCCCAATAAAGAACAAGTTTTTTCTAGCGCCACATTTTATTTGCACTATTTACTCACAATTTGTCTAATTGTTGTGTTGGCTGCTTCTTACACCTTGGATTGGCGCATTATTACTTTTTGGTATTAAGGTCGCACAAATGTTGTCGGAAATTCCGAACGTCAAGAACGTGGTGACGTACAACACATACAACGAGTCAAGAAAAATTAAGTTCAATAGCCAGTGCGGCTCTTCTGCTTGATTCCGAGCATGCATGGAATTTTGTGCGTTGAAATTGTGTACACACGATCGGAATTTCTGACAACGGATTTTGTCGGAAAATTTGAGAACCAGCTCTCAAATTTTTGTTGTTGGAAATTCCGACAACAAATGTCCGATGGAGCCAACACAGTCAGAATTTCCGACAACAAGCTCACATCGAACATTTTTTGACGTTAATTCCGACCGTGTGTACGCGGCATAACAATAAAGAAAGCTGATAAGCAGAAAAGATCAGGAAGATCACAAGTTAACCATCACTGATATAGATATTGTACCTATCTGAGTAATAAAACTTATTTTTTTTTATTATTTCTAGTAAAAGAGAGCAACATAAAACTAGTGCGATATTTGACATTGTTTTTTATAAACTAACACATCAATATCTGGTTGGATGGATGGAGTGGTGAAGAAGAAGAAGAGTGGTGAACTGAGACCTTGTATTGATTATAGGGGTCTCAGTCGTTTCACGATTAAGAATGCCTATCCGATTCTGTTGATTACTGAGTTATTTGACCGCCTCAAGGGAGCAACGGTTTTCACGAAGCTTGATTTGAGAGGGGCATACAATCTCGTAAGGATTAAGGAGGGCGACGAGTGGAAAACTGCGTTTAATACCAGAACAGGCCATTATGAGTCCTCGTAATGCCTTTTGGCCTTTGTAACGCCCCAGCAGTTTTCCAGGAATTTATTAACGATGTCCTCCGAGTTTTGTTGCAGTTGTGTGTGGTGGTTTATCTCAACGATATCCTCATATTTTCCAAGTCCCTGGAGAGCCACCACACAGATGTCTGTCGTGTGCTTCAGAAACTAAGAGAGAACAATCTCTATTGTAAATTGGAGAGGTGCGAATTCCATTGTGAACAGGTTAAATTCCTGGGTTATGTAATTTCCACTGCTGGTTTTTTGATGGACCCAGAGAAACTTTCAGCAGTCCTACAGTGGCCCCGAACCGTGGGTTTAAGTCCTCTGCAGTGTTTTCTTGGCTTTGCCAACTGTTATCGGAAGTTTATTTGTAACTTCTCGTCTCTGGTCAAGCCCCTGACTGATATGACCAGAAAGGACAGTAACCCACAGAGTTGGTCTCCGGAATCCATTAAGGCCTTTGAGAGTTTCAAGGCTGCCTTTGTTTCTGCTACTTTGTTGGTACATCCTGATTCTACATTACCTTTTATCCTTGAGGTTAATGCTTCTGAAACTGGAGTTGGCGCCCTTCTGTCTCAACGTCCTACCTCTGAGAGCGCTATGCATCTTTGTGGCTACTTTTCCAAGAAATTGTCACCTGTGGAGTACAATTACGAGATTGGTGACAGAGAGCTGTTAGTGATCATTTTAGCCCTGAAAGAATGGAGACATCTCCTCGAAGGTACCACTGTGCTGGTTCTCATTCTTACTGACCATAAAAATCTCACATTCTTGTCTGAGGCTAAACACCTCTCTCCCAGAAGGGTGCGATGGGCTATTTTCTTGTGTAGTTTCAATTACATTGTCTCATTCTTAACCGGTACTAAAAATGTAAGGGCTGACGCTTTGTCACAACAATTTTCCTCCACTTCCAAGATGTAGTCGGTTCCGGTTCCTGTGATTCCTCCTGATCGTATTCTGGCTACTGTTCGCACCAGTCTCACTTCTTCTTTGGGTGACAAAATCCTTGTCGCTCAGGTCCATGCTCCTCCTGAGAAACCTTGTGACCTCTGCTTTGTTCCAGAGAGTCTCCGTACTGCCGTGCTCCAGACTTACAATTCTCCAAAGGCTGCTGGCCACTCTGGGAAGAATCAACTCTTTTGGGCCATTTCCCAACAATTCTGGTGGCCTAGTCTACGTGCTGATATAACCGCCTTCATAGCTGCCTGTTGCAGATAAGACTCCACGACACCTTCCAGTGGGCCTCCTACAACCCATACCCAATGGAGAGAGGCCCTGGACCCACCTGTCTATGAATTTCATTGTGGAGTTACCCAACTCCCAGGGCAACACAGTTTTTGTTATAGTGGTCGACCAGTTCTTGAAAATGTCCCATTGTATTCCATTTAAGAAGTTGCCCACTTCTAAGGAACTGGCTTCCATTTTTGCTCAGGAGATCTTTCGCTTACGTGGTCTACCCAAGGTGCTTGTCTCGGACAGGGGTAGTCAGTTTGTGTTCCGGTTCTGGGGAACCTTTTGTGCACAGTTGGGAATTCAGCTTGCTTTCTCCTCTGCGAATCACCTGCAGTCTAATGGGGCAGCAGAACGAGCCAATCAGTCTTTGGAGCAATTCCTACATTGCTATATTTCTGACCAGACCTCTTACCGTGGGCGGAGTTTGCTCACAATAGTGCCTTGAATTCTGCTTCCCGATTGTCCCCGTTTATAGCGAACTATGGTTTCCAACCTTCCATGTTGCCTGACTCGTTTGTTCTGCAGAATATTCCTGCGTTAGAGGAGCATCTCCGTGGTCTTTGTTCCACTTGGGTACAAGTCCAGGAGGCTTTGCGACATGCTAATGATAGGTAAAGACTCCATACTGACTGCAGACACCTGCCTGCACCTTCCTTCAAGGTTGGGGACAGGGTCTGGCTGTCATCTCACAACCTCCGACTTCATGTTCTCTCTCTGAAGTTCGCACCTTGGTTTATTGGGTCTTTCCGTATTCTTCGCAGGATTAACCCAGTGGCTTACGCATTAGACCATCCTTCTAATATGTATATCTCGAATGTATTTCATGTCTCCTTATTAAAACCTTTGGTCTGCAACCACTTTACCACCTCAGTGTCTCGTCCTCACCCTGTACAAGTTGAGAACCATGAGGAGTATGAAGCACAATCCATTGTTGACTCCCGTAGGTTCCGTGGGCGCATACAGTACCTGGTGCATTGGAAAGGGTACAGTCCAGAGGAACGCTCTTGGGTCTCATCCTCAGATGTACATGCCCCTGTCCTAGTCCGTGATTTCCATAGACATTTTTCCCCAAGCCTGGTGGTCCTCCGAGGGGGAGTCATTGAGCAGGGGGCACTGTCAGAGCTGGGCTCAGCCCTTCCTTCTCAAAGCTTGCCGCTCAGCTGTCGGCTAATTGCCAGCTCCTTTCTCTCCACAGTGACTCACCTGTTGATGATATCCTGCTCGTCAGTCCTGCCTACTTAAGCCGTCCAGCCCAGATGATCTCTGTCTTCACCTTGGTCACATCTCTAGAGACGCTCTCCTGTGTTCCTGTTAAAGACTTGCTTGGCTGACATTCCTTCTGGCTCCAGATCCTGCTTGCTGTTCTACTACGCTCATCTCTGGCTCCCTGATGTTTTGGTTTGTCTGACTATCCATTCCAGTTCCTGAACTCTGGCTATGTTTTGACTACGTTTACTCTGTTTTTTATTATTATTATTATTAAACAAGTGTGATTTAACTGTACTTCTGTCTCAGTCTGATTCATGGTTTCTGACAAGTGGGATATTTTTCCTTGGGAAGATAAAACTTATAAAAGTCAAGTACAGAGACACTGTCAACATTTTTTGGCTTCATGTGTTCGCTAAGTGTAAACGCACTGTAAATGCATATTTACAAACCCCCCCCCCAAAAAAAAAAAATTTCATTTTTCAGTAAGTTTACTATTTCATGTTGGGCCATATTCATAGCCATCTTGGGCCGCAGGCTGGACACCCCTGATCTAAACCCTAACTAGATAACATTTTTTGTTTTGTAAAGTACTGTGTTTTATAAGAAACAGCCATGTTTTTTTTTTTTTTTAATTTCATCTCAGCGCTGTTGATCTCCTTCCTATTTCAACCATTTTCTGTCTATGTGCACTTGCTTCTCTGGACCAGCTTCCTGATATTGACAAAAAATGCCGGCATGATATGTGGTGGTATTGCTGTCTGTAGTCCTCCCCAGGAGCATATGTAACAGAATGACCATGCAGGAGGACAACTGGTAGACAGTTATCACTAGGGTTGCACCGATACCACTTTTTTAAGACCAACACTTTTTTTCAAGTACTCGCTGATACCGATTACCGATACTTTTTTTTTAATATCATGTGACAGTGGCACTAGTATGCAGCACTGATGGGCGCTGATGAGGCGTGGACTGTGTCAGTAGTTTTTTTTTTACAATTTTATTTTTTCAATTTACTTTTTTAAATTACTTTTTACAATTTATATATTTTTTGTTATTTTTCTTACAGTGCTTTTTTTTTAAGGGGGGGGGGGGGTGGAGAGTGTCAGTGTTTTGTTTTTTAATTATTTTTACAATTTAACCTTTAAATATTTTTTTTTTTTTATTAGCCCTTTTGGGGGGTAGATTGGGTTAGATATCAGGGGTCTAAACAGACCCCTGACATCTCCCTTTTGAGACGGGGAAAGGGACTGAGGACACAGATTCCCCAGTCCCTTTCTCTGCAGCCTCAGCTGCACTGAAGATGAATGGACAGGAGACAGAGGCTCCTGTTCATTCATAAACTGAAGCATAAGAAACACAGTTTACGATGCTCAGTTATGAATAGACAGTCAGTGATCACTGACTATGTGCATTCAGAAAAGAAAGGAGCCATTCTCCACTCTCCATCCTCACAAATCTGGGAGGGCGGGGGGCGGAGTAGAACCTGGAGAACCAGAGGAGCACACAGATGACCCGAGAGCCAGAGGAGGGCACCGGGAGCCGGAGGAGTACACAGGGGACCGTTGTGGGTGATTGGTGCGGCGGTGGGGTCAGTTACAAGCACTAATCTCCCTGTATAGCTTTCCGTGGTGGAGAAGGATCTGGGGGTTTTGGTAGATCATAAGCTCAATAATAGCATGCAATGCCAAGCTGCGGTTTCCAAAGCGAGCAAAGTCCTTTCTTGTATTAAGAGAGGTATGGACTCTAGAGAGAGAGATATAATTTTGCCCCTCTACAAATCATTAGTAAGACCTCATCTGGAATATGCAGTTCAGTTTTGGGCACCAGTTCTCAAAAAGGATATCGGGGAACTGGAGAAAGTGCAGAGAAGGGCAACCAAACTGATAAGAGGCATGGAGGAGCTCAGCTATGAGGAAAGATTAGAGGAACTGAATTTATTCACTCTTGAGAAGAGGAGAATAAGGGGGGATATGATCAACATGTTCAAATATATAAGGGGTCCATATAGTGATCTTTACGTCTAGAGGAAAAGAGATTTCATCTCCAAATATGCAAAGGTTTCTTCACAGTAAGAGCTGTGAAAATGTGGAATAGACTCCCGACAGAGGTGGTTCTGGCCAGCTCAGTAGATTGCTTTAAGAAAGGCCTGGATACTTTCCTAAATGTACATAATATAACTGGGTACTAACATTTATAGGTAAAGTTGATCCAGGGAAAATCTGATTGCCTCTTGGGGGATCAGGAAGGAATTTTTTCCCCTGCTGTAGCAAATTGGAGCATGCTCTGCTGGGGTTTTTTGCCTTCCTCTGGATCAACTGTGGGTATACAATTGGGTATATTGGATTGTACGATATTTTTTATTTTATTTATTGTTTTTAAGGTTGAACTGGATGGACTTGTGTCTTTTTTCAACCTGGCTAACTATGTAACTATGTAACTATGTAATAAAGCAGCTGACATCTGCGGGAGGGAGAGGAGGAGAAGCTGCTGTCAGCTGATTTTTTGAAAGCTATACAGAGAGATTGGTGCTTGTAACTGCCCCCACCGCTGCACCGATCATCTGTGAGGCTGCCCGGCCCCCCCCCTGCTACTCTGAGGACGCCGGACCCAGTACAACAGGTATCAGATTAAGCATCTGAGCATTTGCACGAGTACAAGTACTCGTGCAAATGCTCAGTATCGGCACCGAATACTAGAATCGGTATCGGTGCAACCCTAGTTATCACCACATAATAAATAGAAAGTGCCGAAAAAAGAACCTTCAAGACATGATCTCCTTGGATTATTTTACAGGAGACTGCAAATTAAGTAAAAACTATTTTTGAAATTACATCTATAGAGTGGATTTACTAAAGGCAAATAGAATGTGCACACCAGTGTTAATTTTGGCAGCAAATTTCGATTTACTTTTAGTTATATGCAGCGTACACACGGTTGGACTTTTTGACCAGACTGGTCCGACGGACCGAGTCCGGCGGCCAATCCGATCGTGTGTGGGCTTCATTGGACCTTCAGCGGACTTTTCCAGTCAAAAATCTGACGGACTTTAGATTTGGAACATGCTTCAAATCTTTACGTCGTAACTCCGCCGGACCCAGAAATCCGCTCGTCTGTATGCTAGTCCGACGGACAAAAACCGACGCTAGGGCAGCTAATGGCTGCTGGCTGTCAACTTCCTTATTTTAGTCTGGTGTACGTCATCACGTACAAATCCGACGGACTTTGGTGTGATCGTGTGTAGGCAAGTCCGTTTGTTAAAAAGTTCGTCGGAAGTCCCTCAAAAGTCTGTTGAAAGTCCGCCGGAAAGTCAGTTGGATCAGTCCGGTCGAAAAGTCCGCCCGTGTGTACACGGCTTTAGTCTTAGGACTAAAATGTCATTTTAGTTTTAGTCCCATTTTAGTCTTCTGCAATTGTTTTAGTTTTAGTCGTATTTAGTCCATTAAATCTCCAGTACATTTTAGTCGACTAAAACTCATTTTAGTTGTCTGAAATCGAATGGGTGTAATTAAATTGTAATGCATTAGTTAACATTTCTCTACAATTTCCGAACTCATTATATACTGCTGGAGTGAAAAACCTCAAATGTTATTATTTAAGGTATTGAGGTATGAACATGCACTAAAGGTCAGTGTTAATTTTGAAGTCAAATTTCAATGTAGTTTTAGTCTTATGCCGCGTACACACGAGCGGACTCTTTGACGGACTGAACACCAAAGGACTTTTTGACGGAGTTCCGACGGAGTTCCAACGAAATGGACTTGCCTACACACGATCACACCAAAGTCCGACTGATTCAAATGTGATGACGTACGACCAGACTAGAATAAGGAAGTTCATAGCCAGTAGCCAATAGCTGCCCTAGCGTCATTTTTGGTCCGTCTGACTAGCATACAGACGAACGGATTTTTCAATCGGACAATCGGACTCGAGTCCATCAGAAAGATTTGAAACATGTTCTGAATCCGTCGGACCTTTGCTGTCGAAAAGTCCAGTCGTGTGTACACGGCATAAGTCTTTTGACTAAAATGCCATTTTAATTTTAGTCTCATTTTAGTCTTTTGACTAAAATACCATTTTAGTTTTAGTCCTATTTTAGCCATCTCAATTGTTTTAGTTTTAGTCGACTAAAATAGTATTCATTTAGTTGACTAAAATGTTTTAGTCATTTTAGCCGACGAAATTAACACTGGTGCACACTGCAAGTGTAGTTGAACTCTTTTTTCTTAGTAAATGTCAGTGTGGTTAGGCCTCTCTTTGTAAAGAATACCCAATCAGGTGCAAGGAAAATATTTTTAAAAAAAACTGATTTTTGCTTGCACATGATTGGATGATGGAAATCAGCAGAGCTTTACCACATTTACTAAGCTCTGGGGAAAATTAGTGAAACTGCACTTGCAGAATGCACAGTCTATTTAAATAAACCCCACTGCGGTTCCAGCTTATACAAGATATTAGTGATTGGGTTTAGATCTTAAACGTATTAGCCCTGGTTCACATTGATGCGATTTGGCATGCGATTTGACATGTCAAATCGCATGCCAAATTGGCGGCAATTGCCGGCAATAGCACCGTCCGAATAGGTGCGACGCCGCATTTCTGGCACTGTACTACTTTTGGCAATTTCGGGGTGCGATTTCCTTTGACATCTGTGCAGAAACCCACACAGATGTCTCTGAAATCACCCCCGAAATCGGGGCTGACATGCGGGAATGAAATCGTGCGAGTTCAGCTGAACTCGCACAATTTCTGTCCCGCAGTCAGTGTGAACCAGGGTTTAAAGACAGAAACAGCCAATCAACTAGCATTTTAAGATCTACTTCTTGGGATTGAATAAAACACAATTCTTATTGACCCATGGATGGCTTACAGATTAGTACTCCATGCCACTCCGCAGCATGCTGTATTTTAATAAATTATATAGATTTGCTCTCAGCTTGCTGGAATAAAGCAGCCTGGAATGGGTGAACCATTTTGGAATGGTTTCCCATCAGGCGGGCTTCTGGTAGACATCACACCTCACCTAGGACTTCCTATGGAAGGCTATTAATTTTGAATAAAAACTGCTGGGTTACAAGTCAGACCCCCCTCCCTCCTTTTCACTTTCAGTGCGGTCAGAGACCCCTCATTCTTCTAGGATTGAAGGTGAGATAAATTTTAACGTCAAGGTGGAAGTGACACCTGGGAACAATTTAACAATCATGTGTTCCTTGCTGATTACTAGCATATGCCTTTGTTTTCACAAGCCCAGTACTGTGTGCTCACAGGAGATGCTGCATGATCTGAGTGTATAGGACTGACAACCCACAGGGGCAATGTCACTGCACAGCACCTACTGTACTACCTCCCATTATTATTGCAGGAGAGATCACTGAGCTGATTACTAGAGCGGGGGGGGGGGACATCAACCTACCACCATTCTGTCCCACTGTACTCTTGTGCTACAAAATGCTGGCTTTATTGGAAATTACTTCTTCACACATTGTTAAAATTTGGTCATTTATATATACGAGCAGCATGGTGGCTAAGTGGTTAGCACTTCTGCCTAGCAGCACTAGGACCATTGGTTTAAATCCCAACCATGGCACTACCCGCCTGGAGTTTGCATGTTCTCCCTGTGCCAGCGTGAGTTTTCTCCCACACTCATGGTGGTAGGTAAATTGGCCCTAGTATGTGTGTGTATGAATGTGAGCTAGGAACCTTAGATTGTAAGCTCCTTGGAGGCAGGGACTGATATGAGTATTCAATATATATGTAAAGTTCTGCATAACTTGACAGTGCTATATAAGTACCTGTAATAAATGAATGATGTAAGACTTATCTTTTGAAATGTTGTACATAGTAGATATGCTCCTGATCCAAGCCAAATTTACTTTGGCAGAGTTGGTCTGCACCTACGGGTGGCAGAGGCAAAGAGCCAGTTATTCCCTATATAGTCATCTGCCACATACTTTTTCCATTACCAATAAAAATGCAGTAATTTCATATAAGTCTATTTACACATACTTATGCCCCGTACACACGATAGGATTTTCCAACGAAAAATGTTCTATAGGAGCTTGTTGTCGGAAATTCCGACCGTGTGTAGGCTCCATCGGACATTTTCCATCGGAATTTCCGTCGCACAAAATTTGAGAGCTGGTTCTCAACAAAATCCGTTGTCAGAAATTCCGATCGTGTGTACACAATTCCGACGCACAAAGTTCCACACATGCTCGGAATCAAGCAGAAGAGCTGCACTGGCTATTGAACTTCATTTTCCTCGGCTCGTCATACGTGTTGTACATCACCGCGTTCTTGACGTTCGGAATTTCGAGCAAGATTTGTGTGACCATGTGTATGCAAGTTTAAGCCAACATCCGTCGGAAAAAAAACATAGATTTTGTTGTTGGAAAATCCTATCGTGTGTACAGGGCATTACAGTGGCAGCCCGTCCATTAGGGGCATCCGGCCCCCTGATCTACATACAGGGCACCGGACTATGGATTCCAATGGGGGTGGGGTGGGGTTTGAAGCACGTGATTAGAGCCAGAGGCTGTAATAAGTTTCAAAAAAGGGTGGGCTCGGGGCACAGAGTACTGCACCCCGATCCCACCCAGTTGTGTGACAATAGCGAATGAATAATTACTATTTTCACACTAAATCTCCTCCCCACCAATCAGGAAACTGGTCGTGAGATGGATTTTCTTTCCCTGCTTAGTAAAAGCACCACACACAGTACACAGAAACACTGGCTAGGCACACAGTTAACCCTTTGATCTGCCTAGATGTTTAACCCCTTCCCAGACAGTGTTATTAGTACATAGACTGTGCATAATTTTAGCACTGATCACTGTATTAGTGTCACTGGTTCCCTCAAAGTGTCAGTTAGTGTCAGATTGTCCGCCGCAATATTGCAGTCCCACTATAAGTCGCTGATCGCCACCATTACAAGTAAAAAAAGATAAATAGATAAATACAATTTACAGTATATATCCCACAGTTTGTAGACGCTATAACTTTTGCTCAAACCAATCAATATGCGCTTATTGGGATTTTTTTTACTAAAATATGTAGCCGAATACATATTGGCCTAAATTTATGAGGAAATTAGATTTTTAAGATTTTTTATTGGCTATGTTTTAAAGCAGAAAGTAATACAAAAAAATATATTTTTTCAAAATGTCCTCGGTCTTTTTTTGTTTATAGCGCAAACAATAAAAAATGCAGAGGGGATAAAATACAACTAAAAGAAAGCTTTATGTGTAGGGAAAAAAAATGATATAAATGTTATTTGTGTACAGTGTTGCATGACCGCACTATTGTCAGTTAAAGTAATGCCGGGCCACATCGCAAAAAATGGCCTGGTCATGAAGGGGGCTAAATCTTCCAGAGGTTGAATGGTTAAAAGTTGAGTTAGACTTTGACCACTTCAGCCCCGGAAGGATTTACCCCCTTCCTGTCCAAGCCCTTTTTTGCGATACGGCACTGCGTCGCTTTAACTAACAATTGCACTGTCGTGCGACGATGTACCCAAACAAAATTGCAAAATTTTTTTTTCCCACAAATAGAGCTTTCTTTTGGTGGTATTTGATCACCTCTGCGGTTTTTATTTTTTGCGCTATAAACAAAAAAAGAGCGACAATTTTGAAAAAAAAAAGCAATATTTTTTACTTTCTGCTCTAATAAATATCCCAAAAAATATATTAAAAAACGAATTACTTCCCCAGTTTAGGCCGATATGTATTCTTCTACATATTTTTGGTAAAAAAAAAACCAAAACGCATTAAGCGTATAGTGATTGGTTTATCGTGTCTACAAAATAGGGGATAGATTTATGGCATTTTTATTATAATTTTTTTTTATTAGTAATGGTGGCAATCTGCACTTTTTATTGTGACTGCGACATTGCGGCAGACAGATCAGACACTTTTGACGCTATTTTTGGACCATTGGCATTTATACAGCGATCAGTGCCAAAAAAATGCACTGATTACTGTGTAAATGACACTGGCAGGGAAGGGGTTAAACACTAGGGGGTGATCAAGGGGTTAACTGTGTTCCCCAAGTGTGTTCTAACTGTAGGGGGGATGGGCTCACTAGAACATGACAGAGCTCCCTGCTCCCGATCACTGGGAGCAGTAGATCCCTGTCATGTTGCTAGGGAGAACAGGGAAATGCCTTGTTTACATAGGCATCTCCCCGTTCTGCCTCTCCGTGCCACGATTACGGGCCACTGGCAGACATGGAGTCAGCGGAACCCACGTGCACGCTCCGGCGGCACTCGCGCGCCCGCTAGCCGGCGATGACGGAGTGACGTACGGGTACGTCGTCTTGCGCACCCGTGCCACTTTGCCGACGTATATAGGCGTGAGCTGGTCAGCAAGTGGTTAAGAGCCTGTTTAGTCTAGGGGGTGCAGGGATAACGGTGTTTTACTTACCCTATCTCTTGGTCTGGCAGGCTCCAGCATTGTTCGCTTCTACTCCAAGGTCCAGGCTGTGGGCGGTCGCTCAGCATGGTTACATACAGAGAAGGGGTATTAACTCTGCATTGCACATCGAGATGGTAAGCATGCAACCACAACTGTAGTAATTAGAGAGGTGGTATAGCTGGAATGGTCACATGGATGGAGGTAGCCTACAAGAGCAAAGACTAAAGAAAGTACAGTGGAACCTCGGATTGCGTGGTTTACGAGCGTTTTGCAATACGAGCTATTTTAAAAAAAAAAAATCCTGACTCGCTTTGCGAGCATTGTCTCACAAGATGAGCAGGATTCAAGCCACTGAGGTGTGCAGTACCGCATTTGGCCAGAGGTGCGGGAGCGACTGTGACACTAAGAGCCACATAGAGGCGCTTGGAGACACTCCATTCCCGAGCGTCTCCGAGTGGTCTCTGAGCGTCTCCGAGTGGTCTCTGAGCGTCTCCGAGTGTTTCCAAGTGTCTCCGGCGCCCCTGCACCTCTGGACACATGCGATACTGCATAGACAAGCATTTTTCCCATTTTCCCATTTTTCCACACTTTTATTGACACACAGTCATTTCTTTAATGTAGCTATACTGCATCAGACTCCTGACGATTGGTTCCAAGCCAAGAAACGCGTAGAGTTAACATCTATTGATGCATACTTTTATCTACTGTATTATATACCATCTCATTGTGACATGTATATGTACAATTACTATTCCAATTATGTCTGTAAACTGACGTATGCTAACATGCCTCATTGTAGCTCAAATGTACTCTTTTTACATTGTAATTTGTCTTTCATTTGTTTTTATTAAAATATATATCATTTTTCTTGTAATATATGTTGTGGGTATCATCACTCAATATAGGATCTACCTCAGATATTCCCTCCCAACATTTCTTGTCATGTGGACCCATTCACCAACATGCCTCACACAAAGTCCTGCTTTCTATCTCTAATTTTTTTGCACAATATGGGATGGAGGCATGTTGGTGCATATATACAAAAATAAGTGGACAGGTCACAACCCCAATTTTAACATGCATAGACAAGCAGTGGCTGTGGAATGGATTATCTGAAGTTCCATTATTTCCTATGGGGAAACTCGTTTTGATATATGAGTGCTTTGGATTACAAGCTTTCTTCTGGAACTAATTATGCTTGTAATCCAAGGTATTACCGTATTACACTTTATTCCTGCACTACTAGACTAAACAAGCATTTAACACTTCAGCTTTAAGTATAACTTGCTAATAAACAAGGGAATCCTCTTCTTCTCCCCACATTGTTCACTGGGAACCTATTTCTGATTAGTGTGATCTTTTCATATGACCATTGAGGGTCAACAAGGTCTTCTCTTGTCCATAGTGATTGTTTAGTTACAATTCAGACATTGCTCCCCATGTTTTGCATTATGTGCCAGCCAGCATTCTTCTGTGCTAAATGTTGGATGCCGCCCTGGTCATATGTAGTATAGACCACCCTTTACCACTTGCCTGTAAAGTCAAAGAGAGAAAGCCGGGTACATAGTTTTATTGTCATCTTTTGTTTGTTGCCTAACAAAGGAGGTATTCGCTCCCGATAGTTTACCTGTTGCATATCACTCAAAAAAATAGAGGAATTTATAATTAAACTTTAAGTCATTCTTCACCTCTACCTGTGTTGTGGGTTATTTCTCATGTGCGGAGTACCAGCTGGTATGTAATAAGCACTTTGCTTTTTATTTAGCAGCTGGTGTATAATAAGCAGGTTGCCTCATATTTCCATTCACACCCATGGAAATCTCCCCTTGTCTATAGATGAACAAAACAATAGCAGCTCAGGCACACACATGGCAAAAGGGAGCACTTGATGCTCATCAGGCCCTTCCAGAGTTCAAGTGGTACATGGAGCCTCATAGCTTGGATTCACACCTATGCATTTTCCCCTTGATGCATTTTCCATTGAAATCAATAGAAGAGCCTCAAAATGTGTGTTTACTAATGCACATCAACACATCTGGATGTGCATCGTGGTGCATTTACGCATGATATGTATCTCAATATACACTATATTGCCAAAAGTATTGGGAAACCCCTCCAAATCATTGGATTCAGGTGTTCCAATAACCTCCATGGACACAGGTGTATAAAATCAAGTACCTAGGCATGCAGACTGCTTCTACAAACATTTGTGAAAGAATGGGTCGCTCTCAGGTCCTCGGTGCATTGAAGCGGGGTACTGTGATAGGTTGCCACCTGTGCAAGAAGTCCATCCGTGAAATGTCCTTGCTACTAAATATTCCACAGTCAACTGTTAGTGGTATTATAACAAAGTGGAAACAACAGCAACTTAGCCACAAAGTGGTAGGCCACATAAAATGACAGCGCAGGGCCAGTGCATGCTGAAGCGCACAGTGCGCAGAAGTCGCCAACTGTCAAGAGTCAATAGCTACAGACCTCCAAACTTTGTATGGCCTTCAGATTAGCACAACAGTGCATAGAGAGCTTCATGAAATGGGTTTCCATGGCCTAGCAGCTGCATCCAAGCCTTACATCACCAAATGCAATCAGGGCTGGTGCAAGGATTTTTTGACACCATAGGTAAAACCTCATTTTGCGTCCCCTGGCTCCGTTCCTGACTCCCCCCTTTGCCCCGCCCATGTACACAGTGGAGGTGGCAGGGGTGGAGATTTTTGCGGCATCTATCCACCTATTTATTCAGTCATGGTCCACAGGTCCGCATCTGCACCTCTGGACCCGACCTAGAGACAAATAGTGGCGGCACTGGCTCACTTCCTCACGCCAGCCATAGTCCGCAGGTATATGGACAAGGTAGGGTAGTATATAGACTGGTTAGAGTAGTATATGGACAGGTTAGAGTAGTATATGGACAGGCTATGGTAGTATACAGACAGGTTAGGGAGGTCAGTAGCTTTACTGTGTTCCTAGGCAGAATGTGTGATCTCAGCATTGTCCCTGCTGTCCCCTGATGTATCCCCACTGCTGTCCCCTTTAATCCTCCCCACCTCCTGATCTGCTTCTATGCTGCATGTGCCTATGGTGCTGTCCCCTTTCTGCTCAGTGTAGCTCTCTCTAGCTCCTGGGGGAAGCATCCAGTGTCCCATTCACAGGCACTGCTAGCTGCCCTGTTTTCCCTGTCTCATGCCGCACGTCTGGCTGGCAGCAGTTTGTCCAGGCTCTCTCCCCTCCTGTTCTCACTGCTGCTGGGGCAGCACTGTCTGAAAACACAGATACTGGGCTGGCTGGGCTGGGGATAAAGTAGCTTACCAGCAAGGGGATGTTGGCAGTGTTGTCCCAGCGGGAGAGCGCTCTGACCCCGCAGAGTGCCTGCACAGCTGAGGCTGAAAGTACTAAACCCTGGACATCGCTGGAAAGGCTGAGGGAGGGGAAGAGGCAGAGTTGCGGGGAGGAGACAGGGCAAAACACTAGCGGTAATAGGGGCGGCGCACTTGCTTAAAACGCCTGTGCAGCGGCCCCTACTGATGTGCGCTCTAGGCCGGCACCTACCTTGCCTATTGGTAGCGCCGGTGTTCCGACAAGAAGTGTCCCCCCATGGGATAGTGTCCACCCCATAATGCGCAGGCGCAGCGCTTGCGCAGTATGGAGGACAAAGGAGACGCCAAAAGTCTCCGAAGAAGAACAGCTGATCGTGAGGTATACACGGCGCCTGCACAATAAATAGTACATTCTGTTACACGCTCCCGATGCTCGAGGGGGTGGATTTGTCCGCCCCAGCTGTGTGCATTCTGTAGGTACACCACCCCTTGCAAGTTGTATGAGCATCAGGAGTGTGTGACAGAATGTGGTATTAAGTGCGCATGCGCCGTGTAGAGTTCATGGTCAGCTGTTGATGTTCGGAGATTTTCGGAGTCTCCTCAGCGCCTGCGCACTACAGGGGAGACACTATCCGATGGTCTCCTCAGTGCCTGCACACTACAGGGTGGACACTATCCGATGGGGGACTATTTTTGATAGGACACCGCCCCTATATGCAATGCAATGAATGGACAGTTACCAGGAGAACGGTACTTGTCTGACTGCATTGTACCAAGTGAAAAGTTTGGTGGAGGGGGGGATTATGGTGTGGGGTTGTTTTCTAGAGGTTGGGCTTGGCTTCTTTGTTCCAGTGAATCGAGCTCTTAAGACGTTAGCATACTAAGACATTTTGGACAATTTCATGCTTCTAACTTTGTGGGAACAGTTTGGGGATGGCTGCTTCCTGTTCCAACATGACTGCGCACCTGTGCACAAAGCAAAGTCCATAAAGACATGGATGAGTGAGTTTGGGGTGGAGGAACTTGACTGGCCTGTACAGAGTCCCGACCTCAACCCGATAGAACACCTTTGGGATAAATTAGAGTGGTGGCTGTGAGCCAGGCCTTCTCGTCCACATCAGTGCCTGACCTCACAAATGCGCTTCTGGAAGAATGGTCAAACATTCCCATAGACACACTCCTAAACCTTGTGGACAGCCTTCCCAGAAAAGTTGATGCTGTTATAGCTGCAAAGGGTGGGCCAACTCAATATTAAACCCTGCGGACTAAGACCGGGATGCCATTAAAGTTTATGTGTGTGTAAAGACAGGTGTCCCAATACTTTTGGCAATATAGTGTAGCACCCTGGTGTTAGGCAGGGTGGCTAACAAATTTTGTTTGCTAGGTGTTAACTAGCCTGGCTAATTGTTAGGGGGATTCACTAACTTTTCCCTAACTCTGGATTTTATGCACCTCTCTTCTGTCACTAGGTGGCATTGTTGTCTGTGACATTGGAGTGACAGGGGGCGTAGTGGGTTCGGACTGGGAGTGGATGGGTTGTTTTGGCCAGTTGGCGGGGGTTTTCTTCTGCCCCTTGGCCTGCTGGGAGAGCCTGTTTGTTCAGGAGGAGTCAGATGGTCGGGGTCCTGTGCCACCTGGATGGCTGTCTGGATGGATTAGTGGTTCAAGGCTCCAGGTTGCTAGGCCAGAAGCATGAGGCCTATACCAGGAGCACCTGGCTGCTAGGCTGTCTGAGGCCTATCCAGGTTGGAGAGAAGCAGCGCGGGGTTGGGGCTTTCAGCCAGAAGCCTAGCCAAGTTGCAGAGGTTCTGCCAGGCAGGGAACCACATCGTTGCCAGTGGTGGGGAAGAAACAGTTGCCACATGGGACAACCACTCCTGTTACCAGAGACAAGTGAGGATTAAGGTCAGAGATAAAGGAGACAGAGTCGCCATTAAGGGACAACCACTCCGGTTATCAGAGGGCAGTTATGGAAGTCGGAAGAAGTACTAGAGCAGCCTTATTCACTAGCTGGGGACAGTGAGCAAGTGGAAAGCTTCAGCAGAGTGCCAAGCCAGGGACCCAGCGGGTTAGCAGGGGTGACGCTTGTGGAGAATACAGCAGGTTAGCTGTGGAAGAGCTCAGGGGATACAGTGATGACTGGGAGCTTGAAGTCTAGTTAAAGACAGGAGCTCAGTGAGTGAAGATCTACAGTAGGATACTGTGAGATGTGAGAAAAGATCTATAACGGGTTACTGTGAGTTACGTGTATGGATCTCTATTGACTGTTCAAAGTTCAGTTGCCATACGAGACAGCAGTTCTACAAATACAGTTGCTGCATCCAGCTTAAAGGCCCTCTACCTGTATAGCTGTCTGCCTATTTTTGTCTCGGAGTCTACCAATTGCTATTGCATCTGCCTAAGGGTGTCCTGGTCCTAAACCCTCTCTCCCTCTGTTCTTGTTAAGAAACAATAAATCTCTTTTGTTCGCATTCAAAAAGGGACTGGCGACCATGTTTTCAACTTGCATTACACCCACCATGCCTAGTAACCCATACTTACTGTGAAGAAGGATGTCAGCTCTCCCTAACTCTGGAGGTCTCCATTAGGCCTCTAGGGGTCGGAGACACCGCTACAATAGTATATTTTGTATTTCTAACCTGATCTACTGATTGTTTAAGGGCTTGTGAAACACAGAGGAGCTTTAAATCCTAACTCTCTTGCTGTAAGGAGGAAGTAAGAAGTCAATAAACTTCATCCTGCCTCCTGATTTCTTGGGCAAATTATCTCCTCCATCCCTGATTCTCCACCTCTGGGCTGGAGAATCTGGTAGTCTAAATTCTGGCACAGATCACCAGTAAAGTGCACCCCAAACTCACTCATCCATGTCTTTATGGACCTTGCTTTGTGCACTGGTGTGCAGTCATGTTGGAACAGGAAGGGGCCATCCCCAAACTGTTCCCACAAAGTTGGGAGCATGAAATTGTCCAAAATGTCTTGGTATAATGATGCCTTAAAGAGGAGTTCCAGTCAAAAAAAAAAAAAATAAAAGTCAGCAGCTACAAATACTGCAGCTGCTGACTTTTAATTGGACACTTACCTGTCCCTGGGTCCAGCGATGCGGGGGATCGAAGCCCCGCTCATCTCCCCCTCCGTTCAGCGGCGCCGGCATTGCAACTGTGGGCGCCGGGCTGTGGCTTCACAGCCTGGCACCCACTGCGCATGCGCGAGTGGCGCCGAGCGCCGTGATTGGCCGCTCATTCACCTGGGACCTGTAATGGGTCCCAGATGATTGACAGGAGGGAGGTAGTAGAGCTGAGCCCTTCCTGTGCCAAGGGGGAAGTGATGTCACCAGCCCAGGCACTGGAAGAGGCAGACTACGAGGGACCCCCTAGCAACAGGCATTTAGAGATGAGTAAAAAGAAAATATATATATCCAAATGTTTTTTTGTATTTTTTTTTTTAGGATTTTTCATGTAGTTTTTTTTTTTTTGGGTGGAACCCCACTTTAAGAAACAAAAAAGCAGCTTCGGCTGAGTGAATCTCTGCCCAGCTTGCATGCTGTGTATCATAAGGAAATGATTCTGGATGGCTGCACTTCCAAAAATCCATTCATTGAAGCTTCATATGACCAGTGATTGACAGATGGAGCAGGGGACAAAGAGGTAGTTGCATTTCGCGCAAATGTTAGTGCTTAGTCATTATCAAGGGCCCTTTTCACGGTCGCCCGTGAAAGGGGCACCATCCCCTCCCCACAGCCACCACTTGCCGCCTTTACTGGGCCCTCCTGTACGATCTGACAGCCCAGTACTGCTGCCACTTGGATCCCTGATGCATTCAAAGGGAAGAAAGATACAGCCGCATCTGCCTCCCCTCTGTTATTCCGGAAGAAACCAGAAGCAATGAGGATTTTGCTGGCTTTGGTTTGATATTTACAAGTAATTACTGGCTTGTAAAACATCTGATCAAACAGATCATAGGTTTGATCAGATGTACATTCCTTGTGATAGCAATAAAGTTAATAAAAAAAAATTACATATACGAATATTAGAGCTGCCCGATTCTGGATTAAATGAGAATCACAATTTTTTTGCTTAGAATAAAGATCACAATTCTTGTGGCGTAACATCATCTTTCACATTATACAAAAAACTGGGCTAACTTTACTGTTTAGTTTTTTTTTTTAATTAATTGAAGTGTATTTTTTCCCAAAAAAATTGTGTTTGAAAAACTGCTGCGCAAATACAGTGTGACATAAAATATTGCAACATCCGCCATTTTATTCTCTAGGGTCTCTGCTAAAAAAAAAATATATATATATATATATATATATATATATATATATATATATATATATATCTAATGTTTGGGGGTTCTAACTGATTTTCTAGCAAAAAATACTGATTTTACCTTGTAACCAACAAGTGTCAGAAAAAGGTTTGGTCTTTAATTGGTTAAACTGCCCTCATTTACAGGCGGAAGTTTATTCCTTTGATCTAAAGAACCGACACTTAGTATGTCTTCTATTCTCTATCTCTCATCTCTGAGAAATGTTGTTAAACATTTGTTGGCTTTTTTTTTTTTGGACTGCTGGGCTCTGCACTGATTACATAGAATCGCGGAAACAGCTGATCAGGATTGGGAGGGGGGGTTGAATCGAGATTGTAATCTTTTAACGACTAATCATGCAGCTCTAGCGAATATATATATATCTAGATAGATCTAGATATATATCTAGATATAGATATATATCTAGATAGATCTAGATCTATCTAGATATATATCTATATCTAGATATATATATCTCTATCTATATCTCCCTCATGCATATGTAAACATTGATCACACCACACATGTGAGGTATCGTCACGGATGTCAGAGTGAGAGCAAAAATTCTAGCAGCAGACCTCCAGTGTAACTCTAAACTGGTAATCTGTAATGGCTGTAAAGCTTCACCTACACATAGCCTAGCTTGACTGCCAGCCGTGGGAAAACTCAAAACGCAACAAAATCACGATTCTTCCGCATTCAGGAGAGGGTGGTTGAGGGAGGTTGAGCCTCCCCTAACTGCAGCAGCTTCTAAACTCTTGTAATAGTCAATGTGTTCATGGACACATAGGCTTTTATAGAGTTGAGTTTAGGAGCTTTGGTAAAAAAACGTGCCATGCCAAGCTGCTGCTAACAAAGCACACAGAATATTGGCATGCATTAAAAAGGGGATTAATTCCAGAGATAAACCGATAATTCTCCCGCTCTACAAGACTCTGGTCCGGCCGCACCTGGAGTATGCTGTCCAGTTCTGGGCACCAGTCCTCAGGAGGGATGTACTGGAAATGGAGAGAGTACAAAGAAGGGCAACAAATCTAATAAAGGGTCTGGAGGATATTAGTTATAAAGAAAGGTTGCGAGCACTGAACTTATTCTCTCTGGAGAAGAGACGCTTGAGAGGGGATATGATTTCAATTTACAAATACTGTACTGGTGACCCCACAATAGGAATAAAACTTTTTCACGGAAGGGAGTATAACAAGACAGGTGGCCACTCATTAAAATTAGAAGAAAAGAGGTTTAACCATAAACTACGTAGAGCAGTGGTCATCAACCCTGTCCTCAGGGCCCACTAACAGGCCAGGTTTGCAAGATAACTGAAATACATCACAGGTGATATCATTTGCTGCTCAGCGATTGCAGTATTCTAGTCTGCATCTCCCTAAGGTAATACATAAAACCTGGCCTGTTAGTGGGCCCTGAAGACAGGGTTGATGACCACTGGCGTAGAGGGTTCTTTACTGTAAGAGCGGCAAGGATGTGGAGTTCCCTTCCACAGGTGGTGGTCTCAGCAGGGAGCATCGATAGTTTCAAAAAACTATTAGAAAAGCACCTGAACGACCACAATATACAGGGATATACAAAGTAATACTGACATATAATCACACACATAGGTTGGACTTGATGGACTTGTCTTTTTTTAACCTCACCTACTATGTAACTATGTAACTTTGTAACACTAAAAGCTCCTAAACTTAAGTTTAGAAGTTAGTAGTGTACATGAGCCCTTAAAGTGTCATCTATGGAGATTTTTAGGTACCGTAGTTTATCAAAGTTCAATGTAATTTTAAAGCAAGAAATGTTAGATATCTATTTTCTTGGCGTAACATCGAGAATACAAAATAAGGTAGTACTGAGTATTACCAGGGAGGCTGACTTTTTAGGCTAAGAAACAGTGGAGAAGATATAGCAGTATAAAAAATATAAATTTATTGAAAAATACAAATATCTAAAAAACAATGACAATTGTAACATATAGCATCTATGAATATTGTGCAGTGAGCCCTTGTATGTCTACGCGTTTCACCGTTAGGCTTCCTCAGGTGAGACAGAGAAGGGAATATGTCTCTTTTAAATTGGAATGCAAAATCATGCAAGTCACGGTAGCATGAGAAAGTTCAATCAGCAGTAAGAAAGTATATTAGATATAGCTAAATATCTCAGCAGGGGCATGTAAACAATATTCCTAATTAAGGGAGCAGCCATTAGAGGGAGGAGGGCCAACACCGGATGCACCACTTAGATCCTGGATTTAGTATCAGCAATGCTGAAGGCTCAATACAATCCCATTGCTGCATATTCAGCATACAAATAATCCAGCGTGCCCCCGGGAGACAGCAATACACTGCACATGTAACATCTTTTATAGTTACCAAAATTGGGTATTATATTGTGTTTGTGTGCACTAAAATCCTAGTAGTGCACACTAGTGTATTTTTTCCTAAGAAGTCGTGTTTTAAAAATTCCTGCATAAATATCATACAACAGCCGCCATTTTATTCTCCAGGTTCTCTGATTTTAAAAAGATAAAATGTTTGGGGATTCTAAATCATGTTCTAGCAAAAACAAAATGCAGATTTTTACATGTATGTAAGAAATGTCAGAACTGGCCTAGGGGTTAAGTGGTTACATATGCAATACAATCCATACCTGGAATTCATCTTATACTCACACCGATAAGATCATTTATAACAAGTCAAACTTTTACATGTTTATTTTTAGAAAATAATGGAAAATACTATAATTTCCATAAAGCTTTTTATTTATATTGTACTTCTTTACTTCCAGATGGCTTTATTTTATGATAATGTCTTTTTTTTTTTTCATGTGAATGCAGAAAAGAAACAAACAGATCCCTGTGTGATGCATTAAATCTAATCTTTTGCCTGCAGATCTTCACATTTACAATGACGTGGGTGGGCAAGTGATCAACCGCTGTACAATAAAAGAGCATTATCTTTTCTAAATAAATACATTGATTAAAACAGGATGGTAATAGGCTGAGTATGGTAGGACCACTCTGCATTTCTGTAGACTTTCCTTACAAAAAGTACTTTGTAGAGATGCGGTCTGGAGCTTTCAATGGTAGCAAATTGTGACAGCAGCTAATTCATCCCGCAAAGATTAAAGTTGGCTGCCATAAGGAGAGCCTGTTACTTGTGCCATGACGGAAGGAGGAGTGGCAGGAGCTTGTGGTGGAAGGAAGAAGTTTGTGGGTCAGGTGGAATGTGTCTCTTTAATCTGGGATCCATCAACAGGCCATAGATTGATTAGACCCTTGGGGGGGGGGGGGGTATTGGTCATGTGACCCGCTGCTTAAGAGAGCCCACATTCCAAATATTGGAGGGTAAATTAAATTTGTTTTATTTTCATAAATAAAAATATACAGTAATATAATATCATATAATATAGCTTTATATAAAATAAGCCAGACAAGATGGGAAATGTACATTATATTGATTGATGCAGTTTTTGAACTGTAAAGGTGCTTACTGGTTAAAAGAAAATGTCACTTTTATTAACAAAAAAGAAATAAATAAACAAAAAATAAACACACAAAGTTATATATCCACTAAATAAAGCCTCAAATGCAAATATACCCTAGTTGTATATACATTTTGCACTTTTTTTGTTTATATATAAAAAAGAAATAGTGTATAAGCTAATTGTTATACCATTTTTTTTTCATACCATTTTATAATTACCCTTCAAGCCACTTTGTAACCACTTGCCGACCGGCTCCTGTACATATACGTCGGCAGTTTAAAGATGGATATCTGGGTAACGGCAGCAGCTGCTGCCACAACTGAGGTATCCATCTTTAGAACCGGCGGTTCTGTTTACGACAATGGTGGTCTCTGCAGCAGATTTGCCACGAGATCACCGTCATCGGGAGAGGGGCCACCCCCCCTCCCGCCACTGTCCCACAACCTCCACTGTTTACCGGGGCCGTTGGCATTGGCAGAGACGATCGGGACCTGTTTGTAGCTGGGTATGGAGATGAGTGAGGGGAAGATGGCCCCCACCCGTCTCCATACTATAGCAGGGCAGAAGCAGGGTCAAAATGTCACTTCCGCCCATATGTCTTAAAGGCACATTTTTCTGTTGTCATTTTTTCAAATGACAATTTTTTTTTTTTTTTTGCATTTAAGTCCAAATATGAGATCTGAGGACTTTTTGACCCCAGATCTCATATTTAAGAGGTCCTGTCATGAATGTTTTTTTCTATTACAAGGGATGTTTACATTCCTTGTAATAGGAATAAAAGTGACCCAATTTTTTTTTTTTTTTTAAATAGTGAAAAAATAAATAAAATCAAGTAAAATAAATAAGAACATTTTTTTTTTTTTAAAGCGCCCCGTCCGCACAGAAGCGAACGCATACGTGAGTAGTGCCAGCATATGAAAACAGTGGTCAAACCACACATTTGAGGTATCGCCACAATCGTTAGAGCGAGAGCAATAATTCTAGCCCTAGACCTCCTCTGTAACTCAAAACATGCAACCTGTAGAATTTTTTAAACGTCGCCTATGGAGATTTTTAAGGGTAAAAGTTTGACGCCATTCCACGAGCGGGTGCAATTTTGAAGCGTGACATGTTGGGTATCAATTTACTCGGCGTAACATTATCTTTTACAATATAAAAAAAAAAATTGGGCTAACTTTACTGTTGTCTTATTTTTTTATTCAAAATTTTTTCCAAAAAAAGTGCGCTTGTAAGACCGCTGCACAAATACGGTGTGACAAAAAGTATTGCAAAAAAAATGTATAATGTTTGGGGGTTCTAAGTGATTTTCTAGCAAAAAAACTTGTTTTTAACTTGTAAACACCGAGTCTGAAAAAGAGGCCTGGTCTTTAAGTGGTTAAAGTGATATTAATCCCTTCCTGCCCGCGATATAGCCAAAAGGCAGCTACAGTGCAGGCTTACAATGCTGGGAGGGGGTCCTTTGGACTCGGTTGGTCTCAGATCAGGGTAAAGGGCCAATCACAGCAGCCCTTTACCACATGATCAGCTGTCAACCAATCACAGCTGATTACACAATGTAAAATCATTTGCTGGCTGGCTGGCAGCGTGAGGAGAAAAGGGGAAAGCCGATGGCTGGCTTCTGTTAAAGGGACATCAGTCCCTAAATTGCCGACCGGTGCTGCTAATAAGTGCCAATCAGTGCCCATCAGTGCTGTCTATCAGTGCCCATCAGTGCCACCTCTCAGTGCCCTTCAGTGCTGCCCATAAGTGCCTATCAGTGCCACCTATCAGTGCCCATCTGTGCCACCTATCAGTGCATCCTCATCAGAGCCTCATCAGTGCCTCCTGATCAGTCCCCACCAGTGCCGCCTCATCAGCATCCATCAGTGCCGCCTCTTCAGTGCAGCCTATCAGTGCCCATCAGTGCAACCTCATCAGCGCACATCAGTGAAGGAGAAAAATTACCTATTTGCAAAATTTTATAACAAACTATGAAAATTTTTAGTTTTTTTCAAAAATGTTCAGTCTTTTTATGTTTATTAAAAACCCAGCAGTGATTAATTACCACCAAAAAGAAATATCTATTTGTGTGCAAAAAAATGATAAAAATTTCATTCGGGTACAGTGTTGCATGACAGCGCAATTGTCATTCAAAGTGTGACCGTGCTGAAAGCTGAAAATTGACCTGGGCCTGGTCAGGAAGGGGGTAAAAGTGCCCTGTAGGCAAGTGGTTAAAAGACATTTTTTTTTCTTTTAATTAACAAACATGTCATACTTACCTGCTCTGTGCAGTGGTTTTTCAGAGCAGCCCCGATCTTCTCTGGTCCCCTTCCAGTGCTCCCAGCCCCTCCCTCTTCTTGAGTGCACCCGAGCATGCTCACTCCCGAGCTGCTGCTCTGTGTCCATTCACACATGGAGCGTGACTCAGCCCCGCTGCTCTCTCCTCATTGGCTCACTGGCTGTGATTGTCAATGGCGGGAGCAAATGGCTCCCGCTGCTGTCTCAGCCAATGAGGAGGAAGAAACCTGGGAGACCCGCTGCTCTCGTGCACATCCCTGAATCGAGAATAATTAGGGGGGGGGGCTGAGGGACTGCTGCATAGAAGGTCTTTTACATAGAATGCATAAAGGTAAAAAGCCTTGAGCCTTTACAACCACTTTAATAATACAGTGCCTTGAAAAAGTATTCATACCCCTTGAAATTTTCCACGTTTTGTCATGTTACAAAAAAAAAACGTAAATGTATTTTATTGGGATTTTATGTGATAGACCAACACAAAGTGGCACATAATTGTTAAGTGGAAAGAAAAGGATAAATGGTTTTCAAAATTTTTTACAAATAAATATGTGAAAGTGTGGTGTGCATTTGTATTCAGTCCCCTTTACTCTGATACTCCTAACAAAAACCTAGTGGAAACAATTGCCTTCAGAAGTCACCTAATTAGTAAATAGAGTCCACCTGTGTGTAATTTAATCTCAGCATAAATACAGCTGTTCTGTGAAGCCCTCAAATGTGTGTTAGAGAACCTTAGTAAACAAACAGCATCATGAAGGCCAAGGAACACACCAGACAGGTCAGGGATAAAGTTGTGGAGAAGTTTAAAGCAGGGACAGATTGTAAAAAAAATATCCCCAGCTTTGAACATCTCAGGGAGCACTGTTCAATCCATCATCTGAAAATGGCAAGTATGGCACAACTGCAAACCTACCAAGACATGACCGTCCACCTAAACCGACAGGCCAGGCAAGGTGAGCATAAATCAGAGAATCGGCCAAGAGGCTGGATTGTTGTTAAACGGAGGCAGATATATTTAATACTGGGCCTTCACTGTAGTAGTCTATGCAGTCTTAGCTGAATATATAGAACTTTTAAGGAAACATCCTTTGTTGGCTCTGATTTTCTTTATAGAATCACAGAGCTAGTTACCGTTCAAGTAGACAACTATTGCCGTCTGATGCACCTTCAGGCTCCAAGTCTCTAATTTTTAAAGGAAGTCTTTAAGTAAACATTTTTTATCTGAAAATTGGTCTGTCTAAATACTTTTGATATGGAAGCATGAACTCATATAGATATGCCATGTTATGATTGAATTATAGGCTACATCTTTTTATTTGTGCATATTTCATCAACACATACCCCTCCCTGCGGGAGATCTGGCTCATTTGGGCGATCATTTTTGAGTTGGTTGGACGCACAGGGCCATTGGACCATACTCCTGTCTCATGATTTGGCTCATCAATTTCAGGTAGGAACCAATATTAGGGGACTTCTGCCATTTTTGTGGGTGCATCCATTTGTATATATACATGTTTAATTGTCTTCTCTCTATATACAATGTATATTTTCTCTGTGAATGAAGTAACGATGTGTATCTGATATATATGGTTACTTGTTTAGTAGATGAGATTCCATGTTTGTCCTGAAGAAGTCTCACGGCGAAACATGTAGAATATAAGCGTGGAAAGAGCAATTTAACATCACAAAGACATGTTCCTTTTTTACACAATTGGACACGGATGTATTGTATGAATTGTTTTTAAATTATTCCTGTGTCATTTAATAAAAACATATATTTTTGTTTTATATTATTTTTGGTATCCATATCTATATTCAGTGCACCTTTAAAGTCCCATTTCTCCCTAATTTTGCTCTGTTTACATATAAGGGATGTTGGTGCCATAAACATTTACGTAAATTGATTCTGGCCTTAACTACACAACCTTCCACAGTAAAAATATAGAGAGTGAATCCCTCAGGCCACAGGCAACAATACAAACCTGACAGGTGTTCTAATTCCTCTCTACTATCCAATTCAATTTGTAAAAAAAATGTTTTAAAGATATTTAAACAATGCTGATTACCATTTAGATGTACTGAAACATCCCACTTTTTTATGGGGAAGATAGGGAACTGTATTTGCTACAATTAACTGTCTGTACTGTGCTGCCAGATCTCATTATCAGTTGTTCTCTACGTTTAGCACTGTGGGGTTGATTTACTAAAACTGGAGAGTGCAAAATCTGGTGTAGCTGTGCAATCCGCTTCTAACTTCAGCTTGTTCAATTAAGCTTTAACAAAAAAACAAAAAAAATGGAAGCTGATTGGTTTCTATGCAGAGCTGCACCAGATTTGGCACTCTCCAGTTTTAGTAAATCAGCCCCTGTCTGTCCTAACAAAGATTTAAAGTGATTGTAAAACTTCAAATTTTTTAAAAATAAAAATAACAAACATGCATATACTTACCTGCTCTGTACAATGGTTTTGCACAGAGCAGTCCCAATCCTCTTCTTCTGGAGTCCCCCGCCAGTGCTCTCGGCCCTCCTCTTCATCAGGTGCCCCCACGGAAAGCCACTTTTACTGGGGGTACCCTGCGGGCTCACTCCTGGGTCCCACTGCTGTCTCCATTGACACAGAGAGCAGGACTCGGCCCCAGACCCCGCTCCCGTGTCACAGCTTTTGATTGACAGCAATGGGAGTCAATAGCTCCTGCTGCTATCAATCTGTCAAATGAGGATAGCGACAGCAGCTAGATCAGATCAGGTTCAGGTAAGAAAAAGGGGGGATCTGGGGGGGGGGCAATTGCAGCACAGAAGGTTTTTACACCTTATTGCATTAAGGAGAAAAAACCTTAAAGTGGTTGTTAACCCACTTTTACTTAATGCTGCCATCCGCTCTGTACCATTATAAGAAGTTCCCCTGTACCTGTGTTCTGTAAAAAAAAAAAACTGCCCGAATGTACCTGTATGAGCTCCGCTCTGGGCGCACAGCTGATTCCTCTCCCCCTTCTCTCTCCGGCTCATAGCTGCAGTGGGCGGGGCCAAGCGCTCCCGCTGATGTCAGCTGGGGAGGAGGGGAAGAGAGGAGGTGAGAGAGCGTCAGCTCATACAGGTACAATGGGGCAGATTTTTTACAGAAGACAGGCACAGGGAAACTTTTTATAATGGTACAGAGCGGATGACAACATTTAATAGCAGATCTGCTATCAGCAGGAGCGGGGGGGGGGGGGGCGTAGGTACAAGCAGGGAGGGGAGGGGGAGGAGGACACAGACACAGGGAGAGCTGCAGACAGGAGAGCTGCGGCTGATAGAATCAAGCAAATAGACCATCGGGGGCTCGGCAGCCATGATTATCGTGGTCTGTTTGCAGAGGGGATGGTATAGGCAGGCAGGATCAGCCAGGTATTTTAGGGTATACAGGGGACCAAATTACGCAGCACAAGTGCTGTGCTGTATAACATGCTTTAAGGGAACAGGATCAGGATTTTTTTTTTTTGAGTCAACAACCACTTTAAAGATTTAGAAACAGTTCTTCTCTATTGTATGTTAATGAGAGGAAGCTTAGCCTGTCCTAAGCCTTTCTATGGGGACAGACTCACCTTAAACTTGTTCGGAAAAGCTTGCAGTCTGCCATGACACCTTCTCCTAAGAAAGATCTAGAAGGTAAGAAATATTTAAAAACAAAATGTTTTTAAGTATTCTGTGTGGATAGGAACAAATACACATATAGTGGTGGGTTTCTCAAATTTGATTGCAAACATGGAAATACTTATTAAATGATTTTATGAAGCTGTCTATTCGCACTATTTGAATTTGACAGTTAATGGAGGTTTTGAAGTTACCATGATTTCTTACATTTCACTGTAAATAAGAAACACCTGCTGTTCTGTGTCAGTTACCTAACTGTGCTGCTGGGGGCTTGCAGGTGATCAGTGTTGCATGTCATTGATTTCACCTACATAATATAATTTACAGCTGAGTGAGGAATCCAAAAAAGGGGACTTTATACCATCTGAGAGCTGTTCACTTGCCATGCTGTGTAACCTGAACTTATAATGGTGGCTCTTCTACATGCAGGACTGGGATCATTTATGGAAACATTTTGGACAATTAAAGAGGTAGGCTAAGGTTACACTGGCAATTTTTGATTTCGCCACCTCTTGCTTTGGAACACATTCCTTTTTTTTTTTTTTTTTTTTTTTTTACAGGCAATTTTAATTAAATTACAGTTGGCAATGCAATTACAGACCATAGATGTGGGAGAAACATAGCTGTTTTGCTCTACACTCTTTACAAACTCTGTATCTGTTAAAGTAGAACTATAGGCAAAACATTTTTTGGCTAGAGTAAGGGAGGGTGAAAACACCTTTCAGTTTCTTTTGCCAACTGCGTCCCATTGGGGGGGGATTTACCTTCACTTCCTGTCCCATAACCAGTACAGGAAGTGAAAGGAAATCCCTACAAATTAAGGGATACCATTGAGGCCCCCCAGCTCACCAGAACTAGTGTCCCCATTGGAAGATTTACTTTTCTGGGGACAACCCAAGATTTGAGATTTTTGTTAACTTTCAATGATATCGATAAACAGCACAAATAGAGATCACAGACAGCAATAAAGACTGGCAGGTGTTTTAATCCCTCTCCACTCTATACAAAACTTTAAAAAAAGTTATAATTTAATAATAGTAACTTTTAACTGAATTTGTTCCTTAATGATGAAGACATTTGTTACCCAGTAAATTCAGAGCCGTCAGCGAAGTGACAACCTATAGCAGCTTCTCTCAACCCTTGTACCCCAGACGAACCCCTTAAATAAATAGTTTTCAGTTATCAGGGAACCCCTGTTGAAACTAGCCCATTGGGGGTCAGTAGGAAAAATGCCTTTACATTGGTGGTCAGTGGGAAGAATGCAACCCTTACAGTGATGGTTAGAGTGACACCTTCACCTAAAAAGATCATTGGTGCCATGATATTGGCTATTCCAAGGCCCTGGAACTATGCAGGCCCCAGCCAATGGGAGGTCACACAAAAGGTTATGTAAGGAGGTGAGGGGAAGGGCTGGGCCAGCACAGAGAGGAATTAGTCACTCCCAGAAGTGGAGAGGTCCATGCCAGGCAAGAAGGAAGGAGGCTGTGCTAGGGAATCGACTATTCCTGCAGCGTCCAGTTTTTTTATCAAGTTCAAAGGGACATTATAAGTGAATAAAAAATGATTTATGGAAAGGAAACACACTGCAAGTAAGGCTTTAGAATACTATATTTTTGTGGTTTTACAAGTTGGTGACAGGGTCTCTTTGATCCAATCTTTAAAGAGTGTGTCAAGGCAGATGTTAATTGTCTAAGGATATGATGAAGGGTGTGAGAACTTGTGAAACCTCCTTGTTCTAATTACATAATCCAATCACCATGGTGCCCCAAAGTCTGAGACAAGTGTCAATTGAATTACACAGCTGAAGGTGTGAATTGTCAAATTACAGGGGTAGTGATGCTCAAACTGCATTACATATAGGTGACAGATGGCGTTAAAGGCCATGATCCCTGGGACATGTACCTGACATTCATTTAAGTTAAAGAAGCTACTTGGATAAGTGGAGAAATGTCTTCACCATTACAGAAGAAGTCCATTTGAAGGTGACTACTAACTACTACTAGCTATGACCTGGACCATGACAATGAGAATCTTCACAGACAAGTCTGGGAACAGGTACCATTATGGAGCAACAATGCTTACCCCCCAGCAGTATTAGAGCTTAAGGTAACCATTCTAACATTAAACGGAGCTAAACCTGTCAGGTTCCTATGGCAGTGAGCCCTTGTAGAAGGCCAACTCGGCTGGAGTGGCCGAGCGTGATGACGTAGCGCGCATCACGGAGGGAGGGAGGTGAGGGTGTCAGAAGGAGAAGCAGACTCTCCTAGGATCCCCGGAGCGTGTTCATTCAGCCGCCACACAGGATATGCCCGCGGCTAAAGAGGGGAGGAAGATCCCCGAACGCCATTACGAGCGCTGCTGCTGAGGTCCCCAGATTCCAACAGGGGAAGAACACAGAAGCTCCACACGCCGCTCCACACGCCGCTGCTGGGACATGAGAGGCGGCTGCGGATTCAGCATAGACAGAGAGGAAGGGAAGATTTGACGGCGTCCCCCCCTCCTCCCCTCCCTCCGGCTTCCCCCCCCCCTCGGATGCCCCACAACATTCTCCAGGCAACGTGTGACCCCGTTGGAGTTCGGCTGAGTCCGGTGGTGGTAAAGTAGAAACAACTCTGTATACAATGTACACAATCACCTGTATACAATGCCTGTCTATACGTATCAGTTTATATGTATCAGTGACATCTCACTATAACAGCTTGATATAACGGTGCTAGAAATTAATGACTAAAGACGGTAGCTGAAGCTGCTGTATCTATTTGAAACCCTCCTTAGCTCTGGGATTATAAGTAAGATCTATTATAATATCTGTTATGAAGATGACAAAAGTTATTTGAAGGAGGATAGAATCTAAAGCTATTGCTGTACTGGAAACCTGCAGACATGATTATATAGAGAAAACTCTCTTCTCAGCCTACTATAACAGTCTAAGAGGTTAATGAATGACAAGGTGTCTGGAGTAGTTGTTTTGATTGAATCCCTCAGCTTGGGTGTTATCGCTAATGTCATTACTAATATCTGCTAACATATGCTGGATATATCGGGGACAGAAGTAAACTGATTGAAGTTTCGGTTTTGGGAAGGTATTTTCCCCCGATGGAGCAATGAAGCCTGTCTCAAATCTGTGAAAAAGGGTTCCTAGGTAGGAAATACCAGACTGGGGACTGATAAGAGTGAAGCATCTTTGAGATACCGGTTCCTGAGAGGGCCTGGGTCATTTCTAGGAGGCGTTTTACCCCCCCCCCCTTCCCCCGGACTGAATATTTTAATAGTATAAAGGTGGGGTACTGTCTGGAGCAGGACTCAGAAAATAATCACCAGGGCTGATACCCCTGAAGGATCCATACCTACAAGAGGTGGGAAGAAGTTCAGTTAATCCTGGGGAAACCAACAGGGGGTCAGAGGAAGAAAGGAGGAATGAATAAAGCGACAACAAAAAAAGGAGGGGCACCTAAAACGCCGAGGGATAGGACAGCTGGAAGTTCAATAAAACAGTTCATGTCCCAAGGTGGGAGTCCAAAAGGAGGGGAGCAAGGAGCCCAAGGAGGAAGAGGGGGAACTCCAGATAAAAAGGGGGACAAAACGATTCAATCAAAAGAAAATTCAGTAGTGGAAAGTGTGGAAAGTGAAGGAGATTTAAGTCGGGTGGAAGGGAGAAGAACAAGTGCCCCAATGCTTTCAAAGGAGGAAATGAGAGACATGCTTAAAAATCTGGAGCTCTCAATAAAAGTTGAAATAGGCCTGGTGAGAGCAGACCTGGGAAGCTTATTGGATAGGGTAGAAACAACGGAAAAAAGAACGGAGGAATTGGAAAAGGAGATAATGAACCTCAAAGAACAAATTAAAACCTCTAGACAAAATCAGAAGATAATTTTATATAAGATCGAGGATCAGGAAAACCGAGATAGGAGACAAAATATAAGACTTCGTAATGTCCCAGAAAACAAAGGAGAAGATCTGAGAAGGATGATTCCCCAAATACTGGGGCCTCTGGTCGGAGAGGAGGATAAGGAATTCCCAAAAATAGAAAGGACTCACCGAGTTGGAAAATTATTCAACTCGGACCACCAGAGGCCGAGAGATATAATAATTCGTTTTAGGTTCTATGAGGACAAAGCTCGAATCCTATCCAAAATGAGAGGCAAACCCCCGGAAAAATTTGAAGGGTCAGAGTTTCAAATCTATGCGGATCTTGCCCCCGAAACCCTCGCTAGGAGAAGGCTTTTGAAGCCTTTATTAGATCAGATGAGAGAACTAAACATTAAGTATAGCTGGGGTTTCCCGGCGTGTCTGAGAGGCTTTAGAAATGGAAGATCGGCAAGATTGAGGTTCCCAGAGGATTTAAAGGACTTCTGTGATAGGCTTGATATGAAAGAACCGGAGCTGCCGGGCTGGGTAGAGGGGTGACTGGGTGTGTGTGTGTGGGGGGGGGGGCGGTGGGGGGGGTAGGGAGGGCTGGTTTGGTGGTATATCAGATTAGTGGAGTGGAAGGGTGGCGGGAGGGAGGAGGAGTTGTTCTGTGTGTATCTGGATTGCCCCTCTCTGCTTAAAACACCAGGCAGGGGGGGGGTAAAAGGCACAACTCGGGCTCCCACCTCAAATATGTGATTCGTTAGGCTCCATGGTATCCATGGCGCTGGGCGAATGGGGAGCCAGGGGGTGGCTGAGGGGTAGGGAGGGAGGGTTGGGGGGAAGAGAGGGGAAAGGGGCACCCGGTGTACAAGGAAGTAAGAGGGAAGAAGAAAAGAAACAAGATAACAAAGATAGGAATCAGAATAGCTCAGTAATACGAATCCAACAAAAATCAAAAAAAAAAAAAAAAAAAGCGAGGAGATGAGAAAATTGAAATTCATGACCTATAATGTAAAGGGTCTTAATGAGCCCACTAAGAGACATAAGATCTTGAGGGAATTAGAGAGATATGGGGCTGAGGTTGTGTTCCTCCAAGAAACCCACTTAACATACTACTCTAAGATTAAGATAAAGTCAAATATGTACCCAACTTGGTTTTACGGAGACTCAATAACATCAAGAGCGAGAGGAGTGGCAATAGGAATAGCAAGAGGGATAAATTTTAGGGTCGAAGAGAGGTTAATAGACCAGGGAGGAAGATATATGTTCCTGAGAGGTTCTTTGGAGGGATGGAAGGTTACACTGGCAAATATTTATGCACCAAACAAAGAGCCGAGTGGTTTTCTAGGAACAATATTAGAGAAACTAATAGAATTTAAAGAAGGCAACCTGATCATGATGGGGGACTTTAATCTCTGTATGGCTCCAGGGGTTGACAGTACGTCTCGTGCGCAGGGGACAATGAATGGGAAGCTGAAGAAACTAAAACAGAAGCTGCATTCGTGTCAACTGGTGGATGTATGGAGGATTATGAACCCAAATAAGAAGGATTTTTCGTTCTATTCCTCTGCGCACGGGACGTACTCTAGGATTGATTACATATTGACGGAACACTCATTGCTGGAAAGAGTCCGGGAGGCTAAGATAGAAGTTATTACCTTATCAGACCACGCCCCAGTTAGTATGAGACTGTCTGTCCCAGAAAATCAGAGAACCCCAATAACTTGGAGATTAGACGAAGATCTTTTACAAAAAGTATCTAATGTGGAGAAAATAGAACAGGAATTAAAACAATATTTCTCAACGAATGATACAGTAGGGATCTCAGGATCATCTTTGTGGGAGGCCCATAAGGCCTACATAAGGGGAGTAATAATGAAGATAGGGGCAATGAGGAAAAGGGAAACAAGGGAAAAAATTAAAAAACTAACAGAAGAAATATATGATCTGGAGCAAGAACACAAGGAGGGCCCGGGCCAAGGAAAGAAGGTCTATCAAAAATTGGTAAAAAAAAGAGAAGAGCTAAAGGAGCATACAGACCTAGAAATAAAAAAAGCATTCTATAAGGTGGCGAACGAAAATTACCAGAGTCGAAATAAGAGCAGTAGACTACTAGCTAAAACAATAAGAAAGAAAAAAACTAGAAACTACATTGAAAAAATCCAAAATAGTAAAGGAGAAATGCTCCATACAACAAAAGAGATAGGGGAATCCTTTAAGGAATATTATAGTGAATTATATTCAGTAGCTAAAAATACAAGGCTAAGAGGTGCAAAGGACAGGAAAACAGTAGAATTCTTGAATAAAGCCAACCTCCCGAAGATTAATGAGATCGACAGAGAAATCCTAGAAAACCCCATAACGATAGAAGAAATTAACAGAGCATTATCAGAATCAGCTTCAGGCAAAAGCCCGGGGCCCGATGGATTTACTTGTAGGTACTATACAAAATTTAAAGAAATATTGACTCCCAGACTATGTGAGTACATGAACGGGTTGGGTAGAGATTTTGACTTGAGTAGAGAAGCTCTTAGAGCAGAGATCACGGTTATCCCAAAAGAGGGGAAAAACTCTACACTATGCTCTGGCTATAGGCCGATATCGTTGATCAACACCGATGTTAAATTATATGCCAGAGTCTTAGCTAATCGGCTAAAAGAGAGCCTCAATGGTCTGGTACATCCGGACCAAGTGGGGTTCATCCCAAAAAGAGAAGGGCGAGACAATGGCGTGAGGGCACTCCTCTTGCTGCAGCATATCAAGGACAGGGGACCCCCAGGTCTACTCTTGTCTATAGATGCGGAGAAAGCGTTTGACAGAGTAGACTGGGGGTTCATGTTCCAAACTCTGGAATTTATGGGTATAGGCCCAAAAATGATTAATAGGATACGTGCTCTGTATAATCACCCTACTGCTTCGATAAAAATTAACGGCTCCCTTTCAGAGGCTTTTGAAATGGAAAATGGAACGAGGCAGGGGTGCCCTTTGTCCCCCCTGCTTTTCGTCCTCTCCCTGGAGCCACTGTTGTCAGTGATTAGGGCGGACCCGGACATATGGGGTATAAGGGTTGGGGATGAGGAGCACAAGATCGCGGCTTTTGCCGACGATGTTCTGCTTTTCATGACCAACCCCAGAATTTCGATGCCTAATTTCCTCGAAGTCATGAGGCAATATGGTGAAGTATCAAACTTCAAAATCAACTTGGCAAAATCGGAAATCCTGAATATCAACCTGGGAAAGAGGGAGGAAAAAAAGTTGAAAAAGGAATTTAAATTTATATGGAAAAAAGAAATAAATTACTTGGGTATAAAACTGGCCAATTCACTAGGGAAGATCTATAAAGTAAATTTTATCCCACTATTAGACGAAATAAAATCAGAAAGTAAAAGGATTATAACTAAACCACTTTCATGGATCAGACGTATTAACGCCATAAAAATGATATTATTACCTAAAATCACCTATAAACTACAGATGCTTCCGTTGAATATCCCTCAGTACTATTTTAAAAAATTGAAATCAATTATTATGAGAGCTGTTTGGAAAAATAGAAGGGCTAGAGTGTGTTTTGATATCTTAAAACAGGAAAAAAGAAAAGGGGGGTTGGCGATACCTGATATTCAGGGTTATTACAGGGCAACACTGGTTTCAAGAGCGATAGAGTGGTTTAGAGAGAACACACAGAAAAGATGGGTAAATATAGAGAATAGTTTGAGTAAGGCGCACTTAGGACATTTGATTTGGAATCCTCCACACTATAGGGTATTAGATATAAATACACATTCACTGACAAAGGCGGTTTTTAGAGTTTGGGATATAGTTTACAAACAAGTAAATAACACTTATAATTCTCCGTTAATCTCACTTTCAGAGAATGATTATTTTGCACCTGGTAAAAAGGAAATTGGGGGGAGCTGGATAAAAAAGGGAACACTACAGTTGAGAGATATTATTAAAGAGGGGAAGATAGTCACGTTTCAGGAATTAAAGCACAAACCAGATATCTGGGTATTAGATCGCTGGAGATACCTGCAGTTAAGCCATTTTATCAGCCGCCTACCACATCCAATAAGATCAGGGGAGGAGCTATCGGAGTTGGAAAAGATATGTACGTCAAATAATACTAAAGGTATAATATCAAAACTTTACAAACTGGGTTTGGCAAAGAGTAGCAGGGAGATACCACCATTTATCATGAAATGGGAAAATGAATTAGGAGTACAGTTAGATAGTAATAGATTAAAGAAAACTCTGGAGCTGACCCACAGTTCGTCAACTGACATCAGTGTTGCCGAAATGAACTATAAAATCCTAACAGGCTGGTACATTACCCCGGATAAGGCAAGTAAATATCAAAAAGATAAAACTCCGGAGTGTTGGAGGGGGTGTAAAGGTGTAGGAAACATGGCTCACATCTGGTGGGATTGCCCCGTAATCAAACGGTACTGGCTAAAAATCTTGGGATACATTAAGCAGATAACTAAGATAGAGGTTAAATTAGACCCCTGGACAGTGCTACACCATGGGATAGGAGGGGAGGTAAAAACTTATAAAAACACCCTAGTACCACACCTGTTGAATGCGGCAAAAAAGGTCATAGCAAAGAACTGGAAGAAATTAGAGGGCCCATCAATATGGGAGTGGGTTGATGTAGTAGAAGGGATTCGATATATGGAGGAAGGAGGACCTGAAAGAGAAGTTGAATCAGCAGAAGGGAGGAACAACTGGCAAAACTGGAAGGAGTTCAAAAAATCATGGAGTATTACTGAAGGTTTGAGAATAAGAATTGATTAAAATAGAGATAACAACTAATGTACACAAGAGGTGTGGGGGGGGGGGGGGGGGGGGGGGTAGGAGGGAGGGTTAGGGGTTGGGGTTTCTTTTCCTTTTGTATTTGCTAAATTGAATATAAGATATGTACACTTGTTCAGTAAGCTACAAATGATGTGAAAAAAAAGGAGAGACATAGATGACACTGACTAAGTGGATCAGGTCTCCAACTATAATCACTGAGGTGGCAATAAAAAAAAAAAAAAAAAAAAAAAAAAAGAAGGCCAACTCGGGGTTCCCCAGGGAGCGGAGTCTAAGCCCCAGCCTGCTTCATCACCAGGACCCTGGTGGTGGAGATGAACCTGCAGCAGACTGGAACCAGGTCGCAGAAATGACAAACAGGGACACCTTTCACCACAAGCTATGTAGGCAAATGTAGCTAGGAGCCCTTCCGGGCTCAAGTTACTACAATGAAGAACCAATATGTAAAAAACTATTGTTTAACCCCACAAGTGTTTTTTCCACTCCTACTTTTCCTTCATTCTTGCTTTTTTTAATATCAAATACAATAAATTACAAGTTGAATAAATGGTTTAGTGCAGTAAAACACTATTGGTACTTAAAGTGTTACTAAACCCAGGACCCTGCATTCACTATATCTGGTCTCCCACAGTACACAGAAATGCAATTATTTTAGTAAATATAAACTGCTAAATACCTTTTCTCATCAGCAGTATATAGCAGTCTTGTGACTTCTATCAGTGTTCATCCGAGCACTGGTTAATCCATGTAGGAGGAGTTTTCATTCTCCTCTGACTGTCCTATGATTCTGCATCACTCGTGACCCTCTATCTGGACAGAGCTGATTGGCCCTGTGCTGATCACACGCACCCACCCAAGGAACAAAAAACTCTCTAGCAATGCACACCAAACTGAGCATGTGCAGAGTGCCCCCAAGCCTCTGTACTATCAGGAGATGGATTGAGGACTGTGGAAGAAGGGGAGGATTAAAAAGACGTTTTACACAATGCGCAGTATTAACCCCTTAGGTTCCACAGTGAATATAACAAGCATGCTTCCTTTCTTCATATACAGACTGACTTTACTGTTGTGGGTTTAGTAACACTTTAAAGCCCAACTCCAGGAAATCTGAAAACTCTCCTTTGCAGTGGGGCAGTGTCTGCACTCCAAGGGTTAACTGCTCATTTATTCTATCCTCAGCTTTCCTGGCAGCTGGCACTCCAGTGGTGGATTGTCCGGCCTCAGCGTCATCAGGTCCAATGCAGGGCTATAGATCCTGCATCAGTCTTTATGATGTCAAGACCTTAGACCGCTGGAGCATGGGGGAGAAGAAGCTGCAGGGACCAGTCTAGCAGTGCGGAGAAGTGGAGTATACAGTATGTAACTCTTCTCTTTCTATGCCTCCTAGACCTAAGTTTCCCAGAGTTGAGCTTTAAAGTGGCCCTTCTCCCATCCCAATCATCTGTTAAAAAAAAACATTACAATGATCTGCTTTTTTTTAACAGGTAAGTGTAATGCAATATGGCGCATGATGTCTCATCTGGCACATGCACCATAAAGTATAGGCCAGGAACTGAAGCGCAGCATAAGTGTAGGGCCTACATGATGGGGTTTTCCCTAAAAGGCTACAGCAAGGTGGGGGTTGGTTAACAATGAGTTCAGCTAACAGGAGGGATTATAATTAGGAGGGATAAGATTAGCATTACCCCATTGGAGGATATTAGGGTGGGGCATGGTGTGTCTGGGTGGTCACAAGGGGTTGCTAGGTGGGTGTTGTTCTTCTAGCATCACTTGGACTTTGGGACAGAAACGGACAAGATGCTCTATGTCCTGCAGTGCTTCAATTCTAGGATGGAGGATCTTGAGGTTATGCTGGCCAACATTTGCCAACATGAATGCTGCACCTGCCCCTGAACTTCCACGCGGTAGGAGGTCATGGGCCTTCTGTGCGCCTGAGCCCTGAACTGACCCCGAGGGGGTGTCGCCGCGCTGGGAGCCCAGTTATGGACTCTTCTGCTTCCGCGGCCAAGAGAACACCTTCTCGATCGGCTGGCGGGGCTGGGAGCCGGGGGTCCTCTGCTCGCTCCCACCCCCCTTTTGCTGATGTGCGAGACCATGCGGCCGTCCCTGTGGGTCCACTGCCCGCCGCTAGAGTGGCCCTGCATGGGAGAGTCATATCATCCAGTGCCGGCCTGATGCCTGGGGCGGCCAGGACTGCCAGCGGGAGAAGCGGAGGTGCTATTAGAGGAGCAGGTGCCGTGTCAACACCGCAACGGGTCCAGCGCACCGCTCCTGTCATGTCATCAAAACAGAGAGCGCAGTGGGGGAGGAGGAACGATCGGAACGAAGGAGCTGGGCAGGGGCTGGGCAGCAAGTAGTGGCAACGGCTTCCGAGGAGGCTCCGCCGCAGGCAAGATGGCGGACGAGAGTAAGAAGGTGACAGGGGACACGGAGGGTGTGGGTTTGGCGGACGCGGCAAAATGCGAAGTCTACGTGTGCTTTGAGGGACCGCTGGGAGCTCATTTGAAACCGGAGGTGCGAGAAAGGATTTGGAAGGGTGAGTATGTGGAGATATTCTCCCTTTTGCCCCTGGAAAAATTCAACCTGGATAAGGTTAAGCCGGATGAGAATAAGAAAGAAGGGGAGGAGAAGCGGTGTTATCGGCTTATTCCCAGGACGTTTGGTAATTGGCTCCAGACGTTCAATATACTTGCTAGTGTGATAGGCAAAAAGTCTCCCGAGCAGTGCTCGGCGCTTTTTTGCTATACGGACGCGATTGGTGAGGCACAGAGGGTGTATGGGGGTGTGTCATGGTTGCGTTATGACAAACAATTCAGGCAATGGAAGGCGCTCAGGCCATCGATTAGGTGGGACCACAAAGATATCAGTTTGTGGATGAAGTTGATGACCCAGGCGCGGGCCCCTAACTAAGCATGCATTGGTGAAGAGGGTTTTAAGAGGCTACAGACGGGGCAAGACCCCACAGGATGCTCGTTGCCCGGTCTCCATCAGCATGCTAGGTGCTCTCATGGGTACCCTGGGTATAATTTTCTCATCAGCTTACGAGGCTGCACTTTTTAGGACGGCATTTACATTGGCATTTTTTGGGGCTTTTACAATTGGCGAGTTAGTGTGCAGGTCAAAACATGGAGGTGGTGGGTTGGATCTGGCCTATGTGGTTCAATGGGGTGAGGTGGTGTCAATTTTCATCAATAGGTCCAAAACGGACCAATGTGGCAAGGGTGCGTGCGTTACTTTGGGAGTCATACGGGGCTCGGTTCAGGAGTGGTTCGAGATCAGGGGCTCGGAACCAGGGCCTTTCCTAAAACATCGGTATGGGTCCGCCTTGTCTAGGTTCCAGTTTGGGTCGGTTTTTAGGTCACCTGGCTGCGGGTTTCCCTACATGGGACTACTCCTCCCATTCGCTTTGAATCGGAGTGGCCTGCTGGGGCCTAGAGGATAAGCTGGTACGTCAACTCGGTCGCTGGGAGTCACAACGTTTCAGGTTATACGTGCGGCCCCACCTGTTGTAAGTGATAGCTGGGGTCCTGGCAGGAATGCTATGCAGTTTTCATTTCAGTCAGATAGGTTATTTTTTGGCTGTGTATTACCATTTCTTATTATGTTTAATGTGTTTTTTTTGTTATGGTTGGTTTTGTGTAATAAAAAGGCTGCTATGGCCATTTTAACCCAAAGCAAGTTTGTCTGGCTTAATTATTGGGATAAGGAGGTGGTATTTGGGTATTTGGGTAATGGCATACAGCCGATATTTGGGCAATACACCAGGCAAGTATAGGCCAGGAGCTGAACCGCAGCATAAGTGTAGGGCCTACATGATGGGGTTTTCCCTAAAAGGCTACAGCAAGGTGGGGGTTGGTTAACAATAAATACAGCTAATAGGAGGGATTATAATTAGGAGGGATAAGATTAGCATTACCCCATTGGAGGATATTAAGGTGGGGCAGGGTGTGGCTGGGTGGTCCTAAGGGGTTGCTAGGTAGGTGTTGTTCTTCTAGCATCACTTGGACTTTGGGACAGCAACGGACAAGATTCTACCACCCTCCCTCCCTCTTTTTTGTAAAGTATTAGGCATTGGATGTTATCTATTTCAGTTGTGTTAGTGTCATCTTAGCCAGGATTACACGGTGTTGTAGCAGCTGGCAGAGGTCGTAGGGTTTTTGAAGGCGGGGATGGTTAAGTTCTTTGGAGAACGATGGGTTGAGCCCATCTCTGGTATGGGTGTACCTGCCCTAATAAGGGCGGAAGTAATAGTTGGCTGTATCGGCTGGTGAATTTGCCAATAATTGTCCCAGAGCTGGCGTAAGTCACGGCTGGGGGCCGTGGAAAGGAAAGGTGGTGCCAGATACAGATATTTGATCAGTCAAGGGTGCCTTCAAGAATCCTATGCAGTTTTCATTTCAGTCAGTTATTTTTTGGCTGTGTATTACCATTTCTTATTATGTTTAAAGTGTTTTTTGTTATGGTTGGTTTTGTGTAATAAAAAGGCTGCTATGGCCATTTTAAACCAAAACAAGTTTGTCTGGCTTAATTATTGGGATATGGTAAGGTGGTTTCGGGAAATGGCATACAGCCGATATTTGGGCAATACCCCAGGCATGCATTGCACTCATCTTTTGAAAAAAAAATAGATACTGGGGGAAAGAAACAAGCTCTTCCTGGAAGGTACTGTTGACGTGACTTTCCCTGAGAGCACTTGTGAGACTGTCAGCAGTACCCTAGGCTAACCAAGATATTAGAACTGTCTTCAAATAAGGACACGCCATTGTTTTTTTAATTTGATTCAAGGATGATCAGAGACCGGATGCAGAGATGCATGCACCTAAAATGTTTAAGTTTGGGGGATCTTCCATCATACTTGATTTGATTGTAGCCGTATTAGTGCAATTGTGACAGAGAAAATTTAGTACTGTCCGTGATACTTTTTCTATTTGCACTAACATACAATTTTTCAGGACAAGCTTTCGGGGTATGTCCCCTTCTTCAAGGTCCAAGCAGTACTGCTTGGACCTTGAAGAAGGGGACATACCCTGAAAGCTTGTCCTGAAAAATTGTATGTTAGTGCAAATAAAAAAAGTATCACGGACAGTACTCAATTTTCTAAGTTTGGGGGGAAAGGTCCACTTTAAATAGTGTTACTATTGTAAAAGCAGCGTTGACATTATCACTGTGCTATACATAACCTGTGCAAGAGCAGAGCTGTCAGAGGGGCCCAGCAGGTCCACCCACTACAGGCTGCCTACAGAAGGGGGCAGAGGCAAGACTAGTCACCTTAAACATGAAGAGAGAGCAGCAGAGGCTGGTCTGCATTATAGGAAGCCATTACTCAGAGGTAAGGTACAGGAGATGTTTTATATTAAATTACTGCTCAGATCTGGAAGAAACATACAAAGGACACCAAGATTAATGTGATAACACACATGCCTCTTGTAATTAGACAATATTTGTTTAGCCCAGGGTTCAACTTTAAAAATCACCTTTCTATCATTAATGACCTTTGAGGAATTGTACTTCTTAAGCAACATGCATAAATAATGACAGCAAGCACGTTCCTCCACTTAATTTCTCACTTAAAGGTGTCACTTGAAAGCTCCACAATCTCTGAATTTCATCAAAATTTTTGCTGACTGCATTCTCCTTTAACCTCTGTTGACACCTAACCATTTTTCTTAACACGAACCGGAGACCAAGGTGAGCCTCAAGCTAGAAGGCCAGGAACTCAGCCTTGGGCAATGAGACCAGGAGCTCTACATTTTAGAGATAAGATCCATAATGATGACTGGACCCCACAGTATATCTTAATACATCATCATGATGAATTGTGGTTGGTAAACCTCATATGATCTCTCCCGGAATGGATTCTGACACTTCTGTTCCTACAGAGCTGCAGGTAACTGTGTACACTCACCCTGCAACACCACACCTAACCAGTGAATGTCTTGGAGAGGTCCAACGGGTTATTCGACTCTAAACAGCCTGCAGTATATTCTTTGTTTATAGTTTATCAGCTATGTATTACATCTTATGCATGTTAATTAATTTTTATTATTGACAAAGCAAATGTATGTAGATAGTGTTTGTGCTGCCTGAGGCAAATTTGAACTGTAGACTTTATCTTGGTTATGCAGGTCAGTCATGGTACTGAAGAGAGTGCAGAGAAGGGCAACTAAATGAATAATGGATATGCATGATCTCAGCTATGAGGAAGGATTACTGAACTGAATTTATTCACCCTCCCTTAAAGTGAAATTAAAGGCAAATCTTTTTTTTTTTTTTTTTTTTTTTTTTTAGTTTTTGACAGTGTGGAGAGGGATTAGAACACTTGTCTGTTTTTATTGCTGTCTGTGCCCCCGTTAGGGAGATTCACCCTATTTGTCCTGTTTACCATTATCATTGAAAGTAAAAGGAAATACCAAATTTTGTGTTGTCCCCAGAAAAGTAATGCAGAGGAAATCCTTTAATGGGAACACCAAAGAAAAGACTTTTAAGGCTGCTAATGTAAAACAACAGGTTCCAACCTGACTGCGGGGCTGTCTTAATGCATGGGCAACCCAGGTGCATGGGGGCCCCATGATCTTGCATTACATCATACTTACCAACTGTCCCGGATTTGCCGGGCCAGTCACGCTTTTTAGTAAGCTTTCCCATGATGGCTGTGTCCCGAGCAGCGTCCCAGCGTACCTAAACAAATCACCTCCCCTAATGGGAAGTTTGACTTTTTCTATAACCTGCACAGAGACCAGAATAATATCACCACCATTACGGCGTCACTACACACATCACGTGACTTCCAGGAAACTGAGTGAGCGGGTGGAACGCAGGTGGAGTGCACGCTGCCCACCCATAGCTCGGTCGCCTTATGCTCTGTACCGGCAAGTGCAGCCCCTTATGGGATTAGAAATCACGCTGCATGAACTGCATTTTTTGTCTGTTTGCTTTTACATATTTTTACAATTTTTTAATAAACGGATGTTCTGGAAATACTGCACTATGGGAGCCAATTTCTCTTTTTTATGAGGATTATGAATATTTACATTTACTACTCGGATATCCCAATGCTGCTCGAGGAACTGCAGAGACACACACCAGTGGTTACCTGCCTACCTTAAGGAGTTACATGCATATTACCCCTGTAGGGGTAGTAGGAGCTGGTGAGTGGGGACCCTTGAGGGGGAGCACGCAAGTCACCTGTCTAGATTCTGTGAGCACTAAAGTCACCTGCTACAATTCTTCTAAGCACGAACAGTCGCTTTCACTGGGATGAATGCACTCATGCGCGTTTTATATATGGTTCGATAAATTGCATTTTGGTGCGATTTTTCTAATCTTGGTGCGATCTTTTTTTTTTCTGTTTTTTGGTGCGATTTTTTTTTTTTTTTTGCATTCTTTTTGGTTTTTTGCTTTCTGGGCTTACATACATCTTGAATTCAGGGTTTGGACACTATATGAATGCACCTATGTGTTTTTTGTATACGGTGGGATAAATTGCATTTTGGTGCGATTTTTTTAATTTTGGTGCATTTTTTTTTTTTTGGTTGTTGTTTTTTGTTTCCTGGGTCTACATACATCTTGAATTTAGGGTTTGGACACTATATGTACTGTTATAAGCAGAGGATCACTCTACTGTCATGCAACTTATGTTTGGATTTTATATGCATTGATATAAGGAGAGGATTCATTATCATTTGTACACAGTATCATGGGATCCACTAATTTATAAAGGTTAATTAAATTTTTGGTGATAAGTTTTTCTGTGTAGGATTGGTGCCCACACTCAGAGGGCTTTAGCATTTACCTGCTGGTGTAGGTGAGCTATCATAATTATCACACTACCACTTTTCTGTTAATTGTTTTGCTGTAATTATTATCACTATCTAATGCCCCGTACACACGGTCGGACATTGATCGGACATTCCGACAACAAAATCCTAGGATTTTTTCCGACGGATGTTGGCTCAAACTTGTCTTGCATACACACGGTCACACAAAGTTGTCGGAAAATCCGATCATTCTGAACGCGGTGACGTAAAACACGTACGTTGGGACTATAAACGGGGCAGTAGCCAATAGCTTTCATCTCTTTATTTATTCTGAGCATGCGTGGCACTTTGTGCATCGGATTTGTGTACACACGATCGGAAATTCCGACAACGGATTTTGTTGTCGGAAAATTTTATAGCAAGCTCTCAAACTTTGTGTGTCGGAAAATCCAATGGAAAATGTGTGATGGAGCCTACACACGGTCGGAATTTCCGACAACAAGGTCCTATCACACATTTTGTGTGTACGGGGCATGTGTCTTTTAACTACTTAGCCACTAAAGAGTGATCTGGTAAATCACTATTTGGCACACAGGTAGCGCCGCTCACCCCTCTCATCCTCTTTCTTTTATAATTTAGAGCCTTCTTATGGGGGGCTATTTGGGGAGGCTGCAACCTTCATACACGTCCTAAGCGCAGACCCTCTTAACCTATTTACTTAATCACCACCATGATATCTACTAAAATGTCTAGCCACATTGGTTGAGTTATTGGTCCTAATGTCATTAAGGTGCTCTCGAAAACGATCTCTAAGCCTCCGAGTGGTGCGCCCCACATGATGCACCTTACATGTTTTGCATTTAATGACATACACAACATACTTGGTATTGCAGTTGAAGAAATGTCTCAACTCTATGGATTTGTTGTTACTACTTGATGAAACAACCTCCCCTCTGAGAAATGGGGACAAAGGGACAACCTCTGGCTCCACATCTATAATTTCCTTTGAAGTTTAACCAGGTTGTAGTTTGCCTAGGGGTAGACTTAAAAAATAACTTGGAGAAAGGGAACTGGCCAGGGAGCGTGCTCTGCTAGGTATAATATTTATACCCTTGCCCAAAATGTTGGACAAGGATTCATCCTCATACAAAAATGGTAAGTAACTCCTAACTATATCCCCAATTTGGTGAAACTCCTGACTATAGAGAGTCACCAAGGTCAGCTTATTTCCAAAATTGGCATGGGGTTTATGAACCTTCCTTAAGAGATCCTCCATATTCTAGGCTCTTGTTATACCATAAGCCCGTTCCAATGTCTATTTAGGATAATTTTTATTATAAACAAAGGTTGCCGTTTCAATTGGACTTTGACTGCCAGAGTGGAGACCGTTGGTGTGTGGGGATCCATTTCATTGATTGATCACACCTGTCAGCCAGAGTTTATAAGGCTCGATTCACACTAGGACGACTTGTCAGGCGACCTAGGTCGCCTGACAAGTAGCGTCCCGTTCAGTACAATGGAACCGTTCTAATCGGAGCGACGCAAGTCGCTCCGACTTAGAAAAAGATTCCTGTACGACTTTGGGGGCGACTTGGGGCGACTTGCATAGACTTCTATACAGAAGTCGTTTTGCAAGTCGCCCGGGCAGTCGTGTGCAGGTCGCCTCGGTGAGGCAACCTGCAAGTCGTGCCGCCTCTGGTGTGAACCGAGGCTAAGGAACAAGCATACTAGGGGCAATCAGCAATTATTAAGCACAGGAGTGTGAAACATGTTTGCTGACCAAGCACATACCCTGTGTGTCATGTTGCTGCTTTTATGAAGTTTCAATAAAGAAGTGGTTTTAAGCTTGGAAGTGCCGCTAATCTCTTCTTCTTCTACATGTTCTTCTGGTCGCGGACCAGGCTGGCACCTGGGTCTACACAGCTGCAAGGGATCTTTACAGGTTGCCTGGAGCAGTGTCACTTTTCTCTGCCATGCATACTAATAAATATATGTTTAATTCTATCAAATATTTGTACTTTCATTCTTTAGAGCAGGTGCATAAATTGGGGTCAGCTGCCAGGGGCCCCAGTGCATTACTTTGCCCAGAGGCCCATGATGCTATTAAAACGGCCCTGCCTAACTGTTACTTCTCTAGTGTTATTACACACTTTCCATTGATTGGGCAGCCCCGGTCTATGGAAGAGGAAAAGCCATTAAAGAGGATTTTGGCAGATGTAGTTCCGCTGTATGGTGGTGGTATTGTTGTAATGCAGGAAAAAGGACTAAAGTTCCCAGGAAATCAAGGGATTCGAGGAAGGAGTGTAAAGACTCATAGTGCACTGCCTAAGAAAGTTTGGGGCAGTCGGTGCCAGGAAGGGTAAGAGTACAGACATCCGAGTTAGTATGTCCAACCAAACGGGGTCTCTGATAGAAGAGCAGCCTTTGCTGCAGTATGTCTAGCAGGGAGAGACCATTGCCACATCTGTCGTCCCATTTGATCCAGCACATGTTAGCGGAAGCAAGCCATTTCGTGGGACGTCAGCAACATTACCAGTATTTCTTGTGCGGGTTCACCAGACCTCAAGTCATCAAGGGGCCCCTCCGCCATTGGCATTCAAGGTTGAAGCTCAGGACTGGTGAGAGGGTTCTTAACCCATTGAATACACTGTATGGCAGGAGCTCAGCCTCTTATCACCTATCTTAGCCATACTCACTCACTCTCTCACGTGTGACCTACCATAGACTGACAATCACTAACATACACTTATTGAGGATCACACTAATCTTCATGAACTGACTCTTTACAAGATTCCTCACCACCCTCTTTCCTTGTTACCCTCCCTGTTTGTGGGTAGGTGCAGCGTGGTGCTGCGGCACTAAAACACCCAGAGTCCAGTTGCAAAAAACAGAACTGTATTGAAATTGAATTTCAATAATGCACAACAAGCCCGGCAGGAAGACAACCCAAGCGGCGAATTTGCAGGAAGTACAGCAATGAGAAGTAGTGGTAGGTCCCAGGTGTGCCGACAGTGTCTGTCTTGAGGGGCGGAATGTGGCCTCGTCGGTCCATACCCAAGTGGGGAGGCTTCCAGGAAAGATGGCATGCCCCTGCACTTTCCCTACTTGTCTGGAACCTCTCCCTGACGCTAAGCACTGTCCCTGTGACAGACGGGTGACCTGTCCCTACTCTATCCACAAGCAAAATGCTTGCCAAACCCGGGAACCAGGGTCTTAAATAGACTGCCTGACCCAAGATGGCCGCCAAAGTCACATGGGACACCAGCATCCAATTAGATGCTGCCTCCCTGTGACTGTGGAGACCATAGAGGAACAAGGCTTCTCTCAACTTCCTCCACCTGCATCGCCACTACGGATGAGTGCCACCTGCAGTGGAGAAAATAAACTGCACCTGCCTACATGTTAATCCACCACCACCAGGCACTCCAGAATCTAGTTGTACCTGGAACTGAACACAGGGTGTGTTCTCTGGTTTCATTGTTAGTGCACCACCATTAGGGCCCCAGCGATTGCCAGAAGAAGAACCCATCCAGAGACTGGTCCTCCTACCTTTCTCAATTTGCCATCTGTAACCTATTTGGGGTTGTTAGGCCTAAATAAATCCTGCAGGCAGACTTGAACCTAGCATGGTCACCCTAGTGTACCAGTGGGTAGTGTAGCTTTGGGGGTTTAGACTCCTCGAATGTTAAGCTGCCCCCATGTCAGACCTTCAGTAATCCTGTTACGGTTTAAGCTGATCTGGGTAGATAGTGAAGAAGTAGGTCCAATTATAATCTCAGGATATTTCACATGTGTGATTTTTTATAAACCTACCTTTAATTGTACGGTATAACATGTACTACTCAAGTTTACCTACTGACGAGCTTTGTATTTTACCAATTCTGTCATATGGCCAAGGTCTACAAGTTTCTAGCTTTAATACATATGGTATACAGTGGGGAAAATAATTATTTGACCCCCTGCAGATTTTGTAAATTTGCTCACTTACAAAGAAGTGGAGGATCTATAATTTTTTATCATAGGTGCATTTTAAATGATAGAGACAGAATATCAACCAAAAATCCAGAAAAAAACCACAATAGAAATGTTAGAAATTAAGTTGCAGTTCAGTGAGTAAAATAAGTATTTGATCCCCAAGCAAAACATGACTTAGTACTTGGTGGAGAAACCCTTGTTGGCAAGCACAGAGGTAAGACGTTTCTTGTAGTTGGTTACCAGGTTTGCACACATCTCAGGAAGGATTTGGGTCCACTCTTCTTTACAAATCTTCTCTAAATCCTTAGGGTTTCTTGGCTGTCACTTGGCAACTCGAAGTTTCAGCTCCCTCCAAAAATTTTCTATAGGATTAAGGTCTGGAGACTGGCTATGCCACTCCGTGACCTGAATGTGCTTCTTCTTGAGCCTCTTCTTTGTTGCCTTGGCGGTATAGTTTGGGTCATTGTGATGCTGGAAGACCCATCTTCAGTGTTCTGGCTGAGGAAAGAAGGTTCTCATCCAAGATTTTACAATACATGGCCCGGTCCATTGGCCCCTCAATGGGGCAAATACGGCCTGTACCTTTTTAGTAGAGAAACAGCCTCAAAGCATATGGTTTCCACCTCCGTGCTTGACTGTAGGGATGGTGATCTTAGGGTCATAGTAGCTTTTTTCTTCCTCCATACACGGAGAGTCAAGTTAATGTCAAAAAGCTAAATTTTGGTCTCATCTTACCACAGCACTTTCTTTCAATCCTTCTCTGAATCATTTAGATGTTCTTAAAGGAGGGGACCTTGCGGGGGACCTTGCGGCGCTGCTGGATTTTGATCCATGGCAGGGTATTGTGTTACCAATGGTTTGTTTGGTGACTGTGGTCCCAACTGCCTTGAGATCATTCACAAGTTCCTCCTGTGTAGTTCTGGGCTGATCTCTCACTTTTCTCATGATCATACTTACCTCATGAGGCAAAATCTTGCATGGAGCTTCAGACTGAGGACGATTGATGGCTATTTTGTATTACTTCCACTTGCAAACAATCACTCCAACAGTTGTCTCCTTCTCACCAGGGCTGGCACCAGCATAAGGCAGCCCAGGCAGCCGACTGAGGGCACCAGGAGAGGGGGGGCCAAAGCCAGGGGTTCCCCACGAGGTGCTCATCCTAGCACCGGCAGCTGGCCCTGTTCGCACCTGTAAGCAGTTCAGCATACTGACAGGCGGCGCAGCACAGCCCCGGCTGGGCACTGTTAACTTCACCCATTTTCCTCTCCTGATTCGAGTCTCGGCGCTGCTACTACTGCACTCATTCTCCCTTGCTAGATTGAGGACAGAGCAACACACCCTCGACTAGAAGACACCCCCCCCCCCCTTTAGCCCTCGAGGAGAGGATTGCTGGATCAGCTGCAGTAGCAGAAAGAGGGTCAGAAACGCCTCCAGTTCAGCAGCACACACAGACCATCGCTGAACTGGAGAGCGTGTGAGATGAAAGGGAGCCCGGGGAGGAACCTGGAGCCGAGTGAGACGAGGGGGAGGAGCCTGGAGCTGAGTGAGACCAGGGGGAGGGGCCAAGGCCAGCAGAGGGCCCAGGAGGAGTGTGAGTAGCACAGGTACTACCACATATAAAGATCTCACCATACCAGCTCTGTGGAAGGTAGGGCAAAACTGCTTCTAGCTTTATGGTGCCAGATTCTGGCTGTGAATAATTATTGTACTAGTCCTGCCCTTGTGCGATGCCTGCACTCTCTGACCAACCATTTCTTGTGCCATGCCCACAGTCTCTGCCCATCTCTTGTGCCATGCCCACAGTCTCTGCCCATCTCTTGTGCCATGCCCACAGTCTCTGCCCATCTCTTGTGCCATGTATGCCTTGGTGGGCGGCACAGTGGTGTATTGGGTAGCACTCTCGCCTAGCAGTAAAAAGGGTAGCTGGTTTGAATCCCAACCACGACACTACCTGCGTGGAGTTTGCATGTTCTCCTGCCTGCGTGGGATTCCTCCAGGTCCTCCGGTTTCCTCCCACACTCCAAAGACATGATGCTAGGTTAATTGGCTTCTGTCCACAAATTGGCCACAGTATATGAATGTGAGTTGGGGACCTTGGATTGTGGGCTCCTTGAGGGTAGGGACTGATGTGAGTGTACGATGTATGAGTGGAGTGCTGCATAAATTGACGGCGCTATATGGGTACCTTAAATAAATAGGGATAATTGTAGACACACACCCACACTCACTCAGGTTGAACTGGATGGATTGGTGTCTTTATTCAACCTTACTAACTATGTAACTATGCAGTCTATGCCCATCTATTTTAGCCATTCCCGCAGTCTATGCCCATCTCTTGTGGCATGCCCACAGTCTCTGCCCATCTCTTGTATCATGTATGCAGTCTCTGCCCATCTCTTGCGCCATGCCCGCAGTCTATGCCCATCTATTGTGCCATTCCCGCAGTCTATGCCCATCTCTTGTGCCATGTATGCAGTCACTGATCATCTGTTGTATCATGTATGCAGTCTCTGATCATCTCTTGTACCATGTCTGCAGTCTCTGCCCATCTCTTGTGCCAAGTATGCAGTCTCTGCCCATCTCTTGTGCCATGCCCGCAGTCTCTGCCCATCTCTTGTGCCATGCCCGCAGTCTCTGCCCATCTCTTGTGCCATGCCCACAGCCTCTGATCGTCTCTTGTATCATGTATGCAGTCTCTGCCCATCTTATGTGTCATGTGGGGTGGGAGTTTGCATTGTGGAGAAGAGGGGGGTGGCAAGAGGACAGTTTTGTGCGGGGGGCACCAAAATGCACCTTCGCCTAAGTAGACAAAAAACCTTGCACCGGCCCTGCTTCTCACCAATCTTCTTGTTGATGGTCTTGTAGCCCATTCCAGACTTGTGTAGGTCTACAATCGTATCCCTGATGTCCTTTGGCAGCTCTTTGGTCTTACCCATGATGGTGAGGTTTGATTAGAAGAAAGAGATTCTGTGGACAGGTGTCTTTTATATACATAATAAGTTGTTGTTAGGAGTACCTTCTTAAACTGACAGGACTAATCTGTGTACCACATGAGCACATACTGTAGCTAGTCCATGGGAGGCAGAATTATTGTTGGTTGGTAGGGAATCAAATACTTATTTTACCCACTGAACTGCAACTTAATTTATAACATTTTTATCATGTGTTTTCATGTGTTTGTGGATTTATGGTTGATATTCACTCTATAATTTAAAATACACCTATGATAAAAATTATAGACCCTTCATTTCTTTGTAAGTGGGCAAACTTACAAAATCTGCAGGGGATCAAATAATTATTTTCCCCACTGTATAAGGTTTCATATTTCAGCTGTGTTTGTACATTTTCTTAAGGCAGGGTTTGTGGAGAAAAAAATGGGATTGTGTGAATTTAACTAGGTGTGTCAGAGTGGCAGAGGTACCAACACAGTTGAGACTAGCCTCAGAGGACCCCTAGAACTAGCTCCTTAGAGGGGGCGTTACACCCATATATAGTAAAAGCTGAATGTGTCTCTAAAATCCACAAAATATATCTAGACATTAAAATTTACAGGTCATAAAACTGTAGAGTGATGACCCAGGGAGTATCCGATTGCCTTGGGAGATCAGGAAGCGCCATGCTTCATAAAAGTTTTTGTGAGAAAAATATATATGTTAAAAAAAAAAAAATATATATATATATATATATATATATATATATATATATATATATATATATATATATTATGGAAATGTGTGTGTGTGTGTATATATATATATATATTTATATATATATATATATATATATATATATATATATATATATATATATATATATATATATATATATATATATATATATATATATATATATAAATATATATATAATAAATAAATATATATATATATATATATATATATATATATATATATAATATATAAGGAAATGAGTGATACTGATGATTGCAACTGCTGTACACAAGGTGTTTATTTTGGACTCGAAAACCGGAAATTGCGTCAACGCATTTCGCCCTCCCACTGGTCCTTTATGACGCCTTGTGGGAGGGCAAAACACATTGACGCAATTTCTGGTTTCAAGTCCAAACGTCGTCACTTCCGGTTGTCGGTGGAACACATGCTAGATTCGACGTTTCCTATTGCATTTCCGTGCTAATCCATGCATGATTTTATCCTTTATTCTGTAAGCACCCATTTGAGTTTGCGCACTAAAGCCTTGCCAAACTATACTTCACTATCAGTCCCTTTCTTTTATTTTATTTTTGGTAAAACCATCTACACATGACCGTTATGATTGAGGGAGATCTTCACTGGATCCTGGTGTGAATTTCCATCCCTGGCTAGTATTTTAAGCCTGAACGACCCCTAGACTGAAAAGCTAGGGGTCAATTCCGTTCAGTGAGTGGGGACACAGGAGGGGGTGTGGCATGCACCTCGAATTTGGGAGCACATTTGCACTTTATTGATTGGAGCACATCATTCACCAATATATGCATGTTTTATTTATTTTCACTCATCAGTTTGTGTGTTTTCACCTATTAATTTGATTGGTTTGTATTATTGTGAGCGCTGTAATTTTATCTATATTTCATAAAAGTTTTTGCCTTTTCCTGGATCAGCTGTGGGCTCAGGGTTCTGATGATGCAGGTTGTTCATTTATGTTTGTCTTTTGGTTAAACTCATGGGAGTGTAGGCTGCACACTTAAACATTAAAATAATTGACACTGTAATAAACCAATCGTACAGCAAGTGGTATTAAATTAAATGGCCGCGGCACCTTTATTGGTATTAAAATAAATTCAACTTTATTAAATTCATAGAAATAAATAATAAAATGTTATTTTATAATATATATATCTATTTACCGCTCAGTCTTGGAACTCGAGCGAATAGCATCAAATAATACATTTCAGCAAACGTCCCCACCTTGATCAAGGGTGACCAAACCACATAACAGGTGCTGCGACAGGGTGGGAGGGGGAGAGAGCCAAGCCGATCCCAGGTCAACTGCGACGGGAGCCTGCATGTGGGATGCTTATATAGCCCCAAAATGCACGTGTTTCCTGCCTAACATACCCGTGACATGCCGATTCGCGAAATTTTTGGGTTTATTTTTAAATAAAATCCTGTGGCCACCACAATCCCATGTTGTCGGTACTTAAGCTGTACCCACTTTCCAGTGGGCATGTGTTCTTTTTTTCAACTTGACCATATAATTATGTTATTACTAAATGAATAGGTGGCAGGAAGTAACCATATGTGAAACGTGAGTAAGAAGAATAATAATGGAGTGGAAGGAAGGCATCATTGTTCATAAAGGCTTTGTTAGAAGAGACCAAATATGGAATCTGTGGACCAGCTTTGTATCCCAGTACACAGAGTCGTATGCTCATAAACCTAAATATTGCTCTGAAACTGGATTTATTTTGATCCCTTCTCCCTGAACATTCATCCAACCATTCTGTGCCTAAGGCATTATATAAAATACCAGCCTGAACTCACCCTTATACAAACAGCCATAAACATGTGCGTAGGAGGAACATACATTGTGTATAGGAGATTTATTGTCATGTTTTCTCTTGTTGTCCCTGTCAGCAAAATATATAGACATGGTTGTTTAATTAAAGGATACAAAATTAATTGTTTATTTACACTTGTGGTGCCCTCTGAAAAGCAATCCACACTGGGTTGCACTCCAGAGGAAGTTTGACAGGCATTGAGGAGGTGTTATGCACACGTTTGTGGTGCAGCTCCATTTAGGTGAATGGGTTGTGTTTAGCAGGTAGTACTGCCCTGGCCAGCTTCTGTCGAAGACTCGTGCCCAAAAACGGTCTGCCGGCCGGCTCCAGGTCATCAGCCTTCTCAGCCAATGGTTGTGTTTACACTTGCAGTTTAAGGGGCAGTAAAAACACTAGGCTGAGCCATGTGCAACTGAGGGTAAAACCTCGCTCGCTAGCTGTCTATGCAGGAAGTCACGCATTGAGAATTAACAATCTCAGCTTCCACTCTATGGACATCCAGCTCCATCCATCCACCTGAGGGCCTCTGACAGTAGCAGCAGCAGCTCACCACTGGGGGAGATTTGGAAAAGCCCACAATGCCATGTCAAGTTCCTCCACCCCAAACTCGCTCATCCATGTCTTTATGGACCTTGCTTTGTGCACTGGTCCAAATCATTTGGTGGAGGGGGGGATTATGGTGTGGGGTTGTTTTTCAGGGGTTGGGCTTGGCCCCTTAGTTCCAGTGAAGGGAACTCTTAGCATACCAAGATTATATGGACAATTGTATGCTCCCAACTTTGTGGGAACAGTTTGGGGATGGCGCCTTCCTGTTCCAACATGACTGTGCACCAGCAAGGTCCATAAAGACATGGACGAGTGAGTTTGGGGTGGAGGAACTTGACTGGCCTGCACTGACCTCAACCCGATAGAACACCTTTGGGATGAATTAGAGCGGAGACTGCGAGCCAGGCCTTCCCGTCCCACATCAGTTCCTGACCTCACAAATGCTCTTCTGGAAGAATGGTCAAACATTCCCATAGACACACTCCTAAACTTTGTGGACAGACTTCCCAGAAGAGTTGAAGCTGTTATAGCTGCAAAGGGTGGGCCAACGCAATATTGAACCCTACTGGGATGCCATTAAACTTCACGTGTGTGTGTAAAGGCAGGTGTCCCAATACTTTTGGCAAGAATATGTACTTGATGCCTGAGGTTTACAACCACTTTAATTGGCAGGGATTTCCTCACACTTCCTGTTTTGGCTATGCGACAGGAAGTTAAAGGTAAGGTAAATCTCCTCAATGAGCCACAGATGGCAAAAAAACGACCAGGGTTATAACCCTCCCTTACTTTAGCCAAAATTAAAAAAAGAGGGTTGCCTATAAATTGACATTAAACTGCCAGGGGGACGTCTGTGGTTTGTAGGGTACAAATTTGGTCTTTAGATGTGAAGAAACTTAGCAGCAGAGCACACCAGTTTTATTGCAGTCAACAGTGTGTCTACAGTGCATGAGAAATGTGTTAAAAGTGCATGTTTATGTCTGCCCGGCCAAACGTTAACATATGAGAGCGGCCTGTTATCGGTGACCCCAGGCACAGTCCCTGGCTCTCATGTTCTGCAGGCTGTGGTGGAGACTTTCCAGCACGGGTGGAAGTAGTGAGAAACTGTAAACACAATGGATGAATGGCCTGTGAACAAAAACAGACTAAATTCACAGTCAGAGATTACAGTTTAAAGAGTTTTCGCATTCCAGCTGCGCGGTGACAAGAGAGAAGTGGGGGAGAGAGCTCTGCAACCAAGAAATACTCAGCACATGCTGCACAGGAAATGACTAGAACTAAGAGCTACGGCCTTGTTTATTAGCGCAAAGAGCTTGGAACAAAGAGGGGTAACCCATAGCAACTGTGTGCTACAAACCTTCATTTCCAGTGGCAGACCTTATAGGCGTAGTTAAAACAATAACATTCCCTTCTGGGTGATCATTGTACATTGCAGGGATATTAACCACTTGTTGCCCCTATAACACATATACTTTATTACCAAAAGTATTGGGACGTCTGCCGTTACATGCACAAGCATCCCAATCTTAGTCCATAGGGTTCAATATTGAGTTGGCCCACCCTTTGCAGCTATAACAGCTTCAACTCTTCTGGGTAGGCTGTCCATAAGGTTTAGGAGTGTGTCTATGTGAATGTTTGACCATTCTTTCAGAAGTGCATTTGTGAGGTCAGGCACTCATGTTGGACAAGAAGGCCTGGCTCGCAGTCTTTGCTCTAATTCATCCCAAAGGTGTTCTATCGGGTTGAGGCCAGTGAAGTTCCTCCATCCTAAACTCACTCATCCATGTCTTTATGAACCTTGCTTTGTGTACTGGTCCAAATCATTTGGTGGAGGGGGGATTATGGTGTGGGGTTGTTTTTCAGGGGTTGGGCTTGACCCTTTAGTTCCAGTGAAGGGAAAGCTTAAGGCCTCAGCATATCAAGATATTTTGGACAATTTCATGCTCCCAACTTTGTGAGAACAGTTTGGGGATGGCCCCTTCCTATTCCAACATGACAAAATAGAAAAAAAGGGACAGTCCTATAGCCACATCCGAATAAATTGTATGTCATAAAAAGAAAAAAAGGGGGTCAACAAGGACACCCAGGGCGGACTTTAGAGGCACAACAACCTGAGAAAGTATAGTCAAAATAACAATATAATCTATTTTATTAAATATAAATACATACAGTACAAAGACATTGACAAAAAGTAATAAAAAATCATCTATATAGAAATATACATGATACAAGCCCAGACGTGTCTACGCGTTTCGTATAGAACTTCTTCAGGACACATTCAGGTTTCAGTTAATACACAAGGGGGTTTCACTTGTACAGAGGCTTTCACAAGCTCAAGAACAGTAGTTCAAATTCATTCATGTATAGACGTCAAGGTCTTAGCAATAGATGTGGATAACCATCAACTGTTTCCATTTACAACCAATTTCGGGGTTCAGTCCCAACAAGGAAAAAGCCAATAAATAGCCAGTGCTAAATAGTCGCACTGCAGCAACCATGGGAGGGCAACAAGGAGCCCATAGACCGTATCTGCTCAATGGTCCATATGAAGCCGTGCAAAAATGCACTGGGGGAGCTTGAAGTAAAATTGGATGTAAGTCCCCAGGAGGATACAGAGATGTTCCTGTACATCTGTATCTGTATCCTCCTGGGGGCTTACATTCAATTTTACTTCAAGCTGATGGTTATGTCTTTGTACTGTATGTATTTATATTTAATAAAATTGATTATACTGTTATTTTGACTATGCTTTCTCAGGTTTGTTGTGCCTCTAAAGTCCGCCCAGGGTGTCCTTGTTGACCCCCTTTTTTTCTTTTTATGATATTCCAACATGACTCTGCACCAGTGCAGAAAGCAAGATCCATAAAGACATGGATGAACGAGTTTGGGGTGGAGGAACTTGACTGGTCTGCACAGAGTCCTGACCTCAACCCAATAGAACACCTTTGGGATGAATGAGAGCAGAGACTGGGAGCCAGGCCTTATGATCCACATCAGTGCCTGACCTCACAAATGTGCTTCTGGAAGAATGGTCAAACATTCCCATAGACACACTCCTAGGGGCCCTTTCACACCTGCGGACCATTCAGATCCGCCTGTCAATTTTTTCAGCAGTCCTGAGCGGTCGCTCCATACATCTCTGTGGAGCGACGGATGTCAGCGGCGATATGTCCACTGACATCCGATCCTCCCTGATCCGATCCGCAAAAACCAGACAAATCCAGGGTTTACACAGGCTCACTTTCTAGCATGTTTGATGAGGATGCCAATGCTGCTTACACAGTACACTATCATACTTTTTTTAACTGTTGAGTGTGCTACTCCAGTTAAAAACCAACAGTTAAAAATTCCCATCTAGTTTACAGAACAGATGTTGAGCATCAGTTCAATCACATATACTGGAAGAAGTGGCTCTGTGCATTGTCCCTACATGGTGAAAAAGAACATCTGATAGTTGTCTTTCTATAAGGCTTGTTTAAAGGCTGGCAAGCAAATATTGTTGTAGATGGCCCAATACTTTGTCTTATGATGTACTTAAAGCTCCACAATTGACTGCTTTAAAATGTCCCCTTGCAGTGTCCCCCACCCTCCCACCCCCCAATCTTCAAGGGTAACTCCACTTTCGTGGAAAAAAAATAGCATATAAAAAAAATAGTATAACATATACAATTGCGATACAAGTCATATTGTAATTGAATGTTTTTAAAAATGACTTTTCCTTTTCAATCTGCAGCTCTGTAATTTACTGTGAAATGCAATGCAATATGGCTACCCGGACGTGTTATGTACACAGAATATGTACAGAACGCCCCCCAGAAACATAATTTCCTGCTTGTGTGATTGGCTCGCTGATTTTCCCAGAAGTCTACACTAAGATACAAGTCATATTTCAGGCATCCCCTGCAACAAAAATTTCATTTTTGGTGAGATACTCTCAATAGGAAATTACATCTAAAGAGATGCAGACCCTGCAATTTTCCTCATTAGAGCTTTGTGGGTGCAGCAGCTGATTTATAATTATGAAACCATTCCCATTAGACTCACTGGGCACATGGGCACAGACAAACACACAGGGATTTCTTCTGAATAACAAAAGGTAGAAATCTGCAACAAAGTCTGTCAAAATCCTTGTAATGTACATAGATCACCCAGAGGGGATTTTTTTTATCCAACAAAAGTGGAGTTACTCTTTAAATACTCATTTGGCTAGGAGATAGAAATAAATAATTGCAAAGACGTTATTCCTCGCTTCCTTGGCAGTTTGCTTTTTTTCTAGTTGTTGGACACTCCAGGTTGGGGAGGACCTTCCCCTTAAAATGCAGGATTGCTGGTCCTGCATAAAGCCTTGTACACACTATCAGGTTTTTTCAGCCCGCTGGATTGAACGAAAAAAACCTGACAGCTTTGACATCAGTACAGCGATTTCCCCCACTGAGCTATTGTGTTCTGAAAGGGGGATGACCCCCCACCAGAACACTCCGGGTCAGCGCTCTCAGCCATTGTTGGTTTTCTAGCATGCTCGCCCAACTGAAGCCGGCCAAACAGCTGACTTCTGTCAGACCGGCTACCATACACACGTGCCGAATGTTTTTATTGAACCGACCAATGTCTCCTGACATTCGGCCCGTGTGTACTTGGCTTTATATGCAAGGATGACAGAGTGCTGAAACTAGCTGGGCAGCAAAGTGAAGTAACAGAGAGGAGTAAGCTTGTGGGAGCAAGGAATAGGGTAAGCATTTGTACCTATTGTTTTTCATTTCACCCATGCAGCATGGGGGTGGGGGACCCCTGCATTGGTATGTTTAAAGGCTGCCTGAAATTGGGCTTTAAGGTACATATAGATTTCAGTTGACTAATATAAGGAATTAAGGTTTTGAGTCATGCTAGTTTTAGGATCAGGGAATAGGGGGCTACAGTTATGCCGCGTACACACGGTCGGACTTTTCAGCTACAAAAGTCCGACAGCCTGTCCGACAGACTTTCGACGGACTTTCGACGGACTTGCGGCGGACTTGCGGCGGACTTTCTAACGAACAGACTTGCCTACACACGATCACACAAAAGTCCGTCGAATTCTTACGTGATGACGTACACCGGACTAAAATAAGGAAGTTGATAGCCAGTAGCCAATAGCTGCCCTAGCATGGGTTTTTGTCCGTCAGACTAGCATACAGACGAGCGGATTTTTCGACCGGACTCGAGTCCGTCGGAAAGATTTGAAGCATGTTTCAAATCTAAAGTCCGTCGGATTTGAGGCTGAAAAAGTCAGTTGAAAGTCCGGAGAAGCCCACACACGATCGGATTACCAGCCAGCTTTAGTCCGTCAGCGTCCGTTGGACTTTTGTAGACGAAAAGTCCGACCGTGTGTACGCGGCATTAGGTTTAGAAGAGCTAAAGAGACGGTGACACCTTGCCCATGCAGGGAAAAGTGACCGTGTATGTGCAAAGATCTTCCTCCAACCCCTCTATACCCTACTTGCCAGTGCCCCATAAATGTTCCTTTCTTCATCAGAGATGGTGACACTCTCTTTCACAGGTATAGGGCAGCATGTGACCTCCTTGTATGTGATAGTGTCTTGGGTTAGCAGTCACTTACTAGGCCCGAGCACTGTTACATGATCCAGAGAGTGATGCCACCAGTCCCCCAGGTCATTGACACTGGTAATTTTAGTGTCATCTGTGATGGAGTAAGGAGTAGTTAAGGTAGCACACACAAGGTGAATCAAAGAGGTTAGCTGGGCTCCTTTTAATGCCAAAAACGAACACACCGCAAATGCTAAGAAGGCTGAAAGAGCTATAAAGGAAAACTGAGTCCGAGGCGATTGTAAAGAGGAACTGTGGCTCACCCTGCATAATGGAATAGGGGTTTGACAATTCAACTTATGAATGCGTGGACTCATAAACCTGAGAACATATGTAAAAAAATGGACAAAGTAAAATCTGGGTTGTTGGGGGTCATAGTGTAACAAGTGTCAGTCCTAATGCTGACCTGAGTAAACTGAAATCTGATTAGTTGCTATAGGTTGCTGCACTTTGCATAATTTAATTTGATATTTTATTTTTTTTAAACCTGGCCTTTTTTGGCTGCCTATGGCTTCCGCCAGGTCTTTTTGGTTATTGTGTATGAATAAATGATGTTGGAAGAAAAAAGACTTAGGCTGGTCATAGATGGATCAAATCTTGGCCAGTTCAGCACGGACAGACCGGCATTCCAACCATCTATGGGCATGCTGATTGTACAACCAGCATGTCGGATTTTTACCGATTATTGCCAGTGGCAATAGCTCCGAAGGGATTCCCCCATCAACACTGACTGGTTGCAAGAAAGAAAATTGCATCATCTATAGCCTGCCTTACTTTCTCTGGACCTCCCTATTATTAATACCTGGGAAGTCATTTTAATTTTCAGGAATGATTCTGGCTAACATTAGGCAGAACCCATTGATGATAATAAGGGTCCACAGTATCAGTTCCTTGGTACCATATTCCTGGCATCTCCATTCAGATGGTACAAACACAGGTGAGGGTAGAGTACTGTATGCTAGTGCAGTTGGAGCAGTCTGATACGTAACTTCAACAAAAAATAATCAATAAAGCCAATTGGGAAATGGGAAAATATAGAAGAAAGAAACAGTGGTGGAACATCTGAGAAGCTATTCAGAAAAAATAGACCACAACAAAAAGTCCTATCTGCCTTTGGGTAACGGTTTTTACAATAAAGAAACGGAGGTAGGCATAGATGGCCCACTGCATATGGCATATGGTTTAAAGTGGTCTGCAAACCACAGATGTTTGAGACTTCCTGGTCTACATCACCATTCAAAAAGTTGCGCATCCCACCGGTGCAAAGACAAGGTCCTCTGGCTCCCAAGGCAAAAATGCCTCAGTGTGCCCCCTCTAGTTCATGAGCTGAGACATAGTTTCCACATCTGTCTGTACAATGGCTGGGCCAGTGCATGGTACAGAAATGACAGCTGCTGTATACTGGCCCTGGGGTTACCAATTTCTGGTCCAAGGACAACCATTACAGTTGGGAGGAGGTGTTGCAACATGGTTAAACCAGCATGATTTGGTCAGCATGATAAAAAAAGAATATTATTATATCTTCTTCTTGTTCTACAATCTGAAAACAAATGTATTTTATAACTCATCAAAACTGCAAATTTTATTTTGTGAATTGTCCCTATAAAAAGTTTGCTTACGAACAGTAAAAATGGGGTGAATGAAAATAAAAAGGGTTAAGATGGAGCAAAAATAATGTTTCATTAAAAAAAAAAAAAAGTGTGCCCAAAACAGGTGCCTCTGCCTCAGACCCGCCCTGTACAGACTTTGCTCACTATTGATGAGCTTTCCTGAGCACTGGAAAGGTTGTGAGTAAAAAAAGTGCTTGCTGTGTTGTAAGTAATTTGCGGGTCTTATGTTCTCTTGGGTATTGTATCACCAACTGACATCTTAAGTCTCTGAATTAATATGGTAACAAGACCTCCCATGCAGAGTGCTCTTCCCTCCTGCAGTGCCGTTTTCATATTTATTCCTGTACGCAAATGATTATATATGATTGATAGTGCAAACATACAAAATGCATAAAAATGCATCCAAAATGTATTTAATTGCGCCTGTCCTGTCCTTGACAAATTGAATTGTAAACTGAGACCCAGATGGAAGGTCTGATTCATCAATTTGTGGTAGCACATAAGGCATGCAAAAGTGGCTTCCCAGAAATAGAAAGGGAGATCTCTCAATTTACTTGCACGTAACTAAACATCATATGGACAAATGAAAAACTTAGAGAATACAGGCAAACCCACCGGGAAAGAGGCTTGTGATTGAATGCTTTTGTATAGTTTCTAACACTACACAAGTATGTCCTTATTCCACTTCCACAACCTTGTGCTCTGGTGATGGAAAGCCATACCCTTACATAGAGCAGGAAATAATATTTAATTACTGACCTACAATCATTTGGAAAGCTAATAACCTGAATGCTGCCTCAACTTGAACTCTGTGACTAATTTACTAAATTGCATTTTATTGTTTTTAAATCCTTGCCTCTCATGTTCCAGCCTGCTTGCCATACAGATCAACTCACTGATTTGTCTCTACAGAATTCTGCTCAACATTAAATACCTGTTTCATGTCAAGTGATGTTTAGATGGGGTCTGGTCTGCGATTGTTCTCTTCACTTCTGATTTGTGTTTATGAATTTGTAAAAGAAATTCAACAAGAGCACAATAATGTCCCTTTTCCCTTCCCATCCATTTGGTGATGTGCAACCTCTTACCAAGACCACCATATTGTTCCTTCTACCTTCCCATCAATCTGGGATAGTGCACACCTCCTACCAAGACCACCTTAATGTGCCTTCTTCCTTCCTATCATTCTGGGGATGTGCACATCCCTTACCAATAGCACCATAATGACCCTTTTCCCTTCCTGTCAGTCTGGGAAAGTGCACAACTCTTACCAAAACCACCATAATATCCCTTCTCCCTTCCCATCATTCTGGGGATGTGCACTACTCTTAACAAGACCACCGTAATGTCCCTTCTCCCTTCCCATCAGTCTCAGAATGTGCACACCTCTTATCAAGATCACCATAATGTCCCTTCTCTCTTCCCATCAATCTGGGGATGTGCAAACCTCTTACCAATAGCACCATGATGTCCCTTCTTCCTTCGCATCAGTCTGGGAATATTCACACCACTTACCAAGACCGCCATAACTTCCCTTCTCCCTTCCCATCAATCTGGGGATGTGTACACCTCTTACCAAGACCACCATAATGTCCCTTCTCCTTTCCCATCAATCTGGGGATGTGTACACCTCTTATCAATAGCAACATAATGTTCCTTCTCCCTTCCCATCAGTCTCAGAATGTGCATACCTCTTACCGAGACCACCATAATGTTCCTTCTCCCTTCCTATCAATCTGGGGATGTGTACACCTCTTACCAATAGCAACATAATGTTCCTTCTCCTTTTCTATCTATTTTGTAATGTGTACAGTATAAGTCATGACAAGACCACCATAATGTTCCTTTTCACTTCACATTTGTCTACTGATGTTTTTCATCAATTTTCAGCTAGTATTACAGGGAACTTATGAAGATGGGATACTACATTCACTTTTTCCCATCAGGAACAGAATAATGTGAAAAAAGTTATTTTTCTTTAAAGTTTACAAATCCAGGGTGGGAGAAGAAATAAAATCCTCTTTTTGTTGTGTACTCCCAGCATAGATACTTTGTATGGCATTCATGTGCACACCAGAAATGATTACTATGTCTTACACATCTGTGCAATTGTGACCCTCTCCTGGTGGTGCAAAGCAAGTTTTTCCACCATTTTTCACTGTGACAGACACTCTCAGGTTTTAACTTATTTAGCTAAAACCTCATTTTGACACGTGGGAGATGTGGCTTTGGAACAGAGATTTGGTTATATATGCACTGAAATATGCAATCATTGATCTTCTCAAATGACCCGAAAACTTAATTACATTGGGGTGCATTCCAGGCTGCCAAGACATACGACATGACTGACCTACGCAATCTGAAGTACGTTGCGTGTAATCAAATTTAGGCAGCCTGTGAGGAAATCACAAACATTCAATAATCTCCTGATTTCATCTTCCATTAATACCTCCAAGTCCTGTGCTTACGCTTCTCCTTAACACTGCTACATTTGTTTACTGCAATTAGATATTATTCCACTTTATTAGTTATCGTGTCAAACTTGTAATGATGAAGATATGGCTGCTTTCATTTAATGTATCCAAAAACCATAACGTTCTTTTAGTATACCATGGGGAATCACTGTTATTATGAAACCATGTAATTAAAGGGGTAGTCCATCCAAAACTGACATTAGGCAGACACTGGCTGGCTGAATCGATTACCAGCTTCTTCTTCTGTCTCAGAACTTTGGAATGAAGATCTGTACCTGTGTTGCCAGCTTGTTATTACAAGGAGATCTTAATATCCCTGTTAGATCCTCAATTCATTTAGTAGCAGATCCAGGGACTTTGATTTGGAGACTTGTGCAGCAGGAGATCCCAAGAGTTACAGTAAGGTAACTGGTAATTTAAGACTCCAGGGTCCAGCCTAAAAATAAAATTTGAGCTTTGGATGAACTTGGCACCTACAACATGTTTCACTTATTATCTCAAGATAGTTTGCTTTTCTGGGGCAGGAAATGCATGGTATGTCAATTCTATGTAAATGTTGGTAATAAATAAATACATCCTATGGCCAAAATATGTGAACATTTGACCATTACACCTATATGAGCTTGCTATCCCATGTAAAGGTCACCTCACTCCTTTGCTATTATAACGTCCTCCATTCTTCTGGGAAGGCTCTCCACAATATTTTGGAGTATGTTTGTGGGAATTTGTGTCCATCAGTCAAAAGAACATCTACGAGGTCAGGCACTGATATTAGATTTGAAGACCTGGCTTACAATTGGCATTACAACTCATCACAAAGGCTTTTGGTAGGGTTATTTTTACAGGACATTTGAGTTTCTCCACACCAAAATCCTCAAACCATGTCTTTATGGAGCTGGCTTTGTACACTTTGGGCACAGTCGTGTTGGAACAGAGAAGGGCCTTCTCAAAACTGTTCCCACAAGGTTGGATGCTAACAATTGTCTAAAATGTCTCTGCATACTGAAGCATTAAAGTGACTGTAAACCCTCACCTTGTAAAACAATGCATTCGTTTTAAAATGGAATTGAAAGGCAAAACATTTGTGTAGAGATATGTAAAAAAAAAATTATAAATACTTATTTCCCTTTTTAACAAGTGATCACAATCTCTCTGTTCTGTGCAGCTGCATGAGAGCTGGGGAAGGAAAAACAGCAGCACACCGATCTTCCCAGTGAGTGTGTGTGTGTGTTGGGTGGGTCTCAAGGCAAGTCTGAGCATTGGAAGAGAGCAGGCTGAGTTCCCAGCACAGCCAGAAAACAGACCACGAGGAATATGAATTGTTGGGTTTACATATTCTTTAACAAGACCCTTTATTTGAAAGACCTGAATGCAATAGTTTGAAAGGTTGTCCACATATTTTGGCCATATAGTTTAGGAAAGTATTTTGTGTTTATATGTATTCTGAGGAAAACAGAGCACTTATTACTATAGACTGGTAATTTATGAGTTAAAAAGAATAGTGGCTTTAAGAATCCTTGGTAAAAACTGTTCACAATGGTGGTTATGATCTGTGCCTATCTAATCACTCAAACAACTTCTTAGGATAACAGTTAATTTACTGGTGGTTGTAGCTAGATATTGGATGTCTTGCTTTAGTATGGCTAACATAAAGGATAACAGTACTTTTAAATGGTTGACACAAACTCTTATTGGGTGCTCTGTTTAAAAGATAGACATGGTTACACATTGATTATTTGTGCTAGACTCTCTCTGTATATTGTTTGTCCATTGTCCAGAGTTTTTCTGAAGGTTTTTCCATTGACTGACCGTGCTTCCTCTCTCCATACAAAACCATTCCGGTAACGTTCTAACATGTTTGTGCTCTTAAATGGCAGATGACTGACCGCAAACAATTAAAATTTGATTTTAGTTTATAGCAGAGCTGAAGACAACTTAAGAACTCATAGGTTTTACATTGATGTATAACTTGAATAATGGAACAGTGGAACCATGAAACAGGTTGCTAGGAAGTGTTTTCATAGTTCTGGCCAGCTACCACTCACAAATGGAAGAAATCACCACATTCTGGGCTGCAGCAATTTTTTACATTTATTAAATAGAGATGACCCCTGCTACCAATTAGCGTTACTAAACCCACAACAGTAAAATCAGTCTGGATATGCAGTAAAGCATGCTTGTTATACTCACTGTGGAACCTAAGGGGTTCATCCTCTGTATTGTGTAAAAAGGTGGTTTGATCCCGTCTTCTCTGATCCCTTCTTCCACAGTTCCCAATCTATCTGCTGATAGAACAGAGCCTCGGGGCACTCTGCACATGCTCAGTTTTGTGTGTATTACTAGAGAGTTTTTTTTTTTCATGGGAGAGTGCATGTGATCAGCACAGGGCCAATCAGCACTGTCCAGACAGAGCGTAAGGGGTCCTGCAGCCTCATAGGACAGTCAGAGGAGAATGAAAACTTCTCCTACAAACTTTAACCAGACACTGATAGAAGTCACAAGACTACTATATACTGCTGATGAGAAAAGGTATTTAACAGTTTATATTTACTAAAACTATTGCATTTCCATGTTCTGTGTACCGATATACTAATTGCAGGGTCCTGGGTTTAGTAACACTTTACCAAATAAAAAAAAGTTGCTTCAGCCTAGAGTGTGGTTATATGTTTCCTTTTTTGACTGATTTGAAAGAGTGCAATGAGCCAGACCAGCATCCTGTGATTTTGTGCAGTCTGTGATGAGCCACTCACCTTGGGTTGCATACATATCTTTTGTAGCTATTGTTATTCAGCTTGCTGGACCTTACTACCGTACTTGTCCATGGCACTTTGCATGGACAGAGAGCCACCACTAATGGGTCAATCCATATGTGATTGTTTTAGAAGTCCACAAGAGTCTTACCTGGTGTTTTAGGTGTGGAGTTCCTTGCATACACCATCTACAGGAACATCTCAAACCGAATACTAAAATGGACACCTTGAGAGGCTTGAGAAAGAGGCGTTATCACCTTGAAATGTGTACCCAAGCCCCCTTCCACGCTCCCAGTGTCAGATGTCCTCCTGGAATGTTCCCACGCTGTCAAACTAGCTCTGGTGTTTTAACTCTATTTGCTGCAGGTAGCTTCTTTTTAGACCTCTCTAGATTGCTGCAGTTCAGCCTGGATCCCTGAGATGACTTCCCTTGGTTTTAAGATATGCTTTCTTTCTTCTTACTAAATGTGAGTGCATTTTTTACTGTTTTTAATAATAAACACTGAGTTGCTACACTTTGCAGAGCCTTCTGGTGTCCATTTTACTCCATCACAGATAACCTTCAATATGATGAGGAGCTGCTCTGAGGCCAAGCAAGCTGTCATTATATGGACTTGTAAACTGTGTTTAGCCCATTTTTGAGGCTACTGGCACTGTTTGCACCATAAACTCATCTTATCAAACCAAATACTGCCAATGCCTATATAGAGGCTCTAGGCCTCCCACTATCAAGTACTGCCTCACAAAATATGGCAACAGAGAACACTATCCACCACTGAGAAGTGGAAAAGGAAGAGGATTGAGGCATTGCGGTGGGACATCTTGTGTTGTCTTGGCTATTGTAGGCAGATCCATGCTACAGATCAACTGGCTTTTGACTAAATTACCATAGGGAGTGTGTGCACATCTATGAATAGACTAAGAACATTGGATTTTAACCTCCACTGGAACAGAAATGAAAATAAACATAAAAGAATATTTACTATAAGCCATGCTCATATCAGCAAAAGAAAATCCTCTCATATATCATTACATTGTCATTACAATTCAGTGTAAGACAGTAATTACTATTTGTCTAGACAATACCATACAATACTGAATAGAATAGGATCCTTGGCATATTCATTGCTTATTTATTGTGCTCAGTGATACTGAGCCAAAGCTTCTAGTTGGATGGCTGAGATGTTTTAGAATTTTCTATTTAACTGATGAGTTCAGTTCAGCTTTTTACAATTCCAGTCCACTCGTTTAGTGGTACCAGCCCTCTAAATTTATAGGGTGTTAACTGTTTTTATTTACAAAGCACCTTACATAAACCAGAAGCCTTTGTTGCTAGAACAGCAATTTGAGGTATGTGCACAATGTGCGATTCTCAGTCTCAATCAGACAATAAAATTGAGAAGACAACACAACAGCAACTTGGGTGATCAGTTCCCTTGTAGAAGTTTTGACAGGGGGCAACAGCTAAAGTTGTAAACATATGGCCATTGAAAGTGTGGTATGTAACTAAGGTACAAGAAATGCCCACCAAAACCATGGCCTGAAAGATCATATTGATCTAAATGTTTCAAAGCACACAAACCACTAAATGCTGCCTGCAGAGTTTAGAAGGCACTGCGGACCTATTCACTTTTGTTGCCGGAAACCTCATTATGATAGTACTTGAAAGCCAAGAGAATTCAGCCAGTAGGGATGAGCCGAACACCCCCCGTTCGGTTCGCACCAGAACATACGAACAGGCAAAAAAATTTGTTCGAAAACGCAAACACAGTTAAAGTCTATGGGACACGAACATGAAAAATCAAAAGTGCTAATTTTAAAGGCTTATATGCATGGTATTGTCTTAAAAAGTGTTTGGAGACCTGGGTCCTGCCCCAGGGTACATGTATCAATGCAAAAAAAAGTTTAAAAAAACGTCAGTTTTTTCGGGAGCAGTGATTTTAATAATGCTTAAAGTGAAACAATAAAAGTGTAATATTCCTTTAAATTTCGTACCTGGGGGGTGTCTATAGTATGCCTGTAAAGTGGCGCATGTTTCCCAGGTTTAGAACAGTTTGACAGCAAAATGACATTTTAAAGGGAAAAAAGTCATTTAAAAATACTCACGGCTAAAATGAGTTGTCGGCCCGGCAATACATATAAAAGTTCATTGATAAACAGGGCATGGGATTCCCCCACAGGGGAACCCCCAACCAAAATTTTAAAAAAAATGCGTGGGGGTCCCCCCAAATTCCATAACAGGCCCTTCAGGTCTGGTATGGATATTAAGGGGAACCCCGCGCCAAAATTTTTTCAAAAAATGGCATGGGGTCCCCCCAAAAATCCATACCAGACCCTTATCCGAGCACGCAACCTGGCAGGCCGCAGGAAAAGAGGGAGGACGAGAGAGCGCCCCCCCTCCTGAACCATACCAGGCCACATGCCCTCATAATTGGGAGGGTGCTTTGGGGTAGCCAACTTGCAGGAGCGAGCGAGGAGGATTCAGTTCCTTTGCCATCGGAGATCACCTTCCCTCATGAGATACACCTACATAGTTATCTACCACCTTGAGGATAGCCGGGCGTTCCTGGTTCAGCCATCTGAGGATTCCAGTGTTCATTCTCATTGGTTGTTTACACAACACAAGCCCGTTTGACTCACAGAACATATGCTCTTGTGGGTTCAAATGCTCCGATAAGCCTCCCAGTTATCAGTGGTGGTACTTCTCACTTTAGTTACATATTCTGTTCACGGTTGGGACATTCACACAAAGTTCTGAATATATTTTTATTTCACGTTGAACTTTGAACCGCACTTTGAAAAATTTTCACTTGTATTTTTCCTTGGATATTCATCACTAGTTATAGTGTTTAATGTTTTTGTATATGTCTTTTTAATCTTCAGTGGTAATTATTTGGGTTTAGTACCCTCTTTCTGATACACCTGTTAAGTCACGTGTTACGTAAACGGGTGACCCCGCCCCCCCTCACACCATGGGGAAAGCCATAGGGAAGTGGCCCCGCCCTCCGTTATATAAGAGCTGTCACCTGAACAGAAGCGTCACACAGTGGGAGACTCCCATTGAGGCGAATCGGAGGACGAAGCGGAGAAGAAGAAGCCGGACAAAGATGCTGGACGAGAAGACCGGAGGAAGAAGCGGAGGAAGATAGAGGAAGAAGTGGGGGAAGAACAAGATGGAGGAAGAAGAAGAACACCAAAGGAAGACCAGAAGAAGATGGAAGAAGAAGCGGGAAAAGAAGAAAACATTAATAAAGGAATTGTCAAAAACCGTCTATTGTCTTTTTTTAACATTTTTGACACTTTTTTTGTGAAATGGTAGGGGTACATTTGTACCCCATTACCAATTCACACGGGGGGGCAGGATCTGGGAGTCCCCTTGTTAAAGGGGGCTTCCAGATTCCCATAAGCCCCCCGCCTGCAGACCCCCACAACCACCGGGCAAGGGTTGTGGGGATGAGGCCCTTCTCCCCATCAACATGGGGACAAGGTGCTTTGGGGGGGTTACCCCAAAGCACTCTTACAATGTTGAGGGCATGTGGCCTGGTACGGTTCAGGAGGGGGGGCGCTCTCTCGTCCCCCCCTCTTTTCCTGCGATCTGCCAGGTTGCGTGCTCGGATAAGGGACTGGTATGGATTTTTGGGGGGACCCCAAGCCATTTTTTTAAAAATGTTGGTGCGGGGTTCCCCTTAAAATCCATACCAGACCTGGAGGGTCTGGTATGGATTTTGAGGGGGACCCCCACACCATTATTTTTTACATTTTGGCGTGGAGTTCCCCTTAATATTCACGTTCCCCTTAATAGCCCCCTAATACAGCCAACTCATGTTCGACCCGAACATGAAGCCCATCCCTAGCAGCCAGTATTACCATATAGGCACTAGGTGTGCTTATACATCCTCATCCACAACATATACACAGAGTTACTGATTACTGTAAAACACTCATAGGCCTCTGTTTTGGACAAAAGGGAGGATTGCATTAAAACAAAACATTTACAATATTACTACTTGGGGTTTCCCTTGACTGGCCACCATCGAACATCAACCATACCTATTCGCGCACAGCACAGGTGACCATGTAAGGCCTGCAATGCACACTTGCACAGTCAGTGACAGTCAGCAGCAGTATGCCGGCGGAGCCGCGGAGGCTCGTGGTGTGGCACTGGCTGCGGCCGCCACCGGTGAACAATATGATTCATCCATCAAATCAGCTGGGCCGGCCTGCACCCTCCCTAGGCAGCAGTACACCCCATAGGCGGCTGCCTAGCGGGAGCGCTGGCCCTGTGTACAAGCCAAGAGTTCTTCCAAACCCTTCAAACTATGTCTGGTTTTGTAAACAGTGGCACAGTCATTTTGGAACAGAAAAGGGCCTTCAACAAACTGTTACCACAAGGTTGAATGCACACAATTGTCTAAAATGTCTTTGCATGTGGTGTCTTTGTATGCTGTGGCATGAACAATACTCTTCTCTGGAAACACCCTAAAGTCTCGTACACACGATCGGATTTTCCGCAGACAAAACCTCGGACTTTTGTCCGAAGGCGTGTGCCTGGATTTTGTCTTGCATAGAAACAGGCAAGGAATCGTGCTTTTCAGTTTGCGCTTTTCAGTTCGTGCTTTTCAGTTTGCGCTTTTCAGTTAGTTTCTGAACGCCCGTTCGTCAACCAGACATGTTGCAGAATCGGAGGAGATAACTTGTTATTTATTATTGGCCTTGGAGTTATTGCTTTGACCCAAGTCCAGTCCAGGAACAGGAGGAGAAGGAGTTTTTGGACCAAAAATTGGTCCGTCATCTCCAGATGACGGACCCCTGCTTTCACAAACTCTTGGCATTGTTGACCCCCTATATTAAGAAGCAGGACACATGCATGAGGCTTTTATTTTATTTTTTGGTGGAATAATAATGATTTGAGTTGTTATATTTTCTATATTTTTGGATGCATAGAATGCACTTTTTGGTTAAGTTCTATTGGCAGATAGCATGAATAATTTTATTTGTTTTCTTTTTTTAATGCACAATAAAAAAAATGTGGAGAATAATACTTGGCTGTGTGTTTTTCTTCAAATGACAGTTTGGGAGTAGGCAGTTACATTTAAAAAAAATACAATGTAAAATTAACACCAACATAGTTGTATCTTTGAACATAAAAACTACGGGATAATGGTGTTGTGGTAACTTGTCCAAAAAAAAAGCATAATAATATTATTCTTGCTATCACTAGAAAAAAAATCCTTTGAAAATTTGTTTGCAATAACTCCATCAGTATCACCAGCAAAGCAGCTTCATTATTATCCAATTAAAGAAGAAGAGAATGTGCGCTGCATTTCAAGATTTTATAATTTGCCACGTCACAAATGTTAATTCTCCATTACGAACGCTAGTTTACAAGATCGACCGCTTCCGGCTCGTCCTTGCTTGCGAGCATACATGTTTGTACTTTGGAATTTTGTCCGACTGACTTGTGTACACACGCTCGGAAAATCCGACAACAGACATTTGTCTGAGGAAAATTTTAAAACCTGCTATCCAACATTTGTCCGCGGGAAAATCCGACAACAATTGTCCGATGGAGTGTACAAACGGTCGGATTTTCCACCAACTGCCTGTCATCACACAATTCCAGTCGGAAAATATGATCGTGTGTACGAGGCTTAACTCAGTAATATGGAGGGGTGTCCACATACATTTGCCATACAGAATTTAAGTCTATATAGGACAATTTGTGATCCTAATGTTATTGGTGATCAGAAATATTTCTTACCCTTGGAAATTCAGGAAACTCCGAAGGGTATCAGGGTACACTACCCATCGGAGAGTACTTATGTCATTTTGTATTTTATGATTTTTTTGGTGTTTTGTTTTTTGTTTGATGTATGTAGGTATTGTGCAGATGTTTATACGTCTTTTTATCTATGATCACATTATCTAGATTTATATTTAATAAATTAAAGATATTTATTCTGATATCAGAGTTGATGGTCTTTCAAAGTCCTGATAAGGGGGTATTTCTCTTTGTTCTATTGCACCAGGGATGGGACCACCACACTCTTCATCCAATATGGTAGAGGTCTCCTTCTCTTCTTCAGGAAACTCCAAAGGGTTCCAAGATTTTTTTTTTCTGTATGTAAGCGGCCAGGCTCAAAACAAAGCATTAAAGGGACTCTGGAGGTTTTGCATGTACTTTCTTCCATTCTTTACTATGGTCAGGACAGAAAAACGACATTCATGTGTCATAAATCTCTTTAAATAAGAACAAACTGGTGTAATTAAATAACTTTTTGTGTTACCAAAACCCTTGTCACCTTGCGTTGGACGAGTCATTGTTGTCACATTCATAACACTGAAAGGCAATTGTCAGAAGACCCCCAGACCATCACAGATTAACTGACCCACTGGTCAGGGCACCTGCCCTCTTGCCAGGATAAAAAATAAAAGGTCGTATAGAAAAGTCATCTTGTAAAAGAATAGCCCAAAATACAGCAGTGAAAGGAAAAGTCACTGAAAGGTTAGGTGGTGAAAGGAGAGATGGGAATTTAAAGCAGTAGCCACAGAGACAAAGGGGAAGGTGACACGATTAGAGACAAGCGTCAATTTGAAGAGAAAAGGCAAGACTGCTCAGGATCCTCTGGGATTTGTGAACTTGATAAATGTCTGCTATTGTGATTTGACCCGATCCCTTAGGGAGCCATTGTCTTAACATCTCCCTTAATTTTGTGCAGCAGCTTGTAACTTAGTATGGTTATAAAGAATGAGTCAATACAGTGAGTTAACAAAAAACAGTTGACATACTAAAAACTTTATATATTAAAAAAAAAAATGCATTTTAGAATCTTTATTAACATTACATAATGTTCACTTATTTCTTTATTTCTTTTAGAAATGAACTCAAGCTATCTTGGTATCAAAGTTTAAAACTAAAGCACTTCCAGTCTAGAAAACATATAAAGAAAAACTAATGTTGTAAAGCGCTGCGCAAATTGTCGGCGCTATATAAATCATGTATAATAATAATAATAATAATAATAATAAAGAAAACATTATATTTTACATTCCTTCTAATACTTTAAAGTGGAACTTTACTTTCTCAATTAACATTGACTATTTTTTATTATACTTATGCTGCTAGCATTAGAAATAGATAAGAAAGTATATTGTATATATTTGTATTAACCTTTTTTTTTTTTTTTACATTTCTCCCGTTATTTCTGGTTTCCAGGCCTAGGCAATGATGTCATACATCTCAGGAGTCTTCAGAATGGAACGAGGGGTTTTCTCAGCTAAGCACACCTCCCTGCATGTATGCCTGAGCTAAGGGCAGATGGAATCCAGGAAGTAAATGCTGCATTAAAGTGGATTGTAAAGTCTTGTTTTTTTTTCCTATAAAAATAACAAACATGTTATACTTATCTGCTCTGTGCAGTCGATTTGCACAGAGCAGCCCGGATCCTGCTTTTCTTAGGTCCCTCTTTTGTGATCCTGGCCCTCCCCCTCCTGTTGAGTGCCCCCGCAGCAAGTAGCTTGCTATGGGGGCACCTAAGCTGAGTCACAGCTCCCTGTGTCCATTCAGACACAGAGCCCAGACCTGGCCCCGCCCCCTCTCTCTCCTCTGATCGGCTAGCTGACTTTAATTGACAGCAGCAGGAGTCAATGACACCACTGCTGTGTCTCAGCCAATCAGGAGGAAGAATCTCGGGCAGCTGAGACACTTGTGGACATCGCTGGACAGAGAGGGACCTCAGGTAAGTATTAGGGGAGCTGCTGCGCACAGAAGGCTTTTTATCTTAATGCATAGAATGCATTAAGATAAGAAAAACCTTCTGACTTTACAATTCCTTTAATTATGTGCTCTTACTCAAGATGGTTAGAGGTGGTTTTTCAAAGTGATTTCTTAGCAAAATAAAGCATGGAGACATGGATGAAGAGGTGAGTTTGCTTTGAATATTAAAAAGGAATTAACCACTTGCCGACCGCGCTATAGCCAAATGACGGCTACAGCGTGTCTGGCCAGTTCTGGGAGGGCGTCATATGATGTTCACCTGTGATCACGCCTTCTGAGGCACGCTCTGTGATCGCTGTGTCCACAGGACATAGCTGATCACAAATTGAGGTAAAGTAAATTGATTGCAGTAGTCACCACGTGATCAGCTGTGTCCAATCACAGCTGATCACAATGTAAACACAAGCCAGTTCTCACCATTCCTTTCCTCACGCTGACAGCTGAAAACAGGTCACAGGATTGCAGAATGATCTGCACTCCTGTGATCTACAGGAGAAGTACAGCCAAATGAGCTTTGGCTGTTCTTCTTTAATGATCATAGGCAGTATATCTGCAGAGTAAGCTGTGTGGCATTATTGTAAAAGGCCGTAGATCCGACACCTGTCTTTGCACAGAGATCCTGCTCTACTACCCATTTTACCTGCCAGGATATTACAGCGAAACTTCAGCTATGAGTGACCGCCCCAACACCCACCCCTAAACCGATTCATCCGATCCCTGACATCCCATCCTCCAACAATCACCCCCCCCCCCCCCCACCTCCTATCCAAACCCACAGAAAAAAAAAATCTATACATACCTTTATCCTGCCTTCCTCTAACTAGTTTTGGTAATGTCATGGGAGCTTCCTCTTCTTTCTGAGCAGTGGTGGAGGATGGACATTCCTCCCAGACTGAGCAGTACTCATGTAATCAGTCCTGGAGTACTCAGAACTCAGGCTATGTGATGACGCACCCTTCATGGGGTTCCAATGACAGGCAGGGATCTCATGGGCAGAGTGTTGTATGTATCGTTTTGTCCAAAAAGGGCAACAAAGCTCAACCAAGGAGGAAGCTGGGGACAGCGTTGGAGGGTGGAGAGGGTAACTAAAGCTTGGGGACTTTTTACTAATAATAGTTATTCAAATTTTCTAAGAAAAAAAAAAAGAAAAGAACTTTCATATTTTGACTCAGGCCAGAGCACCCACTGCCATTTTTTCTGTACCCCAGTTCTTATGTTTTCATGCACAGACAGGAAATGGAAACAAGGCTAAGCAACTTAACTATACACGAAAACATAGGAACTGGGGTGCAGAAAAATGGCAGCAGGTGCTCTGGACTGATAAGTCAAAATGTAAAATATTGGGCTGTAGCAGGAAGCCGTGTGTTTGTGAATGGATGGAGAATGGTATAATAATGAGTGTCTGCAGGCAACAGTGAAGTATGGTGAAGGTTCCTTGCAAGTTTGGGGCTGCATTTCTGCAAATGGAGTTGTAGATTTGGTCAGGATCAATGGGGTCCTCAATGCTGAGAAATACAGGCAGATACTTATCCATCATGCCATACCATCAGGGATGAGTGCGATTGGCCCAAAATTTATTCCGCAGAAAGACAACGACCCCAAACATGCAGCCAATGTCGTTAAGAACTATCTTCAGTGTAAAGAAGAATAAGGAGTCCTGGAAGTGATGGTTTGGCCTCCACAGAGCCATGATCTCACCAACATGGAGTCTGTCTAAGATTACATGAGGAGACAGAAGGATTTGAGGCAGCCTACATCCACAGAAGATCTGTGGTTAGTTCTCCAAAATGTTTGGAACAACCTACCTGCCGAATTCCTTCACAAACCTGTGTGCAAGAGTGCAATGCTGTTTTGAAGGCAAAGAGCGGTCACACCAAATATTGATTTGATTTGGATTTCTCTTCTGTTCATTTACTTTCCATTTTGTTCATTGATAAAAATAAACTATTACCAATTCTATTTCTGATTGCATTCTTAATTTACAGCATTTTTCACCTAAAACCTTTGCACTGGACTGTATATATATATTGGGGGGGGGGTGTATATTATTTTAAAGTATGTTGTTATTAGTTGAATGTACACATCTGGAAGATAAAGTAGCTCCGATCATGAAGGGGTTAAGGTAGAATTAGGAAACGTTTCAGAAAAGGAACTGTATTGCTACAGATGGAGTACATATCTGGTTCTTGTAAGTAACTCTGTTTACTGGAAGTCAGGCTGGTGTATGTAGAGTGTATTATACTGTATATGGGTTATCACACAGGTGCCATCAGTTAAACTGCTGAACATACCACAGCAGGTGTGTTGTCTATGTGATATGTGATAAAAAGGAACAAAGTTTATAGCCGGCAGAAATGAAACTGTACAGTGGAAGAGATAGCTTCATGTGTACTACCACTTACATTCAGGGCCCATTCACACTTGGACGTTGTTGCAACACACACTATAATGCATGCATTAGCCCACATTGCCACAATGCATGACAACACGTCCGGTGTGTTGAGGTGCCATTCATTAAGAATGCCACCCCCAACACATTATACAGTAGAGACCAAAGCACAATGCATCATAGCGCAGAATTTATTGAAAAAGGGGGCATGTACATTTTTTCCATCCATTGCGATCCATATGCAGCCCATTCAAAATGGGGCTGCCTTAGCACAATGCACACCACAACACACACTAATAAATGTGCATTAACACATCACAAAGAAAAGCTTAAAGCCCAATTCTGGGCAAATTATGGGCTGCACCAGCACTGCAGGGGTTAATAGCACATTTTGTCTAAGGGAGAGGGGATACAGTTTTACCTACCCAATCCCCCACTCCCTCGGCAAGAGGGGCTCCCCCGCGATCCAGTGGTGGACTGTTCCTTGGCATCCTCACGTCCAATTCAGGTCAGACAGGTGGAGAATGGGGGTGGAGACGCTGCTGGGTCCGGTCTAGCAGTGGGGGAGGAGCAAAGGATCAAGTATCTACTTTCATTGTTCCCCTACACAAGCAATTGACCCTTGCAGTGTGGGAACCCCCCCAGAGTTTGGCTTTAACCACTTGACTTCCGCTCTATAGCCGAAAGACGGCTACAGCACGGACCTCAAAAATGCCAGGAAGGCGTCCATGTACGTCTATGTCCTCCTGTTCTCGGCTGATCACAGAGGGCACCATTACCACGTGATCAGCTGTCAGCCAATGGCAGCTGATCATGGAAGTAAACAGAAGACGATCACCGACTTTTTTTCTTCTTCAAGCTGTCAGCGTGAAGAAAAGAATAAAGCCGGTAAACGGCTTCTGTTAGAGTGACATCGGTCCCCTAAGTGCCCACCAGTACTGCTAATCAGTGCCCATCCGTGTTTCATCATCAGTGCCACCTAATCAGTGCCCACCAGTGCCACCTATCAGTGCCCATCAGTGTTTCATCATCAGTGCCACCTGATCAGTGTCCATCAAAGCCACCCATCAGTGCCACCTCATGAGTGAAGGAGAAAAATTACCTGTTTGCTAAATTTTATAACAAAATATGAAAAACGTTTTGTTTTTTTTGGGGGGGGGGTTTGGTATTTTTTTTATTTGTTCAGCAAAAAATAGAAAGCCCAGTGGTGATTTAATATCACCAAAAGAAAGCTATATTTGTGGGGAAAAAATTATAAAAATTTAATTTGGGTACAGTGTTCCATGACCGCCAATTGTCATTCATAGTGTGAGAGCGCTGAAAGCTGGAAATTTGCCTGGGCAGGAAGGGGGTATAAGTGCCCAGTAAGCAAGTGGTTAATGGGGTTGTAAACCTTTGTGTTTTTTCACCATAATGCATCCTATGCATTAAGGTGAAAAAACACCTGGCAGTGACTCTGTGCAAAACGAGCTGCACAGTGGAGGTAAGTATGACTATGACATGTTTGTTATTTTTAAAAAATTTAAAAAAGGCCTTTACAATCACTTTAAGTGTAAATGGGATATCATACATTTTACTGACAATAATTTTGGACTGAATGTCCAGATTTCCTGCACAACCAGTGAAGAGGAGCGGCTTCAGACGACTGGTCATGCTGGAAGCCTGTAGAACCAAGGAATAAGGTAAGTAACTCTGTGGGGTTGATTTACTAAGGGCAAATAGACTGTGCACTTTGCAAAGTGCAGTTGCATTCTGCAAGAGCAGTTGCTCCAGAGCTTAGTAAATGAGCAGAAGCTCTGCTGACTTCCATCATCCAATCATGTACAAGCAAATATGCTGTTTTTTTTATTTTCCTTGCACGTGATTGGGTACTCTTTGCAAAGTGAAGCCGTACCTCATTTACTAAGCTTTGGAGCAATTGCCCTTGCAGAGGGCAACTGCACTTTGCAAAGTGCACAGTCTATTAGCCTTTAGTAAATCAACCCCTGTGTATTACATGCCCCTAGTCAATTGACTGGAGTGTAGCTTTAAATTTAAAGTAAAAGCATGGGTCACAGGAAATGCCTGCATAAAGAAAACCTGTCACCATCAATCAAAGTTGTAAAGCAACAGAAAAAAAAATGTATTTTACATGTTTACTAGCAGTGATTTTCCTTTCCATTTATTTATTTTTTATTCAATTGCAACATGTCTCTGAACTTGACACTGATCACCAGTAAAGGGGGTTTGAAATAGCATAGTCTCAGACTACCAATGTGGGGGTTACTACTGCATTCACTGACACCAATGCTGAGGGTTATTATTGCAGTCACTGACACCAGTGTTGGGTGTTGTTATTATGGTCACTGACACCAATGGGGGGGGGGGTTGTTATTGTTGTCACTGACACCATTGCTGGGGATTATTACTACGGTCACTGACACCAATCCTGGGGGGTTAGTATTTGAGAATGGGGCCTACTTTATTCCCACTTTCCCTTCAGTGTGGTTAAAAAAAATATATAGCAGGACTGAAATTTGTGGGTGTTGAGGTGCATTACAGGCCATTAGTTTTAAATAGGCTGCCTAACTCAATGCAATGTACTTCAACTCATTGCTATTGTGCAACCTTCTGAAAGTATCAGGGGCCAGATTGGAGGCCGCCTATAATTTTCAAGTCGATCACACATGCTATAGAGTGTTACTTGAGTGACAGCTGTGAATATGCTGGTGCTGCTGACATCACATCAAACATGGTGGCACCCAACAGCAGTCTCAGGGCTTTTGGATGTCTACACATCAGAGGTTTTTACAGGTAAATAACATGCATAAAAATGTTAATAGTCTTGTAGGATGGATGCCTACATCAGTGTTGGTTTTAGTTAGTGGCTGGCCTAGGCTGAGGAAGGGGGGAGACAGTTAATTTGTGTGACGTGGTTTCCAGGCTTTTTGGTTCCAGTCTACCCACTGGTGATATCAATTTGGGGAAAGGCTTGGTTTGAGGCCTTTTGGGCCACTAGCAGGACATGCTGTGACTTCTGTGGAGGAGGAGGACTGCTGCTCCTTGCAGTCTGTCTGAGGCACTGAGGATCGACCAACACTCAGAGGACGCCAATATGGACTACTACCTTTCTGAGGTATGAATGGGCAGCCAGCTAGGGTTAGTTAGTGATATTCTTAAGCTAATGTTCATCTTGGACTGTAATGCTGAAAGATTTTAGGTAAAGTTGTATCATTTGTTCTGAGTCTGGTCTGAAATTATTCAAAGGGGTGCATGTTGGTTGTGGTGTATTCAAAGAACTTAGGTCAGTAAGGACATGTTGGGTATGAAGCAAAGCCACTACAAAGGCTTTACTAAGCAAGTCAAGGAGGAGGAGTAATGTATTTGCTATGGTGAACTAAGGACTAGTTCAAGGTACATTGCAGCCAGTCGTGAAGCGTGGTACCTTGTATAGGCGACGGGTCTTCCCCTAGCAAGGGGGGGGGGGGGTTGATGTCCTGGCTACCTCCCTAGTAGCCAGTTTCCAGTAGCATCCGGAACCTAACCCACATTATGGAGATCCATGACCTGGTCATTTGGGTACGGGAGTAAATTAGTTAAAAATTGCACACATGGGGTCCACGCTAGGTACCAGAGGTATGCTGAACTGGTGGAGAGGGCATGGGCTCAGCAACGTCCCTCCTAGTTGCAACATACATCAAGGTAAAGTGTGTAGTGACACTGGACAGAGCTTTTCAGAGAAACTCTGTATTTTTATTACTGTACACAGGGTCTACGGCTCATCTCTAATGCCGCGTACACACAGGTGGACTTAGACGGACTAGTTCCGGCGGACTTTGATGGACTTTCCGACGGACTTTCGAATGAACGGACTTGCCTACACACGATCAACCAAAGTCCGACGGATTCGTACGTGATGACATACGACCGGACTAAAATAAGGAAGTTCATAGCCAGTAGCCAATAGCTGCCCTAGCATAGGTTGGACTAGCATGCAGACGAGCGGACTTTTCGACCGGACTCGAGTCCGTCGGAAAGATTTGAAACATGTTTTATTTCTAGGACTGTCTGACTTTTGGTAAAAAAAAGTCCGCTGGAGCCCACACACGGTCCAATTGTCCGACGGAGTCAGGTCCGTCGGCCCTAGTCCGTCGAAAAGTCCGCTCGTGTGTACGCGGCATAAGCCGAGGAACCGCCGTAATGTTTGACTTTCACATGACCTCAGTCCCTACCTTGTCATGGGCAATGATGAGCGCGTGCACAGTGAAAGGTACCCCCACGTGCAGGGCGAGTAGGCTCCGCCCACAATCTTCTGGGAACATTTTTCTTAAAACGAATGATCTGGTAACAGGGTCTCTTTAACCGCTTGCCGCCCGCCAGCTGTCATATGACGATCAGGCGGCGCGGCTCTCGTTCTGGGAGGGTGTCATATGACCCCCTCGCTTTCCCTACCCACCAGGGGGCGCGCGCGTGCCGCCGACGGCAATCTCGCGTGCCCGCCGTGTCACTGGGCACCCAATGCACGTGTCTGGCGGCCACGATGTCCGCCGGGCACACGCGATTGCCGGTAACACGGCAGGATGTGGATCTGTGTGTGTAAACACACAGATCCACGTCCTGTCAGAGAGGAGAGGAGACCGATCTGTGTTCTCAGTACAGAGCAACACCGATCGGTCTCTTCCCCTTGTGAGTCCCCTCCCCCTTCAGTTAGAAACATTCCCTAGGAACACAGCTAACCCCTCGATCACCCCCTAGTGTTAACCCCTTCCCTGCCAATCACATTTATACAGTAATCACTGAATTTTTATAGCACGGATCGCTGTATAAATGTCAATGGTCCCAAAAATGTGTCAAAAGTGTCCGATGTGTCCGCCACAATATCGCAGTCACCATAAAAATCACAGATCGCCGCCATGACTAGTAAAAAAATAAATAAATAATATTAAAAATGCTGTAAATCTATCCCCTATTTTGTAGACGCTATAACTTTTGCGCAAACCAATCAATATACGCTTATTGCGTTTTTTTTTTTTACCAAAAATATGTAGAAGAATAAGTATCAACCTAAACTGAGGAAAAAATGTGTTTAAAAAAAATAAAAATAAAAAATTGATATTTATTATAACAAAAAGTAAAAAATTTTGTTTTTTTCAAATGTGTCCCTCTTCTTTTGTTTATAGCGCAAACAATAAAAACCGCAGATGTGATCAAATACCACCAAAATAATGCTCTATTTGTGGGGAAAAAATAATAAAAAATTTCATTTGGGTACAGTGTTGTATGACCACGCAATTGTCATTCAAAGTGTGACAGCGCTGAAAGCTGAAAAATGGCTTGAGCAGGAAGGGGGTTAAAATGCCCTGTATTGAGATGGTTAAATTTTCTCTTTTGAGTTTTTTCCCCTAAATGCCCTTTAATTCCAAACCTTATACGTTTTAGTGTTTGAATTCAACCCTATCATATTATATAAGGTTTTTCTGGGGACAGATAGGACTTTAAAGGAGTTGTAAAAACAGAAGGTTTTTTTAAATCTTAATGCATGCTATGCTTTAAGATAAAAAGCAGTCTGTGTGTAGCAGCCCCCCTAATACTTACCTGAGCCCCGTCTTTGTCCAGCGATGTCTACGAGTCCCTCGGTTGTCCCTGACGCTCCCTCCTGATTTTTTTTTTTTTAATAGCACCTATAGCACAGGCACTATTTAGTCAAAGCTTTTTTTTAACATTGTTCCCCTTACCTGCATAGGCAGCTTTTTGAAAAAAGGTGGATTAACCCTTTAACTTCTTTACTGTGACAGTGGTCACATGATCGCTAATCCTTCCTGCCCCCCGGGTATTCCAAATTATTTAAAGAAATGGCAGGTTGGGCAGAAAGGGATTAAAGATAAAACAGGAAGTGTGAATAAACCTCTCCAAAGTAAGAAGAAATCCCTGCTGGCACCAGAGTAGATGTTCCCACTGGAAGATTTCCTCCACTCCTGCTCTGGAAATAACTGTACATTTTTGGATGTCAATTCACTTTCCACTTTTGTAAGGTTTTTTTTTGCATTCTCCATCAAAAACAATTGTTTTTGGCCAGTGAGGGCTTTGTCATAGACATTAGACCATCTTCCAGGTTGACAGACTGTCATGTAAAGTCTAATGCCGTGTACACATGATCGCACATTCCGACAACAAAATCCATGTTTTTTTTCCAACGGATGTTGGCTCAAACTTGTCTTGCATACCCACGGTCACACAAATGTTGTCGGAAATTCCAAACGTCAAGAACGCTGTGACGTACAACACGTACGACGAGCTGAGAAAAGTGAAGTTCAATAGCCAGTGCGGCTCTTCTGCTTGATTCCGAGCATGCGTGGAATTTTGTGCATGGGAATTGTGTACACACGGATTTTGTTGTCGGAAAAATTTGAGATCCAGATCTCAAATTTTGTTTGTCAGAAATTCCGACAAAAAAAATGTCCGATGGAGCCTACACATGGTCGGAATTTCCGACAACAAGCTCTCATCGAACATTTATTGTCGGAAATTCTGACCATATAAGGGCACCTAAACTGTAGCCTAAAACTGGCCATACATTAGTATATTTTTGAACGAGCGTTAGTGCGAAAAATGATTTGAAAATTCTCAGTACGTTCAACAATTTGACAAATGTTGTTCGAAAGTATTTCAAAATTTTCTTTGCTTTTAACATTTGATTTTGGAACAAATGGACTTTTATGGAAGGAAAATTACATACACGCTTAGAAGTTAGTTTAGAATTTCTAAGCTCCTTTGAATTTTCTTGTCACTCAAGTCGATTTGACCCCACTAACGATTAGAAAATCTAACAAAGTTCTTGAAATTAAAATTTTTTAATGTGTTAGTGTGTAACCACTTTTGGTCTTGATTATTTTGCATTTAGTTCCCTGTATATGAAAACCCAAGCAAATATAGGCCCCTTTTAATATCAGAAGTGCAAATCACATGCAGTCTATGCAAAAATTAAAAAGTAAAAGTGAGTAATTTTACTGTACAAAGTGTACAGACTCTTGAGATGAGTGAGCCCAGGTAGAGCCATTCATAAGCCCGGCGGTTTGTTTACACTTTGCATGAGTTTGGCCGTTGATGAGACAAAGCCCTAAAGGAAACATGTACTTCCTTTCATACTAACTCATTATGGAAGATGCAGAGATATCAGCAGCTGGTCCCATTCTTCTAAAAGCTATTCTATATCTGTGCAGAGAACTCTTTGTATGTTAAAGTGGAACCCTAGGCAAATAAAAAAATACAGATTGTAAAATTAATGCCATATTTCTTATTTTCTTTTCCAAAAATGTTTTATTGTTAGTTTTTAAGAAACGTAATGTAATGGTAGGAGAATTCCAAGATTGGGCTAATGCAATGCATGCACCTATGAACACGAAAGAGATCAACCTTCGTACATGTCTCGGAGCCTCTAGAATTGGTTGGCCCAACAGGGCTAGTTGCTGGGTCTTTTTTAGATTTGTTCCTGTCAATGAGTATAAGAAATTGTGCACACAAATCCAAAATCTGCAAACTTTTGGGCAGTCCCACCAAATATGGAGGAATGAGCCTTCCTGTCTACAACCTCTAAAGCACAGAGAGGAGGCTCTGGGAATGCAAGAGGCCAACCTCGCTGGAACCATATACCATCTGAGTAAAGCTTTGTAGTTAGCCACTATGATAGATGCATACAGTAATTCGTATTTTTATCTTGGAATACCTTTTCTTTCATCAAATGCCAGACAGAAGGATGGCATCAGAAAACAACTGGGCCTGGTTCTGGTGTCACCATTGCAGAGAAAGTGCTGGGCTCTTACAGCTGCAATTACCTTCCGCAGTCTGGTGACTCGTGCCTTTTTAAATAATACAGTGATGATCTGCAGTTGTACACCAGTGTTGTGTGGATAATTGTGATGAGCCAATGTTGGCTGTGGATCCTTTGGGGCTTCCTCTGGTCTCAATTACATGGTGGGAGCAAAGAGGGGAACACGGAGGAATGGCATCTGACAGAGCCATTGGGATCCAGATGCTGAGATTCTGGGTTGCCTCTAGTTAGAATATTAAGAGGAGAGTCCAGACATTGGCTCCAACTTAAGGGACCTATAGTGCTGTGTGCAGTGCTATCATTTGGGAAAGTAACCATGGTACCCATAGCAGGGATGGTCAGAACATCCCTCTATGTAGAAAGACAGTGTGCCATAATAGGGACAGTGCAATTGCCATAAGTGAGACAACACATCCTCTCCAAGTGACAGCAATATTTCCATTGTCTAGATCCCTCCAACCCTGATAGATGCACATTGTCACCTGGCATTATCAAAATGCCTAAACAAACCACCAACCTGTGATAGACAGCCTGCCATGCATATAATGACTTTTACTGACATTTATCCGCTGATGCATGTCACCAGTCATTAAAAATTCCAGTATGTATGGGTATGGCGGGAGTACATGATATCAAAATTGCCTCCTCACAATGCATTGTCTATGGCTTTTGCTCCCATTTGGCACACTCTATTGACAAAGGGTTTCCCATACAGAGTCAACAATTCCCAGTACTGCAGTGCTGATGGGGAGAGAGAATTGCCCAGTGTCTAGAGTAATAACTCATTTAATGTAAAGGTTGTACTCTTTTATTTAAAGGTAATGGATATATAAGTTGAGCCACGAGTTTCGGGGATTTGACTATCCTTCTGCATGTTAGCCCTGAAGAAGGGGGAGTCAATTGACTCCCCCTTCTTCAGGGAAAACACGAAGAAGGGTAGTCAAATCCCAGGAACTCGTTGGCTCAAATTGTATATTTATTACCTTCAAATAAAAGGATTGCAATCTTTCCATCAAATGTGGTATTACTCTAGATGCTCGGCGCTTCTCTCGCCCCATCCCAATACCTTGCACTTAAGCGACACTGCAGCCATACCAGTAAGGTAACAGCCCACACCTCCAAAAAGGGAGGCAGACACCATCATTTACCTGCGGAATCACGAAAAAAATTATTAAAAAAAAACTCAACCAGTCCAGTGCAGTCCCTAACAACAACTAATCACTTCAGTTCTGCTGATGGCATTGCAGGAATTGTGGAGGTTGAAGCTAAAAGCCAAAATGTAGGTTATAGGCTCCAAAGAGTGTCTAGTGTGGGGTGGGGGATAGATTTGGCATTTTTGTTAAAGTGACGGGCTTACTATTAGTAAGGGCTCTTACTAAAAGGATGCACTGTACTGCATTTTTTTTTATATTTTTGTATGTATTTTTGTACATCGCATTAGGCAGTCCACTCAAAATGAATGGGCTGTATTACATCTTAATTCATGAAAATTTAGTGCATGCTGCTTTTTTTGCAACACAGAGCGCTTCATTTTGTATTGTGGTGCGCTGCAGCACTGGTACATTGTGGAGGTACATTGGAATGCTATTACAAAAAATGGCAGTGGAACACACCAAATCATGTACGGTATGTTACCATGGGTTACAGTAATGTGTGCGTTATGCCACGTGTCACTGCAACAAGCATGTGCAAACCTCTCCCTATATTAAAAAAGTGACCATGGGTTTCCTTTAAAAACATTCAATGAATAAAGGAGGGGTGGAAAGAAGTGAGTAAATGTTGGACTACTTACAGTGTATTCCTCCGCAGTGCCCACAGCAGCCTCAACTGAAATCCAGCCCTGGTAATCAGTGAAGCACAAAGCCACATCTTTCTAGTCAAACAACACCCAAGATACATGTGCTGAGGCCAGGGTCATTCTAAAAATAAACATATGCAGCTCATGATAGGAATAATGGAAACCTAATCAAGGGGACTTGAATGGCCAGGAATTCAGGCAATGTAAGATTATTACTTACCAACAACACATTGCTCACCTAAATTGACCCTTCATCTTTTTCTCCTCAGGCTGGACAACAAAAGCTACCAACTTACAAAGCGTTATACCTATGAAAGGAGGATTGCACTCAGAACTGTAGAATTAGGCTTCACATGTACAAGAATTCATATTGTTGCATAGTAGAAAGGTTCCCCATATAATAATGAGACAATGTATGGGGTAATCAAATTTAAATGACCACCACCAACCTTTAGAACCTAAGTTGGGTGGATTGGAAGCCTGCAGCTAATGTCATATTGTGTTTTGCAGCACTTTTGTTGAGTCAAAACATCTTACTTTGGTTTGTGGGGTCACACCAATTAGGGTTTCCATCTGCATGGAGTATTTATATTCTTTCTCCTTGCATGGATTTCCTATGGGTACTTTGGGTTCCTCCCACAGAAGAAAAAAAATTTACTGGCAGTTAACTAGCTTTTGGCTAAATTGGCCTATACTTCCAAGCTTGTCCTGATGGAGTGGACTGAATTCAGAGCTAGCAACTAGAAAGATTCAGTAGACCTGTTTTTTAGCTCTGAGGAAGAGAATAACTCCCTTTGAAACGTGTTAACCCTAGTAGACCTGCGTGGCTTCTTCCCATGCAAGTCTGTTGGAGCAGCTGTTCTGGTGACCTTGTTTCTGGATTATACTGATAAGTTAGTACACGTTTTGGTTTGTGTGTATAATACTTGTTTTTATTATATCAATATGAAGGTAACGTGCTAGGCTGCTTTATTATTTTTACAGTGATGAATCTATTGGGACTACCCCAGACCTTAGAAGGCATCAAAGCTTGGTGGCCACTCAAGAATTTAAAGCGTTACAGAAATAGAGTCAACTGACTTTACCACCATACTGGAGCGCAGGAGAGTTTCCTTTATTTATTTTTTTACAACAATTCAGTAGATTTATGTAGTACCAGTAATGTTAAAATCTCTTCTGCCACTTTCCCATTCAAACAATCTTTTGATAGCTCATCCCATGATCTACTTATAATCACCTTACTTGCGTTCCTCCCCCACCAACCCATCGCTTCATTGGAGCGAAATATCTGGTTCTTCTAGGTACAGAGGAGCATGTAACTTCCTCCTATGATACAGTGTTTGGAAAAGGGTGGCCAATCACCAGGCCTGAACATTGTCACAAGTGGAGTTGCCATCAACCCTTTGTAAGCTCTGATACCATCTGACACAGGGTTTGGCTTATGGCTCCCACAGAAGAACACAGTGGCAGTGGAGTGTATCGGGGGGGGGGTTGGGCTAGCAAGAGAACCTGTTCCTTTTCCTTGATTGGATGAAGTCACAGAATCTCTTTATAGGAACATTTTTAATAGTTTTTAGAACAGTACGGTGGGACAAAAGAGGTTGTCATACAAGTTGTGTTAGCATAGATATTGTTTGCAGGAACATGCAAGGATCCCATACTAAACAGGTAACATCTATCAATGGTAGTAGACTTGAGTATACTTAAAGCCAACTATAAAAAAATGTAGTCAAACACATAACAAAAAAAAATAATAGGAAAGCAGGAAGTCACATATCGATGAACCATAAAATGAAATATATATAAATATTATGTAGTCTGCTACCCAGTCAGAATGTGAAGCTTTGGGCTCCTTTTCTATTTCAATAAAAAATTTTTTATATAACACAAGTACCAAAGCTTATGAAAGAGTTGTATATAATACAACTACAAAAGTTTAAATAAACATCAAATGTATAAGGACCACACATCTTGACATAAAGCACAAAATAAAGATACAGGTATAAGTACATCAAGGTGTTATACATAATGAGAATATATATAGCCCCAGTTACAACATAGGTGGTAATGTTTCTTTTGAAGGAGGCTCTATGAAGTTCAGCTATCACCAGGGATCCTGGCAACAGTTGAGGTAGAGTACCCCTATCACAACGTTGAGTGCTTTGAGCTCCTTTTCAAATGTTTGTTCCAGGCCTCTTTAGCTTGTAATCTTTGTTGCAAAAGCCACTGATTATAGATCCAATAACTCATGTTTAACCACTTAAGGACCGGAAGGATTTGCCCCCTTAATGACCAGGCCATTTTTTGCGATACGGCACTGCGTTGCTTTAACTGACAATTGCCTGGTCGTGCGACGTTGTACCCAAACAAAATTGACGTCCCACAAATAGAGCTTTCTTTTGGTGGTATTTGATCACCTCTGCGTTTTTTTGCGCTATAAAACAAAAAAAACAATATTTTTTACTTTTTGCAATAATAAATATCTCCCCAAAAAATTAAAAAAAAAGCTAATTTCTTCATCAGATTAGGCCAATATGTATTAAAAAAGAAAAAATCACAACAAGCGTATATTGATTGGTTTGCACAAAAGATATAGCGTCTACAAAATAGGGGATAGATTTATGGCATTTTTATTATTATTATTTTTTACTAGTAATGGCAGTGATCAGTGATTTTTAGCATGACTGCGAGATTGCGGTGGACAGAGCAGACACTTTTGACACCATTTTGGGACCATTGACATTTATACAGCAATCAGTGCTAAAAATAGCCACTGATTACTGAATAAATGTCACTGGCAGGGAAGGGGTTAACACTAGGGGGTGATCAAGGGGTTAAGTGTTCCCTAGGGAGGTGTTTCTAACTGTGGGGGCAATGTAGTGACTGGAGGAGGAGACAGATTGCTGTTCCTAATCACTAGGAACAGCAAATCTGTCTATCCTCCCCTGACAGACTGGGGATCTGTCTGTTTACATTCTGTCTCTCTCAGAAGCGATCGTGGGTGGCCAGCGGACATTGCGACCTAGTGGTCTTAAAGCGGCCCACATACAATGACAGCGATTCGCCCAGAAGAGCTAACCTGCTGCAGTACAACTGCGGCGGCTGGTCCTTAAAGTGGTTGTAAACCCTCAAGGTTTTTCACTGCAATGTATTCCATGCATTGAGGTGAAAAAACTCCTGTAATGCTGCAGCCCCCCCCCCTCCGAGCCCCCCGTTTTACTTACCTGTACTCGTATTCTCGCGCCGGGGATGAACACACCAGCAAAAGCTGGTGTCTCAGGTCCTGATTGGATAGATTGATAGCAGCGCAGCCATTGGCTCCTACTGCTGTCAATCAAATCCAATGATGCGGCGACAAGGGGGTGGGGCCAAGTCCTGTTTTTTTGTGACAATAGACGCAGAAGCAGGACTCGGGAGCGCGCCCGCACAGGTGTCCCAAAGGAGAGCGCTTCTTTGACGGGGCACTCAATAAGAGGAGGAGCTACTGGCGCCACTGAGGGACCCCAGAAGAGGAGGATCAGGGTCACTCTGTGCAAAAGCAACTGCACAGAGGAGGCAAGTATGACATGTTTGTTAAAAAAAAAAAAAAAAAACCTGAAGCATTACAACCCCTTTAACTGGTTAAGATTACACACACACATGAAAGTGAACTACTAAGAGCAGAGACTGATCCCTTATCAGAAAATTGGAAAGTTTTTCCCATATGGAAACAGGACTTTTAAGGATGTGATGCTGTCACTGAGGTGAGCACAGATACGATGTATTTTGTTTAAAATATATTTATTGTACAAATATACATAAAAACATTTTCATTAAAAAAAAAAAAAGTATCTCAATGTGTAAACAACATGAATCATATTGTCAGTAATGATACTTGTTACCAGCAAAAGCTAAAAAGAATTCTTGAGCATACAGTAATCCAACACGTTTCACAGATGTATCTCTGCTTCTTCAGGGAAACTCAGACATGCGTCAATAGAAAAAAATTCAAGATTTATGTGGCCACCAGCAAATCAAGGAGATGACCCAATAACCAATATATAGTCAATAGTGTCAGACCCATCGACCAAGTCTGGCAGACATCGGATCGCACTTTAGGTGGAAAAAGGCAGGTTTCACATGTAAATCTTATCCATAGCCGATAGCTGTCTCACCGCTGGAGCAGCTATCATGTCAAAATGGAATGTTCCCAACACCTTGTTGAATCTATGCAAAAAAGAATTAAGGCAGTTCTGAAGGCAAAAGGGGGTCCAACCTAGCAAGGTGTACCTAATAAAGTGGCTGGTGAGTGTATATATCAGTATAGATCACAACAAAAATGAAAATCCATAATATAATGGGCATCTGTATAAATGATTTTGCATTTGGTAACCTTACATTCCATACAAGGCATATATAAGTTTAAGATAGGTTTGGATGTCTCGGGGGGGGGGGGGGGGGGGGGCATTAGGCGTTTCTCCAATTGTCCAAAGAGACACAAGGGATATAAAATAGATCCCCAGGGGTCTGCTGGACCCTAATAAATGTAGATGCATGAAACAAATGTCACTACAAAAAAATATATATATATAAAAATAATAGATGAAGGTCAAAAGGCATATACCACAAACATATAAAATTGGTATATTACCTTGGGTGGGTACGCTGGCACCCAGACATTCATTCTGGTAGGAACCCCAAGGATGGTTGGCTGCCTTCCCTCAAACAGAGCTTAAGTGACCTCGGGATCTGATAACATTCTATTTTGGGTTTTTTCTTAACGTAAAAGTTGGTGAAAACAACAATAAAAATAAACAGCAGTGGACCAAAGTATGTACCGTAAGTGTTACCGAAAAATACTTTTTCACTGGATCCCTCAAGAGAAATGAAGCCAATGTGTGATTCATACCTAAAGGCACCATCTGTGACTGAAATACTACATTTATATGGACTGACGTTAGAAGAAAAGATGGTACAAAGAAAGAAACATGGAGGTATTGCCTGTAGCAGCCAATCCGATGCCGGCTATCAATTTCCTAATGTAAACTAGGCACGCAAGCTGAAAACTAATCACGTTTAATCAGAGTAATGCGTTTCCTCTTGGCTTGGAAAGCCTGCTGGGGTTTGTAGTTCAAAGCCTTTGTGCTTACCCAACTAACCCAGATATACCTGTTTTTTTTGCCAAGCCAGCAGAAGTACATTGAAAAAGACCCTCAGAGAAGGCTGTTATTACGGTAACTTGAGAATCCACCAAGAGCCAAACCTGGTAAACCCTGGACGAAAGGCAGGAAATTCAATTGAAAATTCATTGACCTTTTCTCCACAAAGAGTCTGTTCCATCATCCTTCTCAGTGAGAAAATAAATAGACGGCAAAGACTTTTCATTGGGCTGCCTTTGATGTTGTTCTAAGGACCCAAGCAAATATTTTGAAAACTTAAAGAAGCAAATGAACATTTGAGCACAGCTGAAGTAATGGGACTTGGATCCCACTCATGAAACAGTGAGGTACTATATTGTTATTTGGTTGGCTTTTCCATTAAATGACAAGAATCCTCCTCTCTCATCCTGTTATCATAGATTAAACAGAAAGATCGCTGTGGAACGTAATAAGTTATGACACTTCCAAGCTGGGGATTACAGCACTCGCAGTTCACTAAGAACATTTAGTGCAGTTTGGGAATATATTAAACAATGTTGCATTTAAAGTAGGCTTTGATTTTCCAAAGACAAACAAAAAAATTTAAAAAAATTACCACTGACAGTGAATAAAAGTGCATACCACATTTGTAAGCCATGCTATAGCCCTGATTAATTGACATGCAAGGTTACTGGAAAAAGGCTTCTAGGCAGGTGCAGTCTGGATTCTCTACTGCAGGTGGCACTCAAGCTCAGTGGCATTACAGATGAGGGAGGTTCTATGATTTCTTCGGTTGCAGGGGGCTGCTATCCGATTGGATGCTGATGCCCCATGTGACTTTGTTGGCCATCTTGGGTCAGGCAGAGTCAATTTAAGACTATGGTTCCAGGGTTTATGTGCATGGCTAGTGTAAGGACAGTGTCCCTGTCTGGCAGGGACAGTGCATAGAGATAGGGAAAGGTTCCGGAGGAGTGCAGGGACTATGCTTACCTCTCCAGGAAGCCTCCCCTCCCCTTTGGGTGTGGACTGACCAGGCCACATTCCACGCCTCGTGGCAGACGCTGTCGGCACCTTCCAGTCTTCATACCGCTGTTCCATCGCTGTCGCAGTTGTAAGTGGCTCTGGATGGGTGTGCCTTCCTGCTGGGCCTGTTTGTATTGCTAAACTTTGCTGTTTCTCAACTTGGACTCTGTGTGTTCACTGCCCGCCGCACAACGCTGCACCTAACCCACAGACTAACTTGTGCTTAAAGGGTTAGTTCACTTTTACCAAAAAAAAAAAAAAAAAAAACTACCCATACAGGAAAGGGGTGCCTGCAGATAAAAACAATCTGTGCAACTTTGACCAAAGTTAAAGTGTATGTTACCCAAACATTTCATATTCCTGATAAGTGTCTGTTATCCTGTTCTCTTTGTATTTCTTATTTTTTGTAAAATACCTGGTGATTCTGCCAGTCCCTCTGCTCAGGGCCATCTTAAGAGCATTATAGGCCCCCGGGCAATACAGAGCACTAGGGCCCTGTTTACACAATCACGCACGAGAATAAAAATGCAAATTATCAATAAGGCTATATTTCTTGGTACTTCCAACAAAATCAGTGTTTAAACATTAACATAACGCTTGGACAATATAACACGAGTTTGATGGGCACAGTGGCAGCGTTTGATGGGCACAGTGGCTGCTTTTAATGGGCACAGTGGCTGATTTTAATCGGCACATTGGCTGTTATGTTGGGCACACAGGCTGTGTTTGATGGGCACACTGGTTGCATTTGATGGGCACACTGGCTGCGTTTGATGGGCACACTGGCTGCGTTTGATGGGCACACTGGCTGCGTTTGATGGGCACACTGGCTGCGTTTGATGGGAACAGTGGCAGCTTTTGATGGGAACAGTGGCAGCTTTTGAAGGACACAGTGGCTGCGTTTGATGGACACAGTGGCTGCGTTTGATGGACACAGTGGCTGCGTTTGATGGACACAGTGGCTGCGTTTGATGGACACAGTGGCTGTGTTTGGACAAAGTGGCAGCTTTGATGGACACAGTGGCAGGTTTGGTGGGCACAGTGGCAGGTTTGATGGGCACAGTGGCTGCGTTTGATGAGCACAGTGGCAGCTTTGATGGGCACAGTGGCTGCGTTTGATGAGCACAGTGGCAGCTTTGATGGGCACAGTGGCAGCTTTTGATGGGCACAGTGGCAGCTTTTGATGGGCACAGTGGCAGCTTTTGATGGGCACAGTGGCTGCGTTTGATGGGCACAGTGGCTGCATTTGATGGACACAGTTGCTGTGTTTGATGGACACAGTGGCTGCGTTTGATGGACACAGTGGCTGCGTTTGATGGACACAGTGGCAGCTTTGATGGGCACAGTGGCAGCTTTGATGGGCATAGTGGCTGCGTTTGATGGGCACAGTGCCTGCGTTTGATGGGCACAGTGGCAGCTTTGATGGGCACAGTGACAGCTTTGATGGGCACAGTGGCTGTGTTTGATGGGCACAGTGGCTGTGTTTGATGGACACAGTGGCTGTGTTTGATGGGCACAGTGGCAGCTTTTGAGGGGCACAGACAGTGGCTGTGTTTGATGCACAACTTGAACTTACTTAGACAGTGTTAGACTTACTTGAGGCCGCCGGCCTGGTGCAGTACAGTGTGTCACTCACAGCAGCAAGGCAGCGCCAGCTATCAAGGGCCGTCTTTCCGCTCCGCTCCCTCTCCACGCTGTCTGAAGAACATGGCAGAGGTGGATGGAGCTTGTTCACTAGCAGCCGGGGGGGCCGCGGTGGGCTATGAATGCTGGGGCGGCTGCGGCCTATGACTGACGTCACTGGTTGCTAGCTAGATGCAGGGCGGCCGGCGATTCTAGCAAGTGAGCAACCAGTGCAGTCAGTCAACTAAAGCAGCAGATTGCAGCGCTGAGGATTGGCCCTGGATGGGGCCCTCCAGACAAGTGGGGCCCCTGGGCAACTGCCCAGCGTGCCCAGTGGAAAAAACGGCCCTGGGAGTACATCCATCCCAGCGTGGTCAGTTTTCTGACTGTGCTCGGAGCATCATAGCCTGCCAGTCGTCCAATGGCCAAGACTTGTGCTGACACCCCCCCCGCATAGCAATTCAATGGAAAGATCGGCGTATTGCTGTTTCTCTGCCTCCTGCTGACGCACCCACATTAGTCTCTGCCTCTTATGCAGCTGAGAACAAAGGTTATGTGATCACTTTTTTAAAGAAAAGGTATTTATGTTTTTTTGTTTTGCCTTTCAATTCTCTTTTAAACTGAATGAGTTTTTGTAAAAGGCAAGGGTTCACATATACTTAAAATAATGCCCTTTCTATAGGTGTAGACCATTTACGTACCTCCTAAAGCCTGGATGTAAAACACCCAGAGATGGCATCATCCTGTCTTGCCTTGTTGCTAGGACATTTCTAGGAAACTCCCAGCCAATCCAAACCACCTCACTAGGGTTCATATATACTTTATTTCTAGACGATATTTGAGCAAAAAGATTGAATTAGATAAAATGTTGTTTAACTTGCTAAAGAATAAATGGTGACCGTTAAAGTTCCAGTAACTGGACATTCCATGAGATTCTCTTAATTTTATTGTGTCTTTTTCTGATTTATACAGGCAATTATATTTAACCAAAATGGTATAAAATCACACCCCGAGATATTTGGGCTCAGTCACTTTTCCGAAAGAAAGTCAGCTTATGAATCTTTACACAACTCTGTAGCCTCCCTGGCGGTTTTCCCGAGTGTGACTCGGGGTTAAAATTCAGGACCATTAGCGGTAACCCCGAGCCACACTCGGGATTACATCGCAGGATCCTGGTGCCTCCTTACTTACCTTGTCCCTGGGATCCTGCGATGTCCCCCGCAGTGTCCGAGGGCTCCGTCCTCCTCCGAAGCCTCTCCTTGCCAGGCTCCGTTCCCTGCGAGCGTCGCGACGCATGGGGGCGGAGCCTGGCGGCAAATTAAAAAAAAAGTAAAAATCATAACACATACAGTACTGTAATCTTACAGATTACAGTACTGTATGAAATGATTTCACATCCCTTTTGTCCCCAGTGCTTTGGCCCATGCCCTGCATGCAGTTTTACATGATATACACTGTTCTTTCTGCCTGGAAACTGGAGATTGTCCATAGCAACCAAAAAGTGTCCCTTTACGTCAAAAGTGGCTTTAGACCAGCTAGAAAACAGCGATAGTAAATTAGAACACTTGCAGAATTGAGCGATAGTGAATTGTGGGGAAATTTATTTTATTACTATTTTTTTACATTTTTTTTTATTATTTATTTTTATTTATTATATTATAATTTATGTTTTTGTGTTTCAAACTTTATCATACCCGGGATATCTACTAGACTCTGGTTTGGACAGATTTAAGTGTGTTATTGTTAAGATTTACAGACCTACAATATAAAACGCCAAATTTCCAAGCAAAATAATTGTACCGCTTTCAGCACCTAAAATCCGAAATAATCATACCGCCAGGGAGGTTAATTAAAGTACGTGAGTACTTAGAGAAGAACTCCAGAAATTGGATTACTTACTTCAGGCTGGCTTAGCTCAAATAAAAGGGTTGTAAACCCTCGTGTTTTTTTCACCTTAATACATCCTATGCAATAAGGTGAAAAAACACCTGGCAGTGACCGTTGCTGTCAATCAAATCCAGTGACGCAGGAGCTGGGGGGCAGGGCCAAGTCCGGCATTCTTGTCTATGGACGCAAATGCTGGACTCGGGAGCGCGCCCGCAAGGTAACCCCCTCGGGAGAGCGCTTCTCCTAGGGGGTTATCTGATGCAGGGAGAACCCGCGAGAGCTGCCGAGGGACCCCAGAAGAGAATGTTGGAGACCACTGTGCAAAACGAGCTGCACAGTGGAGGTAAGTATGACTTTTTTTTTTAAACAAAGAGCCTTTACGATCACTTTAATAATTCAGATGCCACCTCTGTGTGGCTGATGGTAAAGTTGTAGTTTACTGTTGTAGCCTACATACCGCAAGTGGTATCCTCTTCACACAAGATACTTCTCCTCTAAATAAAGAGTATCGCTTGCTCCTGCACCTCCGCCACTCAGGAAAATACTTGTATTTTTTCAATGAATACAAGGCTTCGTATGATTGGGCAGTGGAGATAGTGATGTTATCCGTCCATCTTTGCACCTTGGCCTCCACTGATCGATCGAAATTCGTCCAGTCTCAGCTGAACCACCCTGCCCACTGATCGAAATTCCATCTTCTAGCATCCATCCGATGCGTATTTGGATACTTATTCATTGTATCTTCTGATCTTGCACTGTATATAGAGCCTGTTATTTTTACTGCTTCGGTTGATATTATGTACCTTGCACTGCGAATTGATGTTTTTCTTTCAATCCATGGTTGAAGGAAAAAAAATTGCTCAATCTTTGGCTTTACCTCTTCCCTGGGCCTGCAGTGGAGTCTACTTCCTTCACTGCAGGTGGCGCTCATTCACAGCAGCCTCGTAGCTGGAGAGGAAGTCAAGAGGCATATAGTTAGTTACTCTCTGGTTTCCTGGGTCACTGAGGAAGCAGTCTGGTTGGATACTGTTGTCCAATGTGATTCTGGCGGCCATTGTTTAGGGCCTGGCTCCCAGATTTGGGCCGCTTTATGCAAGTGGGTAGCGTAGGGAAAGTACTAGCAGTAGGGAAAGGTTCCTGATGAGGAGGGATAGTGTAGGGTTGCAACTCCTTTAGGTATCTTCCCACATGAGCATGAGACAGATGGGCTGCATTCTGCCCTCTTAAAAGATGCTGTCAGTGCGGCTGAAACCTGCTTTCTTCACGTTACTGGAAATCGTGGGTGTACCCGGTTGGGCAGCCTACAGGTTTATTGGGAACTATTGCTGCATTACTTGTGAAATATTGCCATCACACCATGCTGTACCCCACCTACATATTCTATGAAGGAAAAGGGTGGTGCAGTTTTGGGTTATGCCCTGAGCAAAGTACAGTAATTAGGACATGTGAACTTTAAAGTCTGCTGGAGGCTACGGTGGTGCTATAGTGAATCTGAAAAACAAAAATTAATGTATCAGTATTAATGTATGTTTTTATGTCTGACGTTTATTTTTAATCGCATCCATTCCTTCTTAGAAAGCTCAGGTGTATTTTTTTCTTTCATTGCCAAAACATAAAATTGTAACTTAAGAGCTGATTTAGAAATATTACATCTGGATAAAGCCAAGAAGGGTTTTTACAACATTTTGGGGTTGATTTACTAAAACCAAAGAGTGCTAAATCTGGTACAGCTCTGTCTTGAAACCAATCAGCTTCCAGTTTTTTTTTTTTTGTCAAAGCTTAATAGAACAAGCTGAAGTTAGAACCGATTGGCTACCATGCACAGCTGCACCAGATTTTGCACTCTCCAGGTTTAATAAATCAACCCCTTTGTGTTGTAAGGGGAATTGATTATCAGACTCTAACTTGAGATTAATGCCAGAGATTTGAATTTACACTGCATGCTGTATCTCAAAGTTCTTGAAAAAAAAAACCCTTTGTAAGAGAACACTATGACTGTAAAAATAAAATAAATAAAGAAGTCTACAATTTCTTTTAGGGGGTTAAAAGTGAATTATAGCTAACTACCATACTAACTTTTAGGGTATTTTTCACTGGAAGAGACATTTCCTGAGGGCAAGCCTCTAAACACCAAGTTGGTGAAAGCCAAGTATGAACCCATGATCACAGCCTCTAGATTAACAACCGGATGATGTGGGTTTTACTGTATGTAAACCAACACTTAACCATTAACAGCAAAGCCATCCAATAGTAAATCCAATGAATGTTTTGTATATAATGAGGTGGGTCATTTAGGATCCTCAAAACCTCTGAGTTAATGCTGTGCTTTAGCTTATTTTTTTTTTTTAACAAGGCTCAAACCAACATAGGGAAGGGTTAAAGCTGTCACAGTTAAAATATTCTTTCCTTTTTAAAGATTCAGCCACACCTCCTATTCTAAGTTCCGTAACCTGGATAAAAAAAATGAGGAGGAATTTCTCTAATAGGGACCTTCTTATAGCAGGTCTAACCTTCTCTGATACCTTCTAGTACAGAAAATGTGTTTTTATTGCTGTGGATTCATTGGGAAGATTTCTCCTAACTTCCTGTTCTGTCTGACAGCCATATAATAATAATAATAACAATAATATACACATGAACTGAAGATAAATTATCCTGATGGGGATACAAAAATGAAAGATTCTCACTCTTTTCAACTTTAATTCATTAATAAACAAAGTATTAAAATAAAAAAAAATCACCAGATCAGTCATTTCTAGACATGTGCATGACGAAAAAATTTGTTTAACTTTGTTTAGATTCGTTAATTTATTTTAAGTTAAATTTGGTTGATTCTTTTGATGCGTTCAATTCGTATTCGGAATTCATAGTAGGTGAGGTTGAAAAAAGACACAAGTCCATTAAGTCCAACCTATGAGTGTGATTATATGTCAGTATTACATTGTATATCCCGGTATGTTGCGGTCGTTCAGGTGCTTATCTAATAGTCTTTAGAAACTATCGATGCTCCCCGCTGAGACCACCACCTTTGGATGTGAATTGCACATCCTTGCCGCTCTTACAGGAAAGAACCCTCTATGTAGTTTAAGGTTAAACCTCTTTTCTTCTAATCTTAATGAGTGGCCACGTGTCTTATTAAACTCCCTTCCGCTGAAAAGTTTCTCTTCTCCAGAGAGAATAAGTTCAGTGCTCATAACCTTTCTTCATAACTAATATCCTCCAGACCCTGTATTAGCTTTGTTGCTCTTCATTGTACTCGCTCCATTTCCAGTACATCTCCCCTGACGATTGGTGCCCAGAACTGAACAGCATACTGCAGGTGAGGCCGGACCAGAGTCTTGTAGAGCAGGAGAATTATCACTTTATCTCTTGAGGTAATCCTCTTTTTAATGCATGCCAATATTCTGTTTGCTTTGTTAGCAGCAGCTTGGCATTGCATGCCATTGCTGAGCCTATCATCTACTAGGACCTCCAGGTCCTTTTCCATCCTTGTTTCCCCCAGAGGTTCTCCTCCCCAGTGTATAGATTGCATTCATATTTTTGCCACCCAAATGTATTATTTTACATTTTTCTACATTGAACCTCATTTGCCATGTAGTTGCCCACCCCATTAATTTGTTCAGATCTTTTTGCAAGGTTTCCACATCCTGCGGAGAAGTTATTGCCCTGCTTAGCTTAGTATCGTCCACAAACGATTGAACTGTTTACCCCATCCTCCAGGTCGATTATTATTATTATTATTATTATTATTATTATACAGGATTAATATAGCGCCAACAGTTTATGCAGCGCTTTACAATATAAGAGGGAGACAATACAGTTATAATACAATAAAATACCAGAGGATTAAGAGGGCCCTGCTCAGAAGAGCTTACAATCTAATAGGGTGGGGCAGGTGGTACAAAAGGTTGTAACTGTGGGGAATGAGCTGTTGGAAGTGGTAGGAGATTAGTTGGAGACGTGATAGGCTTTCCAGAAGAGATGAGTTTTCAGGGATCGCCTGAAGGTAGCAAGAGTAGGGGATCGCTGGACAGGTTGAGGTAGCGAGTTCCAGAGGATGGGAGAGGCTCTGGAGAAATCTTGGAGACGAGTATGGGAGGAGGAGACGAGAGAGCTTGAGAGCAGGAGGTCTTGAGAAGAGCGGAGAGGACGATTTGGGTGATATTTGGAGACAAGATTGGTGATGTAGCTCGGGGCAGAGTTGTGAATGGCTTTGTATGTTGTGGTTAGTATTTTGAATTTAATTCGCTTGGTGATGGGAGCCAGTGTAGAGATTGGAGGAGAGGGTTGGCAGACACTGAGCGGTTGGTAAGGTGTATAAGTCTAAGTGTAAAAGAGGAGAGTGTTGAATGTGCTGCTAGGCAAGGTATGTTGGGTGGGGACAGATGTACGCACAGTGGAGGTGTCTTCACGTATTGCATCAATCTTGTCTTTGAAGTGAATGGCAATCTCTTGGGCAGTGAGTGAGTTAGTGGGTAGAGGGGGTGGGGGTCAAAGCAGAGAGTTAAAGGTTGAGAAGAGCTGACGGGGACTGGATGACAAGGAATTAATAAGAGAGACAAAGTAGGCTTGTTTGGCAGCATGGAGGCACGAATTGTATTTTAGAAGGGCAGATTTATATAGGGTGAAGTCTTGCAGGCATTTGGTTTTACGCCACAGTCGTTCAAGAGCATGGCAATGTCTCATGAACAAATTAAATAGGATTGGTCAAAGCACAGAACCTTGGGGGACCCCACTTTCCACCCCTGACCATTCCGAGTACTCCCCATTTATCACCACCTTCAAAACTCACCCTTGTAGCCAGTTTTCAATCCATGTACTCACGCTATGGTCTATGCCAACGAACCTTTGTACAGTAAACGTTTATGGAGAACTGTGTCAAATGCTTTTGCAAAATCCAGATACACCACGTCTACGGGTCTTCCTTTATCTAGATGGCAGCTCACCACCTCATTGAATGTTAATAGATTGGTTTGGCAAGAACGATTCTTCATGAATCCATGCTGATTACTGCTGATGATACTGTTCTCGTTACTAAAATCTTGTATATAGTCCCTTATCATCCCCTCCAAGAGTTTACATACTATTGATTTTAGGCTAACTGGTCTGTAGTTCCCAGGGATGTATTTTGGCCTGATGTGGCTTGATGTACCAGTAGTATTTCTGAGAATACTGCCTTGGATTCCTTTACCTCAATTTAGCTCCTAAGTCCTTAAAATCTCTCTTTAGGACAATCCATTTGCCTCTCACTTTGTCATTGGTGCCAACATGCACCATGACAGCCGCGTCTTCCCCAGCCCCCTCTCAGACAATTAGTTTTGTCTTTTTTCGCATTTTCTTTCGAATTCACCGATTTTTTGCGATTCGAAGCGTTCAAACCGATAAAATTTCAAATCGGTTGAAACTAAAATGTTCTATTTTTTTTTCGATCCGAATGCGGCAAGTGAACAAACAAGAAAAATCTTCATCAAATGATTACAATGACCAAATTATTTCAAAATGGTACTCTAATAAAACAAACAGTCTTTGATTTCAGAAATATGTTTACAGTTCAAATTCGAATGGAATTCAATGTAAAATTGGATTTTATTTAGAATTTCGGAAATTCAAACGAATGTAATTTCGTTATTCGGAGCATTCGATAAACTTCATTTATACTGTAATTTGAGTATTCGGATATATCTATAAATGTGTCTGAATATTAATTCAGAATGAAACAAAGTCATTTCAACAAAACCCTTCCTATTAGATTAATATAAACTTTGTATTGACACCCACAGCGGTTTGCAGAGGGCAGTGTAAATCACTGGCGATTCTGGAGCCCGCACTGGAATCGCGCTGGTTCCCACATCACACAAGTGTGAACCCAGCCTTAAATGCACACATAGGGGTTGATTTACTAAAGGCTAATAGACTGTGCACTTTGCAAAGTGCAGTTGCCCTCTGCAAGGGCAGTTGCTCCAAAGCTTAGTAAATGAGGCACGGCTTCACTTTGCAAAGAGTTCCCAATCACGTGCAAAGAAAATAAAAATAACAGCATATTTGCTTGTATATGATTGGATGATGGAAGTCAGCAGAGCCGTTGCTCTGGAGCAACGGCTCTTGCAGAATGCAACTGCACTTTGCAAAGTGCACAGTCTATTTGCCCTTAGTAAATCAACCCCTATGTGCGCATTTAAGGCTGGGTTCACACTTATGTGATGTAGAAACAAGGGCGATTTCAGTGCGGGCTCCCGAATCGCCAGTGATTCACACTGCCCTCTGCGAACTGCTGTGGGTGTCAATACAAAATTAAAGACATCCCCAAATCGTTTCGCTGATCGCAGTGCGAACTGTGAAATGGTGCAGGAATTGGATAACATGGGTGTGAACACTCACGCGATCCGATTCCAGTGCAGACCAATAAAAGGGCCCTGCACCATTTTGGTCTGAATGCTATGCGAATTTAGCCAAACTGTATGGCTGAATTCGCATTGCACAGCATTGTGGTGCGCATCACATGCGATGTCTAGCATCGCACAAGTGTGAACCGAGCCTAACATTTTAGGACATATTAGTTACCTGTAAAGGCCTCTCTTGTGTAGAGTCTACACCCTGAGAGTGCTGCTGGCATCTTGGATGTAATGTCAACAGCTCTAACAGACTAACGCCCTGTACACACGATAGGACCTTGTCGGAAATTCCGACCGTGTGTAGGCTCCATCACACATTTTCCATAGGAATTTCTGACACACAAAGTTTGAGAGCTTGCTATAAAATTTTCCGACAACAAAATTCCGATCGTGTGTACACAAATCCGACACACAAAGTGCCACGCATGCTCAGAATAAATTAAGTGAGGAAAGCTATTGGCTACTGACCCGTTTATAGTCCCGACGTACGTGTTTTACGTCACCACGTTCAGATTTTCCGACAACTTGTGTGTATGCAAGACAAGTTTGAGCCAACATCCGTCGGAAAAAATCCATGGATTTTGTTGTCGGAATGTGCGATCAATGTCCGACCGCGTGTACAGGGCATTAGAGCTGTCAATCAAGTGACATTCTATAGTATTTTCCTTCATCCCCCCCCCCCCACGCAGGTACCTAAAAGGTTGTAAGGGGAGGGACAGAGGAGCTGGGCCAGCACAAAAGTGTTTAGACACTCCCAGAAGAGAGGACTACAGGAAGTCCCTGAGTTACGAACACAATAGGGCCTGTAGGTTTGTTCGTAAGTCAAAGTTGTTTGTAAGTCACAACACTGCATTCGTAAGTGTAACGTCTGCCTGTGCATGGATGTGGGATGTTCCGGGTGCTTGTTATGTTATCTGGGGCTCTTCTGGCCATGCAGTACATGTAGTACTGCAGTATGGGATGTGTCCGGAGGTATCCAGGACTAGCATGGAGCACAAGTGGCCGGCGTTTGAGGCCGTTTGTAAGTAGGAGTCGTTCGTAACTCAGGTGTTCGTAACTCGGGACTGCCTGTATGACATGCAAGGAGGGCTATGCTAGGGAATTAACCAGTCAAACTTTCTGGCATGTTCAATGATGTATTGCAAGTAAATGAAATATAATTAATGTAAAAGAAAAACACAGCATGTAAAATACTTGATTTTTCGGTGCTTTTATAAGCAAACTTTTTGTTTGGCAACTGGGACTCTTTAACAGAAAGCCTGTTTCAGGTTCAAATTGCAGACACCTAGAGGTGCCTGCACATCAGCAACCCCAAAAGCCTGTAGTTGTGGCAAAATTCTGGCACATTCTAAAGCCTTGTACACACGGGCCCAATGGCAGATAGCATCAGCCAGTTCAATAGAAACCGGCCGACATTGGGCCCGTGTGTACAGCAGCCGGTCCAACAGAAGCCAGCTGTTCAGCCGACTTTTGTCGAAGAGTCAAGACCTAAAAAAGGTTTGCCGATCGGCCACTGTCAGAACACAATAAAACAGCAGGGGAGATCGCTGTACTAACATTGGATTGTTAGTACAGTGGCTCCGACCTGAACTGAGCTGTAGTGTGTACGAGGCTTTAGGCCAGTCTTACACGCTACAATTTCTCTCGTTTAGCTGTGCAGGCTAAATTACGGAAATCAAAAGATTCTTATTTAGCGTGGATGGAGGAAGCTCCCCTGCTGGCTACTGTATTCTGACAGTCACCAGCTCCCAAACAGTTACTGTATGTGATTGAATGCAATCACTTCTTGTCCAACAATTTTATACGTCTTCTTTGGTCTTTCAGTCAAAGTGGTGGTGCCAAAAGGCTCAACCACAGTTCAAATTTTGGATTCAGGAAGAATTCCATAAAATCCCATTTGTGCACAACTAACATAACAAATCTTTGGCCAAAGCTTGCTCATCCCTTCATGTGTGCTGTGCATTTCCATTGGCCTGCAATGTCTATCGTAGATAGGCCAATGGGAAAGTGTGGAGTTGGGGTGGCATACGGCAAGCTCTATCAAAAGAGTGCTGAGCCAATAGGTGCCCGCACTTTATAGGATGCAACAATTTCTTTTCCCCTAAAGACTTTGTGCAATTTGACTTTTTGGTTGGTGGGTCTCCCACCTCGCTACATCCATGGATGGCTCCAAGCCATCGCCAATTAAGTGGAACATGTCATGTGAACTTGGTCCCACTGTGTACATAACTGCAGACATTTATTAGATGCCAGATCTCGAGGGCTGGATAGGCTGAAAGCCAAGAACGTATATATTGAGCGTTGCTTTGTTTTTAACCTGGGATCACCTTAGGCCAATAGTGACACAACCAGCTCTTTATCCTGCATGTCTAAGTTTATTCAGAAAGAAAAATTCTACAGCTGACGGGGATGTCGCCGCAATTAATAAACCTGCACATTTTAGTCACGTTAGAACAGACGTGGCATTGTTGGTTGAAAAGCGTATAAACAACATGACAAAGTTAAAGTGGTAAGATAAAAGTTCAGCCTGAACAATGTCTCCTCTTATTATCCAAGGAGCAGGAATGTTCTTCAAAAGGAAGTGCAATTAGAATAGCTATTTACAAGAGTTTTTACAATGGGACGGGGTTCACATGACACGCATCAAGTAGACTGATGGTGGTGAGATGTGCAAATAACGATGATGTAACATGATTTAAAATGGAACTCAAAACTAAACTTTTTGTTTTGTTTTGAGTACAGTGTGGAAGGGTTAGAACATTTCTCAGGTTTTTCTAATGTAATCATTTTATTGATTAGATTTATTAAAGAATAACAGTAGTACAAAGAAGTCTATGTTTTTGGGCCCTTGTACAGGAGAATTGGTACAAAAATACATAACTATTTTTTTTCCAAATTCCTCACGCAGGAGGATTCGCAATGCCCCGTACACACGGTCGGACATTGTTCGGACATTCCGACAACAAAATCCATGTATTTTTTCCAACGGATGTTGGCTCAAACTTGTCTTGCATATACACGGTCACACAAAGTTGGCGGAAATGCCGATCGTTCTGAACACGGTGGTGTAAAACACGTACGTCGGGACTATAAACGGGGCAGTAGCTAATAGCTTTCGTCTCTTAATTTATTCTGAGCGTGCGTGGCACTTTGTGCGTCGGATTTGTCTACACACGATCGGAATTTCCGACAACTGATTTTGTTGTCGGAAAATGTTATAGCAAGCTCTCAAACTGTGTCAGAAATTCCCATGGAAAATATGTGATGGAGCCCACACATGATCGGAATTTCCGACAAGGTCCTATCACACATTTTCCGTTGGAAAATCTGACCGTGTGTACGGGGCATTACAAGAAAAAAGAAGGAAGAAAAACCTAACCATAACTCTTCCTAAAAATGTTCTTTCCTTATCTTTCTACCTACCCTGCCTAACCTACATAAAGACATCTGTACACTTACCTATTTTTAATCCGTTCCGGTCGCATGAATCTGTAGCTCCAGCTCCCCTGTGTCAGTGAGCAGCTGCTGCAGGCGAGAGGAAGGAGCACCAACAACGGCTGGGCCATGGGAGCCTATGAGTGACATTTCCCAGACTTTACAGCTGTTGGCAAGCAATTGATTTCACAGAGCTGTAGGATCATTTGACCTGACTGGTCATGTCATCCTGCAGCTCTGTCTCCCCTGTGTCAGTGAGCGGCTGCTGCAGGCAAAAGGAAAGGAGTGCCAACATCGGCTGGGCCATGGGAACCTATTGGTGACATTTCCTGGAACATTTCCTTTAAATCTCCATACCTTTTTTTGCTGTTGCATCCACAAAAACACTCACACTCCCAGCAAACCCAGCAGCGCTTAGAGTAATCCGCTGCTCCGGTCCTGCACAGCCATCTTCCTCTGACATCAGGAGACAGTTGTCTATTCCTGGTTCTTGCAACCAGCCCCCAATGACTCACCTTATGGATATATGGACCCAGAGTCTCCTGGGTATACCTAGGTGAAAAACCCGGAAGGGAGAGTCCTTTACAATAAAAAAAAGGGGGGGGGTTTGTTTTTTTGCAATTGTGTGAAATGAGTGGGGAAAGGAATAAGAAAGAACTGTAATTAAAAAGAGTGGGTGAAGAGGGTCCATGTGAACTACATTGTAAGTCAAGAACCTAGCTATGCTTTCAAAAATTGGCCGAATGGAACTACAAATGTCTTGGCTTGCTTGGAGTTTAGCTTTAATGTGTCAGCACAATACAGAAACAATGTGAAGACTGACGAAACTGGCTGCAAGGCAATATCTATTAAAGTTGAATTAAAGGTAAGCTAAGACCTAGCTCTGGCTGGCAGGGTTTCCTGGAACACATTATCCAGTGGCTGACTCTACTTGTTCCCGGGATTTGCTGTTTAACACAAATAGACTTCTGTTAGAAGGCCGTGCAACAGAACTGATCATTTGCAAAGTGTTCAAACCCTCACCAACCAATCAAATTTCTGTTGCCAGTAAAAAAAAAAAAAAGAGTGACCTTATAGGCTTTGGCTGTGAACATCGCTCCTTGCTGTATCGAATAAAAGAAACATAGCAAAGTCAATGCCTATTTTTTTATCTCAAAGTTGTTAGATACAATACAAGCAGGAAAATGAGATGGAGCCATAGGACAGAGAATCCGAGGGGAAAAGGAAGGGCCAGGAAAATAAATCCAGAATAAGCAACAACAACAACATCATTATAAACAAAAACATCTGGCGCAAAGCGACATCCTCTCTCCCAGGAGAGTATACATTATAATGTACACACACAAGATTTCATCATGGTATAGTAGAGAAGCTTGAAGGCCATTTAGTATCTGGCACATATCCCAGATTAGTCTAAAATTAAAGCAGACCTTCACTACACACTATTTCTAAATAGTGTACAATTTCACAAAACAAGAAATTAATTTTTTAAAAGGAAAAAAAATATATTTTCCTCAATTTTCCTTAAAGGGTAAGTTCACCTTTGTACACTTTTTCTCTAAATTCCAGCTCCCCTATGCACCAGTACAGCATTCATGTACTTTTTTTTGCAAAAATATCAAAGCTTTCCATTAAATCTACAGTCACTCACTTTTCTTGTCCTGATCCATGTTTCCAGACGTTTCCATTAGTAATGTCTTCTTCCTGATCAGACTTTAGGTCATGACACAGGAAGGAGTTGACCAGCTGACCTCATTAGCACACGCCCTGCATTATCCACCCACCCATTCCCAGGTGCACGTTTTTTAAATGAAATGCAGTGATCGCCCTTCTCACTAAGTACACAATCAGATTGCATAGTGATTGGTTATCTTTATACAAGTACATAGGAGGAAGTGGACAGGAACACTCAGCTGTCAAGCCCCATTCACAACTCTGCATAGCAGGAAATCGCATTCCCACATGCGTTTTTCTTTTTCATTCTTTTAGCGAGGGGGGAGGCGTTTGAGAATTTTCACTCATCACACATAGGGCAGCCCATCCACCTGAACAGACTGCCCTACACACAGCAATCGCTCCAAAGAAGCTTCAGAGTGTTTTTTTTTTTTTTTTTTAGAGTGGAGCTTGGTGCGTTTACTGCAATTTTTGGTGCAGCACATTTCTGAAATGCAAGGAAACACACAGATGTGAATGGAGCCCCATTGTTCTTGTGTTACTGCACCAATTTCACTTTCCGGCCCCATTCACATCTAGCATTTTGTGGGTTGTGTGTTTTTTACTGTGCATTTTGCACATTTTTTTTTGGCAAAATGTCTGTTTGCTTCTGTGTTTGATGTGCTGTTAACAATTAAAGACACTGAAAGCGCAACTAGTAATTTTAGTTGTATAAAGATGGCCATACACTATACAATCTGATTGTATATTTAATGAGAAGGGTGATCACTGATTGATTTAATTTCTTTTAAAAAACGTGCACCTGGGAATGGGAGGGTGGATGATGCCGGGTGTGTGCTAATGAGGTCAGCTGGTCAACTCCTTCCTGTGTCATGACCTAAAGTCTGATCAGGAAGAAGACATTACTAATGGAAACGTCTGGAAACGTGGATTAGGACAAGAAAATTAAGTGACTGTAGATTTAATGGAAAGCTTTGATATTTTTTTTAAAAGTAGTGAATGCTCCATTGGTGCATAGGGGAGATGGAATTTAGAAAAAAAAAAAAAGTGTACAAAGGAACTTACCTTTCAAAGTGGTATTAAACCCAAAACTATATTGCAGCTTACCATTAATTTTTACTTTTTTCCCCCCTTTATTTTCACCTGGTGATCCGGCCAGTAAGTCTGTCTTTTTTCAGCTTCCTTTAACGGACCAAGCTATCTAGCAAAAGTGACAGTTTGAAGGTTTGAGACAAACCATTTACCACTGACAGGGGTGCTTATATTGGTCAGCTTTTATATATACTGTATATGTAAAACCTTTATCCCAAACAGAAAAAAACTGTTGCTTTAACTGTGTAAAGTAAAACTACACTTAAAGAGTGTATAAATAAATAAATAAAAATAAAAGTCAGCAGCTACAAATACTGTAGCTGCTGACTTTTAATATTAGGGCACTTACCTGTCCAGGGAGCCCGTAATGTCGGCACGGCAGCCGATCTTCAGATCGACTCCTGGGTGCTGCCCCCACCATTCCTGGTAAGGGAACCCGGTAGTGAAGGCTTTCGGCTTCACAGCGGGGTTCCCTACTGCGCATGCGTGAAGCGCGCTTTCTAATTGGCTCGGAAGTGGGGAAAGGAGGAGGGGGGCTGAACTTCCGGGAGATCAGGCCGCAGCCCATCTCCGGTAGTGGGGAAGGGGACCTGTCAAAAACAGGTCCCCCTGTCAAAAACTGCCATCTTGGCCCCTGTATGATTTTCAACTGCCATGATGCTGCACATGTGATCAGATATGACACCAGCCATAATGGTTTGACAGTTTGGTTGCGAGTACAACCAATGTGACAGTTACATTTTCCGCACGTGTCAGGAATGTAACTTTTTTTGCAACTGTTAAATCTATGGGTTAAGTTTCGCTTTAACTGTTACAAAACTACGAGCAGACAGGCTCTTTATTGCAGAAGAGACATGCAATAACAAAACCTTACCTGCCTGCCCCCCCCCCCGGCGGATAAGGACTCCCCTGTACTGCACAGGTGCAGCGCTTGCGCAGTACGAGCCGCCGAAAATAGCTGAAGCTGAACAGCTGAGAGTCAGCTGTACACGACGCCTGTAACAGGGCCCCTCGCGGGCTCGCTTCACTCGCCAAGTTTCGGGCATGGCCTCACTTCGCTCGCAATCGTTTTATTCAAACTCTATGTCCACTTGGATGGTGGGGCTTGAACCTGGACTCAGTGCGCAGACGCCGTTTAGAGCTGACGATCAGCTGTTCAACTTCGGAGTCTTTCGGCAGCCGCAGTACAGGGGGGTCCTTATCCGCCGGGGAAACTTTCTCGGCAAGACACCTGCACACTCAGGCTGTGCCAAAATGACTGATCCCCATGCGTATGCACAAGATGACATCATTTCACCACTGGCCAATCAAGAAACCAAAAATCTAGCACCCAGAAGTAGCTGAGGAGAAGATGACAATGATCAGTAAGGGATGTAACCGCTGCATCCCTGGAAGGTGAAGATGAGTATTTCTAGGGGTTTTGCAATTTAAAAAGTGTTGCTGGATTAGCGTGTTACTGGCTGGATCAGATGAAAATAAAGGGAAACAAGCCTAAAAAAGAAAACTAATGCAGCCACCACATTTAAGGATTGGTAAGCTGCAATGTAGTCATTTTTTGATTGTGGGTTTATCATCACTTTAACTGCTTGCCGCCCCCCCACTATCAAATAACGGAGGGGCGGTGCGGCTCTCATTTTGGGACGTCGTCATATGACGTCGTCCCAGAACGGCCGCTCTCGTGATCAGTGCCCTGATTACAATAACACACCCCCAGTGCCAGCTATCAGTGCAAGCCATCAGTGCCCACCAGTGCCAGCAATCAGTGCCGCCTATCAGTGCTGCCCATCTTTGCTGCCCATCAGTGCCACCCATCAATGCCCATTAGTGCCGCCTATCTGTGTCCACCAGTGCCACCTATCAGTGCGGCATATTAGTGCCTCCTCATCAGTGCCCCCTATTCAGTGCCCATGAGTGCCCGTAAGTGCAGCCTATCAGTGCACATCAGTGAAGTAAAAAATAAAAAACCCAGCAGTAATTAAATACCACCAAAAGAAAGCTCTATTTGTGTGAAGAAAATGATAAAAATGTCACATGGTTACATTGTAGCACTACCGCGCAATTGTCATTCAAACTACGACAGCGCTGAAAGCTTAAAATTGACCTGGGCAGGAAGGGGATGAAGGTGCCCTGTAGGCAAGTGGTTAAAGCATACAAGTTAATTTTAATATTTGTTCCCTTTTGGTCTGTTAAATATCCCACTGAAAGTGTTTTTCTAATATCTGTTTTATTAGTGCAAAAAAATTGTCTGATTGTAAGAAATTCAGACCCTATGGAATGTACTAGGAGCACCAAACTAAAAGATACAAAAACCCAAAATACATATAAAATATCCATTAACATCATCACATAGAAAAGCAACACGTTTCAGAGTCCACAAGCTCCCCCCCCCCTTTTATATAGACCTAAATCTTAAATTCTAATACACATTAGAATACAGACTAGTTTGGTAAAGAGGGGGTCCCCAAGTCCATGAAGAGGTGAGCTTAAAGTCCATCTTGGGCAAATGTATTATTTTTCTCTATGCAGTGGGGCTGTGCTTACACTGCATGGGTTAACTGCTTGTTTTATCAAGGGGTGAGCACAAAGCTTATACTCAGCAGATCCTTCAGGAAAACAGCGCTCCCTCATGTCCACCGGTGAACTGTTCCTGGTCTATTCAGCCCGCTGTGGGTGTGATAATGTCAGAAAGGGTCCACTATTCAAGGCCGCTAGAGCACGAGGGTGCTGGATCGGTCTTATGCTGGGAGCACCAGAGGATTAGGTAAGTATGTCAGAAAACTGCTGTGACACGTTGGGCGCACGCATGTGCGTATACTATTGCCCGGTGAATTGTGCACAGGCGAACACATTCACAGAAATGAGAATGCACCTGTGTGCGGGAGCATGTCCGCAATCTCCATTGGCGCCAGACAGCGTATTTTAAGGTTGCTCAGACTCCTGCTCAACGCTGACTGGTCTTCAACTGTTTCCTTGTGCCCTGCTTGAATCCTGTATGATGTTCGTTGCTGAGCTGGCTTGTTATTGACCTGACCTTGGATCCTGTTAATGCTTCTGCTCATCGGTTCCTGACCTCAGCTTACTCCATGCTTTGATACCTCATTACCCTTCTGTCTTCTGTTTGGCTTCACGTTACTTCTGTGTGCCTGTGCTGGCTACCCCCTCATCCCAGCTACAGTGGACACGGTGTGCTCCTGTCTCAAGCCTGCAGGGAGTTCAGGCAAGCCACGCATACTGAACCTGCAATCCCGGCATCATCTCGGTTCCTGATCTGAAGTTCTGCCTGACCTACTGAGTCTACAACTCCAGCCACAAGCTCTGCAATCAACACCTGCAGGCACTCATGTTCCTCCTGTCCCATGGCATCATCTATTCCACTCTCAGTGGGGCCGAGCTTGTCCATCCAGGCTCCTACCAGGTATACGACAGTATATCTCTGCTCTCCTTTCCCCTAGACAAAAAGGAGCAGTTAACTAATAGACATGTGCATTCGTTTTCGTCCGAATGCATTTTCGTCCGAATTTCAGGTATATTCATTATTGTTTTAACAAACGATAACGAAAGTGCAGAATCCGAAAAACGAAAGATCCGACATAAACAAATGCTTTATTTTCGTTTTCGTTGCTACAACAGTTCGATATAGATAGGAGATTTGACATGATGATGACAATAACAATCTGTGTCCATCAAACCTGTGGTCGAATGTGCCTAACCTTAACTCTATTAGTCCAAGATTATTCTACATAGAGAGAAAAGAGTCGACGTAGGGGAGAAAAGATTTGACGTAGGGGAGAAAAGATAGATAAAAATAATGATGATGATGATGAATGTTATTGGCTGATTGTAACCAAAGAGGAGGAGCAGTAAAATAGCTAGAACTAAGTACACATGTACTTTGGCTTATGGTGTCTGTTGAAAGTTCTAAGAAGATTCGATGGAGCAGGTAAACTATACGGCGTCGTACAGTTTAGCTGCTCCGTCGAATCTTCTTTGAACATTCGACAGACACCATAAACCTTCAATGACAGATTCAACTTTCATTTGGATTTTCGGACGAATGCAATTTTTTACAAAAAACAAAAATAAATAAAAACGAATTTCGGGAGTAACTAAATAAATTTATTTTTCAGATGAAAACGAAATTCCGAAACGAAATATTTCAGTGTGCACATGTCTATTAACTAATGCAGTACGGACACAGCCCCACTGCATGGGTGAAAAAGAAAAAAAAAAAAAAAAAAACTTGCCTGGTGTCCTTTAAGTTTCCCAAAACATGTAGGTTATTTCACGTGATGTTAGTGAAGAACTTTTAATGCATCTTAAAATCTTAACTTTTGGCTTGAAGCTCCTGGTGTGTTCCATATGCTTTGGACCTACCTTGGTACCTTTTGGAGTATCCTTGTTTTATGTGAGCATCCTTACTGGAGCCAGTGATCTCAATGAAGTAGTGTATCTCTGCAACTGCCAATAAATAACTATCTGTAGCGCCAGTGCCACTTATGAATGTCCTGTTCACTCCTCCTGTGTAACTGCAATGTTCATTGACAATGATACTCCAGGCCTTGTTCTTTTCAGTGTCTACAATGAACAAGTGCACATTTAGGAGGATGCTGATGTAAAAGGTGCATTGTGGCTCCTGAGACTACAGGGTTTTGAATTAGGGGGTTGAACCAAGTCTGACATTTTTCACAGTCAAGACTCACAAAGCACCAGTGTGGTAAGGTCTAGTCATGTGTACACACATTTTTCACCATACCGTGAGCTTGGTCAGACCACAATAATTAAACGAAATGCTAGCTAGCAAAGTCAAAATCCGTCACCTTGAAAAGCTCTCAGTAGCCATAGTTATGCATGTTCTTTTCCAGTACCCATCTGAGGAGTATCGGTAAATTTGCTGTAAACAGTCCTTCAAGATAAGTTATATTTTCCTAAGAGTTCAGGGAATTTCAGACAAAAACACTTGACATGTACAATGTACACAATGATCCATGATGTGAAAAGGCTTAAAGTCTAAGCTCATTCAACAGCAAACGGAAAGTTTTCAAAACATGGACCTTGAATTACCTTGTTGGCTGAGGATACATAAAGCAGAACTCCACCTTTCCTTTATATTTGGTAAGCCCAAACAATAAAAAGATCAATAAAAGCATAACACGATGGGCATACAGGCAGGGGAGAGGAACAGGTTGACACGTTTCACATGATAAACGTGCTTTGTCAAATTTAAGATAAAAAAACAGACCATAGGTATAATAAGTAACAAAATTTTGATCAACAAAATAATTTTTAAAAAAATATATAAAATTAACAAAAAATGGTGAGATATAGCACTTACACTAGAGAGCACACAAACACACATAGCAATGATCAATCAAGTCGATGAAAGTTTCAATAATTATACAATTTGCAATACAACAAACTATTGACTAAAATGATTAATGGCTCTTATAGAAAAGTCAAAAGATAAGATGGTAATGAACACTATTTAAATTCAATTGTAATAGTGGGTCAAAACCCACTCAAAATGTAAGCCCATTGGGATCCTGGTTTGAAGGGTAAATATCCAAAATACCTCTCGTTTACAAAAAAAAAATCCCAAAATTGTCCCCACCTCTCCTGGTGAGGAGAAATGATCAAGTGTCGGAGACTTTGCGCTACAACCCGACAGACCAAGGTTCTGACTTATGTGCAAGACCAAGTCTGGAGTCCAGCTGGCTAGTGATGCACATTTGAGGACATGCGGGCCTTATAGTGAAATGCATAGGTAATGAAAGTGTAAGCAGGTGCAGTTAGCTAGTCTGCCACTAGATGGCTCTGTTCCAGAATAATGTGTAGTGACAGAATACTGTAATGAGGTGTTAGGTCCCTTTTAGCTACAGCCCTCATGTAGTGATGTCAGGGGTGAGTCAGTGCCCATATTTAAGCCAGGTTGGGAGGAGCTTGAGTGCAGTCGGGGCATGTGACCACTCCAGTGTTCCAATGTAGTCAGCCAAGTAAGGGCCCTGGACATGGCTGGGAGACAGGGAGAGGTAATTATGCACTCAAAAGAGCCTGCTGTAGTGATCGGGGCTCTTATGGTGGTGGAAGCTAGAGCAGGTTACAAAAGGCCTTTTAGGCCAGGTCAAGTGTTCCCTGAAATGAGGACCTGGGAGAAATGTACCCAAGCCAGGGGTGAATCGTAATGACCCTGTCTGAGCAGACTACCTATAAGGAGTTGTGAGCTGGACACAGAGTGCCTAAAGTAATCCAGAGCCCTCTAAAGGAGAGTATTATTGACCCTGGAAAGGAAAGAGACTGATCAAAGAAAGATGGCTTATTAGAAATGTGCTGTGTGCTGCTTCCACATGTGACTGGTGCGGATCATCCACTATATGTAATTGACAAACTGCTGTCAAATGACTCTGGATAAATATGTCTATGTGATGTGACTAATTGCCATCTTAAAGTAACATCAGTAAAGTGCAACAACTCTGTATTTTTTTGTGTGGACATTCCCTCCTTGGGATAGAAAGGTTAATGGCTGGGGATGGTGGAGGGTTAAAGCTTCCAGCAGGTAGGTGGTTCTTACGAGAAGAAGCGGGGCAGGAACTTATTCTGTTTGCGACAACACACAGCCAATTGCAAGCCCCCTTATAGATGGATCTGTGCATGAACATCTATGCAGACAAGGAAGCAAAACCATGTTCCTCTATCTAAAAAAAAAATACATGTACCCCAGCTAGATGTAAAGCAACCTTTAATAGTTCATAAACATTTCTGTGAATTCTGATCCATCCTGTTGTCTCCATGAAACCAACTTTGCTTACTTCGCTTTTTGCTTACTTCGCGGTTCTGCCCAGCTTTTGCCTAATAAACCAACCAGTTGTGGGTTTTAGTTCTCCTTTATCCTCCAGCTACTTTTGTATGGTTTCAATTTTTTTCTTAAGATCTGACCACTGCATGACCTGTGTCCCTCATCACTACCCTTGTGACTCGACTGCTGGTTCCAATAAGGAGCTAATGACAGCTCTCCTCCTAATTTCTGTCTTGACTACCTCCATGTGGTGTGGTATTCCTACTTACCACAAACCATGCTTGCTGATCTTAGTTTCTTCTAGACTGTGTTCCAGTACTCGGGTGCCTACCACTTTTTTATCTGGGTCATCCTATTAGTCTTGAGGTAACTTGGTCTGAGAGGGTGCAGTAGAAGTCACCTTCCTCACAACATCCTCCAGTTCAGGTATATGACATCTTTATATTTATGTTTTGGTCCCTCAAACTTTTATGGGTTCTTGAAATTGTAATTAAGCCCACCTTATTGGAAGCGATGTCATCCCAAGAGCCCAAGCCCCCATGTGATGTCACTCCTTGGAGCATGTGCAGGGCATGTTTTGAGGTGGCACCTCTTCATCAGCTGCAGTCTTTTCCTGCGCATGCTTTGAGGAGTGATGTCACATGAGGGGGGGGTTCTACATTATTGAGAACAGTCTGTCAGTGCAGGCTTCCAGGAAACCGCTTCCCCAGCTTGCATTCATGCCCCTGGCCAGGGCTTGGGGATGGTGTATGGCTTTTCTATCCTCTGCTTGGCAATACCCATGCGTGCCTTGTCACATACCCTGTGAGCAGGAATTTTCTTTTAATAAAGCACCAAAAGGGGAAGCTCTGCTTGTTTGCACCCCCCCCCCCCCTTCCACACTTGGCACTTTTTTTTTAGTTTTGACAAGTACCCGCTCCCACTTCTGGACAGATCTGGCTTCTCTCTGCAGCCTTAAAGGACACATCACAGGTCACAGAAGACTGTGGGACCATTCACAAAGCACAGCACGGCTCACACATGCGCAGTAGGAAACGGGCTGTGAAACCGGAAGGCTTCACTGCCGGTTTCCTTTACTTAAGATGCCGGCACTTGCACCCGAAGCCAATTGAAGAATCGGCTTGAGTGAGGACATCGCTGGATCCCTGGACAGGTAAGTGTCCTTATATTAAAAGTCAGCAGCTACAGTATTTAATGTTGTACTTTTTTTAATTATACGCATATATCTGTCACTTCCTCCCCACCTGGTTCATGTCATAGTGACCAGGTTTGAACGCTTTGTTCCGGGGTTTTTTTTTTGGGCATTTTTTTTCTGTGCTGTTTAGTATTAAAGTACTGTGCATTACTATAATAAATGTCATAAATGAAAATAGGTCATTATTTTGATGAAAAAAAAAATAATGCCCAAAATGTCATTCTAGAAAAATCCAGCAATGATTAAGTAATGTTGGATAAGAGCAGGGAAGAGTGAGGTCTACACATGATTAGTTTGAACTGAGACAATAAAGGAATGTAGGAGGAACATAAGTGCCAACATTTGGATATAATTATCAGTGTGAATCATCACACCTAAGCCCTTTACCTCCAGTGTTTTTATAGAAGACTGCAGAACACTACAATCCCATCATAGAATAGTTACCAAATTACATTATGTTTTTTCTTTTGCATCTTCAACTTCTTCTGTATAAAACACAGTGAGGTAAAGATGTTCTCCAAGATAGGCTTAAACCCACAACAGTAAAATCAGTCTGTATATGCAGCAAAGCATTCTCGTTATACTCAGTGTGGAGCCTAAGGGGTTAAACCCCTGCATTGTGGAAAAGGGCTGTTTGATTCTGTCTTCTCTGATCCTCCCCTTCTTCCCCAGTCTTTAACCTATCTGCTCATAGGAACCTTGGAGGCACTCTGCACATGCTCAGTTTGGACTATATTGCTAGAGAGTTTTTTTTTTCTTGGGAGGGTGCATGTGATCAGCACAAGGCCAATCAGCACTGTCCAGACAGAGGGTCAGGTGTTATGCAGCCTCATAGAACAATCAGAAGAGAATGAAAACCCCTCCTACAAGCTTTAACCAGACACTGATAGAAGTCACAAGACTGCTGCAACTGCGGATGAGAAAAGATTTCCCTTGAGAAAGTCACGTGACGCAACGCCTCGGAAGGAGCCGGAGACGACACTTCCGGTGTCTCGTAATTGTGGATGTGTAATGAGGAGGAGAGCTGTCCCATTGCAAACTGATCATTTGAAACGTTTTTACTACTATGTAAATGTGAGTGCATATGATTTTTATTAAAAGCAAGTTATGTAATCAATCTTGCGCGATGATGATATTTTATTTGCTTTGAGAAATTGAACCTGAACAAATCAAACTGTATGTGGAGAAGTCCTGGTAACCCTGGAGCCATTAGCTGAAGCCCGTTTCTGATTGGGCTGATCTTTTCTTTGGATTAATACTGAAAGTGCCAATAGACCAAAGGGGGTCTTCCTTTGAGGTGAGCAGGCATTGCACACTGAGGTGGTGGTGATTATCTGTCAGCACATATTTCCTGCAGAGACTGTCACGGAGCATTGAGTGATTTTATTCATGCTTTTCGTCAGCATTCAAGAGTTTTATATATTTTGTGCATGTGGACTTTTTTTACATTTTTATATGATCACTATTTTTCAATTATTTATTGGAGTTTATTATTCTTTTTGAGGTTTAGCGCACTATTTGTTTTATTATATAAGTGATACCAGAACACATTTCGAATAGTTGCAGCTGCTTCTCATTTACATTTTCACATAGTTTGAGTTCTATCCGTATCAGCGCTTTAGTAATTTTTATTTACATTTAGCAGTTTGTATTTACTAAAATGATTTAATTTCCATGTTCTGTGTACTGCAGGGAGACCAGATAGTGAATGTAGGGTCCTGGGTTTAGTAAAACTTTAAAGTGGAATTTTATCTATTACAGTTTTAAACAATTAGGGGCTAAAGTGGAACTGCAGTCTGCTCGCATAGTTTGTAATAAAAACATCTTTGCCATTCTGAAGCTTCCCTCCAATCACTTTGAATATTATTTTATATATACTGTGATTCTGTACTTGCCAAATATTCTGCAGAAATCTTCCTCCACTGAGTCTGGCTGCATCCATTTTAACTGTGGGCAGCTGAAGCTACTGCCTGTTCACTTCCTGGATTCACACAGACAGAGGCACACCTGCAGCTCTCATTGGCCCTCTTATGACTCATCCCCCCCTACCTGGCAATCTCTCTCTAGAGAGAGAGAGAGAGCTGTGCATGATCTCGTAAGCCTAGACTTTTTACCAGACAAGAAACAGGAAGTGGGCTGTATAAGGTATTTACTGGCAGAAAAAAAAAATTACTATCCAAAGTTAAAACAACAAGGGCAGAAGTTTATAAATAAATTTAATAGATGGAAAGATGAAAAGATGAAAAAATGACTGAAGGTCCACTTTAAGTTTACTTTTTGGAGTTTGTTACAGGTTACACCCATAGTTGTAGGGTGTAATGTGTAAAATGCTCCAGCAGTCCCCCACCCCTGTATGCACTCCATCCCTCCCATGTGACGGTGAACGGGGATTCCTCCCTGCACCCGCTGTCACTTTTCAAAAACAGCGGGGCTCTGCCCACACAGCTTTTTTGGTATAAGAATATATACAGTACTTGAATAGAATGTTGTTTAAAACCAGTGTCACTTTAGTGATTTCTATAGAGCCTCAATTTAAAGTGATTGTAAAGTCTTGTTTTTTTTTCCCCTAAATAAATAATGAGCATGTTATACTTACCTGCTCTGTGCAGTGGGTTTTGCATAGGGCAGCCCAGATCCTCCTCTTCTCTGGTCCCTCTTCTGTGATCCTGGCCTCTCCCTCCTGTTCAGTGCCCCCACAGCAAGCAGCTTGCTATGGGGGCGCTCGAGCCTAGTCACAGCTCCCTGTGTTCATTCAGACACGGAGCCCTGACCTGGCCCCTTCTCTCCTGATTGACAGCCGCGGCAGCCAATGGCGCCGCTGCTGTGTCTCAGCCAATCAGAAGGAAGAGTCTAGGACAGCTAAGATACTTGTGGACATCGCTGGACAGAAAGGGACCTCAGGTAAGTATTAGGGGGGCTGAGGAGGGCTGCTGCTACCAACCAACAATAATTCTGGCTCCCACAGACTGGGTACAGTATGTACTCATGTGGTACACAGATTACTCCTGTCAATTGAAGAAGGTACTCCTAACGACAACTCATTATGTGTATAAAAGACACCGGTCCACAGAATCTCTTTCTTCCATTCAAACCTCACTATCATGGGCAAGACCAAAGAGCTGTCAAAGGACATTCGGGACAAAGTTGTAGACCTGCACAAGGCTGGAATGGGTTAAAAGACCATCAGCAAGAAGCTTGGTGAGAAGACAACTGTTGGAGCGATTTGCAAATGGAAGAAATATAAAATAACCAATCACCCTCAGTCTGGAGCTCCATGCTAGATTTTGCCTCATGGGGTAAGGAAGATCTTGAGAAAAGTGAGGGATCAGCCCAAAACTACAAGGGAGGAGCTTGTGAATGATCTCAAGGCAGTTGGGACCACAGTCACCAAACCTTTGACAACACAATGGAATGAAATCCTGCAGCGCCCACAAGGTCCCCCTCCTCAAGAAGGCGCATGTACAGGCCCACCCGAAGTTTGCAAATCAACATCTAAATGATTCAGAGAAGGATTGGGAGAAAGTGCTGTGGTCAGATAAGACCAAAATTGATCTCTTAACATTAAGAGGCATTAACTCGACTCACTGTGTTTGGAGGAAGAAAAATGCTGATTGTGACCCTAAGAACACCATCCCTACAATCAAGCTGCTAATGGTACTTTTCAGCATTGAGGGGCCAATGGACAGGGCCATGTATTGTAAAATCTTGGATGAGAACCTTCTTCCCTCAGCCAGAACACTGAAGATGGGTCGTGGATGGGTCTTCCAGCATGACAATGACCCAAAACCTACAGCCAAGGCAACAAAGGAGAGGCTCTAGAAGAAGCACATTAGGGTCATGGAGAGGCCTAGCTAATCTCCAGACCTTAAACCTATAGAAAATGTATGAAGGGAGCTGAAACTTCGAGTTGCCAAGCGACAGCCAAGAAACTTTAAGGATGTATAGAGGATCTGTAAAGAAGAGTGGGCCAAAATCCCTCCTGAGATGTGTGCAAACCTGGTAACAAACTACAAGAAATGTCTTACCGCTGTGCTTGCTAACAAGGGTTTCTCCACCAAGTACTAAGTCATGTTTTGCATGGGGATCAAATACTTATTTTACTCACTGAACTGCAACTCAATTTATATCATTTGTATCATGTGTTTTTATGCTGGATATTTGGTTGATATTCTATCTCTATCAATTAAAATACAGCTATGATAAACATTTAGACCCTTCATTTATTTGTAAGTGGTCAAACTCACAAAATCTGAAATAAATATACTGCTTTTTAATAACAGCAGAGTTCATTATTGGATGTGCCCTGTAGCTGGCTTTGGACTGATTTACAGACCCGCCGGGGAGAAAAAAATTCCTTCATCAAGAGGCAAATAAATTGAACCCTACAGCAATTTATTCTGTGAATTATAATTTGGCTTTGATATAAAATCTAGTCAACTACTTTATATTAAAGTTATTTTAAAGGACATAATAAAAGCCACCAGTTTGGAATGATGGAGTGACAGCAGCAGCACGCTGTGTGGATCGGGTGTCCTGGGAATTCCCGGAACAATTCTGAGAAGCTGTTTGTAGTTGGTTTATAGGCTGGTTTACAACATGGGAGAACAGAGGCCTCGGCTCCCCTGGCGTTGTCCTCCTCTAATACTTGTGTTTGTGTTCAGGCACGCCGTCCACTTGTTAGGATCCCGACTCAGCCCAGGATGTTTGGCGATGATGCTGCAAGGTTTTTCTTTAATCACAAGAAGGCTTGTTACACGTTAATCCTTTAATCCCCTGCTTGGTCTGTCAGGGCTGGGCAACATACTACGTTCCTGCAGCTCAGGGACCACTAGTCTCAGCATGCCTTGCCAACTTCTTTAAGTGCTGAATGTTCATATCAGGGCCTTCTTTGGCAGTTACTGCTTTCTGGAACCTTAACTGTTATTTTTTTAATTGCGCTGAGACATCAAAATATAATTTTTTCTAAATACAGTCCTAGTGAATACCATTTTAGCAAAACTAGAGAGCTTAAAAGTTTGATCAAAGACACCATTTGGGCTCTTATACCATATGATACACACCTGAAGTTTACACCTTGATTAAAAAACAAAAAACAAAAAAAAAAACCCCAACAACAATTTAAGCAGAACTAAAGGCAAAGCCTTTTTTCAGTTTGGATAGAATAAAGGAGGGTTATGACCCCTGTGATTTTTTTTTAGATTTTTGACAAATAGCTGGTTGCTAGGAAGCGGGCCGTGAAGCCGACCGCCACATCCGTAACAACGGATATATCATCAGCTGTCAGCAATTAAAAATGATAAAAAAAAAAAAAAAAAGAAATACAGCATGGGCATGCTACTAGAGATGGTAAGAGGCTATGGGCAAGCTAAGAGATGATCAAAAACTGCAGACTTGCTATAGGAGATGGTCAAAGACTAGGGTGGGTTTACAGAGAATGGTCCGAAAAAGAGAAAATATCCACTGAGTGGCAGTTGTGTGGAGGAAAATGCCTTGTTGATGTCAGAGGAGAATGGGCAGACTGGTTGGAGATGTTAGAAAGGCAACAGTAACCCAAATTACCACTTGTTACAACCAAGGTATGCAGAATACCATCTCTGAATGCACAACACATCGAACCAGATGGGCTACAGTAGCAGAAGACCCCACCGGGTGCCACTCCTGTCAGCTAAGAACAGGAAGCTGTGGCTACAATTCGCACAGGCTCACCAAAATTGGACAATAGAAGATTGGAAAAACATTGCCTGGTCTGATGAGTATTTCTGCTGCGACATTCAGATGGTGGGGTCAGAATTTGTCGTAAACAACATGAAAGCATGGATCCATCCTGCCTTGTATCAACGATTCAGGCTGGTGGTGTGAGCATCATTTAAACGCCACGGCCTACCTGAGTATTGTTGCTGACCATGTCCATCCCTTTAGGACTACAGTGTACCCATCTTTTTTTTTTTATTATTATTTATTTTTCATTTGCATCCATATACAAACCCACCAATGAAGTGCATAATGCAAGTAAATACAGTATACATTTTCCATCCCACTACTAAAACACATCATCACCCCCCCCCCCCTATTCCCATCCTTTGCTAAAACTAAGCTTCCTTATTTTGCCTGTTTCTCCTGGTTTAAACCATTTTTTCTTCCACTTACGACCTCCGCATATCTCCTGGTCTTCTTAAACACCTTCCAGTCTTACCATCTATCACCCCCTCTATTTCTTCCTCTCCACTATATCTCAAAAGTTCCATATTATATGTGACTTCTACCTTTCTAATCCAGTCTTTTATTGGAGGGCTTTCTATTTCTTCCCAATGTCTTGGGATCTGACTTTTAGCTGCATTTAATAGATGAGGTATCAAGGATTCCTTATAATGTTTTATTGAACCCATTGTCCCATGAAATAAGCACGTCCATGGATCTTCTGATATTTCCTTTTTAGTCATTTATTTTATTAGCTGTATTATTTCACTCCAATAATTTTTTTTATATTTTTGGGCCGTCCCACCATAAATGAGCCATTGTTCCTGCTATTTTACATCCCCTCCAACAAAATGGCGATCTCTCTATTTGATACCTGCTTACTTTGTCCGGGGTTCTACAACATCTCGATAAGCATTTATAGTTCATCTCTGCTGTGCTGGAATCTATTACAGAGGTGTGTGCCAATCTCATGATCTTTTCTAATTTAAGTTTTTTACTTCTAACTCCTAATTCTTTCTCCCATTTTTTCATATATGGCGGAGCCTCCAGCCCTTCCGAGGCCAGCAGGATTTTATAAATATGTGATATCCAATTTTTTTGTGCTTGGTGCTAAACTTAACCACTCCAGCGGTCTAAGATCTTCTCCTGATCTTATTGGTTGAGGTAACGTACTGACAAAATGTTTCAGCTGGAGGTACCGCCATTCATTAATCGTCACAATTTCTGTCTTATATTTTAATTCTTGAAATGTGTATATTTTCCCCCTTTTCCATTATATCCTTTAATTGTACATTATCGTGTTTAATCCACTCTCCAAATAGTTTCCCTTTACCAGGTAAAAAATAATTAGTTTCTTTCAGTGAAATTAGTGGTGAGTTATATGTCCATTTACTTTGTGTATTAAATCCCATATTCTAAGTACATTACATGTCATAACATGTGTATCTTCCCCCAGTGCTCTATATTATGGTGGGATCCAAATAATACTACTCAACCGTGTGTCGCTCATTGTGTTCTCAATTTGTACCCATATTTTCTCATTTGCTGCCTTAGACCATTCCATTACCCGTGAAATGAACACCGCATTGTAATATTTTTGTAGATCTGGTACTTTTAACCGCCCTTGCTCTTTATCTCTCTTTAATACCGAGAATGCAACTCTTGGTTTACTGTTCTGCCAAATAAACTTAGATATCATATTTTTTAGTATTTTAAAAAATGTCTAGGGTAGTGGGATAGGTAACATTTGGAATTTGTATATCATTTTCGGTACTGTTACCATCTTTATGGTGTTTATTCTACCTGTCCATGAGATAGACCTATTTGCCATTCTTTTTTATTTCCGTTTTTATTTCATTTAATAATGGGAGGTAGTTTGTCGGATATAGTTTCCCAGGGGACAATGTCAGTTTTATTCGTAAATATTTTATTTCTGTCCAACTAAATTGGAACTCCTGTTGTAAAAACATTTCTTCTTGGAGTGTACCCATCTTCTGATGGCTCCTTCCAGCAGGATAATGCACCATATCACAAAGCTCAAATCATCTCACCACTGGTTTCTTGAACATGACAATGAGGTCACTGTACTCCAATGGCCTACAGATCTCAATCCAGTAGAGCACCTTTGGGATGTGGTGGAAAGGGAGATTCACATCAAGGATGTGCAGCTGACAAATCTGCAGCATTTGTGTGATGCTATTGTAAGGTACCTGTGGTAGGTAGTGTCCAAAGTGGAGCTTGTATGCTGAGGATTCAGATGAAAACGTAGTCAGGCAGGTCAAGTCGGCAACAGATCAGGCAAAGCGGTACAAATTCAAAATCCAAAGAATGGTCAGACAGGCGGAGGTCATACATGGGCTGGCGGTGAAGTACCAAATCAGCAGGCTGGGGAATGGTCAAGAATTCAGGCAGAGGTTCAATACATGGTAGTCCAAATCACAGCGTTATTGTTATTATTATACAGTATTATACAGTATTTATATAGCGCCAACAGTTTACGTAGCGCTTATCAATACACCCAGGGAGCTAGTCCAAACAAACAGGCACTAAGTAACAGGAAGTGCTGCTATTTATGGTCTGCTTGATTGTACATTGTCCACAGCTGGCAGCAGGTGGGGCTAGTGAGTCCAAAGCAATGCATCAAGCTGGGAGAACATTGCAATATCTCCAGAGCTCCTCCGTGGCACAACAGGTAAGACTGCAGCTGTGGGACCAGGAACATCCCAGTTCGAAGACACCCAGGTACATGGCAGCTATCATGTCAATATGGACCAAAATCTGTGAAGAATGTTTCCAACACCTTGTTGAATCTATGCCATAAAGTATTTAGGCAGTTCTAAAGGCAAAAGGGGGTCCAATCCAGTACTAGCAAGGTGTACCTAATAAAGTGGCAGATGAGTATATATATATTTTGAATATACACAGACAAGTATAATATATGATACAATCTGTCAATAGCATTAAGCCCCCTTTCACACTTGTGCAACTTGGGAGTACAAAGTTGCATGACAAGTCATTCCCCATGATAACCAGTAATATATGTGCGACTTCAAGTTGCACCGACTTCAGAGTAGTCCCTGCACTACTTTGATGCAAGTTGAGGTCCATAGATCTCAAGTTTACACAGGCATTCCCTGAAATCGCGGTAAAATCGCCTGACTTTCAAGTCGCGGCAGTGTGAAAGGGGCCTAACACAGCAGTCATTGTATCTCTGACTCCCCCTGTTTTATTACCTGTTGATTTTGTTAGTAGGCTCTTTGATTCTCTACTACCTGTAATAAGTTGACAACGCTGTTTGCTCTGTAATTAAATCACTGCAGTGTTGTCACCTTGTGCGCATGGTAGTCTAAAATAGACATGCAGATTTAAATGGGGTTTAGGTAAGCAGCAAACAAATTACAGCCCAACTCCAGCTAACACATTTTCAGCAGTTACTGCAACACATTTTTCTATTCTTTTGAAAAAGAGGTCTTATGAATAAAAAAAATGACCATTGTAACCACCCCTAGCAATATTATATCATTTTTCCCAACCCCTGTGTACCTGAAATTATTGCTGAACAGATTGACTTGCTTTAACACTACATATATTAACCACCTAGAATTACCGGTACTAGAATACAAAAATGTTCACCTTTACGCCTTTAATCTAAATTGAACTGAAACAAAAACAAGCAGCTTTACATCATAGGGTAGTGCAATGGTCTTGATGTGATGTAGGATGAAATACGTCTTTCTCTCTTTGTGTTGAGGTCTACGTGTCATGTACATGTTAGTGGTCTCTAGACGATAAGGCCTGTGAGTTCTGCAGACCTCAGATAAGCAGACAGAACCAGCAGATTGCGCTGAATACCTAAAAATGCTTTCTCATGTCAGAAGACACCTTTTTACATATATATATTTTTATATATATGTAAATATATATATATCTATATAGATATATCTATATAGATATAGATATATAGATATATCTATATAGATATAGATATATCTATATATCTATATCTATATAGATATATATCTATATATCTATATATAGATATAGATATATATCTATATATATATAGATATATCTATATATATAGATATATCTATATATATAGATATATCTATATATATATATATATATATATTTTTTTTTTTTTTTTTGAGAGAACATGTTTTTTTTTAACCCCCAGACATTGAATAAACTGGGGAAAAGTTAAAATATCTGTCAGCATTTTCTTTTTGTCTGCAACCCCTCTAGGAAAATTTTGGCTTATTTGCTGTTGTGGCCAGGACAGGAAAGAGCAGACAGCAATAAAAACATAGAAGTATACTCACTTACTACTAAAAATGTGTGTCCCATTAAAGAGATTTCCAATTACTTCCAGGGTCACATACAGCAGTTAAAACCCCCTCTAACCCTTCTCTGCTTTATCAAAAAATACAAGAAATGTAATTTGACATTCAATTATATTTTATATTTCCCTTTAGGCTTTGTAAGATAATATTTATTGAAGTTCTCTGTTTTATGTACAAAAAACTGTTTTATAATTGTAGGAGTCCTGCTTTGTTGTATATGTGGATTGAGGTGCGATTAGCAATAAATAGCAAAGCTTCGCAACATACATCATATTACCATGCCTTGCTGTAACGTGCGCCATGACGTGGTATAGTGTAAAGGAGCCTTAAATAGCTAATACAACGAACTATGTGAGGAGTGAAGCACTAGGTCAGTGGTGTCCACTCTCTTAAAATTGTGAGCATCAAGTGAGGCCATGGCATCCCCAAAGGGCTGCATATAATATTTAGTAAAAGTAATGTTACGGAAAGATGTCAGAGACTGCAGACATGAAACAGGAGATGGCTAAAGACTATGGTTATGCTACAACAGGTGGCCAGAGACTGTGGGCATTCTACAAGAGATGGTCAGGGATTATGGGCCTGCCACAAGAAATGGTCATAGACCATGGGCATGCTACTAGAGATGGTAAGAGGCTATGGGCAAGCTAAGAGATGATGAAAAACTGCAGACTTAGGAGATGGTCAGAGGCTGTGGGCATGCTACAAGAGGTGGTCAGAGATTGTGGGAATGCTACAAGAAATGGTAAGAGGCCATGGGCATGTTAATATAGATGATCAAAGAGTGTAGACTTGCTATAGGAGATGATACGAGACTATGAGCACGGTACAAGAAGTGGTCAGAGACTTAGGGCAAACAAAAAGAGATGGTCAGAGACTGTGGGCATGCTATAAGAGGTGTTCAGAGACTGTGTGCATGCTATAAGAGGTGATCAGAGACTGTATGCATGCTACAAGAGATGGTAAGAGGCTTTTAAAGTGTTAAGAGAGATGATCAAAGACTGTAGACTTACTATAGGAGGTGATCAGAGACTATGAGCATAGTACAAGAGGTGATCATAGACTTGGGGCATACTACCAGAGATGGTCAGAGACCATTATATTTACTGTGGGCTTTGTAAGATAATATTTATTGAAGTTCACTGTTTTATGTACAAAAAAAAAAAAACTGTTTTATAATTGTAATGCCCTGTACACACGGGCGGGCTTTTCGGCAACAAAGGTCCGACAGTCTTTCCGATGGACTTTTGAACAAATGGACTTGGCTACACACGATCACACCAAAGTCCAACGGATTTGTACGTGATGACGTACGACCGGACTAAAATAAGGAAGTTGATAGCCAGTAGCCAATAGCTGCCCTAGCGTCGGTTTTCATCCCCCGGACTAGCATACAGACGAGCGGATTTTAAGATCGGACTCGAGTCCGTCGGACAAATTTGAAACATGTTCCATATCTAAAGTCCGTCAGATTTTCACACGAAAAAGTCTGCTGCAGGTCCGATGGAGCCTACACACGGTCGGATTATCCGCCGGATTTGGATTGGGGTGCGATTAGCAATGAATGTACTACAAGAGATAGTCAGAGACTGTGGGCATGCTACAAGAGGTGGTCAGAGATTGTGGGCATGCTACAAAAGATGGTAAGAGGCTATGGGCATGTTAAGAGAGATGATCAAAGAGTGTTGACTTGCTATAGGAGATGATCAGAGACTATGAGCATGGTACAAGAAGTGGTCAGAGACTGGGGGCATACAACAAGAGACGGTCAGAGACTGCGGGCATACTATAAGAAGTGATCAGAGACTGTGTGCATGCTACAAGAGCTGGTAGGAGGCTATTAGAATGTTAAGAGAGATGATCAAAGACTGTAGCCTTACTATAGGAGGTGATCAGACTATGAGCATAGTACAAGAGGTGATCATAGACTGGGGGCATTCCAAAAGAGATGGTCAGAGACTGTGTGCATGCTACAAGAGGTGATCAGAGACTGTGGGCATACTACAAGAGGTGATAAGAGACTAGGGGCATACTACAAGATGTGGTCAGAGACTGGGGGCATTCTACAAGATGTGGTCAGAGACTGTGGGCATACTACAAGAGGTGATAAGAGACTGGGGGCATACTACAAGATGTGGTCAGAGACTGTGGGCATACTACAAGAGGTGATAAGAGACTGGGGGCATACTACAAGAGGTGGTCAGAGACTGTGGGCATGCTACAAGAGATGGTAAAAGGCTATGGCCATGTTGAGAGATGATCAACGATTGTAGACTTGCTATAGGAGATGATCAAAGACTGGACACATGCTTCAGGAGACATGCATAATAGGCCTAGAGAAAGATTTCATACCTTCGCAAATCAATGCACACACATAAAGATTGGAAGAAAATGAAAACTGTTAAAAAAGTGACCATTAATAGTAAGGTAGTGTGAAAGAAGTTAACCAAACCATCTACTAGAAGCCAGTCTAAAAAATATTTTTCTTCACTTACATAATTAAACAACAAAACACAGACTACTGCCAAACAGCTGCAGTTGGCCACCTGGCCGCAAGTTGGTCACCAATGCTCTAAGTCAGGTGTCTCCAAACCCCAGCCCACAGACCAAATCCAACCCAATACTGGCTTGCATCCAGCCCACAGCTGGATTCAGGTTTCCCCTAGTGCTCTGTCACCACCTCATGACTTGGTTGCTAGGACTGCAGGTGTCCTAGCAATGGATGATGTGCTTGCTGCAGCAGGAGGATGGAGCTTCCTCCATCCATGCCTGCATCTCCTCTCCGGATCCTGTCAATACAACTTTCAGCCACAGAAGGTAAGGGCTGTAGTCATCTGATGTAAAAGGGGGACTTGGATGTAAGGGGGGACTACTAGGAAAGACTCTGATGCAAGGGGAGACTCTGATTTAAGAAGGAACTCTGATGGGGACCCTGATGTAAAAGGGGACTTTAAGTAAGGGGGACCCTGATGTAAGGAGGGGCTTTGATGGGGACTGTGATGTAAGAGGGGACTGTGATTTCGGGGGGGGGACTCTGATGGTTAAGCAAAATGTATTCATTTATTTTTTAATTCATTGATTTATAAAACTTTTAAAAAATGTTTTTCAGCCTCTGAATATTTGTAAAATATACAATGTAGTCCTTGTGCTAAAAAGTTTGGAGAGTCGTTTTCTATGAAACCCATAGGAATAGGTTCACATCTATGCGGTTTTCAGGCGCATTTTGCATATTTGAACCTGCGTTTTTGCTGAATTTTTGCATGCAGTTTTCATGCATTTTTTTTCTGTTTAACAAACTGTGAATAGCTGGTTGCTAAGGAATGGGCCAGAAAGCTGTCCGCTGCATCCTTAACAACTGATGAGTCATCAGCTCTCAGCAGGGTCACTGCTGAGAGCTGAATGTAAAAACAAGAATTGCCGGCAATAAAAAAAAAAAATCGGCAAAAAAAAATCTTGGGCCCCCCCCAATCCATACTAAGCCCCCCCCAATCCATACCAAGCCCGTCGCCCGCAGACCCCCACAAACACTAGCCAGGGTTGGGGTGAAGAGGTCCTTGTCCCCATCAGCATGGAACAAGGTACTTTGGGGGGGCAGAGGGCAAAGCAAAAAAGTCCCTGACTCTTTCCAAAAAACGCACCGGCTGAAAAACGCATAGAAGTGATCACGTACCATAGGAAACGATGTTTAATGGACTGTAGTGTGTTCCTGCAAACTGAAAAATGCACTAAAAAATGCATAGGGGTGAACCTAGACCATGGTAGACCATTCTAACTAATTTGCATGGATAATTATGGCACCTTGTTGCTTGTACTATTAACCACTTCAGCCCCGGAAGGTTTTACCCCCTTAATGACCAGGCCATTTTTTGCAATACGGCACTGCGTTACTTTAACTGACAATTCCGTGGTCGTGCGACACTGTACGCAAATAAAATTGGTGTCCTTTTTTTTCCCCAAAAATAGAGCTTTCTTTTTCTTTTTGATCACCTTTGCGGTTTTTATTTTTTGTGCAAAAAAAAAAGAGCCACAATTTTGAAAAAAAAAAAAATACTATATTTTTTACTTTCTGCTATAATGCATATCCAATAAAAAAAATGAAAAAAATCGAATTTTTTCATCATGTATTCAGCTACATGTTTTTGGTAAAAAAAATCCCAATAAGCGTATATTGATTGGTTTGCGCAAAAGTTATAGCGTCTACAAACGATGGGATTTTTTTTTTTAATTTGTTTTTTTACTAGTGGCGATCAGCGATTTTTAGCGGGACTGCAACATTGCAGTGCACAAATTGGACACTTAACTGACACTTTTTAGGGGACCAGTGACACTAATACAGTGATCAGTGCTAAAAATATGCACTGTTACTGTACTAATGACACTGGCAGGGAAGGGGTTAACATCAGGGGCGATCAAAGGGTTAACTTTGTCCCTAGGGGGTGCTTGCTAACTGTGTGGGGATTGCTCTGACTGGGTGAAGACAGAGGTTGGTGTTTCTGCTTAGCAGGAACACAAGATCTCCATCTTCTCCCCTGTCAGAACGATGATCTGCCTAGTTTACATCGCCATTCTGCCTATCTCGGGAACGATCGCAGGGGGCCGGCAGACATCGGGTCCACCAGACCCGCTGATTGGCATCCCCTGTGTCTAATCAGCACGCGATCTTGCCTCCAGTGACTATTGCACGAAATGACGTACAGGTTACATTGTTTCATACAAAAAGAGCCGACCTGCTGCAGTACATCTGTGGTAGGCAGTCGGCAAGTGTTTAACCACTTCCCTACCCGCGTATTGTAAGATGACGTCCACAGATGGGATCTCCCATCCTGGGTGGACGTCATATGACGGCCTGGACCTCCCGGCCGCCTAGGGGGCGTGCGCCCGCTGCATTGCTGGGGACCCGGTGCGTGTGCCCAGCGGCCGCGATGTCCGCCGGGCACCCGCGATTGCCTGTTAACCGGGCCGGACCGTGGATCTGTGTGTGTAAACACACAGATCCACGTCCTGTCAGTTGAGAGGAGACCGATCTGTGTTCCCAGTACAGCGGTCTCCTCCCCTTGTACATCCCCACCCCCTACAGTTAGAATCATTCCTTGGAAACATATTTAACCCCTTGTGTCCCCCTAGTGGTTAACCCCTTCACTGCCTGTCACATTTACACAGTAATCAATGCAATTTTATAGCATTGATCGCTGTATAAATGTGAATGGTCCCAAAAATGTGTCAAAAGTGTCTGATGCGTCCACCATAATGTCGCAGTCACGAAAAAAAAAATCACGATCGCCGCTATTACTAGTAAAAAAAAAATATATATATATATTTTTTTAAAAATGCCATAAATCTATCCCGTATTTTGTAGACGCTATAACTTTTCCGCAAACCAATCAATATACGCTTATTGCGATTTTTTTTTTACCAAAAATATGTAGAAGAATACGTATCGGCCGAAACTGAGGAAAAAATGTGTTTTTTTTTTTAAAAATTGGGATATTTATTATAGTAAAAAAATATTATGTTTTTTTCCAAATTGTCGCTCTTCTTTTGTTTATAGCGCAAATAATAAAAACCGCAGAAGTGATCAAATACCATCAAAAGAAAGCTCTATTTGTGGGGAAAAAAAGACGTAAATTTTTTTTGGGTACAACATCGCACGACCGCGCAATTGTCGTTTAAAGTGCGGGAAGGAAGGGGGTGAAAATGCCCTGTATTGAACCGGTTAATAAGAGTCATTGTATATAATCTAATGGAGGTGTTTTTTTCTGGAGTTTCTCGTTTATTCCCACTTTGTTTCTCACAATTGTCTATACACCAGAATTATTTCCATTTGGGGTCATCAACCAGTCAGCTGCAGACATGACCACTGCTCGGCAGGACATGTAAAGAGCCAGGCTGTATAAATAAATTGTGTCTACAATAATAGTCATGACATAGGAACTGGGCTTATGGATGAATCTCTTGCCGTGTTTGTTCTTACAACAACATTACATTATCAGATCCGGTTTCCAAATAGAGGAGAATATTATAATCCAGATTCACAAACAGGCCCACAAAGCAGAACTTTCTTCTGCCATAAAGCCTCGCCCTGTATGCAAAATGCTGTGTATTCCTTTACAGGAAAATACTTCTGGGAGTGACAAAATGAATCCAGGTTATTCAAAGTCAAATCACAATGTATGTAGAGGCATACATGCAAATACAGTAGTACCTTGGATTACGAGCATAATCCGTTCCAGAAGAATGCCTGTAATCCAAAGCACTCGTATTTCAAAGCGAGTTTCCCCATAGGAATCAATGGAAACTCAGCTAATTCATTCCACAGCCACTGCTTGTCTATGCAGTACCGCATGTGGCCAGATGTGGGGTGGCGCCGGAGATGCTTGGAAACAGAGCAGCTCCGAGTGTTTCCGAGCAGCTCCGAGTGTCTCTGAGCGTCACCAGCGCCCCCGCACCTCTGGCCAAATGCGGTACTGCACACCCCAGAGGCTTCAATCTTGCTTGTCTTGCGAGACAACGCTCGCAAACCGAGTCAGGATTGTTTTTAAAAAAAACAGCTCGTATTGCGAAACGCTCGTAAACTGCATTACTCTCAATCCAAGGTTTTACTGTATTCCAGCAGCTCTAGTCATCTACACGCTGACACAGGTAAAAAAAAGAACAACGGGTGAGCTGGACATTAACAGCACCATACAGTATATCACAAAAAACCCAATACATCAAATAAACAGAGCTTTAATATTGTCAGATTAAAAACATAGAATACACAGGCCTTATAGTGATAAACAGGTTCTCTTTATCATCCCGTGTATGTAGATGTCTGTGTCAGCGTGTAAATTTACAAAATGCAGCAGTGTGATTTGAAACTACAGCATGCATGGTGCCAACATCCCAATATTGACAAAGGTTAAAAGAGGTTGTCAACAAAGACATGAGCTCAGTTGAAAGTCAACACCACATCCCCAAAATATGAACAGACAAAACTAGAAAAAGAATCGGGACTTTTCAAGTGCTGAAACCTCCTCTCAGAATAATACTCCATACACAATCATACATTTAAAAAGTTAATTTTATTGTACAATTCATTAAAAATGTGTCTAATATTAAGAGTAGACACCCCTTAAAAAACATAAAAGTTCCTCACAACTCAATATAATACCTAGATCCCCACCCGAAGATAGTAATTCCTCCCCCAGGAAGTGTAAATATGACACTCATACATTTGAGATCACCCTGTGTTTACACAGAACACTTGGTTTGTCATATGAGGGAGAGAAAACAAAAACACTCAGCCCGACGGGTTTCGCCATGTCGGCTTCTTCAGGGACTTTAGAGGGGGGATGGTGGAATGAAGTTGAGTGAGTACACATTAATCTTAGGAGGGCCAAAAAGGCATTTCACATTTCTCCCAGAGCAGTCAGACACAACATAGGCACACAATAGTGTGTACCAGATGGACCCACAAGCCAAAAGGAGCCCCACTTGGGGGCCACCGACTCGGTCTAAAGCATAGGGATAGGCATCTCAGGTTATTGAGTCCCAGCATAGGAGTAGAAGGCACTAGATCACTTGTTCAGGATATAGAGGTCCTAATAACAATGGTGGCATACAGAATGCCTAAGTCTTATGATACCTATTGATATAGACTCCACTGCTCCACTGTTCTTCTATGACAGATATCCCACAGTCCCAAACTGGACAAATAGCTGCTGCGCACCTGTCACGTACTTTACAGCGGAGCCCGAAATGATGAGGGTGGCCTCTTGCACGGTTCCAGTCCAAGCACCCCTGGTGGTGGGTACAGGGAGTGTGAGGGCAACGAAAGGGAAAGGGTGCAGGTGCCTGCAGGCAGGAGGCTGGAACTTGGAGATACAGGAACCTCTGCTGAGGAGATGTGGAAACTGATCACTAGACTTGTTCAGCGGGAGCCAGATCAGGATCAACTGCAGAATCAGGAACAGGCAGGAATCGGCAACAGGCTGGCAGCGGGGTACAGAATCAGAAGGCAAAACCGTAGTCAGGAACAGGCAGAGGTTGGCAACAGACTGGCAGCGGGGTACAGAATCAGAAGGCAGAGCCGTAATCATAAGTCCAAGCCAAGGTCAGTATTGCAGGTAGAGGCAGGTTCAGCAGGCAGGGGAAATCCAAGAAAATGGTCAGAAGATAGCCAGGTTTTCAGGAACAAGGTCAGTCAGGCAGAGTAACAACAGGAACACAGGGACAAGCTGAAAACGATCCAGCACTGATGCTAGGCAGACTCTCTGTTTATATAAGGTGCCGTGTGCCAGGATTCGCAGCAGCGTACGTGCGTGTGCAAGTGCGCGCGTGCGCATTAGCGCATTGGCACTTGCGGGTGCGCGTTAACGCACACGCGCATTCGCATGGAGGTGCCATTGTGCATGCCTACTCTGGATCTCATTTGTCTCTAGCTAAGGTTCCGTGCATGCACATTGGCATTAGCAGAACGAGGGTTGGCAGCTGCTGCACGGAGACGGGTGCTTGCTGTGTGAGTTCTCTGACAGCACCAACGTACCTTTAACATGGCCCACAGGGCATGACAATTTTGACAAAGGTAAAAAGAGAACAGGTGAGGGGGGCTTTAACAGCGACATACTGTATATTTCACATAACCCAATACATAAAATAAACAGAGCTGTATTATCAGATTACATATTATATCATAGTGATAAACATCCTATATTGTGTGCACATGTGTGGCATAGAATGTACCAACATATTCATCCAATGCAAAGCAAGTGCTATGCCCACGAGTCCAACGCGTTTCGAGACTTGCTCTTTCTCAAGGGAAACAACGTTGGACCTGCATATTGAAAATCAGAATACAGTGAAACATAAAAAAGAAAAGAACATTTTCTATCAATGCCACACTACATTGAATATAATTGCATGGAGAATGAATAGTCCATACCACTTACAGAAATGATGGAAACTATTTTTTTTAAATAAAAAGCCTGCAAAAAAGTAAATAAAAACACAGCAATCTGTTTGTTCCTCTAACGGCCAAAGAGGGGGATTGCCTGTACACTATGCCAAAGTAACTTAGAAGAGAGTTCTGTACTATTAGACTGGAATTAACACATAAATCAGCAAAGTCAGCAATAAGCAGTGCATATAAGCAATAACTGCAATGTGAATAACAACATTGTAATTAGTCTAGAGTGCACTCTGAAAGGATGGCTAGTATATGGTGCAATTTCCCTTTAGAGGTACCTCATAGCATAAGCAATAGGTAAAGGTATCTGTGTAGCAGCTGTAAAAGGAGAAGTCTTTATTCCTAACTCTTCAGCCAGCTAGCGTTGGGGCCCAGTTGTATCGTTGGCACACATGATAACAGTCCCAGTCAAGCCTGCTGGCAGCAATAAGGCTACTAGATGGCTGTATGGTCAGTTTATAAAGGGCTCAGTCTCTCTATCTAACAGCAGTTAGTAAATATCCACAGCGGCATCTTACCAGTCCCAGCAATATTGAAGTTTACCATTCGGTCACACACAGCTATTAGTTCACTCTCTGCTCTGCACCTAAGTGATTCTGGCTGTCGCCACATCTGGACTCAGCACTCCATATCCTGCTCAGGCCGCCAATATGTAGCAGTGGTGGTGCACACTGGACAGCATCTGCACTCTCCAGGCTCCCTCATGGCAAGAGGAAGCAGTCTCCTGTACAGCCTGAGAAAATGCAGCTCTTTCCCCTCCTCCCAGCAATCTCTGGGAATGTAGTTCAAAACCTCTTGATTACACAATAGAGTCTCTCCTTGGGACTACAGTTCCCACAGTGCACTGCTGCCTGAGTTAGTCTATTGAACTCTTGCTGCTCAGTACTATGAATCATTCATGGCTGTATTACTTTGAAGAATGTGAACATACAAGCGGGAAGTAGCCTTCATGGGGCTGCTTCTCCTATATTTTCCAATCACAGGTGGAGGACAGATTGTTGACCAAACTGTGCTACTTAACTGCAGTAGAGAAAAGTTCAAGCAGTGACCTGATTATGCCATTTGGCAGGGGTGCCTGGATTACAAAACTGAATGAACATGATTATAAATCCTTAGGTGGTTTACATATATATTTAACGCTGAACTCCAGCCTTATATATTTTCCAACATGTGTGGCAAGTCTTTTCCTGTATTGAAACAGTTCCTTGTAAACATGAATCCCCACAATATAACCCTTGTGCTTGCCTTCATTTCCTGTCTGAACGACTTCAATCATCATCTCTCCTCCTGATCTTTACTGTTGTTACTGCTTCTCACAGCTATTAGCTTTCTCTGCCAGCAATCATCTTATTCCTGAGCATTATATGAAAGAACACACACTTGGCTCCTTTTAGAAGTACATGCTCCCTGGGTGGTGCAGACGTTAGCGGTGCAAACTGCTGATCAGTTGCTTGAATCAGCCGATTTGCAATTGAGCAACAGATTGCACAGCTAAAGTCTGCTGCACCCAGGGCCAGCAGGGAAGACCATGTATGTCTAAAGGGATGCTAGGGATGTGTTCTTTCATATAATGCTCTTGAAGGAAGATCGGAGGCAGGGTGCTATGACATTTACAAGACCCTGCCAGCCCCCCAGTTCACCCAGAATCAAGATTCATGTGATGTAAATACATTTGTTAATCTATTCACTCTAGCCCATGTTAAGGCAACAAAGGGATGGGATTTGTCCGACATTGTCATGACATTTTAGTAGCTGGGGAGGATTTTGGATACATCATCCTGTCACTTTACTTGAACTTGGTGGACTGTCTAGTGGACAATGTACAAAGGAGCTGAACGTTGGCCCATCTCACAGAATTGCTGCTTTCCCTGTATATGAGCGACAGGCACACTTAAAACAGAAATACTCTAAGATGACAGAATAAGGTTTTTTTGTGAATTGTAAGTAATTTGAACATTCTGTTACAAGTAGGAGTGAAAACTGTTTATAGAGGTTGATCTGAAGGTCACAAAAGCTGGAATATTCTGTTGTAGGACTGTGTAGGAGGAATCCAGAGAAGGCTAGCCTTACACAGGTCTTTTACTGCCCCCTGTAGATTGACTTTGGTATTTTACTCTATCCCAATTAAAGACATGAGGAACCTTTTGAAATAAAAATGTATTCAGTATCTCACAAAAGTGAGTACACCCCTCACATATTTGTAAATATTTTATTCTATCTTTTCATGTGACAACACTGAAGAAATGACACTTTGCTACAATGTAAAGTAGTGAGTGTACAGCTTGTATAACAGTGTAAATTTGCTGTCCCCTCAAAAAAACTCAACACACAGTCATTAATGTCTAAACCGCTTGCAATAAAAGTGAGTACACCCCTTAAGTGAAAATGTCCAAATTGGGCCCAATTAGCCATTTTCCCTCCCCGGTGTCATGTGACTCGTTAGTGTTACAAGGTCTCAGGTGTGAATGGGGAGCAGGTGTGTTAAATTTGGTGTTATCGCTCTCACTCTCTAATACTGATCACTGGAAGTTCAACATGGCGCTCATGGCAAAGAACTCTCTAAGGATCTGAAAAATTGTTTATCTACATAAAGATGACCTAAGCTATAAAAAGATTGCAAAGACCCTAAAACCGAGCTGCAGCACAGTGGCCAAGATCATACAGCAGTTTAACAGGACAGGTTCCACTCAGAACAGGCCTCGCCATGGTCGACCAAAGAAGTTGAGTGCACGTGCTCAGCGTCATATCCAGAGGTTGTCTTTGGGAAATAGATGTATGAGTGCTGCCAGCATTGCTGCAGAGGTTAAAAGAGTGGGGGGGTCAGCCTGTCAGTGCTCAGATCATACGCTGCACACTGCATTAAATTGGTCTAAATGGCTGTTGTTTAAGAAGGAAGCCTCTTCTAAAGATGATGCACAAGAAAGCCCACAAACAGTTTGCTAAAGACAAGCAGACTAAGGACATGGATTACTGGAACCATGTCCTGTGGTCTGATGACACCAAGATAAAATTATTTGGTTCAGATGGTGTCAAGCGTGTGTGGCGGCAGTCAGGTGAGGAGTACAAAGACAAGTGTGTCTTGCCTACAGTCAAGCATGGTGGTGGGAGTGCCATGGTCTGGGGCTGCATGAGTGCTGCCGGCACTGGGGGGCTACAGTTCATTGAGGGAACCATGAATGCCAACATGTACTGTGATATACTGAAGCAGAGAATGATCCTCCCCTTTGGAGACTGGGCCACAGGGCAGTATTCCAACATGATAATGACCCCAAACACACCTCCAAGACGACCATTGCCTTGCTAAAGAAGCTGAGGGTAAAGGTGATGGACTGGCCAAGCATGTCTCCAGACCTAAACCCTATTGAGCATCTGTGGGACATCCTCAAATGGAAGGTGGAGAAGCACAATGTCTCTAACATCCACCAGCTCTGTGATGTCGTCATGGAGGAGTGGAAGAGGACTCCAGTGGCAACCTGTGAAGCTCTGGTGAACTCCATGCCCAAGAGGGTTAAAGCAGTGCTGGAAAATAATGGTGGCCCACACAAAATATTGACACTTTGGGCCCAATTTGGACATTTTCCCTTAGGGGTGTACTCACTTTTGTTGCCAGCGGTTTAGACATTAATGGCTGTGTGTTGAGTTATTTTGAGGGGACAGAAAATTTACACTGTTATACAAGCTGTACACTCACTACTTTACATTGTAGCAAAGTGTCATTTCTTCAGTGTTGTCACATGAAAAGATAGAAGAAAATATTTACAAAAATGTGAGATACTGTAAATGTACCCACATTAATAAAATAAAGTGCATTTATTAAATAATTGCATTGAAGCCTGTTGAGCTTTGCAACTGCACTCAGTACATTGTGGGTGCAATGTTCAGGCTCCTGCATTGTTTATATCCTAGCCCTAGACTCCTTTGCATGTACAGACCTACCGTTATGGGGCTGGAGGAAGTAATCAATGGACTACAAGTGTGGTGACATCACAGCACTTGTGCTTCATTGAGATCTGTGAGTCCCTTTGCCATGGTGGCCAATAGGTCTTGAAGTCTTTCCATTTACAGAACAGAAAAATCAGAAAGTTAAATTAAAACATCAAAAAGGAAAACGGTACACAACCCCTTCATGCCGACGTAACCCAAATATGCTTAGCTGTTGTCCCAAGCAGCGGGAGGGGACGCGCCCCTTCCTCCCACCACTTTCTGCTCGTTAGGGCTCTCCCATCCCACCGGGAGGCCCGAGCGACCAGCCGGCACATCCGCCGGCTGGCTGGAGACCCCAACAAAGCCAGAATCAGCTTTGATCGGGTCTCGGATGTAGTAACGCGGAAGCGATTTCATGACATCACTTCTGGTTTACTGAAAACTTAAAGGCGCCAAATTTAAAAAAAAATAACAGTATGACAGGATGCATTTGATTCCCTTTTTAGGCTTTCTTTCTTCTATTTTCTATTTAGTAAGTCTGTTGTTTTTCCATGTATCAGTTTACACTGGCAGGCGTGCTTACACTAATCATCTTTTATTTATATAAAACATTTATCCTAAAAGGAAAAAAGCTGTTTTCTGTAACTGATTATAAAGTATTACCTGGGGTTTGGCTTCAATTTGCTTCTAAATATGCTAGTCTAGTACATTTACTACTCTCCCTCCTCCAGACTGACTAATGTTTTATTTTTTAGGCTTTTTCTCCTCTGTTTTCACCTTGTAACACCTCCCGTATTAGAATGCTCCCACTCTGTAGGAAGAACCACAGTATGCACAGTAGACAGCAACCACCCCATCTAATGATTGGTAAGCTGCAATATATTAAATTTTTAGTTTTGGGTTTAATACCGCTTTAAGGGAATAAGTGGGCTGCCATTGATAAGTTCTCCTTCAGGAAATACTGGTTGCCCGGTTGTCATACTGATTTAATATTTTCAGGACTTTCTGATTTACTGACCTCAAACAAGGAGCTGTCATGTTACTTGAAGCATGTTTGTCCCATGTGAGGTTCAAACTTATAAAGAACTAAAGCCAGTGGTGGCCAAGCATCTAGCATTTTCAAAAGTAGATCAGCAATGGTAGTCCTTATATTTGTCTCAGGACAAGTCTACTTAAATAAGACAGTGTACAGAGCTAAATTGATGGAGAAATGGGAAACGATAGCAGCCAAATATATTTAAATTAGATTTATATATATTATAAACATTGTATAAGATATGCACCAGATTATGCACTCTCCAGTTTTAGTAAATCAACCCCATAAAGTTGCATGACAAGTCAAAAACATTTCATTTCAATGGGTGCCGTCTTAATCAATGCGACTCAATTCGCAGCGACAAGAAAAAAAAGGTTCCTGCACTACTTTTCTGTGACTTTGAGGCAATTTGAGTGTCATAGATTGCAGTGTTAAATCACAAAAGATCAGCAAGTGGCAAGGAAATCGCAAGGGAATTGCAAACAAGGTGCAAGGAAGTCACCAGCAAGTCCAACAATTTTGGAGTCGCAGCAATGTGAACCGAGCCTTACGGTCCCACAGTAGGACCCTTTTTTTTTTTTAACAGAAATTATTTTATCAAAGGTTTATCCAAGAAACAGATGCAGCTCATGGCAGTATAAAATAATGTCTAAAACAGAATACAGACAATATATACAAAAGGCACAAGGATACAGCATATACTAAACAGATTTCTCATACAAGACGGTCAGCTCTGGCCAATGCAGCCAACACAAATACAAGATAGAATCCTTAAAGAAGACAAAGGTCCACCATCAAAAACACTCAAAACAGGAGGACCATTATTGAGTAACATCAAACAAATACTTTTTATTATAGTTTGAGAAGCGAGGGAAAGAGGAGGAAGGGGGCTCAAAGGGAAAGAATGGGTAAAGAGGGGAAGGGCCTGAAGAGGTAGTGGGGGGGAGAGAGCAGGTGGGGAAAGAAGGAGCACGGAAAACAACAGGTTCTCAAACTCAAGCCAAATCATTTTGTCCACACTGTAGGCATCTATCCAAGTAGACCACACCTTGTCGAATTTCTGGGGACAATTCTTACTTTCATAGGTAATTTTTATAAAGATGGAGTACCGAACTAATGGTCTTCCTCCATGCATCAATCGTTGGAGGTGCGGGAGACTTCCACCACAGTGGGTCAGGGCGCAAAGGGATATCATATTGTCGACTAAGGGCCTTGGTCACCGATTCCCAGAAGGGGCTGAGTACATGACAGGACCATACCATGTGGAGTTGACATAGGTAGAAACACAATTCTCCCAGTCCCCCTCCGAAAGCTCAGGGATATCGGTATGGCAGCGCTGAAATATACGAGTGGATTTAGTATCATGAGCCAGGGAGAGATGGAGATATAGGGAGGATAGGGGCTTCCTCATCACTCGGGAGGTAAGAAGGCGTTCAGTCGGATCAGGTGGGCCTCTAAAAACGGCATTACTCAGGGTCGCATATAAACCTAGTATAGCCACCTCCAGCACAGTCAATTTGGCTAGTTGGGGGTCCACCCGACCCAGACAAAGGACACCACCGACCTGTCTAATTTCCAAAATAGCGTCTGAGGGATGACTGTGGTGTTGCAAAAAAAGTATAGACATTTTGTCAAAAAGATCATTTTTAGTAAATTACCGACCAACAGGGGTCAGGGGGAGAGTCTTTCAGGAGTTGCATTTGCACGCAAACTGAGAGACACTAGGGGAAATGTTCTTTTAGAAATAAACAGTTCTATTAACCCCTACTTGGATCCCCAGGTAGGTAAATTCATCCACCCAAGGAAGCTGCGTATGGGTATCAACAGAAGGGACAGAGGGATGCAGCGTAAAAAGTACCGACTTAGCCCAGTTGATTAGAATCCCTGAGAAATTACTAAAACGGTCAATAACAGCAAGGGCTGCACATAGAGACAAAAGCTGCATCTGCCAGATACAACAGAGCATCATCAGCATATAAGGAGAGCTTCTCCACTTTGGAGCCCACAGGGATACCCAGCACCATGGGATCCGCACGAAGTAGGATAGCCAATGGTTCTATCGCCAGGGCGAATAGGCCTGGCGATAGAGGGCAACCCTGGCGTGCTCCTTTGCCCAAAGGAAAAGAGTGGAATAAGGTGCCATTGGTCCTAACCCTGGCTCTAGGGCGAGCATATAGTAATCTCAACAAGGACCGAAGTCAAAACCGGACAGAACTGCCCAGAGGTAGTCCCATTTAACTGAATCAAAGGCTTTCTCGGCATCCAGGGACGCCATTACCGCCAAGCAGTCTGGAGCAGTTAAGGCCATGTGCATATGGAGACGTCTAATATTAATATCTGTCCCCCTACCGGGCATAAATCCCGATTGGTCCGGATGTACCAGTGCTGTAATAACTGTGTTTAGACGATTGGCCAAAATTTTTGCAAATAGCTTTGTATCCGCGTTCAACAATACGAAAAGATGAACATAGATCAAGGTCCTTTCCCGACTTTGGGATCACCACTATAACCGCTTCACTCAGTCAGGAAGCAAAGCACTCCTGCAAACAAGGAATGGAAGGAAGTTCCTCATGAAAGACAAAAACAGAACATTCCATAGCTCAACTCACCAACCAGTCTGCCAACTGACCAAATTAGCCTGTCCAACAGTCTGCGTTAAAAACAGGGGTTTAGTTAGCACGCATTTGCAAACGCATGCATAAGCTGCAAGGCCTCTTCACGGCACCCTGTGTATGCTTGCAGTCCTAACGCTACTGAATTTATAAGCGTCTCCACAATGGAAGCACATGCATTAAATGGATAGATGAAGGGCAGGTGGGCCTGGAGGCAGCCCAATCCCCCTAAAGGAACAGGAGCACACTGGACACCCAGCAAGAGCACAATGGCAGCAAAGTTGTACAGTGTGTCCCCAGGCCATATTTACACCACTAACAGATGGCCCCTGCCCCCACCTATAACTGGACTTCACAGCAAGGAGCACATGGAAGGGCTTTCACATGAAAGACAAAAACAGAACATTCAATAGCTCAACTCACCAACCAGTCTGCCAATTGACCAAATTAACCTGTCCAACAGTCTGTGTTAAAACAGGGGTTTAGTTAGCACGCATTTGCAAACGCATACATAAGCTGCAAGGCCTTTTCACGGCACCCTGTGTATGCTTGCAGTCCTAACGCTACTGAATTTTTAAGCGTCTCCACAATGGAAGCACATGCATTAAATGGATAGATGAAGGGCAGGTGGGCCTGGAGGCAGCCCAATCCCCTTAAAGGAACAGGAGCACACTGGACACCCAGCAAGAACAGATTTATTTGTTAAGGAAGTTCCTCAGCATAGTTTTTGTAAAATTCTACAGGAAGCCTGTCAGGTCCAGGAGTCTTACCCGACTGAAGAGTGCCCAACGCCCTTTGCACCTCCTCCAGGGCAATAGGAGAGTCTAACTTGTCACGATAGGTAGAGGCTAAGGACGGGAAGATCTATCTCAGCCAAGTATAGCTGGAGATTGTCAGCATCATAGGTCATCCAAGAGCCAACCAGGCCAAAAGCTTCCTGTTTCTCTCACCCTGCTCGAAAATTCTTTTTTTTTACCGATGTAAGAGTCTCCTTTTGGTCAGGGAAGTGTGAAGCAATTTTGCCTCTCTACTAAGGGACTGTCATTTCTGATAGTCTTGTGGGTTTCTGCTCGGTAGCGGCGGCTTCCACCCGACCAATTTGCTTTCCTCTACAGGTCCGACTAATAAGTGAGTTATACTGTACGGTGCAGAGGCCTTAAAAGCGTCCCACACGGTGGGGGTCAGATGCAGATCCTGGATTAGTGGTCCAAAAATCAGCAAGATGCACCCTAAACACAGAGTCAGTGGCAGTATCAGTGATCCAAAACCTTGGGAGTCTCCACAGGCCAACTGGGGAATGCTCCGTCACTCAAAGTTGTAACAATAGGGGAGCGTGATCGGATATCCCCCATGGCAGTATGGAGACCTCCCCAACCCTAGGCAGGGCAGGACAACCCCCCATCTCCCCCCCCCCCCGCTCCCGCAAAGACCACATCTAGAAAACATTTTGGTGAGAGGCCGAGTGACAGGTGTAAGCACGAATACTGGAGTACTCCACCTCCAAACATCATTTCTGCCCACATCGATAGATCATTAATAGATTGGCCCCCTGAGGACGGCCTATCCATACCGGGGTAATGGACCAAATTAAAATTACCCATAATAAGTCTGTGACATATTCAGCCACCAACCTGTGCAATAACCTGAGACTGGAGGAGGCAGATAGATGCCCACTAAAGTGGTCTCAAAATACTCAATTTGTGCATACATAATGACATATAGTCCATCCGGGTCCAAGACAAGGAGCAGTAATTTGAATGGTAGGGACTTCCTGACTAAGATACTCACTCCTGGGGCAAAGTTGGAATATTTTGAATGATTACGGTAGACAACCCATGGCTTTTTAAGGCTCAGAGTTTTACCGCCAAGGAGATGTGTCTCCTGGAGGATACGTGGAGTGTAGGCTAATAACTACGGGTTAGGGATTTGCCTTTGTTCCTCTGCAAAGCCATGCACCAGTAGCTCAGTGATGACACAGTGATTATACGAAAACAAAGTTAAGTGCTTTTTTTCCAAGCCAATTTTGCCCAAGCAGTCCATATCGGTGGTATGACAATAGCCCTCCAAGTTGCCATGAATGATGAATTGAATTATATAGAAAATTACAGCAGCTGCAGACTGAAATGTAAAGATAATTTAAAATAACATGAAATTACAATATGGCTCGTGTAGCAATTATATACGCTGTATTATTTTTATTAGCTATATTTTTTTTCCTTATAAAATTAGAGTACAACTTCAAGTTGGAAATTGTAAGGTGTGCTGTCACCATAGCTATCAGCTATTTAGGAGGTTCATCCCCTCACACAGTTCTGAGGTCTTTTGGCTGATTTTTGACATGCAAGACTACCTAGTCCACCACAGGAGGGCGCCAAATACACAACATTAAATATGAGACATCCTTTTCCCTGCACTGGCTGATTATAATACTTGTGTATTATGGTGGCCATACACAGAGCAATTGTATGCAGGATTCTATTGTCAATCAATTTTCTTTGATTGTAAGATTTAGGCAGCAATTAAAATTGTTCAATAAGATCAGACCATATATTTGAAATCAAAAACAATTTTGGAATATTATAATAAAGGAGAAATATAGCCAAACCTCTTTTGGCCAGACTTCTCATGTGGGTCACTTAGTCCTGTGACCCCCATATTCAGCTGACAGAGGGCTAAAGTCTGCTGTCAGTTGATGTTGTAGAGTTGGCCCAGTCTTTGCAGGAAACCCAACAATAATGTTGGGATTTGCCCAGATGCCCAACAAGCAGCTGGCTCAGTCTCTCAGCACACTAATGGCACGTACACACAAGCAGATTTTCCGTTGGAAAAAACTTGGAATTCCGCACAAGCTTGCCTTGCATACACACGGTCACACAAAAGTTCTCTGAACTTTTGATCGTCAAGAACGCGGTAACGTACAACACTACGACAAGCTGAGAAAATGAAGTTCAATGCTTCCGAGTATGAGTCGAATTGTTTCCGAGCATGCGTAAGAATTTTGCGCGTCTGAATTTGTAGACGATCACATTTTCGGATAGGAACTTTTTCCAACCGAAAAATTAAGAACCTGCTCTCAATCTTTTGCTGGCGGGAATTCCGCCAGCAAAAGTCCGATGGAGCATACACACACAGTCGCATTTTCCGACCAAAAGCTCTCATCGGTCTTTTGCTGACCGAATTTCCGATCATGTGTACGCGGCATTAAAACCACAGCCCAGTGCTCCAGTGAGTGCTGGAAGAGCAGAGAGCCGCTGACTGACAGTCACTGCTCTCTGTTAAGTGAAGACCGAGAACTGAGTGGTCTTGGAGCCGATGGGGGGGCTAATGCTGCATCCACATAGGTGAGCACCCTGTTTTCCCGAAAATAAGACCTAGCGTGATTGTCGGTGATGGCTGCAATATAAGCCCTACCCCCCAAATAAGCCCTAGTTAAAGTCCTTATAGGTCTTATTTTCAGGGTAGGGCTTATTTTCGGGGAAACAGGGTAGGGCTTATTTGGGGGGTAAGGCTTATATTGCAGCCATCACCGACAATCACGCTAGGTCTTATTTTCGGGGAAACGGTATGTATGCTTTGCTTGTTCGTGGTGGTTTTTTTTTGTTTTTTTTAATCCCACACTTCTCTTTTAAGAGCCAACTGACCCATTCCAATCCTATGTGATATATTGTAATCCACCAGAAAAAACAAAGACACTATATAATTTTGTAAATGTACCCTAGTACTTTAATTTTGGTACAAATTAACTAAAACCTATTAGTACCAATGGCTCCCACTGCTCTTAGCCTGTCCTGTGACATCGGGAGAAGACAGAGCTGCTGCAGACACAAACACTGGATTAAGTGAGGACTGTAGGTAAGTATAACAAGGGAGGAAGGGTGGGGTTGATACTGATGTCTAAAATATGTTTTATCTTTAACCACTTGCCCTCCAGAAGGTTTTTATCCCTTCATGACCAGGGCTTTTTTTTGCTATTCCGCACTGCGCTATTTTAACTGGCAATTGCGCCATCATGCAAAGCTGTACACAAACGAACTTGATACCTTTTTTCCACACAAATAGTGCTTGATTTTGTTGGCATTTGATCACCACTGCATTTTTTTTACTATATATAAAAAAAATAAAATCTCAACATTACTTTGTTATACAACATATCCAATAAAAAAAAATGACTTTAGGCCAAAATGTATTATTTTACATGTCTTTGGGGGGAAAAAAAAAATTCCAATAAGTGTATTTTAACTGGTTAGTGTGAAAGTTATAGCATCTAAAAATTATGGTATATAGGGAATTTACATAGCTATATATGTTATACTGGTAATGGCGGTGATCAGGAACTTCTAGTGGGACTGTGATAGGGCGGCGGGCAATCTGATGCTTACACACTGGCTGGGAGGGCCACTGACGTCGTTAGCGACACTAATTCAGTGATAATACTGTAGTAATGACACTGGCTGGAAAGGGGTTAACGTCAAGGGACAAAGGGTTAACCAAGTGCCTAACAATGTGTAATACAGGGGTCTCAAACTGATGTCCCTCCAGCTGTTGCGAAACTACAAGTCCCATCATGCCTCTGCATGTGGGAGTCATGCTTGTACCTGTCAGCCTTGCAATGCCTCATGGGACTTGTAGTTTTGCAACAGCTGGACACTGCCAATTTGAGACCCCCTGGTGTAATGGGTGCTGCTTTTACTCACATCTGGCTGTTTTTTCTCCCTGCTTTTTAGGGAGAACAAACAGCCAGAGCGCTGTTCACTGCAGAGTTCTGTGTGCTTGTAAACATAGAATCGATAATCTGTTTGCTCTGTCTTATTCATTTTGACAACAATAAAGCACCTTTATTTTGTTAAAACATAGAACCGATAAGCAGGTTTAAACCAAAATCAGCTTCCAAACTTGTGCTGTGTCCAATCACAGCACAGGTCAGCAAGGAGTGCACTCTAAAATCGGAAGCCAGGTGAGGACATACAGGTAGAATGTCCGGCCTGCATGTTCCGCCTGTCTGCAGTATATCTGTGTGTGGGTAAGCGGCAAGTGGTTAACATGATAGGTAGCCAAAACAGAATAGGAGAGATGCCATTACAAAGCCATCTGCAAGACCTTTTGTCCAAAAACGGCATCTACAGAGGCGAAAGTCTACCTGCCTTACAAACTGGAACAGAAGCATGACACCGAGTCATGCAGGAAGTACAGACTCCTGGTGGAATGGGCTTTGACCAGGAAAAGAGGAACCTTGATACCTTAGGCCTGAAAAATTAGCTGCAAATCCACCTTGAAATAGTGGATCGAAAAAGCAGTCTAACTCTTGCTGGAACCCTGATGATAACAGACAGATCCAACCTTCATCCGTCATGGCGGGTAATGTTGTGCCAACCTTCAGGGATCTGGGTTCCTACTCACAGGATCCTCTTCCCTGGAAGACTCTGCCAGATAAACTTTACGTGCAACTTAATTTTTGTGCATCAAAGCGCTGGATCCCAGAGCCCAGTCCTCAAAGAGAGACATTACAGGCAAAAACCTTGTTTATTCTTTCACGAGGCCCAGGGACCATCCATCTTAGGCGTATTGGCCCGAGTCATGGATCCAGTTGTATAGCTCCTAGGCCCCCGCAGAGACCATCAAACAGAGCTTTCTTCTTAGCACATCTTTAACGTGACCAACCACCTTAGACACTGGCAAAAAAAACTGAGGTACTCTCCATATGGGAGGGGTGATTATAGGGGAGGAACCTGTCTGGTAATTAGGGTTGCCAGTATCCAATCATCTGATGGTGACTATCTAACCCACTAAGTAATTATCAAAGGCTCTGTGTCCCGTGATGTATGAACAAGAAATGCTGTTTCAGCATTTGCACTTTCAAGTGCACCTGCTGTGCAAAGTGGATTTGCCTTTAGTAAATAACCCCCAATGTCCTGATTGAGATGGAACGAAGAAACTACCATAGGTTATAAAAAAAAAAAAAAATAATGAAGGCATTGATACCACCTTGTCTTTGTAAAGAACCAGGAAAGGTTCCCTTGCAGGAAACTAGTACCCTGAAAGGGTAACAAAAAAACTTGAGTGTAAAAAGCAACAAGGTAATCGCTCCTAGAGGCTGTAAAAGCAAAGTCTGCGAAACTGACAGGACCCCTAAAGTCTCATACACACGGTACGATTGTTGGCCAACTGAGCGTATGATTTTTGTCAAAAGGGAGTGTGCCAGGATCTTGTCTTGCATACTAACGTTACACAAATTGTCGTGCCACAAACACAAACGTAGTGACATACTACAAAGAATTTCAGCTCTTGAGCGCCACCCTTTGGGCCCCTTCTGCTAATGTTGTGTTTGGTGAGCATTGATTCCGAGCATGCGTGTTTGTACTTTCGACTTTTGTGTGCCGGATTTGTGTACTCGCCATATGAAAATCAGAGGTGGAGCCGTTGTCCGCCGAAAAGTTACTAGCCTGTCATCCAACATTTGTTGGCCGAAAATTGGAAAACAATTGTCTAAAGGAGCGTACTAACAGTAATAATTTAGGACAACAGTTTGTCAACAGACAATCCCCTTCCAACAATCGAACTGTGTGTACAAGGCTTTAGAAACAAAGGGGGACACACAAGCAGGTCAATCCATGTGACACCCCACACAAAGATGCGATGCAATAGGTTTCTGAAACAGAATTGTCAAGGTTAAGAAATGCCCTTTGATGGTACTTACAGCCAGAGACATCTCTACAACAGACTGGAGAAATGCCAGATTGTGATCAATTACATACTGTTGAGATGAAATTTACAAGCCTTCTACGGACAATGGTAAACTTTCCCAGAGAAGGGGAGTAATAACAGAAACATCCCTATCCTGGGATTCCCTCCACCTTTATCATGCACAACAGGCAAGAAAGGAGTTGCAGTGCAGGGAAGACATACGTAGATCAGGAAAAACTGATCTCACCGAATCACCTGGGCATCCTCTGCCAACGTCCATTTCCTAGTCCAGGACACAAATCTGTCCAGTGTTGTGTTGAATCTGGATACCAAGAAATCCACAACTGGCATTCCCAACTACAGGCTAATCTCTGCAAAACTATCAACAATCTTTTGACACTTGTTCCTAACTGACAAGATAATGAGTTGAAGAGCTCTGAAATGAAACTGTGCATATCGGACAGCACTTTCAATTTGTATGCAATCAGGCAGGGCCTTGCACTACATGGTTAAAAGGTAAATCTAAAGGAAATTGCATAAGAAAATTGTGTATGGCCAGCTTAAAAGCGGAGTTCATCACCTGCAAACAAAACAATGTCAGCAGCTACAAAAAAAAAAAAAAAAAAAACTAGCTGCTCACCTGTCCCACGATCCAGCCTTGTGCTCACCCCAGTCGGTTTCACCAGCTGTCTTCATGCATGTTGCATGATCACCCAGCTGTTACAGCTTGTGGCTTCACAGCCGGGTACCCACTGCGCAGGTTGCGCTGCACATGGTGGATGCAGTCTTCTGGGACCTGTCAGTGTCCCAGAAGACTGCAGGAGGGAGAAGAACTTCAGTTTCCGAGCACCAAAAGAACGAAAATTTGGAAAAAAAAAAAATCCAATAAACTCAATTTTAGTCATACATTTAGGCCAAAACATATTCAGCCACATCTCCGCTTAAAAAAAAAAAGTCAATTAGCGTATATTTAATAGTTTGCGCAAAAGTTATAGCGCTTAAACTAGGGTACATTTTCTGAATTTAATGCAGCTTTTAGTTTATGACTGCCCATCTCATTTCTTGAGGTGCTAAAATGGCAGGGCAGTACAAACCGATTTCACTTCCTCACTACCTATGACAGTTTCAGAGGCCATGAAATGTCAAGATAGCACAACCAACTCTCTCCCCCCCCCCCCCCCCAAGACCCCTTTTTGGAAAAGACACTTCAAGCTGAGAGGCATGTTGAGTCCATGGAATATTTTATATTTTGCCATAAGTTCCGGGGGGGGGGGGAATATATATATTATATACACACATACATACAGTATATATTTATTATACACACATGAAATGACCAGATAGCACAAATCCCCACCCCCACCCCCCAAATGACCCCATTTTGGAAAGTAGACACCCCAAGGTATTTGCTGAGAGGCATGGTGAGTATTTTGCAGATCTCACTTTATCACAAAGTTTTGAAAATTAAAAAAAAAAAAAAAAAAATGCTCTTCATTTTCAAAAACAAATGAGCTGCAAAATGATCACCATGCCTCTTAGCAAATACCTTGGAGTGTCTACTTTCCAAAAATCGGGTCATGGGGGGGGGATGGCTATCTGCACATTTCAGAGCCTCCATAACTGAAGTGGTTTACAAGGGGCCAAATTTTGTAGAGCCGATTGTATTCAGGGTCACTCAGGAGGATGACAGAGTTCATTGTCATTGAAATGCATGAACCGCAAGATCTGCTCGTATCGTGCCCTGGTCATGGAGGCAGAGAACACGGGCATATGGTGAATTGGGTCAGTGGACCAATATGATTGCAACTCTTTTTTTTAACTATGCCCATGAGAAAGGATAGGCCCAGGCAGGTCTTAAATACAGAGACCGTAATAGATCTCCAATCTCTGGCAAGGGCCAACTGGGGATTAGCGGCGATGAATTGACCAGCATACAAATTGCTTTGGTCCACAACAGATCTAGAGAGATCTTCCGTGAAAAACAGCAAATAAAAATCAAGTGATGTAAAATCAACTCTTTCCACCTGAATTCCAGATTGGCCAGTGAATGGGGGGGGGAAGTACAGGTGCTGCAGAAATGGTGGGCTCCCAATTTCGATTAGCAAATGCAGCAGGAAGGACACTATGGGCTTGATGGGCCTGTGTTTGTCTTCTTGGTGGCTGCAGGGACACTACTTGTGCTTGCCACCTCACCAGCTTGAACTGCACTTATGGGACTCGCCACGTCACCAAGTGTTACTGCAGTGCTGGATGTACGACCAAATATGTACTAGGCCGCTGGTGCTTGCCATCATCCAGAATTTATATAGGTAAAGAGGGGGAGGGTAGGAGCATGAGGACAGTTGCTGAGGTTGTCAAAACACTCTAATCCAAACCGCACAATCCCCTGTGTTTTCCGCAGGGAGGAACCTTTGAGTAGCTGGGTCTTGTACCTGGTGTTGGACCTGTTTTGTAAGCAACTTCACAGTGATACTGCTGCGTTTTATGTACCAATATGCTTTTGCATGTTTTGCTTTGTACCTTATTACATTTGTTTTATAGATTCCTTCCAACTAAGCAGTCTGTGTACCATGAAACTAGTAGGACTGGTTAATCTATGGAAAAAAAAACTCCATCAGATACTCAAAAGGTTTCCCCAAGAAGTATTTGTATACTGTTATTGAAATCTATTTTTTATATGAAATTTAATTTTTACCAAAAAATATATTAGTGTATCAGTATTGAGATGGTTCACAATCAAAAAAAAAAAAAATAACTTGTTGGGTTACAGTGTATGTTTGGATAACCTCAGCAACTGTCCTCACGCTCTGACCCTCTTTTCCAGTTCACCAGAAGGATGAGCAGCACTAGTACTGGCTCTGCTCCATACGAGAGCCCTGCGGTTCTTGCACCTCAACAGCAGAACGGGGTCAGGTAAGCCTGACCTTGGCAGGGACCCCTACTCCATCATTGGATATTTGTCAGGGTGCTGCTGCTGTCTACTGGTTTGTATTCTGAGCCCGAATCTGACAGATGGGCAACTTGCTCTTCACTCATCTGTCAGGCTCAGAAACGTGTAGACCTCTTCACTAGTGTACCTTGGACATTTTGGCATCTAAATTTACTGATACACTAGTACGACTCAGGGGAGAGGGGAAAAAAAAAAAAAAAAAAAACTGCTAGCATTCGCAAGGATAAGGCCCGACTCTGCGAATGCTGCAGTTGTGTTTAGTAAGCATCAGTGATCGATAGATACTGCACTTTGGTGGGTTGGGTGGAAGGGTTAAACATAGGTGCTAGCAGGTATCTGGGCTGATCCCGCTAACACTGCGTTTTTGGGAACCCCAATATAGTTTTGATCAGATCAAAGATATCGATTTTTAAGACACTGTACCACTAAGGGAGGTGTATGGTGCGTGGGTGTTAGCACTAATCTGACGCTGCCTGGGGAGACAGACCCTGTCTGGCGCTAAAACCTGACTTATGTCACCCGCCGGGTGATCAGGGGGTTATTCTGACAGCAGGGTCATCCCCACTATCAGCACGGCCAGCTAAAGCCTAGTACACACGGACCGAATGCCGGGCAGCATTGGCTGGTATAATAAAATCCACCCAACATGTGGGCCCGTGTGTACTGCAGGCAGTCGGACGGAAGTCGGCTGGCTTCTGTCGATGGAGCATGACCAAAAAAGATCTGCCTATTGACTCCCGATCAGCGCTCTCAGCCAATGGGGAGGTGGGTGCTCCGCCCCCTGTCAGAACACAATAGCAATTGCTTAGCCTTGCTGGGCTGAACAAAAAACTCAAAACTAAGTGTGTACTAGGGCTTTAAGTGCTGCAAAAACTGTTGGCGCCATTTAAATCAATAATAAGGCAGGCATAATTTCTATTTTATTAGAAGGTTATGGAATCACTGTACAATCTTTTGCCAGATTCAATTTTTCATGTGCCGCTAGTGTACATATTGTATACACACACATATTTCACTTAGAATCCCAAGGGCTGCAATAACACCAAGCAAATCCCATTCTCATAAGGAAAGTTGGTCAAAGCCAGCCTATAAATTACCTTCAGTACAGTGCATTAGCACAAAAGAAATGCAGATATTTGTAAGAACAAAAAAAAAAGGACAGCAATTGTTTTATTTATCAAAATTTGTTACAGATGAATTGGTAAACATTAAGTATACAACTGCCATGTACAAAAATGAACATTTACAATGTTTGTACATTGATGATTACAAGATTTAAAAAATTCTGTCTAGCTATAATGCATTGCCAGCTTACAGTGAGAAAATATATACACAATGCTGCCAACTATGTACAATGAGGTTTGGTTACAGAATCGCATTTAAAAGTAATCATGCAGAGTACTCGTATGTTATGAAGTACTCATTTAATGGACCTGGCACAGGGTTAATTTTAGAACGTTTCTTATTTAGGCACCAATTGTGCAGATTTAACAGGGTGTAACATTTCAACTAAAGGCTGGACAAGTCCCTGGAGCCATGCAGACAAATGCACAAGATGAAAAACTGGTTCGGAAAGAAAACCAAGTAAAATGTTCCCTTACTCTATATACTGCACTAATATAGATATCGGGGCCAATATATTACTGCTGTATAGATCCAACATCAGATAGCTGAGATAATCACAGCAGGTGGGGTTTTTGATGGGTGTAAGAAAGTCTAAAATGTTTGCGCCCCCCAGTAGTTTCACCTTCCTTCAATCCCCGGGCACTGTTCAGCTGCCAGGATTGAAGTCAAATGTCCAGTATGGGCGAGCATGTGACATACAGCTTATTTTTATAGTATTGCAAATGCTGGCGAAATCGCTTACAGTACACTGCTCCTTTTTGCAGTAAACTGTTACCTTCTAAACGAGCTGGTGCCCCGATATCTGCTTTTAGACTCGGTTCACACTGAGGCAGCACGACTTCATCACACGACTTGAACACGACTGCAGCGGCGACTTGCAAAACAACTTCTATATAAAAGTCTATGCAAGTCGCACCCAAAGTAGAACAGGAAACTTTTTCTAAATCTGAGCGACGCAATTAGAACGGTTCCATTGTACAGAATGGGACGCTACTTGGCAGGCGGCTAAGTCGCCTGACAAGTCGTCCTAGTGTGAACCGGCTCTTAGAGTGGCTTCATTCATTGCCTTGCCTGCCTTCACAGGGCTGCAGCTGTACACTAAAGGCCCTTTCACACTTATGTTTTTCCTGCGTTATACCATGCGGGGGGGGGGGGGGGGGGACCATTCACAATGCGTTTTGAAAAGTCCTGCATGCTGTGGCTTTGAAAACCGCACCAAGAATGCAGGCTTCCATTGACATGTGGTGCAATTTTACCACAATTTCCATTCGAGTCACATGTCCATTTTCACAGGTGCAGACAACTCAAAAGCACATCTGAAAGAGCAAAATCATGGTAAAAATGCATATGCCAGCAGCACTAATCATGTATTTTGATGGCAGAAAGTCCCCACCATCAGGACACAATAGCTCAGCAGGGAGGATTCCCCCATCCACATCAAGTAAGGATGGGGGGAATTGGGTCAATTTTTGTTCAACACCCTAGTTAAAATGGAACAAAAAAAAAAAAAATTATGCACAGTGCTTGCTCCAACTGGAGTCACAGCAGGGATCATCTTTGGATAAGGCAAAAAGGTTTTGTGAGAAAAACGCACACAAACAACAAGCAGCCAATATTAATTGACTGGGAAGCCAGGAAGAGGTCAGTGATGAATACATTGAATAGCGAATACAGAGTTATCTGATGCCTGCAGTGCAGTCACAAGAGGAATCATGTGCATGTTTATGCCACAATCGTTACACGGGACAATCATGTGGCAAGTCTTTAGCTACCACCTTTCGAGCCACAAGTCATTTTAGAGTGGTGAACTTGTGGGGGTCTACAGAACCACACTACTCAGTCAAAACGTTTTCTTAACCACAATTAGGAACTACAAAGGAATGTAATGAGTTCCTGTGTGGTGCAATTTCAGCCCATTCATTTTGGCTAGGTGAAAATGGCACCGCAATAGTGCATGCACTATTTTGGATACACCTCAAGCAGATTGCATGGTTCTTTACCATGAGATCAGTCGCAGGCAAAAACCCATAACGGTTTGAAAGGGCGTTGTGTTATGAAGGCAGTGCAGGAAACCAACACAAAAAATGTAGGCTTCCCACGCAGCATTCTCGTGTAAACAGGCCCATAATGGATAGGAGTTTCGAAGAGACAGGCGGAGTGATAATTAAAAAAAAAAAAAAAAAAAAAAAAAACGACATTTAGAACATCTCTGCATTTCCTAAAATGTTGAAAGCTAAACAGGTTTACACAGAATGCAATCCAAAAAATGCTGTGTGCCTTGCTGTATACAGTTTTAATCAAATAATTTGTGAATCTTACAAAGTTTCTTACCTAGAGATCCTGCCATAAACAGCAATTCCTGTTTCAAGCCAACAATGAGCCACTGCCTCACAATTAGCAGCAGTGTTGCATAGTTGCTTAGTTGGCCACTGGGCTCCACATCTAAAATAGCCCAATGGCCAACTGAACTAGAAAGTATGGAAGGCTGGCAACATTGCCTTGCAAAGGCAGAGACTTGCTGGCAGCAACAGAAGTGCCGTTACTGGCAGGATCTCCAGGTAAGCTTTGCAACAGATTAAGAAACTTGTCTAAAGCCCAATTCCAAGCAAGATTACCTTCACAGGTTTTTAACATGCAAACCACCCTGTTACTTGAGAGGACTTCACAATCATGCAGTCACACTTTATTCAACAAATTGTTTATATGCCAGAGGAAATCCAGCTCCTGTTGTACTTTGACTACTCTGGCTGCAAGCAGAAAAGGAGAGCCGGCAACACTAGTACTTTTTCCTAAAGTTTATTGGCTACATCAGATCACCATAAAAGAGCCGACACATTTCTGCGAGAGCCTTAGTAGTAGCACTAAGGCTCTCGCCCAAATGTATCAGCCGTTTTATGATGCTCTGATGTAGCCAATAAACTTTTGCAATAAGGACTACAGTGTTGCCGGGTCATTTTCTGCATCCAGTGTGGAAAAGACACTGAACCTCAGCACTGGTGTTGGACTGCACACCAAGATTAGGTTGTGTCCCGTCGTGAGCGCTACATTTCCCTTACCTTCACTTCGGCTGTAAGTTCTCCAGGTCTCAGACCTCAGAGCTATGATTGCATTTCTGCCCCCCTGACCAGTCACAAAACACAGCCAAGTTCAGTTTCATGAACGAAGGAGAGAGGGTGGAGTTGCAACCATAGCGCCTGGGTCTAAGGACCCTCCTCTGGCCTCACCTTGTATAGGAGCAGTAAGCTATGACAAAGCATTTGCAGAGCTTCCAGCAAGCTGTGTCGGAGCTTTTCAAGTACCAATCAGTAAATGTTATACACAGATCCCAATGGGAGAGCCGATTGCCACTTTAAAACAAGCTAGCAGGATTCAGCACTTCTTGAAGCTTGTTGAACAAGCTGCTAGCAGGCTTTCAATGTGGCAAACAGCTAACCCATTAGGATCTGTGTTCAAATTTTACAAAAACAGGAGCCGAATGGTACTTTAAAAGCTTCAAAGCTTGCTGAAAGCTCTGCGAATGCTTTGTCAAAGCTTGCTGTTCACACTGCTCTTATACAAGCTGAAACTTGTGTAAAACAAGCCGAAGACCTAAATATCTTACAGCCGCAAGTAAGATCAGCTGGACTTCCATGCTGTGCAAATGTATTTTTATTGCCACAAAAAATATGCCTGCATGGCAGTGATGCCCCCCTGAGGAATGAGAGAATGTTTGCCAGCTGGTAAAGGAGTTTGGCTTTAATTGTATAGAGAAAAAACAACAAACATTCTGAAAGACAGGTTTTACATTTACAAAAATTTCAAGGCCAACAGAGAAGACTCAAGCTGAAATCTGTCCGCACAACACTAAATACCATTTAGAACCATAACTCAAAAAAATTATTAAACAGAATAAAAGTCCAAGTAAAACCAAAAACTTAAATGCCATTTTCATGAGCTCCAGGAACTGTGCCGCCAGTGAATCCAGCACAATAGTACAATGTTTCCAGTAAATAATTGGCCAGGCACAGCTCTGCTGTTCCAAGATCAAGTGCTTCTATAATATGTAGCTGCCAGTATTACGTATATATTATATGTGGCCAACAAGTCCATGAGTTTGCAGAACAGCGGGGAAACCTCCTGCCTTCTCAGAGCAGATAAAAAGATCCCATGTACAGTGCATGTTACCCGCTGGGAGGAAAGCTGAAATAACTCAATCGCACATGATTTCCAGGTCCAAGCCGTTGTCTGCTTCAACCTTCCTGATCTTCGTTGGGGTGCCTTCAAACTGAACAGTACACAAAGTGTCAAAACACAGATCAAACATTATATCCAGCATCACAGCAGAACTTTTCACCTTCTTCCATTACCTGCCATTTTGCATCGCTTTTTTTTTTTTTAGATTAAAAGCTTCTTCAAAAATGCAGACAGGTTTATTTAACCAGTTCCTGCCCACCCATAGTAGATTTACTATGGGTAGGCCACACGGGCATGCTGGATCACGTGTAAATCGCCAGGTGATCCCACGACAGCCGTGTCCTCTGGACACAGCGGATTGCAGGGCCTGAGTATTACATGATCGCAACATACACACAACTTATTATGAATGGGTTTCATTCATAATAGCGGCGCTTAGAATTTGTGATGCAGTGATTGACCCACAATGGTAATCACAGCTATAATGAAAGTAACCCATTCGTGACAGTTCAAAACATTGGCTTTACAGTAATCACTAACAGCAATCGCAGTGTAAAAACAAATTCCTGATCACTCTCCCCAGAGTAGTAGAGTCACTATGTTGAACTACACAAAAAAAAAGAAAATTGAACCCATTTTTTATTTTCAACCACTTCAGCCCCAGAAGGATTTGCCCCCTTAATGAACTGGTGACCGTATGGAGGGAAGGAAACTTGCCATGTCTCTAAATACTTCAGACTGTCTACTTCCCTAAAAATGGGTCATTTGGGGGGTGTTTCTACTGTCCTGGAATTTTAAAGCTTTGTTCATATATGCGAATCGAATGAGTTTTGAAATGCATCTGACTCACATAACATGTGAACTGGACAGGCTTTCAATGGAGCTGGTTCACACATATGCAAGCTGGCTGTGGTGTATTCACACACACTATAGTTTGTAGATGCTATAACTCCCATAAACCAATATACACTTATTTTTTTAGCCAAAGACACGTAGCAGAATACATTTTGGCCTAAATTTGAAGAAATCATTCTAAAACAGAAAGGAATTTTTATTTAAATGTTTGGTCTTTTGTTTATATAGCAAAAATAAACCCACTCATCAAATACCATCAAAAGAAAGCTTTATATGTAAAAATTACTGCACAACTGCCAGTTAAAGTAGCACAGCGCTGAATAGCAAAAAATGGCAAGGTCATGAAAGGGGTACAACTTTCTGGTGGCCAAGTTGTTAAACCAAGCATATAACCATGCCCTGTTCAAGGAACATGGGAAACAATGACAGGTAAGGGTGGGGAGAATCTGCAGTACTTACCAAATGGTCTTCAGCTATACCTTCTGCGGACCCCATGTCCTCCTCATTACTGTAAAGATACAAAACAATCTTTCAGAGGCCGGTCAACATGTATTTGTTAAAGTAGCTCCGTGAGCCTCCCTCCTGTGCCGACATGTAGCCACGTGAGCCTCCCTCCTGTGCCGACATGTAGCCACGTGAGCCTCCCTCCTGTGCCGACATGTAGCCACGTGGCTTGCCTTGCTGTATAAAATTATCAGTTGCCAATGCTAGACTCACAGCTACACCAGCTAGAACAGTTTGGCTCAGGCTTGCTGCATCTAACCATTCTAAGTTTGGATAGAGAGAAGGGCTAAATCTGCTAAGATACCAGAAGCAACATGAAACGTCTCTTGCTATAAAATAGACCTATCTGCTTGCTAAGTGTTTAGAAGGTTTACATTCTGGCACAGATCAATGCACTGGATGACTCCTGCGAAAGCCATGTCAACCCGCACCGGCCAATGAGGGCTGACTCAGCCTGACACCCAGAAGAAGCCAGGTAAAAGATGCCATTAGTTACTCTATAAATGCAATGTCCAAACTATCACAACTTGTTCCCCCTTTCACAGCAAACTAGGCTTGATGCCATCACCGCATGGTTATAAGTGATCACCCACAAAGCATAGAAACCTGTACAGCGATTGGACTTACAAGGGCTGCAGATCATCGCCTTCTTCAGTAGGAGGGTCCCATGCATGTAGAGCAATTCGCCAAATCTTGATTTGTTGGTCCCATGACCTGCGGCTGTATTTCTTGAATTTGTTAGGGGTACGAGGATGAACACCTGGCTGCCTCATGTGTCTAAAGAAAAATACCAGAGTCATTTAAAAAGATGCCACATATGACCATAACATTAGAAAAAAAAAAAAAAAAAAAAAACTTTACAAACATGTTATACTAACATGCCCTGTGTAATTTTGCACAGAGCAGCCCTGATCCTCTTCTCGGGTCCCTCTTTGCTGCTCCTGGCCCCTCCCTCTTTTTGAGTGCCCCCACAGCAAGCAGCTTGCTATGAGGGCACCTGAGCCAAGCTGCAGCACCGTGTGTCCATTCAGACACGAGTTGCCGTTCAGCCCCACCCTGATTGGCTCCCGCTGCTGTCAGTTAGCCAATGGCACATCTGTTGTGTCTCAGCCAATTAGGAGGGAGAGTCCCGGACAGCTGAGGGACTTGTGGACATCAATGAGCAGATGGGGCTCAGGTAAGTATTAGGGAGGCTGCACAGAAGGTTTTTTAATTTCTTATTGCATAGAATGCATTAAGATAAAAACTGACTTAAAACTCCTTTAATACAAAAAAAGAATCAAAAAGGTTGTATAGTCTGGACACAAAGACCTTTCACACTAGCAGCGTCCAGCTGTTCGCTCTAAAGAACGGCTTGTTTGAGCTCTGCTTTTCAGCCGCTAGCAGGGTGCTTTTTTTTGCGCAAAAGTGTCCAGTTGAGGCACTTTCAAAACACTCCAAGCACTTTGGAAGCACTGCCCATTCATTCCAATGGGCAGGACGTTTTGGGAGTGCCATTTACAGCGCTCCCAAGCAACCCCAAAGATGCTTACAGGACTTTTAAAGGTCCTGCAAGCACACCGCCCCAGTGTGAAAAGACCCTGCAATGAATGGGAGGCGTTTTCCAGAGGCTATTTCCAGCGCTAAAGTGTCTGAAAAGCGCCTCAGTGTGAAAGTGATCCCTTCCACACTGAGGCGCTTGAAAACCCCATAAAACAGCAAGCGCTTTTGAGATGTTAACGGTGCGCTTTTTTGAAGGACACCTGACTTAAAAACTGCTTCAAGGACCATTTTGAGTGCTTTTGAAGAGCTTTTCAGGCTCTTCCCATTCATTTAAATGGAGGGTGCTCCAACCAAGCTGCTTGCAGGTTCTCACCTTCCCAGTGTGAAAGCATTCATTGATTTTAATGGAAATGGGTTTTCGTGAGCTTCTCAGGTGCTTTTTTTTAGCACCCCCAAGCGCTTGAAAATCACCTGTGTGAAAGGGCTCTTAAAGTAAATACGCCCAAACTATAAATTTCTTCGAGCCTTAAGGTGGTGCTCTACCTCATCTAGGTTGCGGATGCAACAATGAAAGAAACCTTTACAAAACTCACAGCAGTGACAGTCTTTTAGAAGGCCAATTTCTTGGTTTCCATCATACCAACCAAGCTCTGCAGCACTGTCTTTTTAGATATCTTCTAGCACTGTTGGACTCTTAGCAGGGCTGCTGTCAGAAATCATGGGGCCCATGTACAGCCTTGCATTCCACAGGATGTGAACCAAGCCTAAAAAGGCAGCTCCAGCTGCATAAACAAACCACTCATCCATGCAACCAGAATACCTGCAAGATTGACCCCTTTTTTTTTATTTTATTTTTTTTAAAATTAGCTCTGTGGATGTAGGTGAAATCAGGGGCTTAGACACCCAACGTCTCACTTGTGACAAAGAATGTGGACACAAATTCCTCAATTCTCTGTAGCCTCAGCTGTAGAGTGAATAGACAGAACGTGCTCTAAAGAGGCTCCCTGTTAATTCACAAACTGAAGAATTGTAAACACGAGGGCCACGGGAGGATTGGTTCCAGTAATTGCACCCACTCCTGCTGCTCTGAACCCCCCTATTGAACTTATGGACCCTGTACAAGAGGGCAGGTGCTACCCCTTTAGCATTCCTGACTATGTATACTTAAACACAAATTACATACATCTAGCGTAAACAATTTTAAAAACTAATAAAATTGACCCTATACTAGAGCTGCATGATTAATTGTTAAGAATCAAAATCGTGATCCCCCACCCCCCCGATCCTCAAACTAGGATTTCAGGATTCTTTAGTGCAGAAAGTTCACAGCTGGAAGAAAAAATCCAGGCAGCCTGCCAAGTTTTATCACAACATTGCAGATAAATATAAACAAAGTAACATTTCTACTTAAATTAACTTCTGCCTGTAGATGAGGGAAGTTAGGCATCATTCCCACGAGGCGGATCAGCTGCCTCGGAGTCTGCCAGCTCAGAAGGAGATCTCTCCGTTGATCTCCGCTGAGCCGGCGGATGACAGGTCCCCCTCTGCTCACTGAGCAGGGAGGGGCCTGTCGAGCGCCGCTGCTTTCTATGGAGAGATCTCACCCGATCCGATAGGGACGGATGCGAACGTAGGGGCAACCATCTGCTTTTAGCGGACCGGGTCAGATGTCAGCGGACATGTCACCGCTGACATTCGTCGCTCCATAGACTAACATGGAGCGCCCGTTCAGGTCCGCCGGCGAAACTGACAGGCGGACCTGAATGGTCCAACAGTGTGAAAGGGGCCTAACCACTTATAAAGACTAAACCTTTCTGGCACTTGCTGCTTTCAAGTTACAAATCAATATTTATTGCTAGAATGGTGGTTGTTGCAATACTTTATGTCACTGTATTTGCGCAGCGGTCTTTCAAAACACAATGTTTGAAAAAATACACGAATTAAAAAAAAAAAAAAAAAAAAAAAAAAAAAAATGTATAATGTGAAAGATGTTATGCCGCAAGAATAGTGATCTTAATTCTGAGCAAAAGAATTGGGATTCATATTTTCACCAAAATCGTGCATCTCTACCCTATACCATTATAGCTTTTATTTTAGCTTGCCAAAAGTTAAGATTAAAAATTAGTATGAAGGATTATAAAGAATCCTTTCAATTTATATCCCACATCATAGGACACCGTAATAAAACACGAGAAAAAAAAAAAAAAAGTTTAGTTATTGGGTTTATACCCATTAACTGCTAGCAGTGCTAAATATTTGATATAGTTAATATTTTAGAGACAAGGAAGTTTATATAAAACTACTCGTGTATTGTATTAGGTTGATATAAATCAAGTCATACCTTGGAACTTCTGTTGTGTATCTGTCATAGGCGATTGTGTTTTTTCCATAGTTTATCTGCTTCTGTCTTCTGGCAAGAACAGACGAGTCTGTTTCCATTTCACCATGAGTGGAGGAATCTTTGGAATCAGAGCTGTGAATAGAGGAAACCTTATAGTAAAAAGGTATGTACGAAGCAGTTTTTAAAGCCCCATTGTAGTTAGTCATTGCTCTCCCATTTGCAGCAGGCTGTGTGGTCAGTGAGCGTGCATGATGACATAGCATCATAGCAACGTCCCAGCGCTTTTCGTCAGAGAGATGACGTAAGGGGACTGGCAGAGTCCACGGTACCCACAGCTGGGCTCCTGCTGGGTGATGAGATGACATACTAGGTACGTGATCTGGTGCAGAGCGATCGCACTGCCATTGTAAATGGTCATGAAACTTTTTAATCAAAGCAGATGGTATGTTTTGTGATGTTTAAAAACAGGCAACCAAATTAGAAAGTGCAGAAGACAGACTAGAGAACAGCTCAATTATACATTCCTGCAAGACGACCAAGTTCAGATATGCAACCTCAACTACAAAACCTGAGAGAACCATGGAGTAACCTACACCTTCTTGAAGAAATGCTTGTGGTGTGATCGTCTCCCCGCTGTCACAATTTGAAAACATATCGGCTATGCGGGGCTCCACCCACATCATCCATTCAGTTTCCTGTGAATGAATGCCTACAAATATTGTCAGCCATTGCAGCCGACGGCTTGTAGTTCTCAAACTACAAAGGCTCTAGTAATTCAGCAATTCTTCCTGGCCATATGATGTACGGGCAGATAGCCATCCCGAGAGTCTGCAGGAACCAGAGATTGCACCTGCGATCTGCTTATCGAGGGTGCAATGCTCTGCAGGCTCCAGGAGAGAAAAAAAAAAATAAGAAGTGTATCCCCCCCCCCCAAGGTGAACTTGACCTTTAAAAGGTTTCTCTACAGATCCAAAAATGTATGCCAATATACACCTACAACCAAGCCAGCCATTTTTTTCTTACAGAAAGTATAACCATTTTGCAGGACCAAGACGGAGATGTTTATTCCACACAGTGGAAAACTCCAAATAGTTTACCATATCACTTATAACAGTCTTTGAATTACCTTCCAGAAGATGATCTTCTTTCCCTTGGCCCAAAGTCATTAATAAGCAGCTTTCTCCTGTACCTGAAAAGAAAGCAACACTTTAATACCAAAAATATTAAAAAGCCCCACACACAACCAGGCAAACACCTACTAAGTGTTGTGCCAAGATCTGTTCACTGCTGGGGAGTTCATTTAAACAGCACTGCTCACAGTATACTATAGATTAGATTGCAAGTTCTAGTGAGCAGGGCCCTCTGATTCCTACTGTATTAAAGTGGTTGTAAACCCTTACACACTTTTTGCTACAGGTAAGCCTATAAGGCTTACCTGTAGCTACCCTGGATATCTCCTAAACCAATATCCCCTGTATTTGCATGTGCGGTTCCCACATCGCATACAACTCACATTGCCATATGTGAACTGCTGGGAGTGTCAATGGAAAGCCAACGACACCCCGCAAATCAGTTCACATATTGCAGTGCAAACTGTCAATTCGGACAGGAATTGGATTGCATAGGTGGGAGCGTAAAATACATCCGAAGCACTGCGCATGCGCAGTGATGACGTAGCTACAGCCGATCGGGAGACCAGCTTGAGGGATGTTACGTACTGCGCATGCGTGGATCGTCTGAGGCATTATTTGACTACCTGCACAGTGCGGAGGCAAAATATGACAGTTAATTTGTGCCCCGCTCTGTCCACACCTGTGTAAGGAAGCCCTAAAAGGGGAGGGGGAAGTCTTGGGGGCCATATTATAGCCTAACATTCCACTTTGATCAGAAGTTAAATCTGCAATAAACTGCAGCAAGAATTCACCTCACACACAAAGGAGTTTTGCAGGGAGAGGGCAGAATATACAATATGCACAGTGTGAGCGGACATACTCTGCCAGTGCCATGCCGTACAGAAAAACTGTCGGCCTTGTAATATCCCAGGCGGATAAGTTACTGATCGCTGCCATTACTAGTTTAAAAAAAAAAAAAAAAGAAAAAATGGATGTATACACCATTGTTTGTAGATGGTAATATTACAGAAAACAATATACGATTTTTTTTGGATGTGAATAAAAACGCATGCAGTGCATTTGGCAATTGTGAATGAATATATAACAGATAAAGAAAAAATGTTTATATACCAAGTTCATTAATATATATGGGGTTTTTTTTGGGTAGCAATATCATAAAGTTAACGTTAATAGTACATTTGCCTGTCAACATTTCTTGGGGTACATTTGGGGCTATTCCCTGCCTGATCCGACTTCTATTACTTTCCTCTCCTGTCCTCTGACAGGTTCCTATAGCAATAGGGCGGGAACTTATGCCGACGCCAACATTGCTATGGCAACTTGTCAGGAAGAAGTACGGCCTCGCTGAGGCATTACTGAGCATGTGCAAGATCTGGAGGTGCATGCTGGGTAGTCCAGCTGTACAGAAATCCAGAAAATGAACACAGGAGGGCTTCAGTTGCCCACAGCTAAAACGGAACCTGCCTCTGAGATCTGTAACAAACTATTTTCAAGGAACGTAAAAAGCATAAAAAAATATGACGTTAGAAATGTGCATGCACAGGTTTGGACAATTACAGAGCAATATATGTTTAAGGGAATGAAACTCTTTAAAGAGCCAAGTGTCAGAGGCCAGGTAATTGTTTTATATTCGGGGCAATCATTGTTTAAAATATGGCTTGCAAAACGTGAATCCTCTGTTTGGCATGGCAGGGCTACATTCAGAGTTAAGCACGTTTTAGTAAGTAAATTTTTTGCAAAAAGTATTGCACCCAAGCTTCCTCCAGCTGTTTATACCTCTGTATAGGCTTTCAGTTACTGAGCTGTATAATGTGTCAATGGACCTGTGCTGATCAGCACATGCTTTATATCAGATTTTTCAAGAAATTAGGCAATTTTACATAATCCAAAAAAAACCTCTTACATCAAGAACTACAAGTCCATTTGTCACAGTGGCAGACAGCTTGTAGTTGACTCACAGATCTCTATGGGATACAGTGTGTGTGGGTTGGGGTACTTGGCTACACACATGATGCTAAATGTGGAGATAGCCTTGAAGGACTTATTGACACTAGGAACTGCATGTTGCACAGAAATGCACTGTGTGTTTGTGCCATTTTGCATGCAGTTCTGTGCAGTGTGATTTCAGCACATTCATTTTGCATGAGCCAAAATTGCACTGCACCAAAAGTAGCACATGTCCTGCAACCGCAGCACATGGTACTTTTGTTCCATGCAATCAGGAGTGGGTAAGGTGACCTGCATTTGGGGTGTCGTTCACTTTGCAGACACCAGCTGCAGGTTGCAAGCGCCATGCGATGTCAATATAGTGCGGGGAAATTGGCATGAAAAACATGAGTTTCCTGCATGGCATTCTGGTTTGAATGGGACCTAAAGAAATACCAATAATGAGCACTCCTTTAGGCTGGGTTCACACTAGTGTGCATTGTATTCTGGTTTCCCCGCATCCAATTTGCATGACAAGAGCCAGTTCACACATCTCCAGGCGGCTGTGGAGTGGATTGCACAGAGGTCCTGTGCGTCTTTTCCTCCATTTCAGGGCTAAATTCAGGCAAAAATGCAGCCCTGATTCGTCCCTGAAAACAGACGCTCTGGACCCCCTGCTGCAAGACGCATGCGGTTTAGATGCAAACCCAACCTTAAACTTGTCCTCTACTACCTTCCAATTAGTTTAAAGGAAAAACATGACAGTTTCATCAAGAAGGTTGCCTAGAGGAGGCAAGTGTAGACCATGGGGGCAGAGCTTTCACACTAAACCAACAAAATGGAAACAGAAGATGAACCTCAACCCACTTTCCAGTTTAATTACATTAACTGGATAATCAACACAAAATGCCTTGACAGCCAACTAAAAAGTATTGTTGAACAAACTGATTTAGCATAACTTTCCATCTGTACAGGAAAGGAATGTTTTGTTAAAATACCATATTTATAACCAGACATACCCGACACTATCAGAGTCTTTAGATGTTTTTTTCTCCTTACCTGACCAAATCTTTTTCTACAGTTTCTTTCAAGATTTCTTCTTCCTCCACCGCTGACCCCCAGTCTTTACATCTTGACACAGGCCTATGGCTTTCTGGGGTGGTGAAGCTGGTAGGAAAGGAACGTCGAGAGGTCAGCCTAGCAGATCAAGCAAATAAGGGAGTAATGTACCCCAATCTGTGCTACACTTCAAGCAGATGCTGAAAAACAGCAAACAGTCAGTTGTAGCATTTTGTGCAATATTTGAAGAAAACCAACAAAATCGGAAAGTCTTTTAGCCCTCGTTAGCATTGAATGCGACTTTGAAATTGTGCAACTTCATAGGAAATTACATGATTTTAAAGCTGCATGCATGTCAGTGTGATTTTGGTTGCGATTTTGAAGACATCTGTGTACCTTCATGTACAGATGTCTATGCAAGTCACACCCAAAAATCGCCAAAAATAGTTCAGGAACTTTCTTCAAATCAATGTGGCACCCCAAAGTCAGCGACAAAGGATTTGAACAGTGCCATTGCTGACAATAGGGTGCGACTTGTCAATCAGAAGCAAGCCCTAAAATTCAACCATCAAGGCTTGCTAAATTTTTGATTTACAAATCTTATTTAACTTGATGATTTTACCATTTTGAATGATCATAGTGACACATGCAGGGTCACCTGTATTCAGCTGAAGAGAATTCTATGCCTACCAACCATTTCAGTGTTCCTGCAGTCAACTTACAAAGTGGACTGAACTATCCCAGGTTTGTATTTGTTTTTCACGACTGAAGACCAATGAGGGCTTAAAATGGAGCTTCACTATCCCATCCAACATTGATTATTTTTAATCCTTAACCCTCTAGCATTTAACTTTTTTTATATTTCTTCAGTTACTCCCTAGGCCAATGATATACATCCCAGGAGTCTTCAGGAGAGAAGAGGCTTTCACAGCCAAGCACACCCACCTGCCTGCATGCCTGAGCTAAGGGCAGATGGATCCCTGAACGTAAATGCTACATGAATCGTTTGCCATTATTCAAGATGGCCATAACCAGAAATGCTAGCTGGTGTTTTCTAAAGTGATTTCTCAACAAAATAAAGCAGACATGGATGGATGGGAGAGTTTGCTTTGAATATTAAAAATGAATTGAATTGTGTTTTTGGTGCTCAGATGTAGTGAAGATCTGCTTTAATCTTCGTATTAAAATAAGATAACACAGTAAAAGTCTCTGGGGTGTTACATTCATCAAAAACATTTTTGGAAGGACAGATCAGACTGAAGAGGATTCAGGGACTCCATAGATCATTGCTTCCAGGACCTTCCACAGTGTTCCTCAGGTATCTTGTTCTTGCCAATTATTATACTACCAGTATGCAAGATAAACCCTTTTTCTTTATTAGGCTCAGATCAAGGTGGAGTCGGCCTTTAGACAGTTACTTCTACATACTCATATAGCACTGGACATTTTCTGTTAGACCCCTTTCACACTGGGGCCATTATCAGCCATTTTAGCACTAGAAATAGCACCTGTAAAGTGCCTGAAAACTGACTCCCATTCATTTGCAATGAGTGCTTTCACACACGGGCAACACGCTTGTGGGACATTAGAAAAAGTCCTGCAAGCAGCACCTGTGGGGCGGTTTGGGAGAACTCTATGCTCCCAAAATGCCCCTGCTCATTGCAATGAATGGGCAGCACTTCCAAAAGCACCTGAAAAGCGTTTCGGAAGTGCTGCAACACGGGAGTTTTTAACCTCTTTTTGGGGTAAAAAGCACCTCGCTTGCGTCCGAAAAGCGCCGCTTAAAGAGCGGTAAAGTGCCACTAAAACGAGCAGCGCTTTACCACAAACACACAGGCGGCCCCAGTGTGAAAGGGGTCTTACAGCCAACTCAGAACTGGCAACATCCAAGCCATACTGTTGCCAGGCATGATAGACTGTATGGTTCTCCGATACACATCTTGTGCAGTCTGCACCAGACATCGCTGGTCCTTACTCCTATATCAGCAGCACCAGGTGCAGAGGTCTCAATAGGTTTTTCCACTCTGTAGTCAGTGAAAAGTACTGCTCTGTCCTGTGGTTTGTGAATATCAATTTGGAGCTCCCTATTGGGATATTTCCTATGAACTGCTGTCCGAGAACTTCTGCATCAAGTCTTCGTGGCTGTTTCAAGCAGATGCATCTTCCTAGCCAGCTGGTTATAAGCCTTTTTTTGACTTGGGCAGCATAAGCCTTTCCAAGTCAACAACATCTGGTAAGCCTCCTTATGATCACTGGTGGTGGCGTGCCTACTTCAACTTTCTTCCAAGTGATGTCTGTCAAACATGTCTCTGGATTTGTGGGATCATCCTTTATAACCTTTGGACTCCATTTTCTTATTTACTGACATCCTCTTGGATGTTTGTACGATTTTTTTGTGTCCTTCAGTGTGACACTCTTCCATATTCATATGATTTTTATTTAGAATATCTTTCATGTATTTGTTCCCTTTTTGGTTTAGGATATTAGAGTCACTTACTGTGTAAGTGTGTATTGATATAAGGCCAGACATTCTACTCCTTTTGGGCACGTTTGAGTCTTTACACCATTTGTAATTTAATGGTTAATTTATTGATGTATAACGCTACACTTTAACTTTCACATTTATTGCTTTGGTCTACAGCTGTGTTGGCTGCTATATATAAACATAATTTTTTACACAGCGCTGTAATTTCCTTTTTTTTATACTGTTGCCAGGCATGATAGACTGTATGGTACCTGTCAGAACGCTTGTCTTGGGGAGGTTTTTCATCAAATACAGTGGAGTCTTCATCTTCATTACGTCTTCTAAGGTTACCATCAGAGCGGCGTTTGCGTCCCTGAGACCAGCGAGATGGTGGTTGAGGTCTAAAAAAATAAAACAAGATATTAAAACAAAGCAAAACATCTGACGCTTAGCAAAAGCAAGTCAAGTCACCAGGGAACCCACAGGATGCTTATCCCAGCATGTGCCGGTTTCAAATCTAGCACGGTGGTGTGGTCTTTGGCTGCCTCATCCATTGATAGGATCTGTGATTGGCAAGACTACAAGTCCCATCTTCCACTACAACAGAGGGCCTTGGATCTGCTCAGGCACAAGATCAGCGACACACGCTTGTCTTCCATTGTTTACTTCCTCCAGCCATATTGGTCAGTCCATGCCTGTATACAGACCAGAGGCTGGGATGTAAACGATGCAGGAGACCATGCACAGCACAATACACTGTCTGCATTGAATGCAAAGGAAATATGTAATAAACGTAAAAAAAAAAAAAAAAAAAAAAAGTATTCATGCGAGTATTGAACACACAGAATGCTAAAACTTTCTAATGTGTAAGTGTAAAAGCTCAGGGATCAGCCATACCTGCTCATACACTCATGTGCTACGCATCGAGTTTAGAGATTTTACAATGGTTTCTATTCCCCTCATCAGTCCTCTGCAGGACAGCCCTCTGCTATACCGAAATAAACCTCTGGGTGGCTTATCCTGTAACCCAATATGTCTAGTTAAAGATGGATGCTTCCCACGAAGGAGTGCAGATTTCACTGCACAGAGTGTGAACTCCTAATACAATGCAGGTTACACTAAAGCTGGCCATAAAACAGGCCGAAAAACAAAAAAATCACATTGAAACAACAATGGTTCGATCTTCAAAGCAGTGTGCCAACAGCAATAGCAGATTTTTGAGCAGCTATCCAAAGTATTGGAAATCAGAACAAACAATTTTCTAATCATGCATAGGATTATCGCTCAAAGGAAAATAAAACTAAAATGTGCATGAGCAAAAGCATTCTCTGCCACATCTTATTTTGGATGACCATAGTATAGTGTGTGTTTTTCTACTATAGGAAATAAAGTTTCCTGCAACTAGAGCCGGTGTTCCATACAAATTAGCGACCCGTCAGAATAGGTAATGGAAGTGACGTTCCGTCACTTGACCGCAGCAGTCATCTTGCTACACCCCGCACTCAGCCGCAGTAAGCCTGCAGTGGGAAGCGGATAACTTTACACCCAGCCAAGTCCTGCATTTCACTTATTTTTACCAGTAAACTGAGCTTATATAGTGAAATACATTTTGGAATTCATGACATTGCTGCTACTTTTAAAGATCAACATCAAAAACAAGCAAGCCTGTTGATCTCGCATCTGACAAAAATCAAAAACAGTCTGATGGATTTCAAAATACTGTATTTCATTAAAAGCTCAGTTTATTGGTAAAAATAAGTATAAAACGCAAGACATGGCTGGGTGTAAAAGATGTCCGCTGTCACCTTCTGACTGCAGGCTTACAGCAGCCAAATGCGGGGTGTACCAAGATGGCCGTCGCAAGGGAGTGACAGAACGTCACTTCCGTTACCTAATCTGACGGGTTGCCCATTCTGACGGAAGACCGGCTGTTAGGGCCAGTTCCCATTAGCGTGATGTGAATTGCACTGCTAATCACATGCGATCTATGTGCAATGCAATTTCAGCCATACAGATAGTATGACTGAATTTGCATTGCATTCAGACCAAACTCACACAGGACCCTTTTTTGGTCCGCAGTAGAATCAGATCGCATGGGTGTTCACACTCATGCAATCCGATTCCTGGCCGAATTTTCAGTTCGCACTGCGACATGCGAACTGATTTGGGGGCCTCATTAACTTTCAATTGACACTCTCAGCAGTTTGCAAAGGGCGGCGTGAACTGCCACAGGGAGACATGCGATGCGGAAACTTGCATTGGATTCGCAGGGTTCCCGCATCGCTGCACTGTGAACCAAGCCTAATGGCCCATACACACGATCCGAATATCGTACAAAAACGGTCGTCCGAAGGATCGTATGTATACTACTTTGGACAGCCAATCACGACCGTTCATCTGATCTTATTCGATCGGACATGCACGAAAATTTTCCTCGTACGAGTCCAGTTAATACGATTTTCAGGTGAGGTTAGTCAGTACAGTTGTCGTCCAAAAATTCAATACAAATACATTACAACATATGACATCACTTGCGATTTTTGTTGTACGAGAATTTGTGACTTTAGCTATTCAATTTCTACTTGCAACTATTAAGCAAAAACGGTCATATGATATTCGGATCGTGTGTACGGGCCATAAGAGACAAGAGAAACAAACATTTCATACATTGCAGCCTTGTAATCACAATAAGGAATCCAGAGAGATGAAGCTGGAAGTGTGTGGAGCAAAGCTATTGATAATAAATCCACTATTTTGATCCAATAAGTCAAAACACATTACATCAATAGTTGGTCAGGTTGTAATAATAATATAAAAAAAAAAAAAAAAAAAACACAAAAAAACAAACCACACACTAGTCAATCCAGTTCAACCTGGAGATGAAGAAAAAAATGGTTTTCACGGGGAAATAAAAAATTGATGGCACAATAGTATAAAGAAAAAAAAAATTTTTTTAAATTTTCGTTCAATGGATCATTTGTTTTTCTCATCTATGGCCTGCCTAATAGTAGCAGTCGCTGCAGAAAATAACTAAGTGTCCATCTATCCACTGCAGGTTGGACAGATGCAGCAATTCTCAGTTTGGTGGTAAATTCGGGGTTTAGCTTGTTTGCAGTGACAACAAACCCCTTAGAAGAGGCCAGCACTGTAAAATCTACACAACAGTACATGAGGCTTACAACGGTGTGTACACGATTGTGAGATCCACATTTCCAGCCAGCATTCAATAATATCACCGACTCAAGACAATCCACCAGCATTTCACACTGCAGACAGAAGCAGCCTTTAGGAGGTGGTCTCCATGTCTACTCTGAAGAAATGTTTAAAATCAATTTAAATGCGTCTAGTATTGTCTGCCATCTGGCCACACCGAGATAGCCATAGACATCAATGTGCACAGAAATCTACAAGATCTTTTTTTTTTAAAAAAGACAAGATCTTTGGCTGAAGCGTGTGTACAGTGATGGCCTCCTTTTCTCTGGAAGGGGAGGTTCAGAGATTCTCAGACAAAAGATGCCCCCAAATCAGAGGACAACGTACAGGAAATGAGCAGCTGGCTAAAGGAGACGTCAGCTATGGGGGACAGCATGGCTTGGGGGAGGGGAGGCCTAAAAGCTTTAGACAGGCCCCCCACCCCCAAAACAATCCTCCAAAGTATGACATACAAAAGGAAAACTCAGGACGGATCAAGCGCCTTGAGGCGATTCAGTTTGCATTTGTAGGGTTATACAAATTCTTCATTCATTAAGCAATTTTCTTTCCTGCAACCAAAATCGCTCAATTCCTTTTATCAACACACTCAGTGTTGATGAAGAAATCCCTCCCGCAGAGCTATTGTGTTCTCCTGGCAGAATGCCCCATCCTTGCCGGAAGAACACAATGATTACTGCTGAGGGGCTACAGCCGGTATCAATCGAATGCTAAAAACCGACATGCTGGTTGTACCCGAATCAATCAAGGCATCAGCTTGGGTACAGCCTGCCCATCTGTCTATGGCCAGCTTAAAGCTTACTTTCCTACAGGCAGGAAAAGTAACGGGTTCACACGGTTGGCAGCTCCTCCAGTTGCACATTTACTGTACGCACCTTTGGGGTGATGGTAGATATCGATTACTACCAAGTACAGGGAGGACAGCTCCACCCTTCTATACAACAGCACTGGTACTTGGCAAGGTGCTGTCACATGGGGCAGAAGTTCACAGCCCTTTGGGCCATCATGGGAGCTGGAGACCCAAGACCTTTGTCCTAGGAGTAGTCCACAGCCACATGGCAGGGAGTCAACCGCTACCTGGCTCAGCACATGGGGAAGCATGGAGTCCTGAGCCCTTTGGTCTAGAGCAGGGGTATGCAACCTGGGGCCCTCCAGCACTACAAGTCCCATCATGCCTCTGGGAGTAATTTTAACTGCCAGCTTTGCAATGCCTCATGGGAAATGTAGTTCAACAGCTGGAGGGCCCCAGGTTGCCTACCCCTAGCCTACATGGGAAAGGAGCTGGGTCAAGGAGAGAGGGCCAGTGTCCTCAGCCTAGCGCTGGCCAATTGGGGAGGAATTACGTTTGGCAGTTGAGTCCTCAGCAATTGGATCTGCACAATCATGTCGGCAAGTTTTCAGCACTTAAGCTTTTTGGGCTTGCTCACACATGTGGCTATTATTGCCGTCCTCAGAGGATGTTTGACATTATTGCCTCCTCAACACCTGTTGTATCCCTCAAAAAAAAAAAAAAAAAAAAGCCCTATTCACTTTAAATGGGTTGTCCTCAGTGGTGATCTCGCTTGGCAAACAACGTGCCATGCGTACAGCACCAAGCAGCTGCATTTTTACAGCATGTGGTAAAACAGCAACTGTCATTGACCCCCTATGTGAAGGAGCTCTTAGGAAGCCCAGTGTAACCGTTGCCTATCTACACTCCCGGCAGGGGAGAAAGGGGGAAACAACTATGTGCAACTGGTGAGGCTGCCATTAAGGTGGATGCATGAGGACGGGAGCTGGTTACCTTAAGACACTAAAGGGGCCTTGCTATTCTAAAAACACCAATTTTGGGAGAGTTTGCTTTTACAAAAACAAGTGAGGATATAGTTATGACAACATTGGGGGGAAGCAATAGTTCTCACAGGAGAACACTAGGAGAGAACCTAATTATCAATGTCACAAGGGGGATCTAGTAGTGATTACAGGAGGATGCAAGGAGAGGATGTAGTTATCATTGCAAGACGGGGGGGGGGGGGGGGGGGGTGAGCTACTTATGAAAGGATGGCACAAGGGGGAATCGAATTATGCTAGGGGGGGGGGAATCTAGTTAAGAGGAGAGGGGAGGGAGGGGGAGAGAATCTAGTTATTAGAGGGGAGGAGGAGGGGGGAATCTAGTTATTAGAGGGGAGGAGGAGGGGGGAATCTAGTTATGAGAGGGGAGGGAGGGGGAGAGAATCTAGTTATTAGAGGGGAGGGAGGGGGAGAGAATCTAGTTATTAGAGGGGAGGAGGAGGGGGGAATCTAGTTATTAGAGGGGAGGAGGAGGGGGGAATCTAGTTATTAGAGGGGAGGAGGAGGGGGGAATCTAGTTATTAGAGGGGAGGAGGAGGGGGGAATCTAGTTATTAGAGGGGAGGAGGAGGGGGGAATCTAGTTATTAGAGGGGAGGAGGAGGGGGGAATCTAGTTATTAGAGGGGAGGAGGAGGGGGGAATCTAGTTATTAGAGGGGAGGAGGAGGGGGGAATCTAGTTATTAGAGGGGAGGAGGAGGGGGGAATCTAGTTATTAGAGGGGAGGAGGAGGGGGGAATCTAGTTATTAGAGGGGAGGAGGAGGGGGGAATCTAGTTATTAGAGGGGAGGAGGAGGGGGGAATCTAGTTATTAGAGGGGAGGAGGAGGGGGGAATCTAGTTATTAGAGGGGAGGAGGAGGGGGGAATCTAGTTATTAGAGGGGAGGAGGAGGGGGGAATCTAGTTATTAGAGGGGAGGAGGAGGGGGGAATCTAGTTATTAGAGGGGAGGAGGAGGGGGGAATCTAGTTATTAGAGGGGAGGAGGAGGGGGGAATCTAGTTATTAGAGGGGAGGAGGAGGGGGGAATCTAGTTATTAGAGGGGAGGAGGAGGGGGGAATCTAGTTATTAGAGGGGAGGAGGAGGGGGGAATCTAGTTATTAGAGGGGAGGAGGAGGGGGGAATCTAGTTATTAGAGGGGAGGAGGAGGGGGGAATCTAGTTATTAGAGGGGAGGAGGAGGGGGGAATCTAGTTATTAGAGGGGAGGAGGAGGGGGGAATCTAGTTATTAGAGGGGAGGAGGAGGGGGGAATCTAGTTATTAGAGGGGAGGAGGAGGGGGGAATCTAGTTATTAGAGGGGAGGAGGAGGGGGGAATCTAGTTATTAGAGGGGAGGAGGAGGGGGGAATCTAGTTATTAGAGGGGAGGAGGAGGGGGGAATCTAGTTATTAGAGGGGAGGAGGAGGGGGGAATCTAGTTATTAGAGGGGAGGAGGAGGGGGGAATCTAGTTATTAGAGGGGAGGAGGAGGGGGGAATCTAGTTATTAGAGGGGAGGAGGAGGGGGGAATCTAGTTATTAGAGGGGAGGAGGAGGGGGGAATCTAGTTATTAGAGGGGAGGAGGAGGGGGGAATCTAGTTATTAGAGGGGAGGAGGAGGGGGGAATCTAGTTATTAGAGGGGAGGAGGAGGGGGGAATCTAGTTATTAGAGGGGAGGAGGAGGGGGGAATCTAGTTATTAGAGGGGAGGAGGAGGGGGGAATCTAGTTATTAGAGGGGAGGAGGAGGGGGGAATCTAGTTATTAGAGGGGAGGAGGAGGGGGGAATCTAGTTATTAGAGGGGAGGAGGAGGGGGGAATCTAGTTATTAGAGGGGAGGAGGAGGGGGGAATCTAGTTATTAGAGGGGAGGAGGAGGGGGGAATCTAGTTATTAGAGAGGAGGAGGAGGGGGGAATCTAGTTATTAGAGAGGAGGAGGAGGGGGGAATCTAGTTATTAGAGAGGAGGAGGAGGGGGGAATCTAGTTATTAGAGAGGAGGAGGGGGGAATCTAGTTATACTAAAAGACGAGGGGGAACTGATCTGGTTATGCTAGAAGGGGGAGAATCTAGTGATCACAACATCAGAAGGGGGTCTAGTTCTGGCAAAACACAAAAGGGAACCTAGTTATAATAGCCCAAGCAGAGGGGGACTAGTTATCACAAGAGGACACTAGAAGATGTTATCACAACTGCACAAGGGGGACTCTAGTTCTGGCAGTATATACAAGGGGGGGTGAGATCCATTTATCATAGGACACTAGGAGAGAGCCTGGTTATCGTGGTAGGACACAAGAGGGGGGGGGACTAGTTATCACACCAGCCCTAGAAGATGGGAACTAGTAACCATAGTAGTACAGAAGAGGGGGGTGATCTTGCAATGGATCTTCAGACATGGAGGGGGGGGGGGGTATCCTTTGATTGGACTATTCTCAGCACCCAGAGATGACATTATATACAGAGAATATAGAGTCCATCTATCAGGAGGAGATGATGTTCAGTAGACACCCCCCATACACACTATAGAAGGGATAAGATCCGGCCTGGAACCTTCTAGAACAGATCAGATATCAGTGAGGAGGGATTGTTGGGCCCCTCAGATCTCACACTAATAATACAGACCCGTGTTCCTCCTCCAGTGTCAGGCGCCTCTCCCTATATCAGGCCCCGGTCTGCTCCCCCCGGTGATGTGGGGCGGTATGTAGGACTCACCTTGGCTCCTCAGTACGGCTGCTCCAGTGATGAGACATGATGACACTCGGGCTCCTCTCTTCTCCCGCCGCCGCTCTTCTCCTCCCACTGAGCGCAGCGCGCCACAACCTAACCCCTTATCCCGGGCTCCCGCCACCGGACCGACCCACAGCCCTCAAAAAAGGGGTGGCCAAATTCACGACAAAACACACCCGTCGGCCCGCCTCCACCAACTGCGCCCCCGCCTCTCCGCTGTCCGTATAATTCCCGCTCTCGTGCGGCATACAGAACTCGCCGCAAAAACCGCTTTAGATAAACGGTAGAATTTTTCTCCCGATTTTAAATGCTTCCCCCCCGGAGGTGGCTGTCTGTGGTACCTTCCACGGTGCCCCCGAGGATGGGTCACAGGCGATCAGGCGATTGGCGGATTGGAGGTGTCAGTCAGAGGCGGGGGGCGGGGTCTCTATGCGCAGCTCGTGCATGTGATTGGCCGCCGGCTGTCCGGACTTCCGAGATGCTTTGAATAGAAATTCCGCGCCAAAGTTTCTCCCCCCCTCACACGGAGAGGAGGGGGTGTTTTGGCGGAAAATGAAGGGAGGGAAAGGTGAGGGGCGTGTCCTCATCTACTCTACCATGAAATCCTGAGTGACGAGCTCACTTCTTATTAGCCAATAGAATTGGGAGAGGAAATAAAATGGCATCCCTCATCAGAGATAACCAAGGGTCGTCATTTAAGTATAACCAAAGGCAAAAACTTTCCTGTTTTTGTAGCTTTGGATAGAGTGGAGATGGATTAGAACCCATGTCAGGCTTGTATTGCTGTCTGTGTCCCCCATCAGAGAGAATCACCCTCTCTATTTGTACTGTTTATCAGCAAAAGTGAAAGAAAATCCCAAATTTCGGGTTGTCACCAGAAAAGGAAAAGAGGGGAAATATTCCAATGGTGACACCACGGCTTTCCTGCAGGTGGAAGGAAAGAAAATCACTCGATTCCAATGAAGGAAAAAAAATCCCTCCCCCAGCGCTATTGTCAGCAGAACACAATAAGTGCTGGCTATAACCGGTGACACTGATTGTTCTGCAAAAACCCGACAGGCTGGTTGTACAGAAGCCGATCAAAAGATTGAATTGTGTACAACCAGGGTTCTCAAAACTGGATCAAAATTCAGTCATTCCCTGCTGAACCGACTGAATTTCGATCCGTGTGTGGCTGGCTTAAGATCCCTAAATCCTATACACACATACAGTGGGGGAAATCATTATTTGACCCCCTGCAGGTTTTGTAAGTTTGCCCACTCACAAATAAATGAAGGGTCTATAATTATTGTTGTAGGTGTATTTTAAAAGATAGAGACAGAATATCAACCAAAAATCCAGAGAAAACACATGATACAAATGTTATAAATTAAGTTGCAGTTCAGTGAGTAAAATAAGTATTTGACCCCCCCCCCCCAAGCAAAATATGACTTAGTACTTGGTGGAGAAACCCTTGTTGGCAATCACAGAGGTAAGATGTTTCTTGCAGTTGGTGACCAGGTTTGCACACATCTCAGGAGGGATTTTGGCCCACTCTTCTTTACAGATCTTCTCTAAATCCTTAAGGTTTCTTGGCTGCCGCTTGACAACTCAAAGTTTCAGCTTCCTCCATACATTTTCTATAGGATTAAGGTCTGGAGACAGGCTAGGCCACGCCATGTGCTTAATGTGCTTCTTCTTGAGCCACTCCTTTGTTGCCTTGGCAGTATGATTTGGGTCATCGTCATGCATGGAAGACCCATCCACGAACCATCTTCAGTGTTCTGGCTGAGGGAAGGAGGTTCTCATCCAAGATTTTACAATATATGGCCCCGTCCATTGGCCTCTCAATGCGGCAAAGTCGACATGTACTTTTAGCAGAAAAACAGCCCCAAAGCATCATGTTTCCGCCCCTGTGCTTGACTGTAGGGATGGTGTTCTTAGGGTCATAGTCAGCATTTTTCTTCCTCCAAACACAGCGAGTCGAGGTTAATGCCAAAGAGCTCAATTTTGGTCTCAGCTGATCACAGCACTTTCACCCAATCCTTCTCTGAATCAAAATTGAGCTCTTTGGCATTAACTTGACTTGCCGCGTTTGGAGGAAGAAAAATGCTGACCCTAAGAACAACCATTCTTACAGTCAAGCACGGAAGTGGAAACATTATGCTTTGGGGATGTTTCTCTGCTAAAAGTACTAACCGACTTTGCCACATTACCATGCCATGTATTGTAAAATCTTGGATGAGAACCTTCTTCCCTCTGCCAGAACACTGAAGATGGGTCATGGATGGGTCTCCCAGCATGACAATGAACCAAAACATACCACCAAGGCAACAAAGGAGTGGCTGTCAGGAACCATGAATCAGACTGAGAGATGTGCAATAAAAATCAAACTTTTCAATAAAATGGTACAAACAGTGCAAACATAGTCAAAACATAGCCAAGGTTCGGTAACCAGAGCAGGTATTCAGAACGAGCCAGTAAAACAGGAATCCAGAGATCAGCGTTGTCAGAGGCAGCAAACAGAATCAGGAACCAGAAGAGAAGTCAGCCAGGCAAAAGTCTTTAACAGGAAAACGCAGCAGAGAGTATCCGGATATGTTGACCAAGGCGAAGGCACAGGAGATTTGATGCAAGCAGCTTAAATAGCCAGCAGGCTGATTGACGAGCAAGATATGATCAGGTGAGTCACTGTGGAATGAGTATTGGCAATTAACCCACAGCTGAGCAGCCTGAGGTCTGAGAAGGGAGGGCTGTGCCCAGCCCTGACAGTGGCTCAAGAAGAAGCACATTAAAGTCATGGAGTGGCCTAGTCTGTCTCAAGACCTTAATCCTTTAAATCATATAGAGGGAGCTAAAACTTCGAGTTGCCAAGCGACAGCCAAGAAACTTTAAGGATTTAGAGAAGATCTGTAAAGAAGAGTTGACCAAAATCCCTCCTGAGATGTGTGCATACCTGGCGACCAACTACAAGAAACGTCTTACCTCTGTGCTTGCCAATGAGGGTTTCTCCACCAAGTACTAAGTCATGTTTTGCTTGGGGATCAAATACTTATTTTACTCACTGAATTGCAACTCAATTTATAACATTTGTACCAGGTGTTTTTTCTGGATTTTTGGTTGATATACTGTCTCTATCATTTAAAATACACCTATGATGATAAAAATGATAGACCTTTCAAGTGGGCAAACTTACAAAATCTGCTGGGGGATTAAATAATTATTTTCCCCACTGAGGCTAGTTTTTAGACAGGAACGAGGCAATCAGACATCTACTGACAGGACCCTAAGCACAAACGGTTGCCCAAGGTGTTTGCAGAGGGGAGCAATTGGTTATGGTCTCTATAGCAGCGACGGACTGCACTTAAATGAGCAGGATGCAGCTCCGTTGGCAAAGAAAATAGCCAAATGTTGGAAAAATGTAAATCCACCAGAACGGGACAATCACGTTAAGGCTCTGCCAAAATGTGGCGTTTGCATTAAAACTCTACCAGAATGGGATGTTCATATTGACACTCCACCAGAATGTGACGTTCACATTGAGACTCCACCAAAAAGTGATGTTAACAATGAGTCTCCATCAGCATGTGCTCCCTCTGCGGAAGAATCCCCAGTCATCCCAGGCAAAAGCAAACAAAACAGAAAAAGAAACACACCACAACAAGGCAAAAGACAGCTTAAGACCCCACCAGAATGTGACATTCATATTGACACTCTACCAGAATGTGACGCCCACATTGAGACTTCACCAGCATGTGATGTTCACTTTGAGACTCCATCAGAATGTGATGTTCACATTGAGACTCCACCAAAAGTAACATTTACATTAAGCCTCCACTAGCATGTGCTCCCTCTGCATAAGAATCCCCAGTCATCCCAGGCAAGAGAAAATGAAACAGAAAAAGGAGCACACCACAACAAGACAAAAGACAGCTTGAGATGCCACCAAAATCTGACATTCACATTGAGACTCACCAGAATGTGACATTAACATTGACACTCCACCAGAATGTAATGTCCACATTGACACTCCACCAGAATGTGACATCCACATTAACACTCCACCAGAATATGTTCACAGTGAGACTCCACTAGAATGTGACGTTCCCATTGAGACCACATCAGAATGTGACATTCACATTGAGACGCCGCCAGAATGTGATGTTCACATTAAGACTCCTCCAGAATGTGATGTTTACATTAACACTCCACCAGAATGTGATGTTTACATTAACACTCCACCAGAATGTGATGTTTACATTGACACTCCACTAGAATGTGATGTTTACATTGACACTCCACCAGAATGTGACGTCCACATTGACACTCCACCAGAATATGTTCACAGTGAGACTCCACTAGAATGTGACGTTCCCATTGAGACCACATCAGAATGTGACATTCACATTGAGACGCCACCAGAATGTGATGTTCACATTAAGACTCCACCAGAATGTGATGTTTACATTGATACTCCAGCAGAATGTGAAGTCCATGTTAAGACTCCACCAGAATGTGACGTTCACATTGAGACTCCACCAGAATGTAAAGTTCACATTAAGGCTCCACAAGCATGTGACAATCACATTGAGAGTCCACCAGAATGTGATGTTCACATTGAGACTACACCAGAATGTAACATTGACATTGAGACTACTACAGAATGCGACGTTCACATTGCAACTCCACCAGAATGTGATGTTTACATTAAGACTCCACCAGCATGTGACGTGCACATTGAGACACCACCAGAATGTGACATTCGAATTGAGACTCCACCAAAAGTCACATTTACATTGACCCCCCAACAAGAATGTGATGATCACAATAATACTTCACTAGAATATGATGTCCACATTGAGACCACACCAGAATGTGATGATCACATTGAGACTTCACCAAAATGCCAGGGGAACCATGTAAACACCTCCTCCAGTGAAGTTGGGCCAGGTTACAGAAAAGGATAGGCAGAAACTAGTGGGAGGGAATTCAATTATTAGAGGAACAAATAGGGCAATCTGTCACAAGGACTGTGATTGATGAACAGCATGTTGTTTCCCTGATGCTTGGGTTCGGGACATTGCAGATTGAATGGACAGCTTGTTGGAGTGGGCTGGGGAGGACCCAGCTGTCATGGTACATATTGGTACCAATGACAAAGTTATGGAAGAAGATGGAGCACCCTACAAAATGAATTCAGGGACTTAGGAGCTATATTAAAGAAAAGAGAAAAGGACCTCCAAGCCAGTATTTTCAGAAATACTGCCTGTACCTGAAGCCATACCAAGGAGGCAGAAGGATCTTTGGGAGCTTAACAAGTGGCTGAAGAACTGGTGCAGGAAGGAGGGGTTTGGCTTCATGGAGAAATTGACTGACTTTTCGATCAGATACTGGCTCTATAGCAAGGACGGACTGCACTTAAATGAGCAGGGTGCAGCTCTGAAATGTCCAAAATGTTGGAAAAAAATTGAAATCCACCAGAATCTGACGTTCACATTCAGACACCACAAGAATGTGATGATCACGTCGAGACTCCACCAAAAATCACATTCACATTGAGGCTCCACCAGAATGTGCTCCCTCTGCAGAAGAACCCCCAGTTATCCCAGGCAAAAAACACACCAGAAAAAGGCAGCTTGAGACTCCACCAGAATGTGACGTTCACATTGAGATTTTATAAGAATGTATCGTTCATATTGAAACTCTACCAGAATGTGACTTTTACATTTAGACTACACCAGAATGTGACAGTCACATAGAGACTCCACCAAAGTGACATTCACATTAAGTCTCCACCAGAATGTGATGATCACGTTGGGACTGCACCAGAATGTGACGTTCACATTGAAACTCCACCAGAATGTAACTTTCACATTTAGACCCACCAGAATGTGATGTTCACATGAAGACTCCACCAAAAAGTGACATTCACACTGAGTCTCCACCAGAATGTGCTCCCTCTGCAGAAGAATTTCCAGTCATCTCAGGCAAAAGAAAAATGAAACAGAAAAAGAAACACAGCAGAAAAAGGCAAAAGACAGCTTAAGACCCCACCAGAATGTGACATTAATATTGACACTCTACCAGAATGTGACGCCCACATTGAAACTTCACCAGCATGTGACGTTCATATTGAGACTCCACCAGGGTGTGACATTCACATTGAGACTTCACCAGAATGTGAAGTTCACATTGAGACACCACAGAAATGCCAGGGGAACCATCTCTTCCAGTGAAGATGGGGGCAAGGTTACAGAAAAGGATAGACAGATACTGGTGGTAGATGGAAGATGGAGCACCCTACAAAATGAATTCAGGGACTTAGGAGCTATATTGAAGATATAAACCTCCAAGGCAGTGTTTTCAGAAATACTGCCTGTACCTCAAACTAACTGGCTTGAGAACTGGACTGACTTCATGATTGAATACTGGCTTTATAGTGGGGGGGCAGACTGCACTTAAATGAGCAGGGTCCAACCAACTGTGTCGTGAAAGGACAAAAAGTTGGTAGTCTGATTTTGCAGGCATGCATTGGAACCGGCTATGAGGGGAGGTTGGAGGATGGTAGTCTTTTTTGCAGGCGTGCATTGAACCAGTTAGGGGAGGTTGGAGGCCAGTAGTCTTTTCTGCAGGTGTGCGTTGAATCGGCTATGAGGGGAAGTTGGAGGCCGGTAGTCTTTTCTGCAGGTGTGTGTTGGACTGGCTGGGAGGGGAGGTTGGAGGCTGGTAGTCTTTTTTTGCAGGTGTGTATTGGACTGGCTATGAGGGGAAGTTGGAGGCTGGTAGTCTTTTTTCCAGGCATGCGTTGGATGGCTATAAGTGAAGGTTGGAGGCCAGTAGTCTTCTCTGCAGGCGTACATTGGACCAGCTATGAGGGGAGGTTGGAACTCTTTTTCAGGCATGTGTTGAACCGGCTATTGGGGAAGGATGAAGGCCGGTAGTCTTTTTTGCAGACGTGTGTTGAACCGGCTATAAGGGAAGGCTGGATGACAGTACTTTTTTTCAGGAGTGTGTTGGACCGGCTATTTGGGAAGTTGGTGGCTGGTATTTTTGTGGACTCTTCACATGTGGGCTCTTCACAGCAATGTCTCTATGGCTCAAATAGGATGGCTGAATAACACAATCTCTATGAGACTCTATAAATACAGAGAGAGTCTGGCTTACAGAAGTGAACTGATGAAGGAAACCAAGTATAAAGTGTCATCCTACTGCAATAAGTACTCTGGTAGCAATTGGGGTGCCCCACATAAGTTGTGTCTTTTGGAGAAGCTGAAGATCACTTACCCAGCTACTTCTGCTTTATGGGGTATGGCCTTTCTGAGATTCTAAGTGAAGGAGGCTAAATAAATTAGTACTGCAATGAAAATGGTATGTGAGAGGGGCAGGTTAAAATGGCTAATCCAGCTCTATACCAAAAGGCCATCAACCTGATACATATGGTCAAAAATAGGAAACGTGAAGAGAAATGGGTGTTTGATGGTGGCCCCGTGGTATGTCTTATTTAACCAAATACAAAGAACGTTCTAAAAATTCATAACTTTATTACAAAATGTCAAAAAACATTGGGTAGACAGTATGAAACCCCCATGTATAAAACCAGAAAGATGGCAGCCAGAATGGCGACTGGTGCTCCATTTTTTGGAGGGGCAGCAAACAAACCCCCCACATGTCCCCCTCTCGCTCACCAGCCCCGCTTGCAAGCCCTGCACTTACCCCATCCAGGGTGCGGGTGGCTTCTCCTCCTGGCCAATCCGGTCTTAGGACATGCTTCCTGTCCTGATTGGCTGGGAGGAAAAGCAGGAAGAGAATAGCGAATCAACATTCGCTAATATCACAAGTGAGTGGGCTCGGGGCACAGTATTCTGTGCCCTGAGCCCACCCTTTTTGAAGCCAATTAGAGCGTCCGGCTGTAATCATGTGCTTCACAAAAAATAATAATTGTGGAACTCTATGCGTCCGGTGCCCCGCATGGAGATTAGGGGCCAGCGCATAGAGATTGGGGGGCGGTGCCCCTGTGTCCCTTATGGACAGACCGCCGCTGGGCAGCAGTCAGATTCTTTAGAGAGCTCCTATGCATTTTGCGGTCACAGACGCTTCTTCAGGGCTTCAGTCTCTCATCATCTGACTCAATGCCTAATATAAATAATCAAATAGATGCAATAAGTACAAGTACATACATGAATCCATACCTATTTATGAATATATTCAAACAACCCTCTATCCCATCCCATTGAAAAAGGAGAAAAACATAACAATACCAGGTATATGTTGTATTATTATTTTTTGAATAGGGGGTGTTTGAATATATTTATAAATATGCATGGATTCATGTATGTACTTTGACTTATTGCATCTATTTGATTATTTATATTAGGCATTGGGTCAGATGATGAGAGGCTGACGCCCTGAAGAAGTGGCTGTGAAATGGGTGGGAAGCTCTCCAAACAGTCTGACTGCTGCCATCTTTCTAGTTTTATACATGGGGGGGTTTCATACAGCCCGCCCAATGTAAAATGTTTTTAAACGTTTTGTAATAAAGTTATGAATTTTTAGAATGTTTTTTGTATTTGGTTATATAAGACATACCAAGGGGTCATCGTCAAACACCCATTTCTCTTCACTTTTCCTAGGCTGAAGAACTTACCTTCCCTGAACACTTCCAGGAACCCAGGGTGTTGTCGGAAAAGGAGTTAAAGGGGCCTGCACTTTTATATGAGCATTGGAGATCAATGGGGACTCCGCTAGATCACCTTTACAAATAATGCTCTGTATCTCCAAATACTACAGCTACAGAGCTACCCAAGGAGTAATAATATTGTGGCAGAGAGGGAACTGCTTCTGGGCTCCTGAGAGCAGAACCATGACTACTCCTCTACCTTATCATAAACTGTATGCTCATTACATTGTACACTTAAAGATGATGGATCCATGATTTCCTGTTTTCAGGAACTGATTCAGTGTTTTCAAGTTGCAGCAGTCCACAGAAAAAATGTGTTTGCATGTACATAAAGGGAACCATATTTGTGCATAACAAATGCAGGCTGCCTCCTGCTTAGCAATGTGACTGTAATTGCATGTCACACACAGGGCAGCCCATTCATTCAAAGGCCTGGCCTATGTGCGTTTGTCGCCCAAAAGAGGATCCTGCTCCTTTTTGGGTGAGACGCTTAGCGTGATTTTTAAACTTGCTTTTTACTGCGTTTGCCATGCGATTCTATCGTAATAAAAACATGGCAGAATCGCACTGCATTTGGGGTGCCAATAAAGAATAATGGCACCCAAACATGTATCTCGTGGGTTCTGCCACCATTAGTGTGACTGTGTTTTATTGTTCCTTTGTGTCATTGTGAGTTTAAGGCCCCTATCAGAACTCGTGCAGGGGAAACAAGCATTCCCACACGCAATTTTAAAGTGCAATTTTCATGAGATTTCATGTGTCAAGCATAGGGCAGAACATTCACTTCAATGGGCTGCCCTATTTGTGTTTGTCACCCAAAAGAAGCTCCTGCTCCTTTGACTAGTGATTTTTAAACTCACGTTTTGCTGCGATTGCCACGCGATTCTGTCATGCAAAAATCATGGCAGAATCGCACTGCGTTTGGGGCGTCAATAAAGAATAATGGAACCCAAACATGCCTCCCATGTGTTCTGCCACAACTACTGTTCATCTGTGTCATTGTGAGTTTGAAGACCCTGTTCAGACCTCGTGCAGCGAGTATTCCCGCACACGATTTTCAAAGCGTGATTTTTATACAATTTTGTGTGTCGTGCATAGGGCATTCATTTCAATGGGCTGCCCTATGTGAATTTGTCGCCCAAAAACAAGCTTCTGCTCTTTTTTTGGTGACAAGCTTAGCGTGATTATTTTTCACTTCAATGGACTGCCCTATGCGTATTTGTTGTCTAAAAGAAGCTCCTGCTCCTTTTTGAGTGACAAGCTTAGCGCAATTTTCAAACTCATGTTTTGCTGCAATATTCTGTTGTGCAACAATTGTGGCAGAATCTAACTGTGTTTGGAGTGCCAATAAAGAATAGTGGCACCCAAACACGAGTCTTGCTAGTTCTACCGCGATCTGAAATCCTGAAAACAGATATTTAGGCCTTGTTCAGGTGCAATTTACAGTCATGGGCACAATCGCCATGCATCTGCCTATGATTCCAAATCGCAACATCTTAACGAGGGCTAAGGCTGAAGGCTGCATTCACATCTGAGCGTAGCATCTTTGAGTGTTTTTGTGTTTGTTTTTTTGTGCGATTTTGGTGTGTTTTCATGCACGATTTTGAGCTTTAGAATTTTTTTTATTAGCCAATAGAGAAAACTATAATTTGTTGCAAGGAATTTTGGCTTTTTTAGCTTTTCAATCAGCTGTTATTTGTTTATTTAATATTATTATTTTTATTCATTTATTATTATATTCTTTTTCTGTTAGGGTTAGGAGTTAAGGGTTAGGATTAGGAGTTGGGGTTAGGGTTATTTATTTATTTATTTTTATTTTGTTTGGGTCTAATTAATACTACTACTACTACTACTACTACTACTAATAATAATAATAATATTAATAATAAATGAATAAATAAATACATGTAAAATAAATACACAAATAAATACAAATAATCATAAATAAGTAATAAATACATTCAATAAATGAATACTAGGTAATAATAAATAAACAATTAACTCCTAACCCTTAAAAAAAATAAAAAAATAATAATAAGTAACTAAACACCCTAACCCTAACACAAACTAAAATTAAATACATTATTATTATAATAATTTTTTTTTCCCAGTTTGGGTGTTTATTTATTATTATTTTATTATTGTTATTTTTAATAATTTAATATTTTTTTTTAAGGTTTGGGTTAATTATTTTTTATTTATGTATTATTACACAATACTCATTTATTTTATTTATTTATGATGATTTTTATTTTTTTTTTAGTTTAGTTTTTACATTTTTTCATTTGAGCAGAAAATCGTGCAGAAACGCACGTCACAAAATGCACAAATGACTCGTTTCCATTCATTTCGATGGGAATTAAAACACGCCAAAACCAAATCAAATCTGCCCAATTTGAGCTACAAAAAAGCTCCAGGACTTTTCTGAGCTCCAGGCTTCAGGTGACTTGGAGTGGAGATGTGAATATTAGATTTTTTCTCCTCCAGTGTTTTGGAGCTTTGAGCTACAAAACGCTGAGGTGTGAATGTGGCCTAGCTGTCTGTTTCAGGATGCTTGCCAGGCTGTCTGCTATACAGTGATGGTCGGTGCTCAAAATTTTTGGGGGGGCACAAACAAACTGAAAAATTCTGAAAAAAAACCCCATCAATTGCAGCCTCACTGTGCCCATCAAACGCAGCCACTGTGTCCATTAATTGCCCCCTCTGTGCCCATCAAACGCTGCCACTGTGCCCATCAAATGCTCCCACTATGCCCATCAAATGCTGCGACTGTGCTATCAAATGCTCCCACTGTGCCCATCAAATTCTCCTACTGTGCCATCAAATGCTGCCACTGTGCCCATTGAATGCAGCCACTGTGCCCATAAAACGCAGCCACTGTGCCCATCAAACGCAGTCAATGCGCCCTTCAAATGCCGCCAGTGTGCCCATCAAATGCTGCCACTGTGCCCATCAAGCACTACCACTGTGCCCATCAAATGCTCCCACTGTGCCCATCAAATGCTGCCACTGTGCCATCAAATGCTCCCACTGTGCCAATCAAATGCTGCCACTGTGCCATGAAATGCTCCCACTGTGCCCATCAAATGCTGCCACTGTGCTCATTAAATGCTCCCACTGTGCTATCAAATGCTCCCACTGTGCCATCAAATGCTGCCACTGTGACCCCCCTGCCCGCCCGCCCGCTCTCGGTGAGGCAGCGGGTGATGGCGGCGGGCGGCGAGCGGTGTCCTCCATGTCCTCAATGTCTTCTCCCTTCCTCTCCTCCCATCCTCCCCTTATGATTGGACGCCTTATAGACAGACCCAAGCACCTGATTGGTGGAGAGGCGGTTCAGTATTAGGAAAGTGAATATTCATTTGCTTTTCTAACACACCTGGGTGAACTGCGAGTGCCAAGCATGGCGCTCGCGGGTCACCTTTTTTGATGCCTATTAGAGCCTATGGCTCTAATCAGGTGCTTCAAAAACACCCCCGTCGCTGTAATTCAGGCGCCTGGCTCCCGAAAGGGCGCTTGAATAGGGGGTGCAGTGGCAGCTGTGGATAGATTCATGCAATGCATGAATCTATCTATTAGTAATGGGGGGGGGGGGCTGGAGAGAGGGGGCAGCGCGTACCCTTATGGACGCACTGTCACTGCGATATACCTACTAGAAGAATAATCTTCATTCATCAAATCTGAAATACAGTAATAAAAAATATGGCACAGCAAGTGTACCAACATTTGAAATGACATATAAATGTAAATTCAGTTAAAGGTTATCATAACAATTACAGGGTTTATAGTTTCCATTTAAACTTTTCAGGAAGTTATCACGTAAAGGTGTAAACACCACCTGTTTATTAGCATCTCATCTAACTTTATTCATGGGCTCCCATTACAAAACATCAGTGGAATTTATAGCTCAGCCTTTGTATTCACACTCAGTTGCAAACTATGCCTTGCAGTCCTCCTTTTGGCCATTTCAATGCTAATGAAGACCCATTATTATACAAGTGATGGGGTTTACTTATGCTGGCCATACGCTATACGAAAAATCATCCAAAATTCGGTCATTTCCACATTTCGCTAGTTTTTCGGACAGTTAATGGGCACAAAATCGATAATCATTAGGACGTTTTTGAGCCGAAAAAATGAAGGACTAGTTTGGAAATTTTCTGCCGTAATAGGGCGTACACACGGTCGGACTTTGTTCGGACATTCCGACAACAAAATCCTAGGATTTTTTCTGACGGATGTTGGCTCAAACTTGTCTTGCATACACACGGTCACACAAAGTTGTCGGAAAATCCGATCGTTCTAAACGCGGTGGCGTAAAACATGTACGTCGGGACTATAAACGGGGCAGTGGCCAATAGCTTTCATCTCTTTATTTATTCTGAGCATGCGTGGCACTTTGTCCGTCGGATTTGTGTACACACGATCGGAATTTCCGACAACGGATTTTGTTGTCGGAAAATTTTATCTCCTGCTCTCCAACTTTGTGTGTCGGAAAATCCGATAGAAAATGTCCGATGGAGCCCACACACGGTCGGAATTTCCGACAACACGCTCCGATCGGACATTTTCCATCGGAAAATCCGACCGTGTGTACGGGGCATAAGAATGATAAATTGAAAGGTTAATGTGTTTCCTGTCCGAACTGTTTGCACAATAGGTATATGTAAAAAAACAAACAAAAAATGCATTCATTTATGCATTCATTTATGTCCACTGAACGATTTATCGGTCATTACACGACGGCACTATCGTTTGCGCTCACGGCCGAATGTTCGGTTTTCAAAAATGGGTTCGGACGATTTTTCGTATAGTGTATGGCCAGCATTATTGGCGGAGAATGCACAGTAACTCATGGCAACCAAGAAACAATTTGATCTGTTCTATACTAGTTAAGGTAACCATACAGTACAGTAACCACAGGGGGTTGTTCGCTTGGTTACCGCCCTTATTAATTTTACAGTGAATACAAGGCAATCTCTGATTGGGCAGGGTGGAGGAGAGTCGTGGTGATATCGTCTGTCCAATCAGAGAAAACCTTGTATTTATTTGAAATGAAATACTAGGTGTTCTTTGAATGGTGAAGATGTCCAGCAAGAGACCCTCTGTAGATAGTGTGCAATAAAAATAATTCCTGGGGTTGAGTTTTACCAGTTTGTAAATATTAAAGAAGGTAAAGCGGAGCTATACAGTGCCTTGAAAAAGTATTCATACCTCTTTAAATTTTCCACATTGTGTCATGTTACAACCAAAAATGTAAATGTATTTTATTGGGATTTTATGTGATAGACCAACACAAAGTGGCTCATAATTGTGAAGTGGAAGGAAAATGATAAATGGTTTTTAAATTTTTTTACAAATAAATATGTGAAAAGTATGGCTGCATTTGTATTCAGCCCCCCTGAGTCAATACTTTGTAGAACCACCTTTCCCTGCAATTACAGCTGCAAGTCTTTTTGGGGATGTCTCTACCAGCTTTAGAGTGACATTTTTGCCCATTCTACTTTGCAAAATAGCCCAAGCTCTGTCAGATTGGATGGAGAGCGTCTGTGTACAGCAATTTTCAAGTCTTGTCACAGATTCTCAATTGGATTTAGGTCTGGACTTTGACTGGGTTTCCTCCGGGTACTCCGGTTTCCTCCCACACTCCAAAGACATGCTGGTAGGTTAACTGGACCCTGTCTAAATTGGCCTTAGTATGTCTATGTATGAATGTGAGTTAGGGACCTTAGATTGTAAGCTTCTTGAGAGCAGGGACTGATGTGAAAGTACAATAAATATGTGAAGTGCAGCGTAAATTAACAGCGCTATATAAGTACCTGTAATAAATAAATAAATACAATAAATCAATGCAAAAATACTTTGAAATTAGCTTTAAATTTAATGAATGTCACGTTTACTAGTTTGCTTATGTTTGCTGGTAAAACGGCAAAAACATCCCATTTGCCCACCAGTGAAGACAAGCCCTTAGACCAGCCTTTTCCAACTAGGGTTCCTTGACTTCAAATATTATGCTATCTGCATAATTCTAGAGCCAACGCCACTTGGCAGAGCCAGCGTCACAACACCAACAATCAAATCGAACAGCCCATTTGCCTAGGCAAGGATTGTGCAAGTGGGAGTTGGTACCAATAAAATTGGTTACTCGCTCACTCCCCCCCCCCCAAAAAAAAACCCTGTAATCCAGTTTGTATTGAAGAGTGATAAATGAACTGTTCAACCCACATCCTATGTCCTCTTTTTCTAACCAAGTACAAAAATTTTAGTCTGGGATGTGAGCCAAGGAATTGGTGGAGCAGATGGTTTGATGTTCAGTCTTCTGTAAAACGTAACCTTTCTCTGTTTGCCATCTGATGGTGCGTCATGCTGAGAAATTACATAACTTGCTTTACAACATTTTCTAGTATATGAAAGTCTGCCTTCTGACTTGACTTTCTTTTTTTGTCTTTTTTTTTTTTTCAACTGCAAGTGGAACAGTAATTTTTTCAACTTTCCATCCATTAAAGTGATTGTAAACCCTCGTTTTTTTTTGTTTTTTTTTATAAAAAACATATACTTACCTCCACTGTGCAGTTTGTTTTGCAGTGTGGCCCAAAACCTAGTCTTCTGGGGTCCCCTAGCGGCGCTCGCGGCTCCTCCTCGCATCGGTAAACCCCCATTAAAAGTCTGCAGCTATACAATACCTCACAAAAGTGAATACACCCCTCACATTTTTGTAACTATTTTATTATATCTTTTCATGTGACAACTCTGAAGAAATGACATTTTGCTACAATGTAAAGTAGTGAGTGTACAGCTTGTATAACAGTGTAAATTTGCTGTCCCCTCAAAATAACTCAACACACAGACAGCCATTAACGTCTAAACTGCTAGCAACAAAAATTAGTACACCCCTAAGTGAAAATGTCCAAATTGGGCCCAAAGTGTCAATATTTTGTGTGGCTACCATAATTTTCCAGCACTGCCTTAACCCTCTTGGGCATGGAGTTCACCAGAGCTTCACAGGTTGCCACTGGAGTCCTCTTCCACTCCTCCATGATGACATCACAGAGCTGGTGGATGTTAGAGACCTTGCGCTCCTCCACCTTCGGTTTGAAGATGCCCCACAGATGCTCAATAGGGTTTAGGTCTGGAGATATGCTTGGCCAGTCCATCACCTTTACCCTCAGCTTCTTTCGCAAGGTAGTGGCCATCTTGGAGGTGTGTTTGGGGTTGTTATCATGTTGGACTACTGCCCTGCGGCCCAGTCTCCAAAGGGAGGGGATCAGGCTCTGCTTCAGTATGCCACAGTACATGTTGGCATTCATGGTTCCCTCAATGAACTGTAGCTCGCCAGTGCCGGCAGCACTCATACAGCTCCAGACCATGACACTCCCACCACCATGCTTGACTGTAGGCAAGACACATTTGTCTTTGTACTCCTCGCCTGGTTGCCGCCACACACGCTTGACACCATCTGAACCAAATACGCTTATCTTGGTCTCATCAGACCACAGGACATGGTTCCAATAATCCATATCATTCTTCTTGTCTTCAGCAAATTGTGGGCTTTCTTGTGCATCATTTTTAGAAGAGGCTTCTTTCTGGGACAACAGCCATACAGACCAATTTGATCCATTGTGCGGCATATGGTCTGAGCACTGACAGGCTGACCTCCCACCCCTTTAATCTCTGCAACAATGCTGGCACCACTCATATGTCTGTTTCCCCCAGACAACCTCTGGATATGACGCTGAGCACGTGCACTCAACTTCTTTGGTTGACCATGGCGTCTGAGTAGAACCTGTCCTGTTGAACCGCTGTATGGTCTTGGCCACCATGCTGCAGCTCAGTTTCAGGGTCTTGGCAATCCTCTTATAGCCTAGGCCATCTTTATGTAGAGCAACAATTATTTTTTTCAGATCCTCAGAGAGTTCTATGCCATGAGTTGCCATTTTGAACTTCCAGTGACCAGTATGAGAGAGTGAGAGCAATAACACCAAATTTAACACACCTGCTCCCCATTCACACCTGAGACTTTGTAACACTAACAAGTCACATGACACCGGGGAGGGACAATGGCTAATCATGCCCAATTTGGACATTTTCACTTAGGGGTGTACTCACTTTTTTTGCCAGCGGTTTAGACATTAATGGCTGTGTTGAGTTATTTTGAGGGGACAGCAAATTTACACTGCTATACAAGCTGTACACTCACTACTTTACATTGTAGCAAAGTGTCATTTCTTCAGTGTTGTCACATGAAAAGATATAATGAAATATTTACAAAAATGTGAGGGGTGTACTTACTTTTGTGAGATACTGTAAATACTGTAGCTGTTGACTTTTCATAAACAGGTACTCACCAGTCCAGGATCCCAGCGCTGGCTTCACCCAGGCCACCATCTTGGCTGTTGGAAGTTGGCTGTGACTTCCTGCTGCTTCACAACCAGCTCCCCACTGTGTATGTGGAAAATGCGCTGTGCTTGCAGGAAGTGTGACATGTCCCTGGAAGTTGTTGGCAGGGAGGTGGAGGGGACTGAACTTCTGCCCTTCTTGCCTAGGTAATACCTAAGCAGAAGATGGAGCAGGTACTGGTCATAGAGAGATAAAATAGATTCAAAGTTTCCATTAATGGCAGGGGGGAGGATGAAGGAAACTTTCTATTTAAACTTAAACTCTGCTTTAATGGGTTGAGACAAACCATTTAAGGGTGACAACCTTCCAAATTCCCCTCCCAAGGGCGGACACACATGTTCACTTGCAAACGCAAATGTAAAGCACATTTTCAAAGCATTTGTGAGCATTAATTATGTAACATCAATGGAGACAAGCTCTAAGGAGAGAACTATTTTGTTTAGAGTCTATTAGGTGCCAGCTAGACTGTTCTGCATTGCATAATACTGTTAAAGAATGCTGTAAAGTATCAAAACGAGAAAAACTAAGGCTGCCTAAGCTGACCTCCTTCTAAAAATATTAGTGGTTAGTGGTCTTGTTTCAATAGCTATGCCCTTTTCACTCGACCATTCCAATCAGGTCCGCCTGTACGTTTTTCTGGTGGACCTGATCAGACAGTACACTCACCTCTAAGGACCAGCAAGTGTAAATGGACTTGTGTCCGTTTACACCCACCTACCTCCGATCCAATTCAGTCAGCATAAAACAAAAGGGGATCCGTTCTCCTCCATGTAGGCCAGGGGTGTCCAAACTTTTTTTCAAAGAGGGCCAGATTTGATGAAGTGAACATACGTGAGGGCCGCCCATCTTGCCTGACATTCTTTGAACCATTAAAATTTGGTCTAAGTGTGTTTGTCCGAGCACTAATACACTGCCCCACAAGAATTCTCTTGCCTTTGTGGCTGTGTGTGTGGAGAAGAGATGAGCTCGGGTGTGCTATTTGGATGGCCCCAAAAAATTTGTGGCCCCAACAAATCCCAGAGCGCCGCTCAGGACTAAGGATTAGCTCAGGTGTGTTATTTGGATATACCGTATTTATCGGTGTATAACACGCACCTTCACTTTAAGAGGGAAGTTTCAGAAAAAAACTTAAAGCAGAGTTCCACCCAAAAATGGAACTTCCGCTTTAAGTGAAGGTGACCCCCCTGACATGCCACATTTGGCATATCTTACTTTTTTTTGGGGGGGGGGGCAGATACCCTCTTTTTAGAGGCATCCAGCTCCCACTTCCTCCTGAGGCTCCGCGGCGCCAGAAGGAAGTTCACCTCTCCCCCCCCTCCCTGCAATCTTCTGGGACATGTTACAGGTCCCAGAAGATTGCCTGGCCATTCACAGCGCTCAGCGCGGCTCGCGCATCAGCAGTGCGTGCCCGGCTGTGAGGCCACAGCCGGACGCCCTCTGTAAGAATGCCGGCGCCGTGGAGAGGAGGGGAAGAGGAGCAGGGCTTCATACGCCCGCATCGCTGGACTGTAGGATAGGTGAGTGCCTGTTTAAAAGTCTTTTTGTAGCTGCTGACTTTTAATTTTTTTTTTCCGGCAGAACTCTGCTATAAATTTTAAATGAAGAACTGTGAAGCAAAATAAGGGTCAGTGCCCATCTGCAGCCTCACCATTGCCATTAATGCAGCCTTACTCTTGCCATGAATGCAGCCTCTGAATGCAGCCTCACCATTGCATTTCTCCTCCAGCGGCTGTGATTTTCTATCATCGGCGGGACCGAGACACTATGCAGATTTTAATAATAATAAAAAATATTGACAACAAAAAAAGATGTGAAAATAAGATACTATGAGCAATCCATAATAATAATGAACCACCAGTGTGTAAACTTTCATCAATAAAAAACGTGCTCAAAAAGCTTAAAATATAATCCAAACAGTAATTACAAATAAATAGTGAATAAAAAATAGTCCAAAAAAATATTATAAAGGTGCAGAGTCACACTCCAATGATCCAATCAATAGTGCCGCCCACCACCGGAAAAAATGGAGGCTTACCAGAAAGCCTGCGACCGCCCTTATTCAGGGGGGTCAAAACAGGCTCAGCAGGTCACCGTTGATATCCTGTTGGAACCGGAACCGATGTCCCTCTGATCGCCTTTGATGTTAACTTCTCAGCAGCAGCAGCAAACACTCAGAGCAAACAATTGGTTCCAGGAAAACTCAAGTGGCCAGTGTTCCAGCAAGGATAAGCCATAAAAAAGAAAAAAGGGGACTCCAATAGTGCAGAGAGCCAAAACGTTTATTAAAAATTGCAAATACACTGCACAGGATTAAGTATAAAGTGCCAGTATACCATAGCAGTGAAACTGTTGCAAGACAGCAAAAAAAGATTCCACCGCCGTTTAAATTAAAAGCGTTGACCCTGGGTCACAACGTGAACTTGCATCGCGCATGCGCGCTTTTAATTTAAACGGCGGTGGAATCTTTTTTTGCTGTCTTGCAACAGTTTCACTGCTATGGTATACTGGCAATTTATACTTAATCCTGTGCAGTGTATTTGCAATTTTTAATAAACGTTTTGGCTCTCTGCACTATTGGAGTCCCCTTTTTTCTTTTTTATGGCTTATCCTTGCTGGAACACTGGCCACTCAATATTTTTTATTATTATTATGATCACTATTTGTCATTTCACTTAGATTTATGTCCAGCGCTACACTGATTATTATCTATACTATCTTTGCCTTATATCGGGGTTATAGTGTCTAGCAGCAGGACTCCTATCACAGATTTTTTTCATTATTGATGTTTCATTTTTTCACTATTTATGCACCTAGCGCAGTTCTTTATTTATTTTTACTATGCAGATTTTGCATTTGATCAGATATAAACTTAAAGAAGAACTGCAGTCTGCTCACATAATTTGTAATAGAAACATCTTTGCCATTCTGAAGCTTCCCTCCAACTACTTTGCATATTATTTTATTTATACTGTGATTCTGTACTTGCCAAATATGCTGCAGAAATCTCCCTCCACTGAGTCTGGCTGCATCCATTTTAACTGTGGGCAGCTGAAGCTGCTGCCTGTTCACTTCCTGGATTTATATAGAGGCACACCTCCAGCTCTGCAGCTCTCATTGGCCCTCTTATGACTCATTCCCTGCTCCCTTTCTGGCAAACTCTCACAAGAGTGAGTGAGAGAGCTGTGCATGATGTCGCAAGCCTAGGCTAATGACCAGACAAGAAACAGGAAGTGGGCTGTAGAAGGTATTTACTGATAGCAAAAATTGTTTTATTATCCAAAGTTAAAACAACAAGGGCAGAAGATTTAATAGATGGGAAGCTGCTTACTGGGCACCAAAACCCTCCCCCTGCCCAGACCAATTTTCAGCTTTTAGCGCTGTTACTCTTTGAACGACAACTGCGCGGTCATACAACACTGTACCCAAATTACATTTTTATCATTTTTTTCCCCCAAATAGAGCTTTCTTTTGGTGGTATTTGATCATCTCTGGGTTTTTTATCTTTTGTTAAAAAAATGTAAAAAGTCCAATTAAAAAAAAAAAAAAATACAAAACCGTTTTATATTTTGTTAACAAATTTTGCAAACAGGTAATTTTTCTCCTTCATTGATGTACGCTGATGAGGCAGCACTGATGGGCACTAATAGGCGGAACTGGTGGGCACTGATGAAGTGGCACTGATGGGCCGCACTGAAGGGCATTGATAGATGGCACTGAAGGGCACTAATAGCTGGCACTGATGGGTGGCAGTCATGGGCACTGTTCGGCACTGCTAGGTTGCACTGATTAGGCACTGATTGGCACTACTGGTGGGCATTGATAGGTGGCACTTGTGGGCACTGATTGCTGGCTCTTACTACTGTGGGCACTGATTGGTGGAACTGTGGGCACTGATTTGTGGCACTGGCAGGCGGTACTTGTGGGCACATATAAGGCAGCTTCGCCTCTTCCTCTTCGGGACCGATGTCCTTTCAAACAGAAGCCGGCGATTGGCTTTTTTTCTTCTCACGCTGTCAGCGTGAGAAGAAAAAAGAAAAACGATTACCGATCTTCTGTTTACATCACGTGATCAGCTGTCATTGGCTGACAGCTGATCATGTGGTAAGGGGCCAGGTTCGGCCCCTTACTCGGATCTGCGATCACCCGAGTCTCATTGACTCGGGTGATCACAGCGCGTGCCTTGTGCCCCCTTCAGGGGGCGTGGCCAGCTTGCAAAGGGGAGGGCGTCTATTGGCGGCCTACCGGCAAGGCAGATCCACTTTGTAGCCATCATTCGGCTATAGCGCGGATCTGAACAAGTTAAAGCGGAAGTCCGCCCACCGCTGCAAACATTAAAAGCCAGCAGCTACTGACTTTTAATAATCGGACACTTACCTGTTCTGGAGTCCAGCGATGTCAGCACCGCAGCTGATGTTTCCAGTAACTCCATCAGCTGTCAGGTGCATGCCGCCTCCATTGCGAGTAAGGGAACCCGGCAGTGAAGCCTTACGGCTTCACGCCGGGAACCCTACTGCGCATACGCGAGGCTCCGCTCCTCTCTCCTACTGGCCCGGCAGCCGGGGAAGGAGGAGGGAGCCCGGGCAGTGACGTCAATACCCACGGCTGAGGCTCCCGGAAATGGGAACAGGATACCTGTGAAAGACAGCCCTCCTCCCCCCGAAAGGTGCCAAATGTGGCACCTGAGGGGGGAAGGAGTACAACAAGCGGAAGTTCCACTTTTGGGTAGAACTCTGCTTTAATGTGAGTTATAACCTTTTTAATAAATTGCCCACTAGATGGCGCTTCCCTTTCTATACACACACACACAGGAGCTGTGAGGGAAATCACATGCGATTCGCACAGCATTCGTGTTCAAATTGCATGTGATTCTTTGCAGTGCAATTTGCTCCCATTTATTTTGTATTGACGCAAATCGCACCACAAATTGTTGTCCAGCGATCAGGCAGTAACACTCTACTGGCTATATGTTATAAAATAAATAACAGGAATAGCCCTGCAAAAAAACAACTTTTTGCTGCAATACTTGCCTTTAATATGGAGTTGTCACCTGTAGTAATCTTTTTCAGCAACTATATTTATCCAACAAGATGTGTTAGCGGCGTGTTTTGCACTCCTGTGACCTATTTTCAGCAGTGAGTGGGCTGAAGTCCGCTCTCTGCTGACGTCACAGAAGTTGGTCCAGGGCCCGCGTCATTGCGACAATGGAAGTCGTGATCCGGCAGGTCCCTGGACCGACACAGGGCTCAGCCTCTCAGCGAGCCGGAGCTGGCCGCTCTGCCCCCTCCACAGCCCAGTGCTCCAATGAATGAGGAGGGAGTAGAGCGGAGAGCCGTTGACTGACAGTCAGCAGCTCTCTGCTCTGGGAGCTGTCAGAACAGAGTGATCGGCGGTGTTTGATTGATTGGTTCTCAATGTAGAGGCGCTGGGAGACAGATGAAGCATCGGAATGTAATTTGTAATAAAAACATCATGCACAGCTCTCTCTCGGAACAATGCTGCATCCACCTAGGGAAGTATGATCCTGGAAAAAAATGGATTCCCATACTTCTCTTTTAAACTGACTTCCTCTGACACCAGGCTGTCAAGTACTCGCCTCCTATGGCAGCATCATTACACTGAGTCTAAGCTCAGAGCATTATTGTGATGAATGGCGCTCGCACATTTTTACTTGAGTGCCATTCGGTGCAGCAGTAGGGACCAAACACAGGAGAGGAGAAACCAAAAGACTCTTGAAAAATATTGATTTTCTTTTTTTTTTTTTTTCTTTTTTAAATAGATTTCCACTTCAAACTTCAGCCCCGGAAGGATTTATCCCCTTAATGACCATGTCAATTTTTGCGATACAGCACTGCGTTATTTTAACTGACAGTCGCGTGGTCATGCGACACTGTATCCAAATAAAATGTATGTCCTTTTTTTCCCACAAATAGAGCTTTCTTTTGGTGGTATTTGATCACAATATTTTTACATTTCTGATATAAAACATATCTAATAATAAAAAAAAAAAAATCAAATTTCTTCATCAATTTAGGCCAATATGTATTCTGCTACATATTTTTGCGTAAAAAAAAAAAATCCCAATAAGCGTATATTGATTGGTTTGCTCAAAAGGTATCGCGTCTACAAACTATGGGACATTTTTACGGCATTTTAATTTTTTTTACTCGTAATGCAGTTAACAGCGATTTTTAGCGGGACTGTGACATTACAGCAGACAAATCAGACACCTGACACTTTTTTGGGAACCAATGACATTATTACAGTGATCAGTGTTAAAAAATATGCACTGTTACTGTACTAATGACGCTGGTAGGGAAGGGGTTAACATCAGGGGTGATCAAAGGGTTAAGTGTGTCCCTAGGAGGTGCTTGTTAACTGTGTGGGGAATGGACTAACTGGATGAACACAGAGATCCGTGTTTCTGCTTAGTAGGAACACAAGAGCTCTATGTTCATCCCTGACCGAATGGCGATCTGCCTTGTTTACAACACCGTTCTGCCTCTCTGGGGAGCGATCGCAGGTGGCCGTCAGACATCGTGTCTACCAGGCCCGCCGATTGGCTCCCCCCCTCTGGCACTCACGCTCCCCCCGCTGGCTATTGCATGAAATGACGTACAGGTATGGCGTTACGCGCAATAGAACTGACCTGCCGCAGTATATGTACTGCGGCCAGTTGGCAAATGGTTCAAAGTAGAACTAAAGGCAAAACATTTTTTTTAAATTTTGCACAGTAAGGGAGGGTTATATCCCGTCAGATTTTTTTTTTTTGCCATCGGTGTCCCATTGCAGAGATTTCCCTTCACTTCCTGTCCCATAGCCAAACAGGACACGAGAGGAAATCCCTGCAAATTAAGGGAATCCTTGGGGATTACTTTTCTGGAGATAACCCAAAATTTGGGATTTTCTTTTACTTTCAGTGATAACGGTAAACAGGACAAATAGACAGAGTGAATCTGCCTAATGGAAACAAAGACAGCAATAACAACTGAGAAACGTTCTAATGACTCTCCACTCGATCCAAAACCAAAAAAAAAAGATTTGCCTTTAGTAATACTTAAATTTTTCTGCTTTTGTATATATATATATATATATATATATATATATATATACACACACACACACACACACAAACACACATAACCTCACAAAAGTGAGTACACCCCTCAGATTTTTGTAAATATTTTATTATATCTTTTCATGCGACAACACTGAAGAAATGACACTTTGCTACAATGTAAAGTAGTGAGTGTACAGCTTGTATAACAGTGTAAATTTGCTGTCCCCTCAAAATAACTCAACACACAGCCATTAATGTCTAAACTGCTGGCAACAAAAGTGAGTACACCCCTAAGTGAAAATGTCCAAATTGGGCCCAAAGCGTCAATATTTTGTGTGGCCACCTTTATTTTCAAGCACTGCCTTAACCATCTTGGACATGGAATTCACCAGAGCTTTACAGGTTCACTGGAGTCCTCTTTCACTCCTCCATCACGGAGCTGGTGGATGTTAGAGACCTTGCGCTCCTCCACCTTCTGTTTGAGGATGCCCCACAGATGCTCAATAGGGTTTAGGTCTGGAGACATGCTTGGCCAGCAAGGCAGTGGTCGTCTTGGAAATGTGTTTGGGGTCGTTATCATGTTGGAATACTGCCCTGAGGCCCAGTCTCCAAAGGGAGGGGATCATGCTCTGCTTCAGTATATCACAGTACATGTTGGCATTCATGGTTCCCTCAATGAACTGTAGCTCCCCAGTGCTGGCAGCACTCATGTAGCCCCAGACCATGACACTCCCACCACCATGCTTTACTGTGGGCACACTTGTCTTTGTACTCCTCACCTGGTTGCCGCCACACACGCTTGACACCATCTGAACCAAAGAAGTTTATCTTGGTCTCATCAGACCACAGGACATGGTTCCAGTAATCCATGTCCTTAGTCTGTGTGTCTTCAGCAAACTGTTTGCAGGTTTTCTTGTGCATCATCTTTAGAAGAGGCTTCCTTTTGGGAAGACAGCTGGCAGCACTCACGCTGAGCATGTGCACTCAACTTCTTTGATCGACCATTGCGAGGCCTGTTCTGAGTGGAACCTGTCCTGTTAAACCGCTGTATGGTCTTGGCCACTGTGCTGCAGCTCAGTTTCAGGGTCTTGGCAATCTTCGTATAGCCTAAGCCATCTTTATGTAGAGTAACAATTTTTTTTTTCAGATCCTCAGTGAGTTCTTTGCCACGAGGTGCCATGTTGAACTTCCAGTGACCAGTATGAGAGAGTGAGAGCGATAACACTAAATTTAACACTCCTCCAAGTGAGGCATGCGTTCCGGTCCCAGTTCCCCGGCCCGTTGACTCTGGAGGAGACACCGATAGAAAATGTATTAAAAAACCAAGAGGGCGGAAGAACACTATCTGTCGTCTATAACCTACTTGTGACTCAAGATACATCTAAAGTCTCCCAGTTATGTGAGCGATGGAGGGTGGATGTTCCGGAGTTGACGGTTGGGGACTGGGAAGAGGGAATTCAACAGTATTTACCCTTGACAATCTCAGCAAGGGACAGATTTATGCAGCTGAAATTCATACACAGGGCCTACTATTCTCCAATACGCCTGGCAAGGATATACCCTCATAGAATAGCGAGGTGCCCTAGATGTGGGTCAGGGGAAGCCGATTTCTTCCATGTGGTCTGGTCCTGCCCTGGAGTGGTGGAATTTTGGAAGAATATACTTGATGACATCAACTCTATAGGGGGACTGCAAGTCCCATATAGCCCAATACCCCTTCTACTAGGTATCTGTGACTTTCTTGAAGTCACATGGGGGAAGAAACTATTCATCTTCTACACCACACTATACGCTAGAAAAGCAATTTTACTGCAGTGGAATCAGTCCCAACCGCCCACCAAACAACTCTGGCAATCTCTGGTAAATAAGGCGCTCCCATTATATAAAATGACATATATGGGAAGGAATTGTCCAAAAAAATTCGAGAAAATTTGGGCAGCGTGGGTGAAAGCAAAACACTTAACTATTGAATGAAATGTTGGGTTCGAGCCCTTTGGGAATGGAGTTGACCTACCCACGGGATTCTCCAAACTATATAAGTATAGACTAGAATATTCTGAGATGGAAGGTGGGACCCCTTGCACTTACGCCATGTATTGTTACCCTTAACGTGTGTATTAATATTTCCTTCTGAAATAGATAACTACTGTGATAATTGAATCTCATATATACCAGATTATGAAACGGTTTTATGCATGCCATCTGTACTTTAATCTAATACGAAGTGAATTGTTTCTGTTGTGAAAATTTAAATAAACTTCTATGTTAAAAAAAAAAAAAAAAAATTTAACACACCTGCTCCCCATTCACACCTGAGACCTTGTAACACTAACGAGTCACATGACACCGGGGAGGAAAAATGTCTAATTGGGCCCAATTTGGACATTTTCACTTAGGGGTGTACTCACTTTTGTTGCCAGCAGTTTAGACATTAATGGCTGTATGTTGAGTTATTTTGAGGGGACAGCAAATTCACACTGTTATACAAGCTGTACGCTCACTACTTTACATTGTAGCAAAGTGTCATTTCTTCAGTGTAAAATATTTACAAAAATGTAAGGGGTCACTTTTGTGAGATACATATTAGAGCTGCACGATTCTGGCTAAAATGAGAATCATGATTTTTTTGCTTAGAAGATAGATCACGATTCTCGCAGAGTAACATCATCTTTCACATTAAAACAAAAAAAATTGGGCTAACGTCACTGTTTCGTTTGTTTCTTTTATTCATTGAAGTGTTTTCCCAAAAAATTGCATTTGAAAGACCGCTGGGCAAACACAGTGTAACATAAAATATTGCAGCAATTGACATTTTATTCCCTAGGGTCTCTGCTATATATATATAATGTTAGGGGGTTCCAAGTAATTTTCTAGCAAAAAATATTGATTTTAACTTAAGAAACAAGTGTCAGAAAAAGATTTAGACTTTAAGTAGTTAAACTTCATGCATTTATACGTTGTTTAAAAACTTGGCAGACTGCCTGTTTTATTTTCCACACAGAAGTTTATCCCTTTGATCTAAGAAGGAAGAGTTAGTTACAATATTTCATGTTAAAAACTTGGCAGACTTCCCAGATGTTTTCTTTTGACAGCTGAGTGAGCAGATAAGTCTCTCCACCTGTTATATGAAAGAATCGGTAAACTCTGCAATAGAGATCTTCAGGGAGGTTGAATCGAGATCATGATTTTTTAACGATTATTTTTGCAGCTCTAATATATATATATATATATATATATATATATATATATATATATACACACACACACACACACACACACACACAGAATATGGTCATTACGCAAGAAAGGCAAACACGCAATAAAAAAAAAGTGAGACAATAAAATGTATACAAATCACTTTATTACAAATATTTGCTGATTCCGGAATGAATGAAAACAATTTAAGTAATACTTATACCATATTTAAAGTGTTACTAAACCCTGGACCCTGTATTCACTATATCTGGTCTCCCACAGTACACAGAGCATGGAAATGCAATTATTTTAGTAAATATAAACTGCTAAATACCTTTACTCATCAGCAGTATATAGCAGTCTTGTGACTTCTATCAGTGTCTGGTTAAAGCTTGTAGGAGGAGTTTTTATTCTCCCTTGATTGTACTATGAGGCTGCAGGACCCCTGACTCTCTAGAGTCTAGACAGTGTTGATTGGCCCTGCGCTAAACACATGCACTCTCCAGAGAAAAAAAAAACTCTTCAACAATACACACCAAATTGAGCATGTGCAGCTTGCCCCCCAAGGCTCTGTTCCATCAGCAGATAGATTGGGGACTGTGGAAGAAGGGGGACCAAACAGCCCTTTTACACAATGCAGAAGATTAACCCCTTAGGCTGTACCGTGAATATAAAAAGCATACTTTACTGCATATACAGACTGATTTTACTGTTGTGGGTTTAGTAACACTTTAACTGTTTGTGATTTGACTTATATTATATTTATATAAATATATATTGTTTAGGCTGAGCCTAAATACTGGAAGAAATTTTTCATATTACAGCATTGGTTAGCATATGCACAGTGTAAACTGATGTGATTAAAGTGTGCACTGTAATTGCCTTATCACAGGAGTGAATACAATTCTGTGTATCAGGAGCTCCGTAGCCTGATTTAGTAGCCAGCAGGCACTTTTAAGAAGTCAAAGGACATGTTATCAATAACAGCTCCAGTAACTGGGTACAAGCAACAATGGGGACACTAGAAACCTTGAATTTGAGCAGTCCTGACGTATCCTTATACAGAAAACTAGGTAGTCTGCATGCTCATTAAAGCCCAGTTGAATTCTCTAGGGTCTCTGCTGAAAAAAAAAAAAAAAAAAAAAAAAAAAAAAATTATATATATATATATATATATATATATATATATATATATATATATATATATAATGTTTTGGGGTTCTAAGTAATTTTCAAGCAAAAAAATACTGGATTTTTAACTTGTAAACAACAAAATGTCAGAAAAAGGCTGAGTCCTTAAATGGTTAAAGCGCAGTTCCACTCGGGTTTTGCATTTATTAACCACTGGAAGATTTGGCCGCTGAATGACCAGGCCAAATTTTTTTGCGATTCGGCACTGCATCGCTTTAACTGACAATTGTGCTGTCGTTCAACGTTGCACCCAAACAAAATTGACGTCCTTTATTTCCCACAAATAGAGCTTTCTTTTGGTGGTATTTGATCGCCTCTGTGGTTTTTATTTTTTGCGATATAAACAAAAAAAGATTTTGAAAAAAAAAAAAAAAAACACAATATCTTGTACTTTTTGCTATAATAAATATCCCCATTTTTTTTTTTTTTAAAAAAAGCAATTTTTTGGTAAAAAAAAAAAAAATCGCAATAAGTGTATATGGATTGGTTTGCGCAAAAGTTATAGCGTCTACAAAATAGAGGATAGATTTATAGCATTTTTATTATTATTTTTTTTACTAGTAATGGTGGCGATCTGTGATTTTTTTAACGGGACTGCGACATTATGGAGGACACTTTTGACACATTTTTGGGACCATTGGCATTTATACAGCGATCAGTGCTATAAAAATGCACAGATTACTGTAAAAAAAAATGTCACTGGCAGGGAAGGGCACTAGGGGGCGATCAAGGGGTTAACTGTGTTCCCTGTGTGTGTTTCTAACTGTAGGGGGAGGGGACTGACCTAGAGGAAATGACAGATCATGGTTCCTAGCTAATAGGAACTCACGATCTGTCACGCCTCACAGAACAGAACAGGGATTTGTGTGTTCGCGCACGCACACACACACACACACACACACACACACACACACGTCTCTGTTCTGCCTCTCTTGCCAGCGATCGCTCGTGGCCGGCGGCCACGAGCATCGGCAGCCCCGCTATCCCGATCCCCAAGGCCGACGTATAGCTACAACGTCTCGTGGGATCGTGCCGACCTGCTGCAGCGGCTGGTCGGCAAGCGGTTAAAACTCAGCAGCTATAAAAAGTGTAGCTGCTGACTTTTAATAAACACACACTCACCTGTCCCATGTCGCTCCTCTCCCCCTCCTCTCCGTGGTGCCGTGACAGCTTGCGGCCAGGCGCGCACTCAGTAAATCGCGCTGCGCTCTGTCAGCGGCCAGGCAATCTTCTGGGACCTGTGACGTGTCCCAGAAAATTATAGGGAGGGAGGGGCTGCCTAGGGGGAGAGGAGTCGCCGCCTAGGTGGCCAGAAGTCAAAAGGAGGAATTGGGACAGGAAGTCCCACTGAAAACCAGGTACCCCCCCCCAAAAAAATGACATGCCAATTGTGGGCATGTCAGGGGGCGAGGAGTACTTAAAGCGGAAGTTTTTACCAATCAACAATGACAGATAAAATTTCAATTACTACCTGCTGCTGTCAAAGTCAGTTAGGGGAGGGGGAGAGAGAGAGAGAGAGAGAGAGAGAGAGAGAGAGAGAGAGAGAGAGAGAGAGAGAGAGAGAGAGAGAGAGAGAGAGAGAGAGAAGAGAGAGAGAGAGAGAGAGAGAGAGAGAGAGAGAGAGAGAGAGAGAGAGAGAGAGAGAGAGAGAGAGAGAGAGAGAGAGAGAGAGAGAGAGAGAGAGAGAGAGAGAGAGAGAGAGAGAGAGAGAGAGAGAGAGAGAGAGAGATGAACCGCAGCTCCGTGTCTGAATGGACACAGGGAGCTGTGACTCGGCGCGGGTGCCCCTATAGCAAGCTGCTTGCTGTCGGGGCACTCAACAGGAGTGGCAATCTGAGAAGAGGAGGATCAGGGCTGCTCTGTGCAAAACCACCGCACAGAGCAGGTAAGTATAACATGTTTGTTATTTTTATAGAAAAAAAAAAAAAACACAAGACTTTACAATCACTTTGAGGGTCCATTCCACAGTAGGTACCTGAAAAAAAAATGTTAAAACCTCTGGCAGAAAAAAAAAAAAAAAAAGCTCATAATGGCTCGTATTGCACATGCGTTTATAGGCTTTTTTCTGCCCGAAAGCTCTTCTCAGTTATGTTTTTTGTTTTAGTCTGTAAATATGCCTGTAAGCCCCTGTTCACACTGGTGCGATTTGTCATGCGATTTGACAGTTCCAAATCGCATAAGTTGCACCCCATAGTCGGCAATGGAACCATTCAAATTCACACAACTTTGAAAAAGGTTCCCGCACTACTTTTTGATGATTTTATTGCGACTTGCATAGACTTCAGTTAAACAGTCACAAGCCCCAATGAAATCGACGGTAGAAATCATACTGATGTGCGGCTTTGAAATTGCGCTGAAGTAAAAAAAAAAAAAAAAAAAAAACACGCCTGTATAAAGCAGCATTTATGTCCAGTGTGCATGAGGCCCAAACTTTACAGAATATAGTGTAGTATGGTCTTTAAAACTCAACTTGTACTGGTCTGGTTCTTTCAAGTACATGTATACCAGTCCTGAATAAGGCCAACTGTCCCCTATGTTGAGGGTGCAGGTTGTAAGCTCAGGTGGTTGACAGGCAGCAACTGTCACCAACATCCCTGCTAATGTGTCTGGCTGTGACTAACTAAAGTAATAAGAGAGAAATATAAATCTTCCCAAGTAAACCACCACAGCAATAATAATATAGGATTGAACAGTAAGTTTCCTGTATAAATCCAATAGTTACAGGTTCACTTTAAATTTAGCTCCTTCAGTATACCCAGGCAAATCAGACAAGTTTGCAGATATAAAAATCTTTCTCCTATTCCAGGGTCCTCCGAAAAAAAGAAAAAAAAAAAAAAAGGAGGATCTTTTGCCATGGCAACTATCTTTTTATTTCCTGGCAGGTTGCTGCAGATGCTCAGCTATCCAAATAGAGAATTATTCAAAGGACAGCATCCCGGACAACCCTTTGGATCAGTAATTATACTCTATATAGACCAACTTGCAATCGGCTTGAAGAATCAGCATAGAGTGAGTGTCTAAAGAAATGTTTTCCTTCATAACAGAAAATACAGTAGCCTCCCTATTATCATCCAATTCAATATTTATTTTTTTAATTAACACACTTCCAAGCGTTATACTGAAGATATACAGTACATCTGGAAACTATTCACAGCAATTCACTTTTTCCACATTTTGTTATATTACAGCCTTAAAAAAGGAAAAATCCCATGTACATAAGTATTCACAGCCTTTGCCATGACACTCAAAATTAAGCTAAGGTGCATCCTATTTCCACTGATCATCCTTGAGATGTTTCTACAACTTGGAGTCCACCTGTGGCAAATTTAGTTGATTGGACATGATTTGAAAAAGGTACATACCTGTCTATATAAGGTCTCACAGTTAACAGTGCATGTCAGAGCACAAACCAAGCCATGGAGTCCAAGGAATGGGTCTGTAGACCCCCGAGACAGGATTGCATAGCGGCACAGATCTGGGAAAGGGCACAGAATAATTTCTGCAGCATTGAAGGTCCCGATGAGCACAGTGGCCTCCATCATCCGTAACTGGAAAAAGTTTGGAACCACCAGGACTTATCCTAGAGTGGGCTGCCCTGTCAAACTGAAGTGATCGTGGGAGAAGTGCCTTAGTTAGGGAGGTGACCAAAAACCTGATGGTCACTCTGACAGAGCTCCAGCGTTTCTCTGTGGAGAGAGGGGAACCTTTCAGAAGAACAACCATCTCTGCAGCACTCCACCATTCAGGCCTGTATAGTAGAGTGGCCAGACGGAAGCCACCCGTCAGTAAAAGGCACATGACAGCCAGCCTGGAGTTTGCCAAAAGGTCAGAGAGTGTTTCAAGTGCCATGAGAAACAAAATTCTCTGGTCTGATGAAACAAAGATCGACCTCTTTGGTCTGAATGGCAAGTGTCATATCTGGAGGAAACCAGGCACTGCTCATCACCTGGCCAATACCATCCTTACAGTGAAGCATGGTGGTGGCAGCGGGGATGTTTTTCAGGGGCAGGAACTGGGAGACTAGTCAGGATCGAAGAAAAGATGAATGCAGCAATGTACAGAGACATCCTTTATGAAAACCTGCTCCAGAGTGCTGCGGACTTCAGAATGGGGTGAAGGTCCATCTTGCAACAGGACAATGGACCCTAAGCACACAGCCAAGATAACAAAAGAGTGGCTACGGGACAACTCTGAATGTCCTTGAGTGGTCCAGCCAGAGCCCAGACTTGAACCAGATTGAACATTTCTGGAGAGATCTAAAAATGGCTGTGCACCGATGCTCCTCATCCATCCTGATGGAGCTTCACAGGTCCTGCAAAGAAGAATGGGAGAAACTACCCAAAAATAGGTGTGCCAAGCTTGTAGCATCATACTCAAAAAGACTTGAGGCTGTAATTGGTGCTTCAACAAAGTATTGAGCAAAGGCTGTGAATACTTATGTACATGGGATTTGTTTTCGTTTTTAATAAATTTGCAAAGATTTAAAATCAACTTCTTTCTCGTTGTCATTATGGGGTATTATTTCTAGAGTTTTTAAGAAAATAATGAATTTAACCACTTGCCACCCAGGCCAATTCGGACATTTCTCTCCTACATGTAAAAATCATAATTGTTTTGTAGTAAATAGATACCCAACATGTCAGGCTTCAAAATGGCACACGCTCGTGGAATGGTGCCAAACGTCGGTACTTAAAAATCCTCATAGGCGACGCTTTAAATTTTTTTTACTGGTTATATGTTTTGAGTTACAGAGGAGGTCTAGGGCTAGAATTATCACTCTCGCTCTAACGTTCGCGGCGATACCTCACATGTGTGGTTTGAACACTTAAAAAAAAAAAAAAAAAAAAAAGCCGCTATGATCGTTCTTATGGTGTAGGGAATCGCCGGCTGAAAAAGCTGATATCTGTAGCTGCAGACATCATTCAGATATAACCGCACAAAGTCAAGGACGTCATATGATGGACGGCGGACGGGAAGTGGTTAATCCATTTTGGAATAAGACTGTAACATAACAAAAATGTGGAAAAAGTGAAGCGCTGTTACGAATGCACTGTAGAGATATATTATATATAGTGCTCACCATAAATGAGTACATCCCAACAGATTTGTCAGAAAACCTTTACTTTCCTTTCAGAATCAACATTTTCTATCGGACACTATACTACAAATTAATCCCACAAATGCGGGCCATTGATTGCAACCAAGATTGTTATTTGCACACGCAAAAAAGTATTTTCCTAAAAAATTCATTCAAGACCATGTTGCAAAAAATGAATACACCCCAATGAAAGTCTTAGGAGCAAAGCTAAACTTTAGACAACTAATTCCTAATTAATACTCAATTATTGTTAACTATTCATTAAACAGGTGTCCAGCAGGCAGTTGATTAAAAAAAAGGGCATTACCTAAACAAAGAATTTCACGCTGTCAGCAATGGCACCACATGGAAGAGAAATGTCACAAGGCCTGAGAAAGAAAATAATTTTTTTACACAAGAAAGGTGAAGGCTACAAGAATATCAGTACCCCTTTACTTATCAGTCAGAATACTGTAGCAAAAGTGATACAAAAATGTAACAAAGATGGAACTGCAACCATCTCACAGAGACGTCCACGGAAGTTAACACCTCGACAGGAGCATCTTCTGATGAGAAGGGTTGAAGAAAATCGCCATGCAAGTTCACTGCAGTTAGCTAAAGTAGAAAGCCAAACTGGGGTGAATGTTTCCTGTGACACGATACGGCATATACTGCAGAGGAATGGTATGCATAGGTGTCATCCACGAAGGGAGCATCTCCTAAAGTCCATGCACAAATAATTCCACCTAGAATTTGCCAGGGCCCATGCCGAAAAAGAACACTTCTGGGACTCTGTACTCTGGAGTGATGAGACCAAGATAAATGTTTTTTTGGAACCGATGGCTTCAAAACTGTAAGGTGGGGAGTACAAAGAAAATGCATGGTGCCTACAGTGAAACATGGTGGTGGCAGTGTCCTTCTGTAGGGCTGCATGAGTGCTGCTGGTGTTGGGGAGCTGCATTTCATTGAAGGTATCATGAATTCACAGATGTACTGCTCTATATTGAAAGAGAAGATGCTATCATCACTCTGTGCCCTTGGTCGTCGTGCACTTTTCAAACATGACAATGATCCAAAACATACATCTAAGGCCACTGTTGCATTTCTGAAGAAGAACTGGGTGAAAGTGATTCAGTGGCCAAGCATGTCTTCTGATCTGAACCCAATTGGGGAACACCTATGGGGAATTCTTAAGAGACAAGTTGAGCATCACTCTCCATCCAGCATCCAGGCTCTAAAAGAGGTTGTCCTTGAAGAATGGAAAAAGATGTTGCAATATGCCGCCAACTTGTTCATTCCGTGCCTAGAAGACTTGGTGCTGTCCTTACAAATCATGGAGGTCATACAAAATACTAGATGTAGTAGTTTTTGTTGTGGGGTGTATTCATTTTTGCATTAACTAAATTGAGTAAAACTGAAGATTTTGTAATCTAAGTGATATTATTAACCTTACTTTCATGTAATGATCTAAACAAATGTTCTATAGAACTCAGTTTTGTCAAAATTTAGGAAATTGTTCATTGAGATATTGTTTAAAAACTTACTTTTCAAAAGGGGTGAACTCATTTATACTGAGCACTGTGTATATTGTAATACATACACATATCCAACTTTTTACATCACCCAGGTATCAAGGGATGAGGGTCCCTCACGAAGATTTAAAAATTACTTTAATTTATTACTGCGTATTTTCTGCGACTTGACAAAGCCACAACAGATCCCAATAAAAGATCCGTGAAAAATAATGTATGAATCTATGAACAGCTATTTATACTGCAAATGGTTAATCCAATGCAGAATAGAAATGGCCGAGCCAGTAGATCATTTCCCACGTGAAACATAAAAGTCATTAATACAAATGGAAGATTTGAATGTGTTTGATATAAGTGCACTGCTCAAGGCTCAATTAGGCTTTGGCCCCGGAGCAGGACATGGAGGCTGGCTGTAGCACAATACTGCGGTGTGTGAGCACAAACTTGCCAATCAACTCTGCCTTTCTAGAGACCTGCACTCACGTAGGAGAAACTCGTTTTTACCTTCAGGGCAGACATCTCAACAACGCAATGTAGAAATTCTAATACCACATTACATTATGCAAATGTACTGGAAGATGCCCTCTAAAAAAGGGAACGTGCACCGAAAAATGAACATGAAGGCACGACTTAAGTCTTTTCAATTATTTACTGCTTTCCTATAATTCTTATGCCGCGTACACACGGTCGGACTTTTCGTCTACAAAAGTCCGACAGCCTGTCCGACAGACTTCCGGCGGACTTGCAGCAGACTTTCTAACGAACGGACTTGCCTACACACGACCACACAAAAGTCCGACGGATTCGTACGTGATGACGTACACCGGACTAAAATAAGGAAGTTCATAGCCAGTAGCCAATAGCTGCCCTAGCATGGGTTTTTGTCCGTCGGACTAGCACACAGACGAGCGGATTTCGGGGTCCGTCGTAGTTACGACGTAAAGATTTGAAGCATGTTTCAAATCTAAAGTCCGTCGGATTTGAGGCTGAAAAAGTCTGCTGAAAGTCCGGAGAAGCCCACACACGATCGGATTACCAGCCAGCTTTAGTCCGTCGGCGTCCGTTGGACTTTTGTAGACGAAAAGTCCGACCGTGTGTACGCGGCATTAAAGTCTCCAAGTTGTGAGATCCCAATGCTGGAATTTCAATTTTTGCCCCTCAGACAGCCAGTACTATGTTATTTGGTCTGCCATGTCCTGGTTGCAGAAACAGAGAGAGGCTGGGGGTCCTGTAATGAGATCCCACCACTGGAAAGAGTGTCTGAAGCCAACATCCGAGGGCTCACCCCAGAAAAAAAAAAGATGTCAGTTAGTTATAGGTTGACTTTAAACATCACTACCACCATCTTCTTTTAACAGACATGGCACCAGGCATTGCCCAGTGACTGCTGAAAAAAAAATTGGAATATCCATAATGCTGCTTTGGCCCGGTTCCATGGCATGGAATAATACAACCTCTATGTGGCCATAGATGGAGCCCCAGGACCCACCTAAACATGGCGGGTCTACTTGAGCTCTCCCAGGTTTAGGAAACTATTAGAACACTTTAACCTATAGAAAAAGTCTTCAGTCTTAATCTAGAACGATCAGCAGATTCACCGTACGATGCACACATCCACTATACAGAATTTGGCTCGGCAAGTAGGACAAGGCACTTGGCTGGACAGCCAGGTCTCCGGATGCTGCTGGTCCTGACGACTGGCAAACCATTTGCCCATACAAGTAAGGCACCACATGGGTCGGCAGTAACACTGTTGGCATTCTCCCTCATTAGGCTCATGGCAATTTTTGACAAGCTTGATGTTGGCACTGGTCTGCATGCAGCCAATACAGGGCTCCAGCTCCTGTGAAGAATAACATAAGCATGTCATTAACACATAACTAGGCACCTTTAGCTAAAATATTTGTGGAACAGGAATTAGTAGCTATAACGATCAAGCCTAAACATTATATGACAGTCTCTTGATTCACCCAATTCCGGTCACATATTTATGAGGCATTTGCAGGCAATCCTAGCCTGGCTCATCTGGGGGAAACCACAATCAGCCAGGTAAGAAAATACAATTGTATCCCCCTGATAAGCCAGTGCTGGAGGAGTCTGCAGCACATCTTTGTGGCCATGCTCAATGGGCCTGTTTAGGTCCCTGAAATCAATCATTTGACTTCTCCATCCTGTTTCTATGGTGAGTTTAAAGTGTTTATAACCCTAAAAAACAAAAAACAAAAGAGCTCCTGTTCCCTTATAGCAGATTAAAAAACACAGGACGTATGCCTGTCTAATCTGCCCCTCTTTAAACTGTAAAAAAAAAAAAAAAAAAAAAAAAAAAAAAAACTGGCTGATCCTGCCTGTTCCTGTGTCCCCCTCTCTGTACTGACCACAATAATCATGGCTGCTGAGCCCTAACTACCGTGGTCAGTTTACGTGCCTCCATCATCCACTGCTTTGCTCTGTCCCCCTCACCCCCTCTCTCCCTGCAGGTCAGCTTCATGTCTGTGTCTGTCTCCACCCCACTCACTCCTGCTGCTTTTAGTAAAAAATAAAAAACATTACAAATTGTCACTGGCAGCCCCTCTATTATATCTAGGCACAACAGACAGGGTAAGTATTTTGCTTGTAAATAGCTTTTTACAGCTATATGCAGGTCAGTCACGTGACTCCCGGCCAGTCTCCTACTCCAATCCAGAGCTACAGCGGGGGGGTGTGTGTTTGGGGGGTGGGGGCTGAGTGGCCAGGAGGGAGATCTCGGCCCCTCCTGCTGTTGCCCTGGATCAGACAGGGTAAGTGTTTTAAAACGAAGCTTGTAAATACCTTTTTACCCACTTCAAATCAAGACTAAACTCAGTGATACAACCTATGCTTCAATGGTCCAACACCCGTGAGGTCTAAAACAGGTTGCAAAATGACCCATGTGATGCGATCCCGGGGCAGCATACAAAAATAAATAAATAAATCAAAAAAAAAAAAAAATAAAGATGATGTCTGGACCTTTTCGTGCAGTGCGGTGCCAATTGAGCCTATTCCAAAAGAAAGGGCTCATATTGCACTGCAAAGGATTGCATGTGATTTGAATAGGAAAGCGGCGAGATTTCCATCGGTGACAGACCCCCGTACTCAAGATGAGTCTGACCGCCATAAATGCTTCCTTTGTCCGGAACAGCATGATCAGAGGGCCCTTAGCCCACCCAGTCATTTTGTCAAAGCATCAGTGTAGGGTAAAACAGACTCTTTATTCAAACACATGCAGAGAGGTAACACTCAGGGGACAATCCTCCCCTCTCTTTGATTCAGGGCAGGGTAAATTGTCCAATCAGAAAGGAGAGCTGTTGGAGGAATCCCCCCCCCCCCCCCAAGGCATAATGAAACAGGGCAGGTAGACTTTGCCTCCACCAATAGAATGACACAGGTGGATTCAATATCTCATCAGTAGACTGTCTTTGGGAGGGGCTGCTGGAGAAATCCCCCTCCCCTCTCACAGCTAATCCACATAGACATACATCCCATAATACTTTGCTCCCAAGGCAGACACAAACAAAAGAACAATGGGATACAGGCACTTAACACATAACAACCCCCACCCCACCTCAAAATTATCTATCTATCTATCAATGGTCTGTGAAATACTCCCACAAGATTCTTAAAGGTGAAGGCTGAGAAAACTTGGCTTCACACTGCTGTGCTGTGGTTTGGTCTCAGCATGGGTGTACCTGCAGTTCCACAGACTTTCTATTAGATTGCGTGTTTTCTGAAAGTGCACCATAGATGCAGCTCGCAGGGAGAGCGGCTAAAACCGCACACACCCGCGTGGCCAGACCTCAGTGCAGCAATGTAAAGCTGGTCTTATTAGTGCAAATGTGCCTCAGATCAGCAGATTGCATGTGTATTTTATGTGCAAATGTGTCTGCATTAATCTTTGGGTCTGATTTGCAACCAAATCAACAGTTGCAGTTTTGCATAATTGTGCAGCCAAATAGTGACTGTCCGCCTTTGTTTTCTACTGTGCTGCACCTGTGAACACTTATCTACAAATGAAATGCATCAAATAAATGTGGTGCATTGACATTGCATTCAAATGAATGTGCTTGCCTGAGCACAATTCATGTTAACGGATCAGTCAGATGTTACTAGACCCTAAGGGATAGCTAAAAGGACAACACATATCAGTAACCCTCTACAGCCTTTCAGATAGGATGGCTGTCGCTAAAACTTCAGATAGGGGAGGATTAGTCATTCCCCTTTGTGTTTAAAATTTCAGCTTGAGCTAATGAACTCTACAAATGAGCTTTTCAAGCAAAGTAGGTAGGGATAGCATGAGAAAAGGAGCCAGATCCCAAAAAGGTCCATCTGGCTAAGAGGCTAAGGCAAAGATAACAAGATAATATTATGCAATTATAAATATTTAACCGAAGAAAAAAAAAAAAAAAAAATTGAAAATGTTATTTTGATTCCTGTTAATACTTTCTGGAGCTGCTTTTAAAATAATCGAAACCCATAGCAATATACGTGATAAACAAATATTATGGCCTACAATGGCTTTCTATCATGTGTTCTGGTAACAGGATTCCTATTACTGCCTGGGGCCATGAAGGGACAAAGCAGAGGAATGCAAGCCGACATTTACAGCGTGTCGACTCATTTCCTTTCACATTAGTACACTCTAAAGCCTAGTACACAAGGGCCAAATGTCGGGTGGCATTCAATAGAAATCGGCCGACATTCGGCCCGTGTGTACAGCAGCTGGTTTCTGTCGAAGGGTCATGACCGAAAAAGTTCTGCCAACCTATGCACTTTTAACAAGTAAAAAGGCGCAATGCTCAGATACCTCAATATTACTCATATATGGTCCATAATAGTCCAAAAGGCAGGTTATCAAGGAAGAGAGATTAGGTGAGTCTGTCAGGACTGCCACCAGAGGAGACCAGAAGCAAGTTCCAGTAAAACTAGGAGAGAGAGACAAGGAGAGGGGCGCCTCTGAGAATACATCAAAAAAACACCTTATTGTAAGAAACAATATCCACTCACAAGGAAGTAAATGACATTGGGTGCATCACTGGGATGAGCAGGAGGAACTACAAGTAGTAGACAGTCCTTTTGGCTGGCAGGGAGCAACACATCGAATCCCAGTGGGGTTGAGGGCAGTGAGTAATCAGATCCTTGCAGGGAAAACACTGCTGTAGCTTCAGCCCTCTCGTCTGGTCACCGCAAAGATGGAGGACGGCTGTGCAGTGTAGGAGCCAAAACGAGGCTTGGATCGCAAGCGGTGTGGCACAGAATGATGACGTCACTATAATGTGATGCATTTCCAAGCGTACGTGTTGCGAATGACGTGGTAGTCGCGCTCCTTTGTCAAGCATGATAAAATCAAATCATGCTTGACATAAGAGCGCGGCTACCACGTCATTCGTAGCACGTACGCTTGTTTTGGCTCCTACACTGCACGGCTGTTCTCCATCTTTGCGGTGACCAGCAAGAGGGCTGAAGCTACAGCAGTGTTTTCCCTGCAAGGATCTGATGACTCACTGCCCTTAACCCCCCTGGGATTTGATGTGCTGCTCCCTGCCAGCCAAAAGGACAGTCTACTACTTGTAGTTCCTTCTGCTCATCCCAGTGATGCACCCAACGTCATTTACTTCCATGTGAGTGGATATTGTTTCTTACAATAAAGTGTTTTTTGATATATTCTCAGAGGCGCCCCTCTCCTTGTCCCCAAACCTATGCACTTGGGGGCTAAGAATATGAATGCATCATACATACTAGGGGGAGTACAACTGGGGGAATCCATAGTGGAGAAGGATCTGGGGGTTTTGGTAGATCATAAGCTTAATAATAGCATGCAATGCCAAGCTGCAGTTTCCCAAGCGAGCAAAGTCCTTTCTTGTATTAAGAGAGGTATGGACTCCAGAGAGAGAGATATCATTTTGCCCCTGTACAAATCATTAGTAAGAACTCATCTGGAATATGCAGTTCAGTTTTAGGCACCAGATCTCAAAAAATATATCGGGAAACTGGAGAAAGTGCAGAGAAGGGCAACCAAACTGATAAGAGGCATTGAGGAACTCAGCTATGAGGAAAGATTAGAGGAACTGAATTTATTCCCTCTTGAGAAGAGGAGACTAAAGCGGAGGTTCACACAAAAATTGAACCTTTTCGGAACCTTCCCCCTCTCCGGTGTCACATTTGGTGTCGCTTTTCGGAACCCTCCCTCCCTCCGGTGTCACATTTGGCACCTTTCAGGGGGGAGGGGGTGCAGATACCTATATTTGCACCCACTTCCGGGCATAGAAAGGCCTTGATTATTTCCTAAATGTACATAATATAACTGAGTACTGACATTTATAGGTAAAGTTGATCCAGTGAAAATCCGATTGCCTCTCGGGGATCAGGAAGGAACCCCCCCCCCGCTATAGCAAATTGGAGCATGCCTTGCTGGGGTTTTTTTGCCTTCCTCTGGATCAACTGTGCGTAAAGGATTGTGTATATGGGATTGTATTTTTTTCGTTGGTTGAACTAGATGGACTTGTGTCTTTTTTCATCCTGACTAACTATGTAACTGGCTAGAACTCATACTACATCTTCTGTGAATGGAACACGATCTAAGGGGTTAATAAAGTTAGAGTGCTGCCACAGGCTTTCATCAAGAGATCCTGACTATACCCACCCTTTCTGTCCAGCTCCACCATTCATAATAGAACAGGATCTATGAACGGAGTGAGCAGAGGTTTAGAGTGCTTTTTTTGAGTGACATGACTATAGCATCATTTGTGTGAGATTAACCAACCTGATTGCTGGGCAGCTGATAGAAACTGTTTGCTTCTACGAGAGATCTGAAGGTCTCCAGGAACAAGTCGCTCAGTGTTTGATGGATCACAACATTGGCCGCATTTCGGATGGGGGCGTGGAGCTTCTCCTTCAGCTCACCATATTCTGTAGAATTTAACCTGCAAGCAAAGAAGGAAAGAATTACATTCTCTGTATCTATCTCAGTATTGTTTAACCACTTGACCTCTGGAAGATTTATCCACCTTCATGACAGGCCATTTTTTGCGATACGGCACTGCGTTATTTTAACTGACAATTGCGAGATCATGTAACGCTGTACACAAATAGAGATTTCTTTTCGTGGTAGTTGATAAACCACTGCATTCTGTAATTTTTGAGCTATAAAGAAAAAAAAAAAAAAAAAAAAAGAAAAAAAAATGCTGACAATTTTGAAAATAAAACAATATTTTATACTTTCTGCCATAAAACATATGAAAAAAAAAAAAAAAAAAAAAAAAAGGAACAGAAGAAGGATAAATAACAATCTAAAAATTGCTCAAAAAATGTAAGCTAATTGTATGTATTCTGCTACATATTTTTGGTCAAAAAAATCCCAATAAGCGCATATTGATTGGTTTGCACAAAACTTATAGAGTCTACAAACTATGGGATATATACTGGAATTTAAAACTTTTTTTATACTAGTAATTGCAGCGATCAGCGACTTATAGTGGGACTGCAATATTGCGGCGGACAATCTTATACTAATCAGTGCTAAAAAAATATGAACATAAAAAGGTGCAAACTAGGGTTGTCCCGGTATCGACACCGATACCGAGCATTTGCCCCAGTACTTGTACTGGGGCAAATGCTCCCGATGCTTCCCCCGATACCTAGAGGACAGCTGTGATCGGCGCGTGGGGGAGTTACAAGATTCTCCCCCAGCGGCTTTCACCAGCTTTAGTGACATACAGCGGTGATCGCTCACAGCTGACTGTCACTGCATCCTCCTCCATGCCCCCTCTGTTCCTCTGTGCCTCTCCACTGTCCCCTGCATTCCTCTCTCCTTATCTGTCCCCCTCCGTTCCTCTCTACTTATCTGTCCCCTCCGTTCTCCCCCTCAGTTCCTCCGTCCCCCTCCTCCTTCCTTTGTGTATGGATAGAGTCAGCTGACTCTGTCCATTCACATAACTGAAACATTGTAATCTCCTGTGATTATGATGTGTCAGTTTATGAATGGAGAGGAGCCGCTGTCTTCTCTCCATTCATTCTCAGTGCAGCTGACGCTGCAGAGAAAGGGACTGGGGAATCTCTATCCTCGGTCTCTTTCTCTGTCTCAAGGGGGAGATATCAGAGGTCTGTTAAGACCCCTGATATCTCACCAAAGCCCCCCAACAGGGCTGATTAAAAAAACAAAAAAAAAAAAACAATAAAGAATAAAAAAAATATTATTGTAAAAAAAAAAAAAAAAACACACACACACACACACACACACACACACACAACGTTCACCCCCCCCCCAAAAAATAGCAAAAAAAGAAAACTGTCACGTGACATTAAAAAATAAGTATCGGTAATCGGTATCGGCGAGTACTTGAAAAAAGTATCTGTACTTGTACTCGGTACTAAAAAAGTGGTATCGGGACAACCCTAGTGCAAACTTATAATTCCAATATATGTGTAGATAAAAAAGATATAGGTGTATCAGTCTGTATAGGGGAAAGGAAATTAACCAATTGTCCATATAAGTATTAAAGAGTATTTTTAGATAAAAAAAATCCATCCACAGAGGGCAGCCTCCAGCGTAGGAACAGAAGTAGATTCCAGCAGCAGCTGAAAGTGATACAAGGAGGAGAGGAACCTCTGAGTGACAATACCATTTTATGTAAATAAAACAGTGGCAACTCACAAAGGTATGAGGGTTTCAGGCACATCAGTATGATGATCAGAGCTTGAAGAAGGAGCGCGACTGCCAGGACATTCGCAGTACGCACGCTCAGAATCGCTTTGCATTTCAGTGACGTCATCACTCTACGCTGCTCTCCACTTGCGCCCCAAGCCTCGCTTTGGAACCGTTTCCATCCTACAGCCGACTTCCTGATAGCAGGGAAATTACACATACGGCGGGAGATGGCGGACAGTGTAACGTTCACTGAGGACAGCTCATCGGCCTGAAACCCTCATACCTTTGTGAGTTGCCACTGTTTTATTTACATTAAAAGGTATGGTCACTCCTACACTTAGGAGGCGCCTCTCCTTCTTGTATCACTTTCAGTGCTAAAAATATGCACTGTCACTGTACTAATGATACTGTCTCGGAAGGGGTTAATCATCTAGAGCGATCAAAGGTTTAAATGTGTGCCTAACCAGTGTTTTTGTGTATTATGTATGCTGATTTCACTAAGGAATGCGATGGATTATCCTTCCCTGATTTCAAATCCATCAAATCTCCGCGGTCAGGACAGAGCTCTCTCCAAATTGTTTACATATGCAGATCCAGCCTCTCTGTTCGACGGTCCTCGGGTGCCAATGGACATCTATTGGCCGGCAACTGCTGATTGGCTTTTGCTGTAACTAATTACAGCAGAAGCAGCGCACATTCATGATGCCCCCTATGTGGAAGTGCAAAATCACATATATATAGGCGATTCTGCACAGAACCGCCGCCCTGCAGCAGTAAATGAAGTGGTTAAAAAGGTCTACGTCACCTCAAGCTGATGGATGTTTGTTTGTGTTAAAAAAATAAGGCACGACCTCTCTCTGTAGTGTGAGAACCGACACTTCCATCCCTCACAATCCCTGAATCTCATAGGTCTAACACTGGTGCGGGTGGGAGCCACACAGTAACTAGATCTGACACAAACACAAGCAGGCAAAGAAATTAATAGAAACATCACCATGCAGTCTTCAATTACATTAGCACTCCCATATTTGTGATACAACAGAGGAAATGGCAAGGCATGGATTTTGTCCTGGAAAAGGTTTCCTTTTAGCGAATAGGGACAAGCTAAGTGAATGAATACATGGATATAGGGGAATTTATCGGCCATGACACTACAAACTGCAGCTGCAACATGTGCAAACAAAGAGCACAGAGATTAGAACTACACTAATAGCTGGCTACAACAACAAAAACACTTGAACATGTACAATTCCTTTAAGGTAACCATTTCCTTAAAAGAACTGGAATGAAGCCAAACCAGCACCCTGAAACACAGCAAATCACCTGATATCAAAGGGCCGAACTTTGGGGTTGATGCTTGCCACCCGTATGGTAATGAACTGGATGGGGGTGTTGGAGTCCGGTGAGAGTTCATGCTGTCTTGACTCGGTCACGGTAAGATGAATATCTTGTTGCTGAGCTATGTACACCCTGTAGGTGGTCACCTTCATCACCCAGGTGTCGGTCACAATCACCCGGGCCCCAGGCACCCCTGTGGCGAACTTATCAATCCTCCGGAATTCAGTGTTGATGGAAGAGGCCACGACTCTCCAGCCGGACTGGGGCAGGGCGTGATGGGTCAGGGTCCTGGCCAGGGGGTGATTGCTCCATCTCTTCTGTGACCAGTGAAGAGCCAGGAGGCTGGTCAGGGTGGGAAGGGCAACCGCCATCAAGGCAAACGCCTTCCAGCCTTCACTGGCCATGTAGAAGTAATAGAGTTGCTTCTCCGGGGCTGCAAAACACATCCCTATGTAATAACCTGAAAAAATAAAACTCGTATGTTAATGACTTCATTCATGTTTATTCTGGCCCTCCCAACATAGAGAAAAAAATGGAGAAGAAAAGGACGCCCTCCAGAGGAGACATAAATGTGGGGGGAAGAAAAAAGTTCAAGATGGGTTAAAGGGGGGGGGGTTGGTAGGATACAAGAATACAGCAAAGTAAGAGAACCTGTCATCAACAATCTACACTAACAATAGACATTGGTAAGACAATCCAGGGCTGTGCTACTCCACTTCACCCCCCCAGAAGGTACAAAACCCCTATTATGTCATCAGAGGGGACTTCTCCACCTTCATCTGACAGCACAGCAAAGCAGCATCACCGACTAGAATAATGGTTGTCATCACTGTGTATATTATCACAGTACGAGCTGTTCAGCATTTTTTACAGGGTTCAGCGATGACAGGTTCACTTTAATATGGATTTCTATGAAGAGGCTGATCAGGGTGACAACCCAGGGGACAATTAGAGAGGACAACAAAGAAGGTGATCAGGGTGACACCAAGGCGGTGACGGACGACGATCAGGGTGACACCAGGTGGGGGGGGACAATCAGGGTGACACCACGGGGGGGGACAATCAGGGTGACACCACGGGGGGGGGGGACAATCAGGGTGACACCACGGGGGGGGGGGGACAATCAGGGTGACACCACGGGGGGGGGGGGACAATCAGGGTGACACCACGGGGGGGGGGACAATCAGGGTGACACCACGGGGGGGGGACAATCAGGGTGACACCACGGGGGGGTTGACAATGTGGATCATCAAGGTGGAGAACACGGGTGACTATCGGAGGGGACAACAGAGTGGGGGACCAACAGGGGGCTTGGGACAAGGGGAACATGGGGGGGGCATAACAACGTGGGGTAGGGGAACCACAACCCAGGGGACCATTGGGGGGGACAACATGGGGGACCACCGGGGAGAGGGGAACAACAACGCAGGGGACCATGGGGGGACCTGAGGGGAGGGACAACGCAGGGGACCATGGGGGGGATAATGGGGAGAACGACAATGCAGGGGACCATGCGACGACAACAGGTGGGACAACAACGCAGGGGACCATGGGGGGACAATGTGGGGTACCCCGGGGGGGGATGGGAACCACAACGCAGGGGACCATGGGATGTCGACAACGGGTGGGATGACAACGTAGGAAACCCGGGGGGGGGGGGGGGGTGACGACAATGCAGGGGACCATGGGGGGACCACCAGGAGTATTCTCTATGTGAGGTCAGGCAGCAGCTCACCCAATGGTAGCAGGGAGTGGACCAGCACAGTGGCCGTGGTCCTCCTGATGTGGTAATGGATGAAGGACAGGTCCTCACTCCCCAGCCAGCCGGACAGCAGGTTCTGCACGGTGATCCCGGCCGAGTGGAACTCATTGGGGGTGAAGACGAAACACACCGCGAACACAACATAGGCTAATGTGAAGGTAACTGCTGGGCTCTCCATGACAGCCGGGCACAGATCCCTACGGACACGTACTTCCTCCCTAGACGCGGAGGATGCCGGGAGATGTAGTCCCTGGTACGTGTCCTGTAGTTCAGAGCTCCCATTGGACAAGGACTCCGAGAGGCGGGGATAGGAGTTGAGGGCGCACTCTGATTGGGCATTGTGTCATCAAGAAACACATCTGCGAATGTTAATCAGGAACATAATGCAACTATCACATAGAATTATCAGTCTGGAATAAAATAACTGTCTCTGGTCGCCATATCTGACGGAACACCAGCGAGTTAAAAAACAAAAAACAAAAAAAAACAAAGCAACAAAACTATACCCTGCAACAGACATGCGCAGAACCACCTACTACAACAAACCTGCCTCAGAACAAAGCGCGTCCGTCTGCAAGCGCGTTCACGTCGCGTTCTCCTCCCCGATTGGTTCGTTCGTACAGGCCTGATCACGTTGTCAGCGGGGTTGTGCCCTGATTGGATAGATCGTTCGAACTGTCCAAATTCAAACCGCGGACTCGGAGCAGAGCGGAGCGAGGCGTCATTCACTACAGACGGAGGATTATAAATAGCGGAGAGCCTGAGCGGGCCGGAACCGAGCAGGTAAGAGGCGGCAGTAAGTGGGTGTGGGGGAGTCGGTGTGAGGGGAGGCAAGATGGGCCGGTAATGCCTCAGGGGTTATGTACTCCTTTATATATCTGTGTGTATCTATGTCCTGTGATGAGGGAGGGGTGTACATTGATGTCAGTGACGCTTCAGTTTTATATATATATATATATATATATATATATATATATATATGTATGTATTCATGTGGTGTGTCCACCCCCCCCCCCTCTCTCCTTGCACTGGGGCAGCTTCAAGTGATATTAAACACTTCAGCCCTGGAACGATTTGCCCCCTCGATGACCGGGCCATTTTTTGCGATTCGGCACTGCGTTGCTTTAACTGACAATTGCGCGGTCGTGTGCGACGTTGTACCCAAACTAAATTGATGTTGTGTGTCCCCCCCCCCCATAAATTAGAGTTTTCTTTTGGTGGTATTTGATCACCTTGGCAGTTTTTATGTTTAAAAAAAAATGCCAAGTTTGAAAACGAAAACACAATATTTTGTAGTTTTTGCTATAATATCTAATAATAATAATAATAATAACATTTCTTCCTCAGTTAATTTTTATTTGTTTCAGGTACTTATATAGCGCCATCAATTTACGCAGCGCTTTACATATACATTGTACATTCACATTAGTCCCTACCCTCAAGGAGCTTACAATCTAAGGGTCCTTTCACACTGGGGCGGGGGCTTTGTTGGCGGTAAAGCGCCGCTTTTGTAAGCACCGCTTTACCGTCGGTATGCGGCCGCTAGCGGGGCGGTTTTAACCCCCCTGCTAGCGGCCGAGAAAGGGTTAAAACCACTGCAAAGCGCCTCTGCAGAGGTGCTTTGCCGGCGGTATAGCCGCGCCGTCCCATTGATTTCAATGGGCAGGAGCGGTATACACTCCGCTCCTTCACCGCTCCGAAGATGCTGCTGGCAGGACTTTTTTTTTTTTACCGTCCTGCCAGCGCAGCGAATTAAAGCAGCGGCACTTTCGGGTTGGTTTGCAGGCGCTATTATTAGCGCAATAGCGCCTGCAAACCGCCCCAGTGTGAAAGGACCCTAACTCACATTCATACATACTAGGGATAATTTAGACAGGATCCAATCCAGCATGTCTTTGGAGTGTGGGAGGAAACCTGAGTACCCGGAGGAAACCCACGCAGGCACAGGGAGAACATGCAAACTCCAGGCAGGTAGTGTCGTGGTTGGGATTTGAACCAGCGACCTGGGAGGGGTTAACTGTGTTCCCTAGTGTGTGTTCTAACTGTAGGGGGAGGGGACTAATCAGTGTTCATACTTAGTATGAACACGATCTGTCTCCTCTCCCCTGAGAGAACTGGGATTTGTGTGTTTACACACACAGATCCCGGTTCTTGCTCTGTCACGAGCGATCGTGGTTGCCCGATGGTCATCGGGCATGTGCTCTGCCGTCATGTCTTAAAGGAGCAACTTACAGCTACGGCGATTTTTGCAGAGCCAACCTGCCACAGTAAAACTGCGGCGGCTGGTCAGCTAGTGGTTAAAGGTCTCTCCCCTCCTCCCCTTCCAGGACAGCTACTTGAGAGATGATTGGCTCCGCCCTCTAAAGGAAACACAAATCGGATACAATTTAAAAGGCCCCTCCCTTTCCTCTGACACTCAGTTGTTTCGTGTTTCCAGACCCTCCAGGAGCACCGACATGTTTTTTGTTTTGTTATGGTCTGGTAACTGTGGTTGGTGGACCCCCCCTTCTCTGGTTTCATCCAGGACTAGTTGTGGCCAAGTCCCGGATCATAGTCTGTACCAGAAGGGTTCCCTATTTCTAAGGGTTATTTGCCTATGTGAGTGATGGCAACTCCCTTCCTTTTTTCCCCAGTGCTGCTGTGTGGAACTGTGTCCTCCTAAATGCTTCATTTCGGTGTACCAAGATGGCGTCAGGAGGACTTCCGGTTCCGGCACCATCTTGCTGCGTCACCGGAAGTCACATGACGCACTTCCGGACGCCAAATTTTTTAAAGGAGCATGGCGTGGAGACACTGAGGACATGCTGCAGGGGTATGGTGTGCTAAAAACACCATTCTAAGTGCAGTTTTTCAGTACAGCAGCAGTCTTCTCTACGGCTGTTCTCCACTTGCTTCATGGAGCTTGAGGACAGGTCTGAGGATGGAGCATCCGCTCGTATTGAACCAGCGGCAGCATCCGGGTCCCATACTGCCCCCAAGGTAAGCCGTTGTCTGTGGATAGTCTACAGCAAGGGACTTTTTTGTATGGAACCTTTTTATTTATGGTCCTTGTTTCTGCTTTTTTCTAGGCCAAACCGGTGAAGAAGAAATGTGGGAACTGTAGGGCCAGGCTTTCTGATAGTTATAAAAAGCTATTTTGTGAGGATTGTATTCCACCCAGAGCTAGTTCAGAGTCTTCCTCTTTTAAGGAGTTAATGACTTCTATGAAGGAGGTAGTGAACTCCTTTCGGTCACTTAATGACAGGGTTACTAGTCTAGGCTCTTCCTCATCTAGACCCATAGCCCAAGACCCTTCTAACTCTGCCAGGTCCCTTCCCTTCTTTGTATCTGAGACTATTAGTTCACGCGATACCTCTGATCTGGAAGACTGTGAGAATCCAGTTTCTTCATCTGATGAAAAGTCTGCATCAGAGGAGGATACAGGTAGCTCATCTAAGTATCTTTTTCCAGTCGAGGATATTGATGAACTACTAAAAGCAATATATACCTCAGAGCAGATTGAGATGCCACAACAGGCCCAATCTGTACAGGATAAAATGTATAGGGGCCTACAGGGACGGAAATCAAAAACTTTTCCGGTACACCAGTCTCTTAGGGACATGATTCTGTCTGAATGGAAAGAACCTGAAAAAAGGTTGTTCCCATCCAGGGGACACAAAAGATTTCCTTTTCAGTCTGAATTTGAGGAGGTTTTCTTTAAGTGTCCTAGATTAGATGCCCCTATGTCGCAGGTGTCCAAAAGATCAGATCTTTCTTTTGAAGATTCTGGGGTCCTTAAAGATCAAATGGATAGAAAGGCTGACTCATTGCTACATAAAGCCTGGGAGGCTTCAGCTTTTTCCTTAGGCCCGGCAGTAGCATCCACCTGTGTGGCTAGAAATTTAGACGTATGGGTTCAGCGTCTGGATGATCTTCTTGCATCTGACATCCCCAAGGAAGAGATTAGGGAATCCCTCCCACTCATTGCCAAGTCAGTCGCCTTCTTGGCTGATGCAGCAGCAGATTCAGTGAAATCCGCAGCCAGAGCTTCTGCTCTCATTAATTCAGCTAGGCAAGCTATCTGGCCTAAATCTTGGGAAGGTGACCTTACTTCCAAGAATAAGCTCTGTGGCATTCCCTTCGAAGGCAAACTCTTGTTTGGTTCTTCCTTAGAAGAGGTCTTAGCTCGTTCCTCTGAGAAAAGTAAACGATTCCCCTTTTCCCAAAGGAATAAGCCCCAGAATAAGAAGCCCTTTCGTGGCTTCCAAAACAAGACTAATTTTAAAGCCAACAGGCAACAGACTAAAAAGAAATGGTCCTTTAACAAAGACAAGCAAAAAGGAGGGTCTCCCTTTGCTCCTTCAGCCTCTTCCAAAAATACCCAGCGACGTCAGGTTTGGGGCAGGGGGAAGATTGTGCCATTTCATCAAGGAATGGGCAGAAATTTCCACCAATTCCTTTATCCTTCAAACTTTGGAAAAGGGTTACAGGCTAGAGTTCAGAAGTCTTCCTCCCCAGAAGTTTTTTTACTTACCCACCTGCCGAGAGACGGCAAGCCATGTTAAATTTGATTTCTGTGTGGGAAACCGAGGGAGTTATTTCTCCTGTCCCAGAAATTCAGAAGTTCCGGGGATTTTATTCTCACGTCTTTCTGGTCAAGAAAGCTTCCGACGGCTTTCGTATGGTCATGAATTTAAGCGTCCTGAACAAATGCATACTTTATAGATGTTTCCGAATGGAGAACATTTATTCGGTAAGGAATCTGTTGTTGCCAAAGGTCTTCATGGTGACCCTGGACCTTCAGAATGCTTATCTTCATGTACCAATCTGCCAGAGCCACCGAAGGTTCCTCAGGTTTGCAGTTCTTGTGGGAAACGAGCCATCTCACTGGCAGTTCAATGCCCTTTTTGGTCTCTCGGCAGCACCGAGGATTTTTACAAAAATCATGGCTGAAGTCATGGCCTTTTTTCGGATTCAAAGTGTATCGATCGTCCCATATCTAGACGATTTTCTGATTTTTGCTCGAGACCAGGAGTTTCTTGTTCAAGACCTACAGTTGGTTTTGTGGACTTTTCAAAAATTAGGGTGGAAGGTCAACCAGCAGAAATCTTGCTTGGTACCCTCACAGAGCATACTTTTCCTGGGTTATCTAATAGACTCTGTTGCCCTAAAAATTTTTCTTCCTGAAGAGAAGATTTTGAAAATTCTTCTCTGTGCAGGCCTTCAAGCTGCTCCCTCAGACCTCCCTTTGGCGGATTATGCAGTTGCTGGGTCTGATGACTGCGGCCATTCCAGGGGTGCCTTGGGCCCAATTGCACTCCAGACTCCTTCAGGCTTTTCTTTTACTCCATTGGGATCGCAGGAAGGATTCTCTGACTCAGCTGATAAAATTACCAGAAGGGAATTTTCTCGCTCTCACCTGGTGGGAGCAGCGAGAACATCTGCAGAGGGAAGGATTGTACACAACATTCCCCGGTCTGGCGTCTGGGGTTGGGGTGCTCACTCACAGGACTGGCAAGCACAGGGAGCCTGGTTGCCAGAGGAAGCAGGTCGCTCCTCAAATTTCAGAGAACTTCTGGCTGTAGGGAAAGCACTTGTATCTCTGGAAGAGAGGGTCTATTCAAAAGACCTATTGATATTTTCAAACATTGCTACAACAGTGGCCTACCTGAACAAGCAAGGGGGCACTCGCTCAGAAACGCTTCTGTCTTTAACACAGCAGATTCTGTCCTGGGTGGAGATCTGTCACTTCAGTAAGGGCAGTCCACATCAAGGGATCAGAAAATGTGCTGGCGGACTATTTGAGCAGGGTGAGCATCAGTTCCAGCGGTTGGGAACTACATCAAGGCACTTTCCAGGAGGTGGTGCTAAGATGGGGTCTCCCCACAGTGGATCCTTTTTGCCTCCAGTCTCAACAGGAAACTGCTGGCGTTCTTCTCTCTGGGAGAGAAACATAGTCCTTGGGGACGGATGCTTTGTCCTTCCAATGGGACTTCACTCTGGCCTATGCCTTCCCTCCTTTTCCCCTCTTGCCCCTAGTGGTTCGGAAAATCATTCAGGACAGGGCAGAAGTTGTTCTGATTGCCCCCTGGTGGCCCAGGAGGAGTTGGTTCTCCTCTCTGAAGACCCTATGTATCCCTGTGTATCCTCCCTGGCCCCTACCAGTTCGGAAGGATCTGCTCCATCAGGGACCGGTGTTGCATCCAAACCCTCAGACCTTCCATTTGACGGCCTGGGGGCTGAGCGGCGCATCCTACAGTTAAAGGGGTGTTCAGAGAGGGTTATGGGAAATTTCCTGGCAAAGGAAAACGGTTTTAGATTCTTTTTCCACTCCCTGTATATTGGACTTTTTGCAAGGGGGGGGGGGTGGAAAAGGGGCTCTCTGTCAGCAGCCTTAGGGTTCAGATTGCTGCCCTATCTTTATTTACAGAGAGAAGTCTAGCAGAAGATCCCTTAGTCAGGAGGTTCCTTTTAGCCAGATCTAGACATACTCCCAGGGTCATCAACCATATTCCTCCCTGGGATCTGTCGTTAGTATTAAATGCTCTAACTAGGGCTCCTTTCGAGCCTTTGCATGAGGCTTCCCTGAAAATTTATTTCTATGAAGTTGTCCTTCCTTTTGGCTATTACGTCAGGGCGAAGGATTTCTGATCTAGAGTCTCTTTTCTGTAAAGACCCCTTCCTGAGGATTCTTGAGGACAGGGTAGTGATTAGCCCTGATCCTCTCTATTTACCCAAAGTTTCTTCCAACTTTCATAGATCCCAGGAGATAGTCCTTCCTAGTTTCTGCACCTCTCCCAAAAATACGGAAGAGTAAAGATTTGGCCTTTTAGACGTAAAGAGGTGTCTTCTGCTTTATCTAGAAAAGACCAGTGGGTTTAGGAGTGCCTCCCAACTGTTGGTTTTGTTCAGTGGCCCCAAGAAAGGGTCCAAAGCATCTAAAGGTTCTATTGCTAGGTGGATTAGGGGAGCTATCTGTGAGGCATATAAAGCGTCAGCTCGCACCCCTCCTAGAATTGGGGCCCATTCAACAAGATCCATGGCCACATCATGGGCAGAAAGAGCGGGGGCTTCATGGGAAGAAATCTCTAAAGCTGCCGTCTGGTCCTCCTCTCATTCGTTTGTCAAGCATTCTAGAGTTCAGATGCTTTCCAGCCAGGACCTTTCCTTTGGTAGGAAAGTGCTTCAGGCTGTCGTCCATCCCTAAGGTATAAAATCTTGCTTATACTCTCGTAGCTGTCCTGGAAGGTGAGGGTGGAAATTCCCTGTTAGACTTATCGGTAACGGTATTTCCAGGAACCTTCCAGGACAGCGTCTATATCCACACCCTATTCTATTTTTTCACTGGTCGACCATGTTTACCTGGTGGTGGTGTGTTTTATGGTTTCTGTTTTTTTTTCCTCTGCCGAGTGCACCTTTGGTGGAGGTTACTTGATCTTCTAAACAACTGAGGGTCAGAGGAAAGGGCGGGGCCTTTTAAATTGTATCTGATTTGTGTTTCCTGTAGAGGGCAGAGCCAATCATCTCTCAAGTAGCTGTCCTGGAAGGTTCCTGGAAATACCGTTACCAGTAAGTCTAATGGGGTTTTTTTTTTTTTTTCTTCCGTAAAAGTAACAAGCCTGTTATAGTTCCCCTCCTCTGTGCAGTTGGATTTGCACAGGACAGCCCCGATCCTCTTCTTCTCGGGTCCATCGCAGGCGCTCCCTGCCCCCACAACAAGCAGCGCTTGCTATGGGGTCACCCGAGCCAGGCTGCAGCTCCGTGTGTCCATTCAGACACACAGCTGTGGCTCTGTCCTGCCACTTCTCTCTCTCCCCATCAACTCACTGACTTTGACAGCAGGGGGAGCCAATGGCATCCAGTGCTTTGTCTCAGCCAATCGGAAGGGAGAGTCCCAGACAGCCGAAGCTCTCATGTAACATTGCTGGATCGAGATGGGGCTCAGGTAAGTATGGGGTGGGGGGCACGGCTACGCACTATTTATTTTTTCCAAAATATTTTATTTTTCAATGAGCAAGAATAACATCGTATTACAATGCAATAAAACTGAACCTGAAGAATGACTCCGTATAGTATCTGAAAACAGTCAAAAAACCAACGCAAGAGTTAAAGTACGATCTCAAATCTGTAAAGAACATTGGCAGGCTACAAAAAGGTAAACAAGGCTGACTTTCAGATAGGCAAGTCAAGCGGTGAGGCTGCCGGAAAGGAGGGGGTCCTCCCTGCTCCTGGCACCCTTAATGGGATCAATCTGTGCCGGGGGGGGGGGGGGGGTTACCCAACAGCCTAAGGTAGGAGGAGTTACCATCTGGACAGCACGAAGGCAGTCTCCCCTGCCCTCTCCAGTCTCATATCCTCAAGGGTCATGAGGTAAAACATGGGTCATCTTGAGGCGTAAAAGTATCAGAAGTGAGGTGAGAAAGGGAAAGAATAGGTTTAAAGAGGGAACAGGAGAGGGGTATGTGCCTAACCTTGAGAAGTGAAAGAATGAAGACTTGGTGGAACACCAGGGATCAGAGAAATGCCCATGAAGACAGCCTGGGGTTCCCAAATCTTTTCAAATTTCTGGGTTGTCTGCCAGGATGCTGGCTATCTTTTCTTGGGTCATTATCAATTACATTTTCTTCCTAGCTGCAATTATGGAAGTTTTTGGCTGCTTCCATGCTTTGGTGATTGTGAGCTTTGCTTCTAATAGAATAAAGTGGATTAGCATTTGTTTAGCCTTGGATCTGTGTTATGTGTGCATTTAGTAGGGCCACCGATGGGGACCGTGTATTTGGTAACCTTGTAGATCATGTTAAAAAAAAAAAAATTCCAGAATGAGCGAATTTTAAGGCACTCCCACCAAACATGCGCCATCGGTCCCAGAAGTTGGCATCCTCTGAAACATAGTGGATCTTCTGAGGGGTAAATGGATGCAAGTCTGGCAGGGGTCAGATACCATTTGGTTAGGACCTTAAGGCTGACTTCAATTAGGGAGACGTTAAGTATTCCCTTCATGGATTTAGAACATGTTGCCTTCCAGGTCCCATCTGCATTGGAGATCAGCCTGCCATGTATGAGGATTTTTCAGTCGGGTGAGTGAGTGACGAATAGATCATGGAGATGCCTCCTATTTACTCCGTGGCCTGCCCGCACCAAATTTCGTAAGCTGTGAGTTTTGGTGGAAGCGGTTTGTCCTTCCATTCCTTGTGTAGGAAATGTGATATTTGTCCAAATCTGAACCTTTTTGGAGTCGGGGAGTTCTAAATTGATAACGTGATCGGACCCCTGGAGGTGTAGAAGTGTCCTATACAGCATAGTCCCTTGTCCAACCACCACTTGACGGCTTTAATATCTAGGCCGGTGGGAGTCTGGGTTGTGAAACGAGTGGACGTCCTGTGGAGGCGAGAGCTGGTAGGTTTCAAAGGCTGTCCCATAAAGCATAAGACTGGGATGATAAGGTAGGGGCTAGGATTGAGGGTTGGTTTTTCTGCGGCCACCAAAGGAGGTAGTCTAAGGTGAAGCGAGGAACTGCCTGTCTTTCAATTTTTTACCCAATCTGGTTTTTAAAATCTGGAGTAGATTGTGGAGAGCTGGGCTTCTCGCTGCTAAATATTAGTGCAAATTAGGAAGTCCGAGGCCTCCCTTTTGTCTGTGGAGAAATGAAGTGTTTTGTGGGATTTGGTGTCCAGAGCTTCCCCAAGTGCATTTGAGTATTTTGCTCTGAATTGTTTGGTCTTTCCTGATGGGGAGGGACTGGAAAAAGTAAAGGATTCTTAGGAGTAAGGTAATTTTTTTAATAGTTTATTCTGCCTAGCCAGGAGAGTTCGTTTTTGAGGTCTGACTCCTGTTTTTGGTACCGTGGAGAGATTAAGTGTGGGCCGTCAAAGTGATTCCTAGGTATTTAATGGAAGGAACTCCCCATTCAAATTTAAATGACTGCTGTAAAAGGGATACTGTCGCGGGGGGAGGGTAGCTACACATTGAGGGCTTTTGATTTTGAGAAGTTAACTTGAAGACCCTGGTCTCTTGGACAAATCGCCCAGGACTTGGGAAAGATTGGGTAGAGAGGTGAGGGGGAAAATAAAAATAAGAGCATGTCGTCTGCAGAATGTCCGCATTTATGGGACTGGTCACCACATGATAGCCCTTTTAATGTTTTGGGTCCTGTCGAATAGCAATTGCCAGAGTTTCAATGGCAAATATAAGTGGGGAAAGTGGACAACCTTGTCTGGTGCCTCTGGCTATGTTTATTGATTTAGAGTAGTAGCCCTTTGGTCGACTATGCCTTTTGGTTGTGAGTAGAGGGCTTGTATAAGACCCATGATGCGCTGACCAAAGCCCCAGAGATTCACAAGGGAGAAAATGTAAGGCCAGGACACTGAGTCAAAGGCCTTCTGTAGGTCCAGTGCCATAAGTAGACCCTGTTTTGTCCCTCTATCCCCGTTAGATTGCAATATTGATACCATGTCTGTTGCTCTTCTTATTTGGTCTGGGCCCTGTCTGCCTGGGATGAAGCCCAATTGGTCTTTGTGTGTATGTGTATATTTTATTTATATATAGATAGATAGATAGATAGATTGATATAGATATATTGATATTGATGGAGGTGAGGCGGTTGGCCAGGATTTTGGTTAAAATTTTCAAGTTCTTAGGAGGAAAATTGGGCGGCAATTACTGACTTCTTCAGGATTTTTGTCTGGTTTGGGTATGACCGTGATGTTGGCTATCTAAGGGGTCCCCTTGGGTTTTGGCGTCTAAAGAAAAATAGTCAAGTACAGGATTGGGGTACTTGGAAAGGCCGTCAGGTCCAGGGGCTGACCCCTTTTTTGAGGCCCTTGACCTCCAGTACCTCTCCTTCTGTGAAGGCTGGAGATTCTTGTGTGTAATATTAAGGGATGGTATGGGGAGGCCATCAAGGAACTGAGAAATAGTGTCTTTGTTGAGCTGTGAGGGGGAGCTATAGAGTTCTGAGTAGAAATCCTGGAAAGCATCAAGGATTTTGTTAGGGTTGGCTGTGGGAGGCTGTCCTGCTATTCGAATCTTGGGCATATCGTGGAACCTTATTACCCCTATTCCCCCCCCCCCCCCTTATGTGGGGGGGGGGGGGATAGGGGTAATTTGGCAGCTAGCAGTGGTCCTATTTTGTCTGTGTGAATAAAATTTTTGTTTCCATTCCAACAGGTGGATTTCTCTGCCTTCATTGTCAGGGCCAGGTTGAGATCCAGTCTAGCTTTGTCTATTTGGGTTACGGTGATGTTGGAAGGGTTCTGTTTGTGTTGAGCCCGCAGGGCTACGCAGCCCTTTTCTAAGCGTTCTATGTCAGCCCTCTGTTCCTTCTTAATTTGGGTGGTGATCTGGATAATTTTGCCCCTGATAAAGGCTTTGAGCAGCCCATAGCATTTCAGCAGTGATTCCCTCTGTGACATTGATCGAGAAGTATTCCTGTAGTGCTTTATTGATCTCTTGGCTCTAATTGGATTTGAGAGCATGGATTTGTTCAATCTCTAGTGACCCCGTTTGACCACAATGGAGTGGTCTGACAGGGCTGTGTCTCTAATGTGAGAGCGGAGTGAGTACTAGGGGGAGAAGGGATGTTGGAACTAAAATATGATATATCCTGGCATACGTATTGTGGGAGTAATGGGTGAAATCTCGTTTGGAGGGGTTTAGTTCTCTCCAGGCATCTGCTAGTCCTTTGGCATGGATTAGTTTGGCAATTTTGTGGCTCTCCTTAGATAGACAGGTCATTTGAGCCTGGGGGTGGGGGGGGGGGGGGGGGGCTTGGATTGTTCTAAACCTTGGTCGAACGCTATGTTCGAGTCCCACCCCCCAAAATGATCGTGCCTTTCAGCATGGAGTGCAAGGTGTCCATGAGGAGTTTGAAAAATTTGGCTTTTCCTCTATTGGGGGAATAGTAGGATACTAGTGAGTAAAGGTGCCCCTCAATTGTGCCTTTTGACTAGAAGAAACCTGCCCTCAGGGTCTGTGAAATCAGAAATACTCTCAAAATTACAGGATGTAGTGACTGATTGCTACCCCCCTGGTTTTATTTTCTGCGCTTTGCCAAGTAGAAGTGGGGGAAGTGCAGGTGGATGAATTTGGGACTATACCATATAGGAAAGTGCGTCTCTTGGAGCATGAGAATGTCAAGCTTAAGAGATTTATAGCTGTCAAAAACTTTCCTCCATTTAATATCGTTTAGGCCCTGGACATCGAAGTGGTTTCTCTCTGGTGCTTTGCCCTGTTATCAGCGCAAGTCACTTCTGAAGACTTTTTTTTTTTTTTTTTCTCCTGACACAAGATAAATTTGTGACGGGGGCGGGAGCTCGGCACTCAGCTTGTGTATTCAGAACATGGCTCTCTATCCTTTTGCTGTGTGCAGGGGGGGGGTGCCTTTCCTCCACTTGGCTCTCACACTGTAACTGCAGCTTTCCACTCCCTCTGTGATAGTAACTGAGCAGGATTTAAACACTATCTGCCCTTTTAAAGGGATGTAGTGAAGAGAAGACTGCAGATAAACATGTAAAGCCTATGTAGGAGGATTTGTTTAATCTCTGTATCAGGCTGTTCAGTTCACTGGGTATGAGAGCGTTTACAACCACTTTAATTTTCTGTCTAAAGTTCCACTTTAGGCTGGGTTCACACTGTCTTTAGATGCAGCTCACAGCAGGGGGGTCCGGTGCATCCCTATTCTGTTTCAGGGATGAATCGGGGCCCAAACTTTTGCCTAAATTCAAACCTAAAACAAAGCCAAAGATGCACAGGACCCTTGTGCAATCCACTTTGCGGCCACCATGGAGCTGTGTGAACCAGCTCCTTTGAGATCCGGTCTAATGCCCCGTACACACGGTCGGACATTGATCGGACATTCCGACAACAAAATCCTAAGATTTTTTCCGACGGGTGTTGGCTCAAACTTGTCTTGCATACACACGGTCACACAAAGTTGTCGGAAAATCCGATCGTTCTGAACGCGGTGACGTAAAACACGTATGTCGGGACTCTAAACGGGGCAGTAGCCAATAGCTTTCATCTCTTTATTTATTCTGAGCATGCGTGGCACTTTGCGTCGGATTTGTGTACACACGATCGGAAATTCCGACAATGGATTTTGTTGTCGGAAAATTTTATAGCAAGCTCTCAAACTTTGTGTGTCGGAAAATCCGATGGAAAATGTGTGATGGAGCCTACACACGGTCGGAATTTCCGACAACAAGGTCCTATCACACATTTTCCTTCGGAAAATTCGACCGTGTGTACGGGGCATAACACTCCTGTCATCAGTATGTACCCAGCTTTAAAGTTGTTGTAAAGGGTTGGTTGTTTAAAAAAGTCATACTTGCTGCCTCTGTGCAAGGGTTTTGCAGAGCGGCCCTGATCCTCCTCTTCTGGGGTCCCTCAGCAGCGCTCCTGGATCCTTTTTCTCGAGTCCATTGACACAGCAGGACTCGGGCCCCATCCCCGGCTCCTCTGTCACTGGATTTGAAGGCAGCGGGAGCCAATGGCTCCTGCTGCTATCTATCCAATGAGGACCCGAGACAGTGGCTGGAGCTGCTGTGCTCATCCTTGTTGCTGGAACGATCGGATTCAGCTAAATAAAAGGTGGGGGGGGGGGGGGGGGGTCTGGGGGGCTGCTGCCCTATAGAAGGTTTTTCACCTTAATGCATTAAGGTAAAAAACCTTGAGAGTTTACATAGGGCTGGGAAAAAACTCAATTTAAATCTTGAATCGAGTTGAGAGGTCAAATCGATTCAAAATTTAAGCAAATCGATTTTCTTAGATTTTTTTTTTTTTTTTTTTTTTTTTTTTTTTTCACCGCGCCGGTCCCGAGGCGCTGCGGGCATGAGTTTTTAGGCGAGGCTTCGGCCTAGTCCGTGGCTGCGGCCGGACGCCACGGACTGGGCCGAAGCCGCGGCCTCGCCTAAAAACCTCATGCCCGCAGCACCTCGGGACCGGCGCTGACACCGCGCCGGGCCTGAAGAGCTGCGGGCAAGGAGTTTTTAGGTGAGGCCGAAGCTGCGGCCTCGCCTAAAAGTTCATGCCCGCAGCGCCTCAGGACCGGCGCGGTTTCCAAAAAAAACTCAATTCGACTCGTGAATCAAGTGGTTTTTTTTTTTTTTTTTTTTTTTTTTTTAAGAGAATCTCCCAGCCCTAGGTTTACAACCCCTTTGAAGTGATAGTTGTCATTTTTCCATTGGATGATTTTCCTAGAGGGACTTGCCATCCAGTAGCAGTGTTGGAAAGGACTCCCTTCCTGGGATGGGTGACGGGCACGTTCTGGTTCTCTGCCCTGCACACTCCTGCAATTAACTGTCAGTCTGATTGTTTGAGGTGTCAGTGGTCCGTTTCATCAACCCATTCTTTGGTGTGGCATGCCAGACTTGGATCTCCTGTCTTCCAAACTCTATTAGAAGATGTCCAGGGCAGGGATTCCTTTCCCCTGTAAAACGCTTTGTCCTGGTTGTTGTACAGAATAGAGCTGGAGGGCATTCAAAACATCTCTGGCTTTAATGGCATGACTGCTTTTTTAGGTGTGTGTGTGTGTGTGTGTGTGTGTTTGGGGGGGGAGGGGGTGGCATTCATTGAGTGGACCAACGGCTGGCTTTGAGTACCATTTAAGGGTCAGGCTTCTGCCTTGGCTGTTTTTACAATGTTCTCTGCCTGCTTAAAGTGGTTGTAAACCCAATCTCATCCTTTCTAAACTACTGCCATAGGGGTTATCTATAAGGATATACATGCCTCCTGCATGTATCTTTACCTGTCAAATGTCTCCCCTCTGTCTGTTATGAGACCCGAAAAACTGCATATTCTGTGGGTGGGTCTGATGTCTGAAGCTCGGTGGGTGGAGTTGTGATGTCAGTAGACTCCCCGCCCACCTCTACACTCCCCTTGTCAATATGCATGTTCTCCTGTGTATTTCTTACACTGAACTTCTGCTATGATCTCTAACATCCAGTGAAAAGACAGGAAAATAGCCACATGACTTCAGCATGCCCAATCATGCTGAGGTGTGGAACAGCCAATCCTTGCAGAGCTGCTGAAGAAAGGAGTGGGGGAGGGAATTAAAAAATGCATGTCTTGGGCTAGTGCACAAGATATGTAAATCGCCTGTCACTCACAGCAAGGGGGAGGATTTGACAAACATTTGTCAGGTTTTATCTCACTGAACAATAAGAGGATTGTTCAGAGCTGGATTAACTCTTTGTGGCAAGACTGGGCTCAAATGATAGGAAATCTTATCCTCTACATCAGGGATATGCAATTAGCAGACCTCCAGCTGTTGCAGAACTACAAGTCCCATGAGGCATTGCAAGACTCTGACAGCCACAAGCATGACACGCAGAGGCATGATGGGACTTGTAGTTTTGCAACAGCTGGAGGTCCACTAATTGCATATCCCTGCTCTACATTATGACATCAAAAAAAAAAAAAAAATTCGGGTTTACATCCACTTTAAGCCCTGTTTTTACTCTTTCCTTCAGGGTATTACTCGGATTGTTCCTCCAACTAGATCTGACATCTTGGGACCTGAATTTGATACTTTTGGCTCTGCATAAACCTCTGGGAACTCAGGAAATACTTTGCTGGATTCTTCAGGCGGTAGTCTTATTGAGAGCCATCGCTTTAGCACGCAGGTTGTCAGATGTCTGTTCTACAAGGAACCATATTTGGTCCTAAACAGGTTTAGTTAGTTTTCACCCTTGGTTATCCTTTTTGCTGAAGGCAGTGTCCGCCTTTCATTTAAATAAGGACATCATAATTTTTTTTTTTTTTTCAATGTAAGTTGTGGCCCTTTGGATGTATTTTGAGGTCTACCTAAATGCTTCTCTGGAAAAACAACTCCATTGTTGGCCCCAAGAAAAGGCAGGCTGCCTTGTTAAAGTAGGGGTCCACCCAAAAGGGAAGTTCTGTTTTTTTTTAAACAATCACCCCCTCCCCCCCATGCCACATTTGGCATGTCATACTTGGGGCCCCAGATACCTAGTTTTGACAGGTACCTGCTCCCACTTTCACTCAGGCCACTTAGGTGACTCAAGCGGAAGTTCTCTCCCCCCGAAGTCTCGGCTTTACTCCTTTTTAACAAACTTAGTGGTGTCAAACTAAACTTGTAAGAGGATTCTTGTTGCTGGCTGGTTTTGGTGCCCAAGCACAAGGCACCACACCCTCCAGCCCTGCTGGAGCACCATACCACATGCTGAGGCCGATTCTGTCCGCCATCTTGTGCCCTGCTCCGAGCCATAGGCCTCCTCACAACATTCCCGGGCATAGACCTTTTTATTCTAAAGGAGGAATGTCCACACTGTAGTTGGCTTCACTGCACTTTACTGGTGGTATTCAGGGATCGGCAAGACAGTCGCGTAATAAAGATCTCTTCTCTGCCCAGAGTCATAAGTACTCACAAGACTGTGCTCAGTAGTCGCCTCCTAGCTGGGTACACCTCTCAGGGTGTTTGGCTCCCATTACCTAATGTGTACCTCCCCCACCTAGCTTGTATAGGAGTGCTGGCCCCTGACATCACTTGTGGGAGGGCTCTACATAAAAGGGGCGTAAGACCCCATACACAAGATTACATTTTCTGCAGATTTTTGTCTTCAGATTTACCAAAACCATATGAGGTCAAACCTTAAAGCGGGGTTCCACCCAAATTTTTAACAATATCTATGTATTCTCTTCCTTGCCTAGATGCTGACATCGCCGTAATTACCTTTTTTATTTTTCTATTCTTCTTTGCACTTCCTGGTTCTCCTCCCGTGGGAGTAGGCGTGTTTCTAGCCTCTCCCAGACTCCTGGGAGCTAGTCTAAGGCTTCCCAGGATGCCACTGAGCATGTGTGGGAACGAGCGGTGAATGCTGGGAGCACAGCATTCACCACATCCAGGAAATAAATGCATGTGGGCTTCAAATGCCCACAATGAAGATGGAAACCGCCTGCAGTGAATAATATAAGTTATTCTTTCCGACGAAATCTGACACAGGCGGACATATTACACACAATATGTGAGTATGTAATGCTGAGAAGAAAAGTTTGTGAACGAACTCAAAAAAAAAAAAAAAAAGATAGGCGGACCCCCGCTTTAAGAATTTCAATTTGTATGCAATCAGGCAGGCCCTTGCACTAAATGGTTTTGGTAAATATGAAGACAAAAATCTTAGTGTTGCTATTTGCTGTGCTAGATGCTACGCTGGTACAGTGCCACCTAGTGGCAAAGTTGATAACTGTGCCTGCCTACAAACTGACCTGTGGATTGTGTTTTGGTAGATGTAGAACTGCGTATGCTAACTCTATAATCTTTCTTATTGCACATATGTTTATTTGTAATTTGCATTGTAAATGCCCATGTAAAATATGTGCAGTTTACCTTTAAAGGAGTTGTAGAGGCAGAAGGTTTTCATCTTAATGCATTAGGATAAACCTTCTGTGTGTAGCAGCCTCCCCAGCACCCCCTAATTACATACCTGAGCCTCCTCTCTCAAACGATGACCACGAGTGTCTTAGCTGTCTGGGACTCTCCTCCTGATTGGCTAAGACACAGAAGCGGCACCATTGGCTCATGCGGCTGTGAGTCAATCGGAAAAGAGGTGGCTGGCCGGGTCAGGGCTCCGTGCCTGAATGGACACATGGAGCTGTGACTCAGCTCGGGTGCCCCCCCTAGCAAGCTGCTTGCTGTGGGGGCACTTGACAGGAGGGAGGGGCCAGGAGCACTGAAGAGGGACCCGAGAAGAGGATCTGGGCTAATCCTGTGCAAAATCAACTGCCGAGGTAAGTATAACATGTTTTATTTTATTTATTTTTTATTTATTTTTTTTTGCGACTTTACCATCACTTCAAACTAAACTTCAGGCAGATACATGCAGTTTACAATTTAGAGTCTGCTGTGTCCTTGGCATAATGCCAGAGAAGGTTTATTGATATGAGCTAGAATGGGCCTAGTGGCGGGCACATTTGTAATACCATTGTACTTGGCAGATCACTTAGAAGATTGTCAGTTCTGAGATTTACTACCAGACAGCATAACCGTCAGTTAACCCAACCTGTGATTGGACAGGGAAGCAACAGAGCAGAGCTCGATTAGCCAATAAAACACTTTTAGGTGCACAAGTGATGACAGTAAAAGGTAAAGCCAGTCATAGGTTAAATCTAGGTCAATCGCCATCCATGGTCAGGCTGTGGTTTTTTTTTTTTTTATCACTCCAACGATCAACTTCAGTACAACCAGCCTGTTACATTTTCTGCTTGCGATTTTACTGCGGCAGCTAAAGTTTGTAGAAGTAATCTGTGTTCTGCCAGCTGGGTATGCTCCCTAACACGGACTGTGAAGGGGGAATTAAGGTTTTTATTTTATTTATTCCAATTGTGGTGGTAAAGAAATAATATAATCTATGGCCTGCTGAAGAGGAGATGATAGCAATGAAACTTATCAGTGTGCTGTTTCTTTGTTGTCCAATAAAGCAGGCAGGCTTCATAGGAGTTCCTGGATAATAAAAACAGCTGCAATGAAATGGTTAATGCTTGGTCGGGTAAAATTTGTTATAAGTATGTACTTTGTGTTTTCCCTGGAGTTCAGCTTTAAATGTGCAAAAATCAACTATTTTATTCATAAGTCATACACATGAGACAATATATGCACCCCCCCCCCCCCCATTTACTACATCAGTGTGTTGTAGCACTCCCTGTAGGAGCTACAGATGAAAGGGTTCCCCCACTCCTGCACAGCCAGGCACACCAAATCTACACAGTCAGAAAACCATCTCCTAGCTTTTTGTCTCCTCTGTGCAGTGGATTTTGCACAGAGCAGCCTGGATCCTCCTCTTCTTTGGTACCTCTTTGCTGCTTCTGGCCCCTCCCTCCTTTTTTGAGTGCCCCCACAGCAAGCAGCTTGCTATGGGGTCAGCCGAGCTGCAGCTCCATGTCCTTTCAGACACGGAGCTGCCATTCAGCCCCACCCCCTCGCTCTCCTGATTGGCTCCTGCGGCTGTCAGTCAGTTAGCCAACAGCGCCACTGCTGTCTGTCAATCAGGAGGGAGAGTCTCAGATGGCCAAGACATTTTGTGGACAGAAATGGGGCTCAGGTAAGTATCAGGGGGGCTGGTGATGTGATCGCGGGGAACCGCTCTGTAATACGGTAAAGGAGGCGTTATTAACATACCCGTGTTACACTTTTTTTTTTTTTATGCGGTTTGAGTCATGACCTATGAAAAACACACCATAAGCACAATAAAATCGCCGCAAAATCACGTGTTTTCGGTGCCATTATTGGCACCTTTTCCCTCTTGTCACGGAACGTCCCACACTTCGCTTGAGTGCTTCCGTCAGTATACCACTTCCTGGTAGTCTGGATACAGATATCAGATATTCCAACTGCTCACAGCACAAAACAAGGTGAGACTTGCTTAGATGCTAACATGGACTATTTTATTTAGAATCAAAATTACAAGACTTTATATGCCGTTGGAACCTCCTATAACAATACAACTGTAACCTAATTAACATGAGCTAGTTTACTAAATAATTTACCCAGACTAGGTGACTACGTCTCCTAGCTCATTACCATAAACGTAAACACAGGGTTAATTAGAACAAACAACAATGTGTGGAATACCCTTAGAACCTGTAGTAAGCCAGACTAAACTCATTTACATTAAACACATTATAGTAGAGAACAAGACGGGTAGTTGGAGTTGATGACACCAGCATCTCCTCACAGTATGTGTCCCAACAGTATGAATCGGTCTTATCAGCAGGGGGCTGCTGGTGGAATCCCCCCTCCCTCTAGAGGGACACACATCCCAAATGACCACAGCAAGGAGTCCACAACAGAATCAAACATACAATATATACACAACTGAGTCCAATTAGTACAGTTCAGACTGGATTTCTAATTCACCTCACAAAGAGTATTGTTCCCTTGAAAATCCAGGGCCCATAATCAAAAGGCAAGAGGCTTGCATTCAGTCCTCTCCAACAGCCTCTGTCCCAGCTAGGTCTGTCACACCTCTTATCGGCCAAATGCCAATAACGCCTTTTTCGGCCAAAATTTCGGTGCATCTCTAATTGCAACTCTGTCCTCTTGCTCCTGTGCCTCCCAGGCATCCTTGTGTCTTTGGCAGGATCTTTCCAGCACCAAAGCAGTCTCTCCCCCCCCCCCCCCCCTTAGACTAGGGGGTACACCTCGGGGACACCAACAGCCTCAACACTGCATTTCCATCTTTCACCTGACTGCCCTGCTGGCATGGCCCATGTCCATTTATGAGGTTGCCTCAGTCCCCTGCCAGCCTACTACTGGGGATAGGCTGAGGCCTCATAAATATGCATGGCTGCTCCTCCTAACCCCTGCCCTCTAATTCTAGAAGATTCTCCAGCCAGACCAGGGGGTGGAACCAGAGGACTGCCAGGATGAGTCACCCAGCCATGACTTCTAATAAACCCAGAGTCAGCATGGTTTGCTTATTCTAAATCTAGCACACCAGAGGCTGCTACAAGTGGAATGGTTTGGCTTTTTTTTTTTTTTGGCATTTCATCTGGAGGCTCTAGCGCTGTTAACCACTTCAATACAGGGCACTTATACACCTTCCTTCCCAGACCAACTTTCAGCGCTGTCGCACTTTGAATGGCAATTGCGTGGTCAGGCAACACTGTACCCAAACTAAATTTTTATAATTTTATTCCCACAAATAGATTTCTTTTGGTGGTATTTGATCACCTTTTGGGATTTTTATTTTCTGCAAAACAAATAAAAAAAAAAAAACCAAAAATTTTGAAAGGGGGGTGTGTTTTTTGTAACACAAAAAAAAAAAAAAAAAAAACTTTGTCAAGAAGTAAGTTTTCTCCTTCACTGATGGGGCTGCACTGACATACACATGTGGCACGGATGGGCACTGATAGGTGGCACTGATGTACACCAATGGATGCCAATCAATAATGCCTGGCAATCAGTGATGCACTGATTGGCATACCTGGTGGTGACATTCCTGGTGGCGTCCCTGGTGGTCCAGTGTGGGCTTCCTTGGGGCTGCGCTGATAATCAGCACAGACACCCCCCCCCCCCCGTCAGGAGCAGCCGAACCGCGAGTGAGGAAAAGCCGATCAACAGCTCTTCCTGTTTACATCGTGATCAGCCGTGATTGGACGCAGCTGATCACGTGGTGAAGAGAGTCTGTTGGAGACTCTTTACCTAGATCAGAGTTACGGTGTACAACGATCGCCGCAATGCGATCATATGACGTCCGGTCAGGATATCGTAACCGCCTTGCTGCCGTCATTTTGCTATTTGGCGGGCGGCAAGTGGTTAAAGGATAAGTTCACCTTTTCAGACAGAAAATCACTTTTCATAATAAATGGAAATGTTTTTGCAATGCCATTTCTGGCCCAGCCAGGTTTAACCCCTGGGAGTCAGTGCCTCCAAGCTGTTTAGGGAGTGGGGTGGGGTTAATCCATGTGATTGTAGTGATTGGCCCTCAAAGCATTCACATGATCAGAAAGCTTCTGATTGCAAGTAGCAATCTGTAGCTTTCCGTTAGCCGCTGGAAGTGTGCAGGGCAAGGCTTACAGGTAAGCCTATATTAAGGCTTACCTGTCAGACAGGGCACCTAATTCAAAAAATACTTTTTTGAATTAAACAATAAGACAACAGTAAAGTTAGTCCAATTTTTTTTTTTAAATTTATTTTTGTTTTATGTTGTGAAGGATAATGTTACGCCAAGTAAATTGATACCCAACATGTCACGCTTCAAAATTGCGCTCGCTTGTGGAATGGCAACAAACTTTTACCCTTAAAAAAATTTCCATAGGCGACATTTAAAAAATTCTACAGGTTGCATGTTTTGCGTTACAAAGGAGGTCTAGGGCTAGAATTATTGCTGTTGTTCTACCGATCAGTGATAACTCACATGTGTGGTTTGAACAGTTTTCATATGCGGGTGCTACTCACGTTTGCGTGCGCTTCTGGATGCAAACTTGACGGGGCCTGTTTTTAAAAAAAAAAAAAAAAAAAAAAAAAAAATTTTTCTTTTACTTTTTTATTTTTACACTTTTTTTTAAAAAAAGTGTCCCTTTTATTCCTATTACAAGGAATGTAAACATTCCTTGTAATAGAAAAAAAAAATGACAGGACCTCTTAAATATGAGATCTGGGGTCAAAAAATCGCTGATCTCATACTTAAACTAAAATGCAATTTAAAAAAAAAAAGGCCCTTTAAGAGCTATGGGTGGAAATGTTTTGATGGCGCTTCCGCCCTGCAGTGTCTTGGAGACAGGTGGGGGCCATCTTCCCCCTCACTCGTCTCCATGCACAGCCATGGGAGGAGGGCCCTCTCCCGCCGCCGATGAAAGTGATCTCGCGGCGACTCCGCCACAGAGACCACTTTTATCTTAAACTGGACCGCCGGCTGAACACGGTGATACCAGGGTTATGGCAGCTAGCTGCTGCCATAGCAACGATATCCGTCCTCAGTGCGGGGCGTGCGGCGGTCCGGAAGTGGTAAGCTGGCCATAGATTAATAGGGTTGCTTTTTGACCAGCTGGCTGGTCAGAGAAAGAACAGATTTCTTCCATCCACACAATCGGTGGATGAGGGAAGTATAATACTTCACATGCACTCTCTGTAGTATCCCTGAGCTGAGCTCACTCCTGTGATAGTGAAGATGAACTAATAACTAGGTCTTGCTTGGCCACGTCCTGGGACTTTTTCAGGTCAGGCTTCATGTGGTACGTAAATGGCCTATAGCAAGGGCATTATTCATGTTAAGTCAAGCTGCATTTTTTTTTTTTTTTTAACCTATAGACCTCATTTATCTGCATAGGCAGTTTTCTGGTAAAGGTGAACTTGCTCTTTAGGCTGGGTTCACACAGGTCTGGCTGTGGTTTGCAGTCCGGAGTTTGGTGCATTTGTGTTTATTGATTCAGGTGCAAATTTTTGCCTGAATTCACACCTGAACCGGATCCTAAACTGGACAGGACCCTTTTCAAAACCGCACTGCGACCTTCCCGGACATGTGTGAACTGGCTCCATTGAGAGCTGGTCACATTCACATGTTATGTGAATTGGATGCAGCTCCCCTGGGCGCCTTGGCCGGGGTTTGTGTTGCTGTAGAAACAGCTGAGGGTGGAGGGGCGGGGTCAACTGGACTGCAAGTCCCAGCATGGCTGCCCTGACCATGTCTGATGGGGATAAGATTACCCGCTGGGATGTCAGCAGAACCAATGAGGTGCCAATCACAGTACAGGCCAGGGGACAGGGTTCAACCCAGAGCCCCCCCAAGTATAAACCACAGCCCCTCCCAATGTAAACCAGAGCCCCCCTCCCAAGTGTACAGAGCCCTCCACAAAAAAAAAAAAAAAAATTGGATGCAGTTAAAGCATTCAATGCACATATATGTGAACCAAGCCTATGGGTGGTAAACTCCATTTTCATCGTGGTTCGCATCAGCATTATGGTTGCCCTCCAAAGGATGGGTTGTTATCTGTAAGAATATATAAATTTATCCAGTGTAGATTTCCTCAAGGAATAGGTGCAGGAACTCGACCACGCTCCCTGCCCCCCCCCCAGCCACATCAAGCTGTGGGTGTGGCCACATTACAATAAGAGTATCTTAAAGGGGAGATAAATACGAGGAGTGCATTTTGTTCAGGGGGTGCTTTGTGCAGGGTTCGGGGGGGGGGGGGGGGGTTTGCTGTGTACAGAGTAGGGCTGCGATAATCGATAATGAAAATCGTTGACAACTATTTTATCGATTTAGTTGGTCTAACGTCCCATTTCTCCCTGCCAGTCCTGCATCTGTCCCAGTGAATCCTGTTCCTGTGTACATGGTGGCGGCGGTGCCATATTCTCAGAGAGGGGGGGACAGACCCATCTGGATCCCCCCCAAGCCCCATGCAGCACCTGAGCGCATCCCTTTTCCCTGCACTGAGCTTTCAGGCTGGTGAAGTTGGGGCTTGGTAAGTATGTGTTTACCAAGCCCCCCCCCCCCGTAGTAGAGTGGGTGCATCACTACTGATCGCTCCTATATGCCCACTGACAGCTGATCCTAGTTAACAAGGACTGTTACTATGTATCAGACTGTCATTTTATGAATGAATTAGGCATCTCTATACAGATTCCTTATTTCACAATTTCTCAAAAAGGCGCAGTTTAAAATTTTACAAATATTTTGGTATTAACTTGTTACAGGTTAAGCTTTTTATATTTAGTAGGAATTTTGCAAAATTTGCTGTTTGTATCTGCGCATAATGATTTTGGTGTGTGTTTTTTTTTTTTTTTGTGAAAATATTGCTTTTGGTAAATATTTGCGCAAATATCGAGGGCCTTAAAAATCAGTAGCACCTTTTTATTCTACTGGTCCTATGCTTTCAGAAAATATATGGCTTGAGGTGTCTTAAACAAATTCTGACTTCTGTAAGGGGAAAAATAAAAACCTTCAGATTTTTAGAGAAATTTGACCATTTTGCAAAAAGGCGCAATGTAAAAATTACAAATTTATGTATTAACTCCATACAGGTTAAGCTTTTATATTTAGTAGGAATCTTGTAAAATTAGCTGTGTTTTTTTTTATCTGCTAATAATGGTTTTAATGTATTTTTTGCAAATCGATTGGTTTGATATACTTTTGCGCAAATACCACGGGGTCTAAATATAAAAAAAAAAAAAAAAAAAATTGCTAGCATTTTTTTTTAATCTAGAGGTCCTATGCTTTCATTCAGAAAATATATGGTTTTTGGGGGTCTTTCACAAATACTGAAAGCTGTAAGGGAAAATAAAAAAAAAAAAAAAAGATATATATTTTTGTCTTTTATTTTGAGCCATTTGGATATTTACACTTTTCGTCTGTTTAATTTTCACCATTTCGCAAAAAGGCACGATTTTGTTATTTACTCAATACAGGTTGCTTTTTTTATTTAGTATGAATTTTAATAAATTTGCCTTGTGTATATATCTGTGAATAATTTGTGTACTTTTAGTGACAATATTGTTGCGATAAACATTTGCGCAAATATTGTGGGACCTTAGAAATCAGTAGCACCTTCTTTATAATCTACTGGTAATGTACTTTCAGAAAATAGATGGTTTGAGGGGTCTTTTACAAACTTTGACAGCTATAAGTGAAAAATAAAAAAGCAGAGGAAAAATTGCACAAATGGTCTGGCCACCTGAGTGTACTAAATGGAGCACAGGGCCTGGCAGTAAAAGGGTTAAAAATGTGGAGCATTTAATTCTACTGGGACACCCAATTGAAGTATCAGCCTGACCTTTACTCTGAAGATGGACTTGTGCTTTAAATTTTGCTTTACCTTTTATGTGACGTCTGGAATCGGCTTATTTATAGTGTAACACCCCCAGTTTGTTCTTATTTATCACACCTCTACCCTGTAATGTGCACACAGGTTTGTGGGGTGGTCAGTCTTTGTAAAGGCGATCCTTGCTGTGTAATGACCCTCCCCTCTGCCTTTGTTTGGTCACTGCTTTTGTGCTTTTATAGCTGGTTTCCACCACCCAGCATAATGCTGGTTTGTCATTCTTTTCCTCTCTAGAATGAATCTGCAAGCTGTAAATGATGAAAATCTCCCAAACGACATAATAGCTGAGTCGTGTGACTTCCTGTTTACCCCTCCTCAGCCTACCGGCAGACCCTCCATCCTGCGCCCTTCACAGAAAGAGAATATTCCTCCCAAAAGCGTCAGCAAAAGCATGAAGGTATGTTCTGTATGTGAAGTCTGTTCTCTGACACGCCATCATCTCAGGGCTGTAGGCGTGTAGCACAAACTTTTCTTGAAGTGTATGAAGTTTTCTGAGCTGGGAGAGGTCGGCTCTCTGCCCAGGAAACCGTTAGTCACACATGTGCTGCTTGAAGTCAATGCATCATTCTGCCTTCCAGGTCACTTTCCAGACTCCAATGCGGGACCCTCAGACTCACAGGCTTGTGATCCCCACTTCAGACTCCAAACCCGAGAATCTCCTCTCACTGGATGACTGTACACAGGCGCTGGAGCAGCTCCATCTGTCTGCAGCTGATACTTCCAGGTAAACATCTGTAATAGTTCTGAGCTGCTTTCATCACAAGTACTTCCTTTTTTTTAGAGTATTACTCAGTCTCTATTAAGGTTGAATCGGCCATAGGCAACCAGATTTTTAGTTTTATGCTTCTACTAACTAATCTGACAGTTACTGGGACTTCATAGTCCTTCAGTCATAGGCAACCAGAAGATTACTGCTATTGTATCATCCCCCACAGTTATTACCTTTTTGTTTCCACTTCTAGATTGTAAGCTCTAACGAGCAGGGCCCTCTGATCCCTCCTGTATTGATTTGTATTGTAAGTGTACTGTCTGCCCTCATGTTGTAAAGTGCTGCACAAACTGTTGGCGCCTTATAAAACCTTTATAATAATGACCTGCATGCTTTAGCCAATCCCAGCGCCCTCAGCTAAGAGCCATAATTGGCCAAAGGCAGGGTGCCTTTTGCCAATCATGGCTCAGGGGGACTAAGTCCACGCCCCACACTATATATAAGGCTGCCTGCACATCGGCCCCATGTAGTGTGTTGGCGTGGACGGAGAGAGAGTGTCATTTAGATTGGGCAGGCAGGTTACTCAGTTAGCTTCAGTGATTAGATATATATAGATATAGATATATAGATATGTATATATTCTCTCACACAACGCTGCGCAAACTGTTGGCGCTATATAAATCCTGATTATTATTTATTATTCCGACAGCTAAAGTACAGAGACTTGTAGTTTTACAGCAGCTGCAGACCTGCAGGTTGTCACTACGTGTGTGGTATATAGATTTGGATTTTCTCATGCACTTGACTTGTTACAAGTTTGTTTTTCACCAGTCTTAAACGTTTTATATTTTGTTCTAACAAATTATGTGGGTGGGCTTAAAGTGGACTGGTCAGACATCTTCACTACTTCGCCAACATCCTTTTTATTTTTCAGTTTTTGCAAACATGTTGAAAGGCACATTTTAGACCTGAAGAGCAGTTAAAGGATAAGTTCACCTTTTTGTAACATGTTACACCCTGGATATCGGTGTAACATGTTAGAAGTGTACTGGCCCCCAATCCCTCATTTTGACATCAAGCCCCCCCCCCCCCACACTCGCTGGCACAATATAAAGAAAATGTGGCTGTGCGAGGCTTCATCTGCCCAGCGGCGTCGTTCATTCAGTGTTCTGTACATGAATGGGCAACTACTACCAACAGACTCTGCGACTGTTGACTTGTAGTGCTCAGTGAACTACCATGGTGCTGTTGAGCTCTGTGGTAGGTTGCTGATTCTTTCTGCCAGTGTGAAACTGCCTACCAGTACAAGACCTGCATGACCTCATCCATCTGCTGGTCACTGGTGCAATGCTTTCCAGGCTCAGTATATACGTGGGGGGTTTTTTTTGTTTGTTTTTTGTGTTTTTTTTTTTTTTTTTTTTTTTTTTTTTTTTTAGGCAGAGACCCTGGAGAATAAAATTGGTGTAGTTGCATTCTGTCACATTGACTCACTTATTTATCAAATGTAAATACAATAAAATTTTTAAGTGTTCACACGACATACTTTTTTAGAACTGAAGTTGATGACTAGTTAAATACCCAGCATGTCAAGCAATAAAATAAACAGTCATGTAAAAATTTGCATCTTTTTGCTTGAAATTACTTAGAGGTGTGTGTGTGTGTGTGTGTCTGTCTTTTGGCAGAGCTCCTAGAGAATAAAGTAGTAGGTGTTGCAATTTTTTGTTACACAGCAGTTTTTCAAACATTTTTTGGGTAAAAAATACACTTCAAAGTGGAGTTCCACCGGAATTTTTAATTTTTTTTAACACGTCCTCACTGGGGGATCTATGCCCGGAAGTGGGAGCAAATACCTGGATTATACAGCTATCTGCAATTCAGTCCTTTCTGAAGGTACCAAATGTGACACCCGAGGGGGGTAGGAATTGGATCAGCGGAAGTTCCGTTTTTTTGGGTGGAACTCAGCTTTAATAAATTTTAATGTACGCCATATTACACTTTTAAGGGAAAAAAAAAAAAATATATATTAAAGATGTTAGCTAAGTTAATGGCTACAAACCATGTCACTCTTTAACCACCAATACAGGGCACTTGTACCCCCTTCCTACCCAGGCTGGTTTTCATCTTTCAGCGCTGTCACACTTTGACAATTGCATGTATACTGTAACAATTTGAAATTGTTATCATTTTCTTCACACAAATAGAGCTTTCTTTTGGTGGTCTTTTTAATTACTCCTGGGTTTATTTTTTCCTAAAAAAAAAAAAAAAAAAAAAAAAAAAAAAAAATTTGAAGAGGAGAAAAGTTTTCCTAGTTTCTATCAGTAATTTTTCTCCTTCACTGATAGGCTGCACTGATGAGGAGGCACGAATGTCGCACTTATGGGCAATGATAGGCAGTATTGATGGGTGGCATTGGTAGCCAGCACTGATTGCTGGCACTTGTGGGCACTGACGATCAGTGCCCTGATTGCATACTTAGCTGTCCCCTGTGAGGAAATGCCACTGATTGGCTCTCCCCACCCTGTCAGTGTGAGGCAAGGAGCACCGATTACCGGTTTCTCTGTGTTTACATGTGTCCAATCACAGCCAGTCACATGGTTAAAGAGCCATGCCCGTGGCTCTTTACACAGATCGGGGTCGCGCCCTGTCCTAGCAACACTGCACGGCCGCCACGCTGCGAGAGCGTCGTTCTGGGTGGACGTCATATGACTGCCTCCAGGAACGACAGCCGCACCGCCCAGCTGTCATTTGACGGTGGGCAGCAAGAGGTTAAAATTGCACATGCCCATGGAACGGTGATAAACTACAGCATATTAAGTTATTCATAGGGGCCGCTTTGAAAGCTTTCACAGGTTATCAGTGTAGCATTACACAGGAGGTCTGACTCTGGAATTATTGCTCTCACTCTGACATTCGCCGTGACGTGTGGTGCAATCTCTGTACATATGTGGCTACCCAGCATGCACCTGCCAATCTCGTGCATGTGCGGTGCAATTTTGCCTTGCCAAGCTGACCAAAATTTTCCTTAGACGCCAATGTTAAATGTTACTAGAGCCATGCAATGCCAAGCTGGCCAAGATCTCCCAGGAGTTAATGCAAAACCGGAAATGACGCGACCCCCTAGAGAAGGAAGTGAAATTGGATTTAGGCATAAATCGTGTAAGTGAACAGGGGGAAAAAAAAAAAAAAAAAAAAATTGACAATTCATTTTAAGAAACACATTAGTGCTGCATGGTGTGGAGTGAATGTGGGTGGAACTCCGCTTTTAAGGTTTCTGACATCAGAGTGGGAGGAGCAGTATCGGTTCCTCTCGCTATCTGGGGAAGCTGATGCCACCAGTAGTAGAATCTCTTCCTTTACCAGTGTCCCTTGATCGGATGGGAGAGCCTGGAAAAAATGGAGGTGGGAGATGTGTGCAACCTCCTTCTGCCCAGTGTTAATTTTGACATCAAATTTCGATTTAGTTTAGTCTTTCGCCTAAAATGCTTTTTTAGTTTTGGTCAGATTTTAATCCATCTAAATTTATTTTAGTTGACTAAAATCTCCAGTACATTTTTAGTAATCTAATGGTTTTAGTTACATTTTAATGTGTTTATTTAAACACTTTTTTTTTTTTTTTTTTAATTTGTTAACATGTTTTTTTGCTAGAAAATTATTTAGAACCCCCAATAACACCCTAGAGCTGTGGTCATCAACCCTGTCCTCAGGGCCCACTAACAGGCCAGATTTGCAAAATAACTGAAAAACAACACAGGTGATCTCATTTGCTGCTCAGTGATTTGCAGTATTCTAGTCTGCATCTCCCCAAGGTAATACATAAAATCTGGCCTGTTAGTGGGCCCTGAGGACAGGGTTGATGACCACTGCCCTAGAGAATAAAATGGCGGTTGTTGCAGTACTTTCTGTCACACCATATTTGCGCATATTACAAGCTCACTTTTTTGGAAAAAATACTTTTTTGAATTACAAGACAACCGTAAAGTTAGCCCAATTTTTTTCTATAATGTGAAAGATAATGTTACACTGAGTAAATTGATACCCAACATGTCATGCTTCATAATTGCGCCCACTCATGGAATGGCGGCAAACTTTTACCCTTAAATCTCCATAGGCGACGTTTAAAAAATTCTACAGGTTGCATGTTTTGAGTGAGAGTAGGTCTAGGGCTAGAAAGATTGCTCTCCCTCTACTGATGGCAGTGATACCTCACGTGTGGTTTGATCACCGTTCTCATATGCAGGTGCTTCTGCACGCGAGCTCGGCGGGATGGAGCACTTTTTTTTTTTTTTTTTTTTTTTTTTTTTTTTTTTGCACTGTTTTAAAAAAAAAAGTGTCACTTTTTTATTCCTATTACAAGGAATGTAAAAATCCCTTGTAAGAGAAAAAAAGCATGACCGGACCTCTTAAATATGAGCTCAGAGGTCAAAAAGACCTTGGATGTCATATTTACACTAGAATGCAATAAAAAAAAAATTGTCATTTAAAAAAAAAAAAAAATTGCCCTTTTAAGAGCTGTGGGTGGAAGTGACGTTTTGATGTCGCTTCTAACCTGCAATGTCATGGAGACGGGTGGGGGGCATCTTCCCCTCACTCGTGTCCATGCCCAGCCAGAGAGGACCCAATCGCTGCCGACGGCTCCGGTAAGCGGTGGAGGGCACTGGAGCACGGTGGGGGGAGCCCTCTCACGCCATCGATGAAAGTGATCTTGCGGCGAACACTGTGCGGAGACCACTTTTATCTTGAAGCTGGCTGAACAAGAGGATACCGGGGTTATGGCAGCTAGCTGCTGCCATAACAATATCCCCCTTCAAAGTAAGGACGTATATCAGCGTGCGGCGGTCTGGAAGTGGTTAAAGTGGATGTAAGCCCTCGTATATACCTAGTGAAGTGAACAGCCCCAGATGATACACGGAGATGAAAATAATCCTCCTACATAAGTTCTACATGTATATCTGCTGTCTTCAGCTTTATATACTGTTTAGAAAGTGCAGATCCTGTTGGGAGATTTTTTCTTCCTGTTTACATGGAGTGTGAAGTCTGGGCATACAGCTGATTGGAGGAAAGGTGCGTGCACACCCCCCTCTCCTCATAGGCAAAGATTCTCAGAGGTGTTCTGTGACACGGCAAGCTGTCTGCTAATCTATTTATAGCTCCCTCCCCAACACAACTCCAGCTGCTTTTATCTCGTGTCAGAATTTGGCAGGATCGGGCTAAAGTAAAGGATAAAAACAGTATCGCGTGGTGTCAGAAATTCTGACACCACGCGATACTGTTTTTTTATCCTTTTACTTTTTGTGATCACTCTCTGTACCCACCCGACTAGGTGCATTGTACTGTTAAGCTTTCGCTGTTTTATTTTTGGATTTACGCACTGTGGAGGCCCTTCTCTTCTTTCCTTTTTATGGTTTGACATGACACCATTTGGAGTTCGTACATCCTATTAAGTGTGACCATCGGATGGGAGTCCAAGTCCGTTAGCCGGGCTATTTTCATTTTACTGAAGAATCTCCTCCTATATTTATTCATTTATTTTTTTGCTGTCTTACATGGACATTTTCACGTACCTGTGACAAACTTTCCTGATTTGTTTGTACTTTTGTTGTATATTGTTCACGTTGATATCCGACCTACAAGTTACTATCAGCTTTATATTTGCACGTGAGGTGATACTTCACTTTCGCACTTTGTTACACACTAGCGCTGCATTTTTTATCTTTTCACTTGTTTGTGCAGTTTACTATACTGTTTATGCTAGCTGCTTTTACTATTTTTTTTACCTACTTCTAAGTTTTATCACTAGTAGCGTGACCTTGTTTCATACTTAAGGCTCTTGGTAACAGTGAGTGTTTCTGGCTGACAAATGTCATGAATACCTTAGTGCCTGTGGTTTTGTAGGGACTTTACAGAGGTAAAAGTAGTTGATCAATTCACATGAACAGTAAATAAGATTCTCTTCCTTGCCTGCAGTTTTGCTCTCGACGCTTATGAGTAGGCTATGGCTGTTTAACATTAGGTAATGGTTATTCCAGATCCCATTTTTGCCTGACATAATGTTGACACGTCATCACCATTGGTAAACTTGTGCTTTTTTTTCTCTTTCGCGAACTGGAAAAAGTGGCTAAATACTGTATTGAAAAATAACCTCCTGCAGGAACAGTGTTTAGTCAAGGCCACCCCTCTCTTCCTCACCCTCGCCTTTTTGATAAGACAGTGGAGGAGCAATAGGTTTGCTGTGTGTAAGTTGGTGTGGTGGTGGTTTTTTTTTTTTTTTTTTTTTTTTTCTGGGGTAGCAGTCTTTTGTTGGTGTGGAATGTCTTGTAATTCCAAGAATTACAAAACTTGTAATTCCAGCTGCAGAATGCTCGGTTCAGTTACCACTGTTCATCACTTGCCTCACATTCATAAAACACCTTGCCTTCTTTTTAAAGGGTACAAGGTGCTGTGTATTTAGGAGAAGGTATATTGTGGAGTTAATTCATACTTCTCCCAATTGCGTAGCGCCTTGCGTTAATTAAAACTGTTATCCATGCACTGAGTATACTGCAGCCGGAGCTACAAGTGTCTGTGCAGGAGGTTCAGTGCTGATAGACTGCTGAGTAAAGACAACCAAATATGTGGTGTTTTTTTGTTTTTGTTTTTTGTTATTTAATTTTCCCTGCAATCAGTCAGTGTTGATGGGCAAGATTCAAACCATCTATGGCTGGCTTAAAGCGGAGTTCCACCCAGAAATGGAACTTTCACTGATCCGGATCCCCCCCTCTGATGTCACATTTGGCACCTTTCAGGGGGGAGCAGATGCCTGTCTAATCCAGGTATTTGCTCCCACTTCTGGCAAATCCACGGCTAACTGCTCTGTCTGGCCCCCCTACACCCCCCATGATGTCATCTGGGAGACGCATAGGTCCACAGGTATATGAGGGTTTACATCCACTTTATGTACCAAAGGAAGGTTGACACATGGTATCACAGCATAAGGGTTAAACAATGGGTGGGTCATAAAAACTTATAGTAATTGACGTTTCTGCAGTTGAAGTAGACCTTGTTGGTGAAGTCAAATTATAGGTTTAGAAAGTATAAAATAGATGAGACATCTGGTGTGGAGGCTATTGTGGGCTCGGCAATTGCAGACTATTCAATTCCATAAAGAACAACACTGCAAGGGGAAAAAAGCTACCTTTTTGTTACAATGGAGTCTAATTTAAAATCCAGATTAAGCAATAAGTTTTTTTTTTTTTTTTTTTTGGAGAGTGCAAAACAAAAAATGTGTGTGTCTATATCTCTAATATATATTGTATGTGTATCTCTATCTCTTTGCCAAATGCAGTTTCTATGACGTCTACATATATGTATTTTATACCATTTTATCAACATTAGTTACTTATGTGCTGCCGAACTGACGTATATGTATTTGATTATGTATATGTATTCATTATGTTCATGCTGTATGTATGTGGAATGTACTTTTTTACTTGTTTCGTAGTATTGTCACGAATATATGTTTACCAACCACTCTACCTCCACAAGTCAATCACCTCATTAAAAGTCCCACATTCCTTTCTTGTTTACCTGAATTGGTGATGGAGGTACATTCATTGTGCCTCATTTTAAAGTCCCAAAACTTCCCCTTTCATTTAAATCCTTACAGGTACCCAGTGCAAGGACTATCCGCAGGTGATAGAGATTTAAACCAATCCTCCTACATACGTTTTATACTGGTTTATGTGCAGTCTTCTCCTCTTAACATCTGTTTAAAGACCAGAATTTATAGAGCTTATCAGAGTTCAAAAAAAGGGGAGGAGAGCTTAAGTACACTTCAGAGCTCAGTGAGGAGAATTGAGCTGATTGGATGTTAAGTGACTACCCCCAGCAAACAGGGACAGAGCTGAGGCTGTCAATCAGCTGGAGCTCTCTCCCCTGTCACATATATTTTCTCTTGGTGTCAGGAAAACTTTGCAGAAATTATTCATGCTGATAGCAGAGGAACGAAGCAGCAGACAGAAATTGCACTTGGTGCTCCTGATTGTGACAAGTTCACGCTATAGAGGGATATGCGTTGTTTGTTTTTCATGTCTGCGTTTTACAACCACTTTAAGTCCTGTTTTTAAACCTGCTTTGCCTTACTGTGAAGACCACTTGTATTTTAGTTATTTTAAGTGTTGGCTTTTTTTTTTTTTTTTTTTCCTCGTTTTTAACAGTGTAATTCCAGAAGCCACAACTGTCACAAAAGATCCCCCAACCCAGACTGAAGATGAAACCCCAATGAGAAGCATTGGTGGCTATAACATTGACTTTGATCAACTGGATGTGATGAATCCATTCAAAAGCACGAAGATGATGCAGAATTCTCCTGTGAAACTGGATTCTGGCCCAACAAATATCCCGGATCCTCTGGCTGATGTAGAGGTTAAAAGCTTGTCTGAGGCCACCGATGGTGCCAATATTGCCCCTGAAAATGTATCCGCTTTGAGAGCCAGTCCAGATATAACAGATTCTCCAGTCATTGTACAGTTCCCTCCAGGAGATAATGGTTTAAATACTTCTGGTAAATCAGTATTGGATGACACCGTTCCTCTGACAGCCAGCACTGATGTCCAGGAGAGTTTGTCATCAAATCCAACAAGTCTTGATCAAGACAAGAATATGGTTCCAGCCGAGACAGAAGATGGTAGAGCAGATGCTATAGCTGATATAATACCAGCTGCTGTCACTGAGGGTGCAGATTCATCACAAGCTGATATTCCCAACTCTCCACCAGTTCCAAAAGGGTCTTACAAATTTGATCTTGATCAGATTGATTCCATAGATCCATTTAAAACTGGAGGTTCAAAGCTACAGAACTCTCCAAAAAAACCCGTCCCAGAAGAAGGTAAAGGTGATAAAGTGGAGCCATTGAAGCTAGAATTTGATTTTGGTGGTGATGCTCCTCGTAAGCCGCCACCTAAAAAACTAGGAAAGAGACTACCTGTAAAAACTGCAGCAAAGAAGCCACCTGTGGTCAAGGAAACAGTACCTGAGAAGCCAAAGGTGCAGGATCCTCCAAAACCAACTGAAGAGGACGTTATTGTTCCTAAAGCTGCTTACAACTTTGACTGGGATAAGTTTGATGATCCCAATTTTAACCCATTTGGGTGTGGGGGACCAAAAATAATTGCTTCACCTAAAGTCCCCAAAACTGAAAATGAAGCTCCAGTTGTGGAGAAAGAGGACATTCCAACAGAAACAGCAAGTGTAGTAGAAAAGACGGACACTAATAAATCCACATTATCTGAACCAGCTGAGCAGTAAGTACTATCTTATAGCATGGGGACTCTGGTATTTGATTTGTTTTCCACTTGAGCAATTTGCCTGAATCGGAAAGAAAACAAAAGGTGGGGAGACAGGATTCTCCAGGGAAGACCAAGCTTTTCCTTGCGGTCGGGCTGCCTCTGCACTGATGGTTAAATGTTCCATTTATGTCTAGGGTACCAGAAAAAGCGTTTTTACTTTACCTGTTTACAGCTCCCCCAGTGGTTGGAGCTCTCCTTTCCTCCTACGTTCTTGCTTGAGGACCTCTCGGAGTCCTCATGTTCAATGCAGCCTACGGGCCAGGCATTGTAACTGATATCAGAGGACATGTGACTGCTGGAGCATACGGAATAAAACTGCAGGTGTGGGGATCAGATAAGAGTGTATTTTCTGTTGCCCTAGATGTGTAAATGGAAATTTAATCCTTGCAGTGTTCAAGCAGCCCCACTACAAGCTAGAATTTGTCTTCCTGAGCATTCAGCTTTAAAGGATAAGTTCCCCCATCCTGGAAAAAAATGCTTACTACTTCTCCCCCCTGCAGCCTGCGGGTGCAACCTTGGGCTCCTACAGACTCCCCGCTTAGCTGTTTGCCCTCATACAGGCAGGCAGATCAATGATACCAGAGCACTTGCTGTTCATTGAAAAGTACATGTCCTCAACTGCAACAGCTGACAGTACCTGTAGGCATTAATTCCCGGGAAACTATATGAATGATTCACCCATATGGGTGGGGCCCTAAACAGCCGTGCTATTTTCAAATGGTGGCTGTGGGTACGGGAAGAAGATCCCTTTCCTGCTGTTAATCGGGGGGGGGGGGGGGGTTTGCGGGAGAGAGGCTGCAACCCCTTTAACAACCAGGTGCTATCCCTATATGATAGCATAGGTAGTGGGAAGGAATTGGGCGAATGGAAGGCCTTATCAGGGAAGGGAGTACTTGTATCTCTTTGGGATACACAGTACCTGTAATACTTGGCAGGCATGTGCTTAAAAGCAGATCGAGCATCGGGTATACAAATTTTTTATTTTCCTATATTAAGTTGTCCACTTTTCTTTATCCTTGGTATTTGTGGCACACAACTTGTAATGTCATCTCAGTCAGCATTTTGAAAAATTGGCCCAATGTACCAATATTGCCAAATCTAGTGCCTAGCTGCTCCTGGATAGGTAAGCGTACACTGAGGCTAGTAATTTTCTAGTATATTCTGCTTGAATGTTACAGGCTTCCCCAAGACTGCCCTATGACAGAGGACAATCCTGTGAGTGTAAGCGGTGATAATACGTCTCAGGAACACAAGGTAAGACTGTATCACCTCTCATTACTGGATGACTTTGTGTACAATTCTACTTACTGCTTACCTCTTCTGTTTTAGGATGAGAGCACTGATTTAATGGGGGTTAAGGAGGACACAACCCCACACGTTGATGAAAATCCTTCACAGATTAACACTGTGTTGCCAGATCAGCAGACTGCCTCAGATGACGCCCTGGTTATGGAACATGGCGCCCTGGTTATGGATTTCAGTGCTGCCTTAGAACCAGACTTCAAACCAGCTGAGGAGATGGACTTTAAGCCAGCTACTGAATGTGAGTCACACTCAATTTCTCTAGGTGGTTGTTGGCTGTCAATGCAGACCCTGACAGATTTCTAAGACCAATGCTGAGAGATCAAGCTTATTGAAGACTTCTACATTCAGCTTTTTGTAAACTTTAATACTGTTTTTTTTTTTTTTTTTTCTTTGTTTTTCCAAAACGTCAAACCTACATACTAGCCTCTACGATGCAGTATCAGTCTGATGCTGCAGCTTTTCTCTGGTTTCTCTAAGAAAAATAACTGAGCGATCACAGGCCCCCAGATCACTCAGTTCTTGGTCTTCTCTACTATGCTCACTGCACTAGGTTGGTGCGGGCGCAGCTGGTTTCAGCAGTGTCACTCAATTACAGCCAGTTGTTAGGGCAGATGGGTGAATTCCAACAATATTGTTACTGGTTAACCGCCTTAAGTGGTTAACCCACTTTTACTAAATCCTATAATCCCCTCTGTACCATAAGTGTCCCTGTGCCTGTTATGTAAAAAAATTTGCCGGATTGTACCTATATGAACGCGGCTCCAGGCACTCAGCTGACTGTCGGCTCTCTTCTCTCTCCGGCTCAGAGCTCTAGTGGGCGGGCCGAACCCTCCTGCTGACATCAGCCAGGGAGGAGAGAGAGAGAGAGACACGACAGTCAGCCGAGCGCCATGGAGCTGCGCTCATATAGGTACAATCCGACTGATTTTTTTTTTTTTTTTTTTTACATAACACAGGGACACTTTTGGTACAGTGGGGATTACAGAATTTAGTAGAGGATATGATAGCGGGGGGGGGGGGGGGGGGCGGGACACGCGCGCGCGCGCACACACGACCGCTACATATTAAAGTCAATTGGAATAGTTTTGTGTCTTCACACAAATGCAGGTGTGATGTCCCTTGTGGAGTGGTGCAGGATTATGCAGCATGTCTGCATTTTTCCTCACTGCTCTGCACTGGAAGGGACAGAACGGACAGCCCCACTCTACATGATCTCATGTGCCTGGAAGTGGGAGAGGAAGCAGAGCGGTCCTGTCTATACTGCCCACCTAATTTACCTCATATCAGATCCTGGCTGGGGGTACGTAAAGGTGGGCACTGATGAGATGGACACAATTGGGGGGGCACAAGATGTGGTGTCAGTCTGTGCATGAACTCGCTGACCTAAATTTGGCTCTGCAAGTGAAATCTCTGCAGGTTTTTCCATCAGTTTTTGTGCATGTATGGTGTGAGGTGTGAATGAGGTCAAAGATGTCATAAGCCATGGTATTCAACCCCAAATCAAACTTTTTATTTTTTTATATTGCAGCTTACAAATTCTTAGATGTGATGTCTGCAATCGTTTTTTCTTTTTAGGTTTGCTTTCTTCTATTTTCCTCTGGTGATCCTGACAGTCTTCTTTGAAAAGAAAAAAAAAAAAAGCTCTTATCTGGATGTATCAGTTTTTACAGGAATGAGACAGACCATGTACCACTGGCAGGGGTGCTTACAATGATCAGCCTTTATGGAAAACTTTTTATCCCAAAAATAAAACTTGTTTTCTTTAACTGATAATGGTGTTGACTGGCGTCTGGCTTTAATGTTAGTGTATCTAAATCTGCTAGGACATTTAACAAGTGAAAGGGTTTGTTAACCCATATAACTCAAACTCTGCCAGACTCTCTATTATAGCCTGGCGGAGCACACTACCTTTTTTTTTTTTTTTTTTTTTAAGAAAAACGAGCGCTGTAAGTACCTATTTAGAGCTGTCTTCAGGCCGGTCACATGACTCGCAGCCGCTGTACAGCTCGGATGGATACTGCAGGAGGGGTCGTGATCTCCCTCTGACCTTAACCCGGGGAGAACACATGGACGCTCGGCCTCTCCTGCAGTAGCCATGGAAACCGGCTGAGAGTCACGTGACCAGCCTTAAAACAGTGCTAAAACGGTATTTACAGCCCTCGTTTTTCTAAGGCCGCTTTCACACCACTGGGGCGGTTTGCAGGCGTTATTGCGCTAAAAATAGCGCCTGCAAACCGCCCCTAAACAGCCTCCGCTGTTTGTTCAGTGTGAAAGCCCGAGGGCTTTCACACTGAAGCGGTGCGCTGGCAGGAGAAAAAAAAATCTCCTGTCAGCCGCATCTTTGGAGCGGTTAAGGAGCGGTGTATTCACCGCTCCTAAACTGCTCCTGCCCATTGAAATCAATGGGACAGCGCGGCTATACCGCGGCTATAGCCGAGCTATACGAGGGGTTTTAACCCTTTTTCGGCTGCCAGCAGGGGGTTAAAACCGCACCGCTAGCGGCCGAATACCGCGGTAAAACAGCGCTAAAAATAGCGCTGTTTTACCGCCGACGCCCCCTTACCGCCCCAGTGTGAAAGGGGCCTAAAAGAAAGGTAAAGTTGCAGTCAGTGAGGAAAAACTATTTTTCATTTTACTAGAAGTGGCGGGGGGCAGAGACAGACACGAGCTGACATGCAGGAAGGGGGGGGAGAGGAGACAGCAGGGCCGCAATTGCACCACGTTGATCAGGGCGGAGCTGCCCTGATTTTCGTGGTCTGTTTAGAGAGGAGATACAGGAAGTGCCACCAGATTCAGTTGGTTTTTTTTTGTTTGTTTTTTTTTTTTTTTTTTTGTTTTTTTTTTGTTTGTTTTTTTTTACAGGAGGGGAGAGTTTATATTCATTATCTATAGATTATTCTGCTTTAAGGTACCAGAAAATCAATTTTTTGTTTTTTGGGTTAACAAACTCTTTAACAGACGTGTACCATTCTGCCTCCCTTTTACATTGCTTTGGTATTTTTCAGATGTGTTAACACTGAATTAATTTGCCACCTATTCTTTATATTTTTGCAGTTGGATTTGACTATCTTGAGAACTTTGGAACCTCTTTAGTAAGTGTTAATTCTTACATGTCCCACCTGTTCCAGGCATTCTTCCATACATAATTTACATCTTCCCGGTCTATTGTAAATGCGTTTCGCCATGTGTCTCGATATTATCTCAAGTGGCTTTTGTTTTCTTGTCTTAAGTTCAAAGATTCTGCTCTGAGGAAGCAGTCCCTGTATCTGAAATTTGATCCTCTGCTGCGAGAGTCTCCTAAGAAGTCTGCGTCTTCAGACAGCGACCTGATGTGCAACTTACCTCTGCGCAACAAGTAGGTGTCACACCGTCTGTTCACTTTCTTGAGATACCAAATGCTTTTATTAAAATGTCTCTACCAATTGCAGCTTGGCGCTCTTTGGAGCCTTACCTAAACCAACTTATCCCTCCACCCTGGAAATTGAAGAGAAGCCTAAAGGCCTTGACCTCTTGGGGACGTTTACGGTTACTGTAAGTACTGTGCTGACTCCGGTTTCACAATGCCTGCAGCTGTGTGTGTTAGACAATTGCTATAGTTCGATTGATAAAATCACAAACTGGTTATACAAGCAATTCTAGTGTGTGGGTGTTTAGATGCTGCTTTTTTTTTTTTTCTGTGGCTTTCCTGGGCACTCTGGAACTGGAGGTGGCACTGTGCCGCTAAGTTTAAAGCCCACGTTATTACTATGTGATAGGCTGTGCAGAGTTTGGTGTGTGTATTCCCTCATCCCCCCCCCAAACCCCTAATGTAATACTACTTTGTTAAAGTAGAACTTTAATCAGAAAATGAGGTCCTACTAGATCCCTTCAGGCTGGCCCCTTTTGCAGGTATCGCTATGTAAAACATAAAATAATAGTGCCTATACAGTTTAAAATCCAGTAATACACTGTCTCATCCTGCTCTGCACATGCTCAGTTGCTCTCCATTTTTAGGCACTGCTGATTCTTCTCTTCCTCTTCCTTCTTACGGTAGAGCTGCGCAATTAATAGTTAAAGAATCAAGATTGCGATTCTACCCCTCACAATCTTAACACAGCATTTTCCCTATTCAGTGCAGAGAGTTCTCTGCTCACTGCTGACAGCTATCCGAAAAAAAAAAAATACAGGCAGCCTGCCAAGTTTATCACAACATTGCTTAGGCAGAGATAAAGAAACATTGTAACACTTCATTCCTTTGATCTAAAATAGCTAACTTAGGTCTCTACATGAGGTCAGTTTAATCACTTAAAGCGGACCTTCAGTGTTTTTTTTTTTTTTTTTTTTTTTTTTTTTTCCAACCTTACATCTTCTGCCCTTCTTGTTTTAACTTTAAATAGTAAAACATTTTTTTTCTGCCAGTAGATGCTTTATACAGCACACTTTCTGTTTGTCTGGTTCTTAGCCTAGGCTTATGACATCATGCACAGCTCTATTGCTCTAGTTGAGTTTGCCAGGAAGGGAGGGTGGATGAGTCATAAGGGGGCCAATGAAAGCTGCAGAGCTGGAGGTGTGCCTCTGTAAATCCTGGAAGTGAACAGGCAGCAGCTTCAGCTGCCTACAGTTAAAATGGATGCTGCCAGACTCAGTGGAGGGAGATTTCTGCAGCATATTTGGTAAGTACAGAATCACGGTGTACCGTATATACTCGAGTATAAGTCGATGCCCCTAATTTACCGCAAAAAACTGGGAAAAACTTATTGACCCGAGTATAAGGCGAGGGTGAGAAATGCAGAGGGTTAACAATGCCCATCTGCAGCTGTATGTGTCCTGTCCTGTGCATGTGTTCTGTGCAGCCTACCTGTGGCGATCTCCATCCTCCGATCAGCGTGTGATAATACACTTCGGCGGCCATTCCACTGTTCGAAAGCCGCGCCTCCTCCTCGTCTGTGATAGGCTGACTGCTGAGTGTTCTGCCTATCGCGGACATTCTCTTTCTCATACCATGGAAGAGGATGAGAGAATGTCCGTGATAGGCTGTACACTGACAGCTGTTCAGCCTATCGCAGACTAGCGGGAGGCGCGGCTTTTGAAAGCTGGAATTACCTCGAACGAATTATCACACGCCGGCCGCCTGCATGACACGCTGATCATGCAGACAGACGGCGGTGACTCAAGTATAAGTCGAGGGGGGCACTTTCAGCCCAAAAAAAAGGCTGAAAAATTTGACTAATACTTGAGTATATACGGTATATATAAAATAATATGCAAAGTGGTTGGAGGGAAGCTTCAGAATGGCAAAGATGTTTTGGCAAGATGTCTTTAAAGACTAAGCCTTTTTTTCTGACACTTGTCGCTTATAAAAAATTTTTTTAGCAGAGACCCTAGAGAATAAACGTAACCTTCCATTGCTAACTTTATAATGAGGCTTACCTATAGGTAGTGTAAATATCTCCTAAACCAACACTGTTTAGGAGATAATTACTGTAGATGTAGCCAGTGACATCACCGGTGCATGCTCTCTGACGGAAGGGCCACCCGTGCCGTCCTTTAGAGCCCTGTGCTGTAAACGGCAGCTCCCATGCTTATGCGAGGGAGTGGCGGCTTTGGCCAGTCAGAGCCGGAGTCCAGACCCGGAAGCAAGACTAGTTAAGATCGGAGCGCCTGCAGCTCTGACATCTTGGCGCTGGAAGAACTTTTGTTTTAAAGCGGGGGTCCACCTATCTATCGTTTTTTTTTTTTTTTTTTTTTGAATTCATTCACAAACTTTTCTTCTCAGCATTACATACTGACATATTGTGTGTAATATGTCCGCCTGTGTCAGATTTCGTCGGAAAGAATAACTTATATTATTCACTGCAGGCGGTTTCCATCTTCATTGTGGGCATTTGAAGCCCACAAGCATTTATTTCCTGGATGTGGTGAATGCTGTGCTCCCAGCATTCACCGCTTGTTCCCGCACATGCTCAGTGGCATCCTGGGAAGCCTGAGACTAGCTCCCAGGAGTCTGGGAGAGGCTAGAAACACACCTACTCCCACGGGAGGAGAACCAGGAAGTGCAAAGAAGAATAGAAAAATAAAAGGTAATTACGGCGATTTAAATTTTTTTAAACAGCATGTCAGCAACTAGGCAAGGAAGAGAATACATACAGATATTGTTCAAAATTTGGGTGGAACCCCGCTTTAAGGTAAGTTTTTAATGTGCTAGTATGCAATGCATACTAGCACATTAAAAAAAAAAATGAATCGCCTGTCGGTGTTCAGAACTCTGTTTTACAACACAGAGCTCCCTTCCCTAAATGATGGCACTGATTAGTGGGTGCCAGCGATCCATCAATGGCCTGCACCCGCTGATCCACTTGTGCTGCAACAAATCGCAGCACAGATGCAGTGAGCACGCCCCCTACCCGGATACATGATCCAGTGCAGAGCAGCCACCCTGCCACAGTATATCTTTATGGAGCGGGTTTTTGTTTTTGTTAGAGGGATTAGAATTGTCAACTTTTATGGCGGTCTTTGTCTTCATTAGGGTGATTAACCCTCTCCGTTTGTCTTGTTTACCATTATGGCCCCCCCCCCCCCCCCCCCAAAAGAAAAAACATACGCACTGCTTTTTTGGGATCTGTTTTGGGGTGTCAGTAAGAACGTTGTCACCTGCAGAAGATCACATGGATGCCGTGCGTTTGCGATGTAGGAAATGCACAGGATTTGCTGCGTATCCTATAAGTGTGAACCGGGGCTCAATCCAGGTGGCATCACTTAAAGCGGGGTTCCACTCAAATTTTTAACTTAATCTTACCCCCTTCAGTTAATTGCATAGATGTTCAAATGCCGCACGAAAAAAAAATGTTATCGCTGTAATTGCCTTTTATATTGTACTTTATTGTGGCACTTCCTGTCTCTCCTCCCATGGGAGTAGGCGTGTTTGCCTTTCCCGGCGCCGCACTGTCTCCTGGGAGCTTAGTGTCAGGCTTCCCAAGATTTAATGCGGAAACAATGATCATGCGTGTGAACAAGCTGTGAATGAACAGCATTCACCGCATCCCGGAAATCAATGCTTGTGGGCTTCACATGCCCACAAGCAAGATGGAAACAGCCAGCATCACATTTTTTAAGTTATTCTTCAGTACGAAAACAGACAGAGGTGGAAATATTACACCCAAACTGTGAGTATTATTTTGGGGTTAGCAAAGTGTCTCAATGACCCAAAAAAAAAATTGGTCGCTGGACTCCCGCTTTAAGTTTTTAGATCTATTGGGGATATCTTTAAACTGATGCTAGCCTTTTGTTGCAAGAGTCATTGGTGTAGTTGGTATTATCCACAGCTTAGGTCTCCAAGAACCCAGAATGAACATTTTAAATCTATTAAGCAAAAGAAGAAAAAGGTATGCAAATGGAAAACTGATAATGGGTTTAAAATATTCTTCCATATGATGCAAGCGGTGGCAGACACCCTCTAACCAAGCAATCTTGTCTGTACTAAAGCAAGTATGTCAAGTTAAAGGGGCTGGTTGTGTTTGTATTTATAGCAGAAATGTGTGTAGCTTTCTCACGTGGCTTTTTTAAAATTTTTATTTTCTGCTAGTAGATCAGCCAAAGTTTTGTAGTGACAGAATTAGACCCGGCTGATAGCTACTGTTACTCTTCACCTTTCTCCTCTGTGTAATGGCTTTCCTTGTTGCTGTAGTAACGGTTGGTTGTTTGAACAGCAGCTACTCCGGTGAGGTGTTCAGTTACTCGTGCTGCAGACCTGTCTGAATAGACTTTTCCATCTTCCCCAGGACACGGCACCTTTAATTCCAGAAAGTGCTGATTTACTGTCTGCTCCTGACTCCTTCCTCCTACCACCTGATGTGGGGGCAATTGTTGAAGTTCTCAAGTTCAGTCAGAAGGACATGGATGCCGCTATAGAGAAAGTTCGGCAAGAGGTGAGTGGCTTGCTAAGATGGATCAAATAGATATTCATAGCAATCCTGACAAAAAAGGTTTTCAATGAAGGCGGGGGGGGGGGGGGGGGGCTGTTCAGTGTCTTACTGTTACTTAGGCAACTTTGCTCTGTTAGCATTACTTAGCAGACCTATTACAATGTTATAGAACAGGCAATCGCTTACACTTATCTGTGCGTGCGGCAGATTCATAATCCTGAATGCCGCTATTGATAACCATACTATGACCATTGCCAATATTTACTCCCCCATTACCAAGCTCTGTTTTAGTAGAGCCTCCCTATTTAAAACCAATTACTCAAAATCTAGTATTCTAGCTGTAGGCCTTGACCAACACACCAAAAACATTGCTTATACATCTTTCTCATGGACCTCTATTTCTATTCTTCCATATCTGGGTATTCAACTGATCACTCCCTCTTCCTGACTTGTCTTTTAACTTCAATAATCTTATATCTAAACTCCAGAAGACCACACAGGATCTTCAGTGCACTCAAACGTCATGGGTAGGTAAAATTGTCCTAGGCAAAATGTACATACTCCCACATGTCCTGTATACGTTCCGGACTATTTCAATTCCCTTTCTTCAAAACCAACTGCTGAAAATACAGTCCATCGGAACTTCCTTTATCTGGGGTGGAAAGCACCCCGTCTCAAACGTAACATTTTATGCATACCTGCCTCATCTCATCTGGAGGGATGGGTGCCCAGACGTCTCAGCATGCTACAAAGCTACGATACTGGATCAAAGGTGTGGTGGAACCGCACACAACAAACCACCTGGTTCCAAATAGAAAAAGCGGCTATACCCTATCAACCCAAACAGATCCTCGGTGCTCTCCTACTACAGCACCAAGGGACCCGCACGTGCCTTGATACTGTCAGTGCCATCAAGGTATCCCACATCGATTGCTCACAACAATACCTCTAGCGACACTTCCAATTATCACACCTGACTTCACCTTTTCTGATTGGTCTACTGCTGGTATCTTGACTATCGGAAACCTCTTTAGAGGCACCACACTTATGTCCTTCTAGCAATTGCAGGATAGCTGGCATGTCTCGTCTAAAGAATTCAAGTACCTCCAGAATATGCTCAGCTCTTTTGAAGGTCAAACAAACTTCTCACTGATAACTCAGACCGAAACAATGCTACAATGGGGAAAAAATTACTACATTGTTCCTACACCCCTCAACAGTGGCAACACTTGCTCCAAGCACCATTGAAACTCACGGTGCATAACACTCTGGGAAGCTTAAGAAAATACATCATAACTGGTATCTTACCCCAACCAAACTTGCCCGCATCTAGTCTTCCTCCACCAATCTATGTTGCAGAAAATGTGGTAACCAGGGGAACACACTGCACATCTGGTGGAACTGTCCAACCCTTACTAACCTTTGGACTATGCTTTCCAAGCTGCTTTTCTCCATCTTACCAATCCATATACCCCTCTTGCCTCAGATGGTACTATTGGACATGGCTACTTGGCCCTGGTCCTCGCACAGTCATCTCCCACATATGCATAGCTACCCTCCCTCTAACTCAGAATTAATATCCATTCTGAACAACCATTGCCTAATGGAATATATGTACGCCAAAGCCCATCTACAAATTTCTACTTTTGAAAAGCACTGGGACCTTTGGCTCAGACACCCCAAATGCATACCGTTCTCATGATCGCTTTACCTCCCCTCTGAAAGCCTAACATTCTGCTCATATTCAACCTTCCACCCACTTTGTTAGCATTCTAACTTCTCACTATATATCGATTTGTGAATGTTTATAGCTAGTAGGCATACTCTAGAAACATCTAAACTCATCCGAACGAGCTCTGTATACCCTTCATTGATACGTTATTCTTTACTGTAATTGGTTACTTGACGATCGACAGTTCAGCTTTCTTCTTTGTAACTTGTAAAACTTTTATAATAAAATTAAGTTAAAGAATAGGACCACTGTTTTAGAATAAGGACCACTGTTTTTAGGATAAGATTTCTTGCCACTATTACTGGGAGGGTCTGTATGTAAAAGGAAAGCTTTTGATATCACACTATTCATTTTTGAAAGGTTTTAATACAGCTGATCATGCATTGCTATATCTATGAATAATTTCCTTTTTGATATTTGAAATCATCTGATCAGCAAACACTAAAACTGGATGTATTGGGATGGTCGTCTTTAAAGTGGATGTAAACCCAATGTCATCCTTTCTAAACTGCCATAGGGGTTATCTATAAGGATATACATGCCTCCTGCATGTATCTTTACCTGTCAAATGTCTCCCCTCTGTCTGTTATTAGACCCGAAAAACTGCAGATTCTGTGGGTGTGTCTGATGTCTGGAGCTTGGTGGGTGGAGTCGTGATGTCAGTAGACTCCCCGCCCACCTCTACACTCCCCTTGTCAATATGCATTTTCTCCTGTGTATTTCTTACACTGAACTTCTGCTATGATCTCTAACATCCAGTGAAAAGACAGGAAAGTAACCACATGACTTCAGCATGCCAAATCATGGTGAGGTGTGGAACAGCCAATCCTTGCAGAGCTGCTGAAGGAGTTTAAAAATACTGCATGTCTCTTAGGCTAATGCATGAGATGTAAATCACCTGTCACTCACAGCAAGGGGGAGGATTTGACAAAGTTTTTCTCAGTTTGTCAAGAATTGTCTCACTGAACAATAAGAGGATTGCTCAGAGATGGATTAACTGTGTGGCAAGACTGGGCTCAAATGATAGCAAATCTTATACTCTACAGTATGATATAAAAAAAAAAAAAAAATTTGGGTTTACATCCACTTTAAGGTAATTGCTGGTTTTGGGGGCACAATCATTGTGTGGTGAGCTTTTAATAAATAAATAAATATATATATATATATATATATATATATATATATACACACACACACACACACACACACACACACACACACACACACACACACACACACACACACACACACACACACACACACACACACACACACACACACACACACACATACACATACATACATACATTTTTTTTTTTAATTTTTATTTATTTTAGGTTCAGGAAAAAGAATTGGAAATTTTCGAATGGAAAAATAAGCATGAAAAACTTTATCTTGAATATGTGGAGATGGGGTAAGCCTTTTTTTCATCCACTATCGTGTTGGGAGGGGTGGTTTATCCTCCCTCTTTAGGTGAGGGCTATCGTCCAGTGCATTTGATATCTATAAAAGCAAGATTATTATGCTATTGCTTTTATTACTACTCACAAGTCGGTAAAAAACCTGTGGCACATAGATCTAAAACACCAAATTAAAGATCAAGTTCACCTTTACAGAAAATCTGTAAGGCGAACTTTAATCTGGACCCCTCCCCATCCCGCTGTACCGAAGTCCTGCAAACCCCTGCTGTCAGGCACTGGGACATCGCTTTACTGGTCCGGGGATTTGAAATTCTGGCTGCAAGAAGAAAACAGCTACCCCTGAGGCTGCACATGTAATGTAGAGTACCCTGAAGCCTTGTGGGATTCATGATGTGGGTATTCCTGGAAGCTGCAGGCATTGAACAAGTTATTCTTGCTTACATGGGATTCCAGCATGTGGAGGGGAAGAAATAAAAAAACAAATTAAATTCAGGGTGAATTGGGGGGGGGGGGTTAGGAGGAGAGAGAATGTTGGCATGACAAGTAGATGGGGAGGGTTACAAACTGAAAAAATGTGTTACAATGATGCAGCACATGCCCTTAATTGTCAGGGGCTTTTGTGGATGCACAAATGCAGTAAGTTCTTGTGTACATTCAGCTCGATATCAGCTTGAGTCAACTGAGACCCACCTGATTTTGAGTGCTATCTGAGCTGGCCTGCAGGTTCAATTCTTTTGGCTGCTCATGCAAACCCTTTGAGTTGTATGGGTAGAAACCATCATGTTATGAATGAATTCTTACGTTTTGTAGGAACTAAAGTTTACAGAGAGCACCTTACTTTCTGGGGTGATAAAATAGCTACAGCTTAGTAGCTTATAGAAGGGGGCTGACATTTAAAATAGAAGCTAGATTCATGTGCAGCTCTAGTCTGTTTAGTTACTGATTGTTCTCTTCTAACATTGCAGGAAAATTATTGCTGAATTTGAAAGCACAATTGCTCAAATACTAGGTAATGTATAAACTACGGTCTTGGGTGTTTTCATGTGACCAAATATCTAAGGAGGATTTCTTTTGTACTTGACATAATTAAAGCTGAACTATAGGCGGATATAACCCAAATTAAAGTAGAACTATAGGCAAATTACTTTTATTTATTTTTTTTCTGCCCCATTTTGGATAGAGTAATGGAGGTTTAAAGCACCTGTTACAGATGAGATTTCCCTTCACTTCCTGTCCCATAGTCCAAACCGGAAGTGATGAAATTGCAGATAATTAAAGCAGTTCCTTGGGGACCCCCAGGTTACCAGAACTAGTGTCCCCTTCGGAAGATTTCCTCTCTGATACTTTCCTGGGGAAAAGCTAAAACTTGAGGGGGGGTGTGGTGTTTTTTTTTTTTTTTTTTTTAATAAAAAAAAAAAAAAAAAAACTTTCAATGATGGTAAACAAGATAAATGGAGAGGATGAATCTCCCTAATGAGGACACAGATCACAGTAAAAATTGACAGGTGTTCTAATCCCTCTGCCTTCTATCCAGATCTGCACTGAGTCATGTATCTGATACGTGATCAGCGCATCTGGGTAGGGAGTGTACCCGCTGCCTCCGCTGTACTGTGATTTGTTGCAGCACAAGCTGATCAGTGGGTGACAACCAATGATGGATTTCCAGCACCTGCTGATCGACTGTCATTTAGGGAAGGGAGCTCTGTGTTGTACACAGAGCTCCGCAACATTGACAGGGAATGTTGCTACTTTTTTTTTTTTTTTTTTTTTTTATATTCCCTGCAAAGCATAGTAAAAGCAGCACGCAACACTCAGTAAACATTGTTAGGCACACATTTAACTCCTTGATTGCCCCAGTTGTGAACCCCTTACCAGCCAGTGTCATTAGTACAGTGACCGTGTATAGTATTGGCACTGATCACTGTATTGGTGTCAGTCAGCATCAGCTAGTGTCTGGTCGCCACACTATCAGTCCCACTAGAAGTCACTGATCACCGCCATTACTGGTGTATAAAAAAATTCCATTTTCCATATGCCATAACGTTCATGCTGTCCAAATCATATACACCTATTTGTTTTTGTTCTTTTAACCAAAGACATGTAGCAGAATACATTTTGGCCTAAATTCGTGAATCTGTTTTTGAGATTTTTTTTTTTCTGTTTCCTATCGCAAAAATAAACCCAGTGGTGATCAAATGCCACCAAAAGAAATAAATTTTTTCACACAAAATCGAACTTGGGTGCAATGTTGCATGACCATGCAATTGGCAGTTAAAGAGGCAGTAAACCCTGATGGGTTTTACTAAAATTTTTTTTTTTTTTTTTCCCCCTCCTGCAAAGTAAAAGCATAACGGGCTAGTATGCATCCCATACTAGCCCATTATGTTGCTCTTACCTGCAAATGAAGCCCACGATGTCCCTGCTGGTGGCCACATCTATATTCACCCCTATTCTTTCCGGGGCTGTGGCTCCGGCTCTGTGACTGTCCGAAGTCGTGTGATGTCACTCCTGCGCATGCACAGGGGAGCCGCCGATCATGGCACGGGCTTTTCAGAAACTGCATGTCTATGCTCTTTCTTCAGTGCGCATGCGCTGATGACGGCGCAAGCGTATATGGTAAATATCTCCTAAGCCTTGCAGGTTTAGGAGATATTTACAGTACCTACAGGTAAGCCTTAATATAGGCTTACCTGTAGGTAAAAGTGGTGCAACTAGGTTTAAAACCACGTTAAAGTAGCAGTGCTGAATAGCAAAAATGCCCTGGTTCATGAAGAGGGGTAAAATCTTCTGGTGGTCTAGTGGGTAATCTCAATGTATTTTATAAATGCAACCAATGTAAGTGCCGTAACTTGGTAACCTCTTGCTATCCCCCTATAACAAGCAAGACTAGACTGGAAGTGGGAGGAGCAGGCCTGGGAGCCAATGGAAATGTACTGCTAGGGAGTGGTATGTGTGAAATGGGTGTTTGGTGAAGAACATTGAAGTAGCAGTTATTGCAAGCCTTCTCTAATGTTTTCCTGCTCCATATAATTTTTTTTTTTTTTTTTTTTACTTTTACAGATGACTCTCAAAGACAAAAGGAAATGGCAAAGCTAGAGCTAAATAAAGCGGTGGAGGAAAGGCTGCAAGTTCAGGCAGATTTGAACAATATGGAAAAATCATTTTCTGATCTATTCAAAAGATTTGAAAAGCAGAAGGAGATTTTGGAAGGATATCGCAAGGTAATGGTCATTCTCCTAAACTGGACCTATAGTGCATGGACCCATTTCTGACCATGTCTTGATGTAAAACAAGAGTGGTTAAGAAACTGCTATCTGCACCACATCCCGAAATAACAGGACTTTTTCAAGGTGTGACGCCCCTCCTCTCACCTTGCCCAGCATGTCAACCACTCGCATAATGTATTTATTGAAAGGATAAAAAAATTCTAGTATAATTAAAAACGTGAAAAAGGTACTAATACTGCAATATGTATTACATCCCTAAAGAAGCTGCACCTAGAACCAGTATATAAACTTCACCATAATGATGTATAAAGGACCATGATCCAAAGTACAAAATACTCCTACTACTGCTCATTCTATGCATTAAGGTAAAAAACCTTCTGTGCTGCAAAATACCCCACTCCCCTTTCTTACCTGAGCTCGATCCAATTCGGTGTTGTGCACCAGATAATCGTCTCTCACCGCTGTCTTCCTTCTCCCTAGGCAGATTGATAGCAGCAGGAGACACTGGCTCCCGCTGCTGTCATTTAAATGCTGTGTCAAACGCAGACAGGGCGGCCCAGCGATAAGCATGCATGGGTGCCCCGATGGGAAGTGGCTTTTCATGGGGGCACTTGCTTGGCGTGCCGAAGGGGGACCCCAGAAGAGGATTGGTGGCTTCAAAACTATTGCACAGAGCAGGTAAGTATACTATGTTTTAACAAAAAAAGCGTTAATGTTGATTTTGTGAATTCAGCCTCACTCAACGTGTATCTCACAAAATGCTTCCTTATTACAAGCCTATCTATAAATGTGGCAAACTCTCATTGCAGAGCACAGATTTTTAAGAAACACTGCAACTCTCATGAAGAAGATGTTTAACTGGTTGCCGCCCGCCCACTGTCAAATGACAGCGGGGCGACTCTTGTTCTGGGACGCCGTCATATGATGGCGTCCCAGAACGGCCGCTCTCGCGGGGGGCGTGCAGCGAGCTGATCGCAGCTGCGCCGTGTTGCTAGGAACACGGCACAACCCTGATCTGTGGAAAGAGCCGCGGCTCTTTAAACATGTGATTGGCTGTGTCCAATCACAGCCGGTCACATGTAAACAAGGTAGCGCCGGTAATCGGCGCTTCTCGCCTCACACTGACAGAGCCGATCAGCAGCTCCTCCACGCAGGGGGACATTTTAGGAAAGTAATCAGGGCACCGAGCATCAGTGCCTGATTACAATAGTGAAAAATAGTGTCACCATACAGTGCCCACCAATGCCAGCGATTAGCGATGCCAGTCAGTGCTGCCAATCAATGCCCACCTCATCAATGCCCACCAGTGCCGCCTATCAGTGCCCGCCTCATCAGTGCACATCAGTGAAGCCAAAAAATTACTTAGTTACAAAATTTACTGACAGAGTGGAAAACCTGATTAAATACCACCAAAGGAAAGCTCTATTTGTGTGAAGAAAATGATAAAATTTGAGCACAGTGTAGCATGACCGCGCAATTCAAAGTGTGACAGCGCTGAAAGCTGAAAAATGGCTTGGGCAGGAAGGGGGTGTTAGTGCCTGGTAGGCAAGTGGTTAAAGTTTAAGTAAATGATTTGGAACTCCAGATATCTCTATCCAGCATTGGGATTCCTAAGAACCCTGAGGCATTAGAGGGGAGACATGGGCAGTGCACCCAGAGGGGGCAAAAACGCAATACCAATACACACTCTGTATGGTGCTATTCAAAAGTGTGTGTGTGTGTTACCAAAATTTGTACATGTATACCTATATTGGGTATAAAAGATGCCAAAAGAAGAAACCAACCCCAGTACCTACCATGAATCTAGATAATTGAGCATCCAGAGCCAGGTAGCCATGGCATCTAAAGGCAACAGGAACTTCTGTTCTCACACCATTCAAGAAGGGGTGTTGCCGGAAGGTTACAGCCTAAAGGATAATAGTCATAATATAAAAATAAATTTTAAAGCCACAATGATGGAAGTACCGTATTATCCAAAGGATAATAGTCATAATATAAAAATAAATTTTAAAGCCACAATGATGGAAGTACGGCATTATCCAAATGTGCTCCATACCACCTGTGGATGCTGATGCTCAAATCACCTCATTGGCCTGTTAAAAATGGTGCCGTCTGACAACCACTCTGCCCACCACGACCCCCCCCCCCCCCTGAAAACTGCTCCAGGACATATGCACAGCGGGGATATGCCACTAGGTATGCACTGCTTCTCCACACAAGATGGTGGCTGGCGCGCATGCCCAGTGTGATGGGGCACGAGGACCTCCAGCAGTGCTGGTGCCACACCCATGGAAAATGCAGTGTGGGAACACAGCAGAGCTATCAGGACACCAAGACCGCACATGCATACAGAGGAGAGAAGGCACAACAGCAGCCCTCCAAACCAAGGTGGGCAGGCAAGGCACCATCTTGACCCACGGGAAATATTGTAGTAAAACCTTCCGCTCCCCAATGAGTCAACACAAAGTGCCAACCCAGGAGCACCCATTGACAATGGGGTCCACCACATAATATGGGGCAAAACACTCCCTGGTGGCCAGAATAGATTCCTTCACTATATAGCTAAAATACTGTATAAAGTCACACACTGGTACTAAATGCCATGCTCAATCACAAATATGGCAAAGTGCCACACTCGTCCCAAACTGCTCATAGACCTATGTATACAGTTTATGTAACATAAACTACATCCAATCAAATGGTGAAGGACAAAACATTGACCATAACATAAAAAATGCATTTCTTCCAAGATGCTCCTCTGATCTAAGGCTGGGTTGCTGCAGGCAGGAGGAAGCCTTTTCTCACACTCCTGCTTCTGTGATCATTCGGGCTATAACATTGTAAATTGCAATGGGAATGGTAGGGGGGGGGGTTATCTGAGAAGTCCATTTTAAATCTGTAGTACACCACTAAATACATTTACAGGAGCTGTTTTACCTGCCTAGTGTAGTCTGTTGTGATGCTAATCTTGTGTTTGTGTGCTTGGAAAGTCTTGTGTTTTTTATTTATTTATTTTTTTGTTTTTTAACCATTGACTGTCTTTCTAGAATGAAGAGGCCCTCAAGAAATGTGTTGAGGATTACATGGCCAGAATTAAGAAGGAAGAGCAAAGATATCAGGCACTGAAAGCACATGCAGAAGAGAAATTGAACCGGTACATAAAATGAATTGGGTGTACAGATTGTGCATTGTCTAGGTAAAAGCGGTGTGTAAACTTAAGAGGTTGTAAACCTCCATGTGTAAGTTGTACCCATAGTTAAGGCTTGCCTAATAGGTACTGTAAATACTGCCTAAACGTGCGCCGGAGTGACGTCACACAGCTGGAGTCTGCGGCCTTGGAAGGAAGACGGGCGAACATGGATGCGCCCTGCAGCAGGGACGATGCGCGCTTCATTTGCATGTGTTACAAAACGGGCTATTATGCAATGCATACTAGCCCATTATGCCTTTACGTTGCAGGGAAGAAGAGGGGGAGAACAACCCACCGGGGTTTACGTCCTCTTTAATGTCACTAAGCCCAAAACCGTAAAATCTGTCTGAGCAGAAAAGCATGCTTGTTATACTTGCTGTGGAACTTAACCACTTAAAGACCGAGCCTCTTTTTCAGACTCTGTGTTTACAAGTTAAAAACAATTTGGGTCACTTTTATTCCTACTACAAGGAATGTAAACATCCCTTGTAATAGAAAAAAAAGCATGACAGGCCCTCTTAAATATGAGATCTGGGGTCAAAAAGACCTCAGATCTCATTTTTAGACTTAAATGCAATAAAAGAGAAAAAAAAATTGTCATTTGAAAAAATGAAAACAGAAAATGGCCCTTTAAGACGTATGGGTGTACGTGACATTTTGACGTCGCTTCCGCCCTGCTATGGTATGGAGACGGGTGGGGGCCATCTTCCCCCTCACTCTTCTCCATACCCAGCCACAGACAGGTCCCGATCGCTACGTCGCTGCCAACGGCTCCGGTAAGCGGCGCAGATAATGGTGATTTTGCGGTGAATACCTCGGTTATGGCAGCAGCTGCTGCTGTTACTGAGATCCATCTTTAAAGTGCCGACGTATATGTACAGGAGCCGGTCAGCAAGTGGTTAAGGTGTTAATCCTCTGTATTGTGTAAAAAGGCTTTTTGATCCTGTATGGACAGATCCTCCCCCCTCCTGTAGGGTCTCTTCTGGCAAAGACAGTTAAGACACAATGAGGTTAGGACTGCTTCACATGCTCAGTTTTGGTCTCTTGCTGGAGAGAACAGTTCCTTGTTGAGCTGAGCTTTTCAGGTCACATTATATTGACATCACACATTTGGGTGTGTATACAGATCCTTAATGACAGACCAGTCTCTCCCTCCTCCATGCCCAGTAACTAAAAGAACACTTTGGGTGGGATGTCACATCTTGATGGCTGGTCCGCCTCCCTTTACAGCATGAGGACACAGGCTATAGTGGAAATCTCCTCCTACCTGAACACTCAGCAATCAAGCAGACCCTGCAGTTTATCATGTGACCTTGGTATGCAGATCAGCCAAAAAGGTATATAGTGACAGTTTTTTAATGTAAAAAAGCTTTATAAGCTTGGGTGGGGGGGTAAACCATTTTCATATTACTAGGTTTAGTAACCCTTTAAGTGAAATTTGAGCTTGAAGGATGGCAACTAGACAGTTTGTAAACTGACCACATAACCCATATATCCCCTGAGGGTAGCTTTTAAAAAGAAAAAGGACCCCATAAACTAATTCAGGGAGCAGACCTTTACGTTGAGGCCTAATGCATGTGTTGCTGTGCCAGACCTGCATTGGGCCGTTGGGAAGACATTTACTTTAAAAGGCCCCCCAAAGCATCTACTATAATGAACTACTGTGTTGCTTTCCCTAAAGAGGGTTCAGTGGATTGGCGGCCTTTTCAAAAATGAACTTCCTTAATGCTTCGCTAAGGGGTGACCCCAGCCTAAAGCACACATCTGAAGACTTGTATCGCTAAAGGCGACACTTTTAGTTTTGGATATGGTGAAGGGGGATTAGAACATGTTCCTGTTGGAGAGTTAAGGCCTGTACGAAAAATCAGAAAATCATACAAAAAATAATGCTTTCGGAACGATCGTATGATAATCTGATCGTTGGTACACAGCTTTCGTCTGAAATTATCCAAAGGGACAAACACGAAAAATGTTCTCGTACATTACCATATCATCCGATTTTTTTGTTTAATTGGTACAGTTTTCGTCTGAAATTAGCATGCAAAAAAGAATGGGCAATCATTTGATAATATCATCGTGTGTACCAGGCTTTACCCTCTGTTTTGTACAGATTACTGTTCAGGGTTCCAAATGAAGACATTTCTGGTGACAGGTGTACTTGACTGACTTGCCCGCTTTAGCAGCTCATAAAGACTGCAGACCTGTAAAGGTTACTCCACCAAAAGTGATATTGTATTTTATAGGCAAAGTCTGGCTAGTCTTAGTTGAACTTTCTCATCTCTTGCTGAAAACAGCAGTCAGGTCTCTGTACTAAAAATCGAATGACACAAAGCCGCAACTAAAGAATGTGAGACACCCACACTAAGATATATACAAAAAACAAAAGTAGCTGTGCTGTAAACTTTAAATAATGAATGAAAATGAAGCAATTCAATCACCTCTCAATGTGTGTGTTATACACCCATAATATAGTGACAAGCAGTGAGAAAAATTATTTAAATCACATCAAACAAAAATAAAACATGGAAAAATGAGTAAATTCAGTCCGTTCCAAAAGTATGAAGGGAAAGAAAAAAAAAAAATTCACTGGCAGAACACTCCTTCAAATGTAGGTGAGACAAGCATCCATGCTATGCAAGTCATGCGACCATAACACCCAGAATAACATGGTGACAGAAGGGTTCCTCCACCAATAAAAATACTGCCCCTTACCAGCTCCTATGATCTCTTGTTACGGAGATCATACAGGCATATGATCTCGCGCAAAGGCAAACGCAAGCATCGGTCTGGCGTCAAATGTAAACAGCAATTGCACCATGCATGTGAGGTATCGCCGCGAAGGTCAGATCGAGGGCAGTAATTTTAGCAGTAGACCTCCTCTGTAAAACTCCTGCTAAAATTAAAAGCCAGCAGCTACACATACTGCAGCTGCTGACTTTTAATAATGTGACACTTGGCTGTCCAGGAGTCCAGCGATGTCGGCACCACAGCTGATGTTTCCATCAGCTGTCGGATGCTGCCGCCATTGCCGGTAAGGGAACCCGGTAGTAAAGCGTTACTACTGCGCCTGCACGAGGCACTGCTGCGCTCTCCTACTGGCCCGGAGGGAGCCAAGCTGCTGACGTAATTCACCGCAGCCTGGTCTCCCGGAAGTGGGCCCAGGATACCAAATGTGTCACTGGAAGGGTGGAGGAGACAAATGAGCGGAAGTTCCACTTTTGGGTGAAACTCTGCTTTAAGCATCTGAATACCCACTCTGCTGCAAATAACAATCGGGTATACAATTTAAACAAGGTTGCATTGTGTTGTCCCAAAGGGGGGTATGAGGGGATCAGCTCAGAAGTATGACCTTTTAAACAATTGTCCACTCTTAGTACCATTATCAGTTTTGTGTTATAGCTGAAGAGAATATAGGTAATCTATACACCAAAGATTGAGAGGATCCAACTATAAAAATAGCAGGGCAGAGTGGAATCCCGATCAGATCATCTAAAGACATACATGATTTTCTTGGTGCGTCCCACCACTGAGTCTCAGTTAAACTCTGTACCTGGAGTTGAAAAATCGGTGACACTGAGTTCCAATAAGAACTTTAAGTATCTTGGTATGCACATGTCCCTGGACCTTACATTGTTTAACCCATTTTAAAGGGGGTTTAGGTGTCACTTGAGCTGCAAGTTTGTCTATTGGGGGGGGGGGCGGGCCTGGACCAATATACTCTAAAGGAATAATATCCAAAATCATTAAAGGTCTGCAGGGTGGTGACCAAAGAGGACTGAGAATCACTCAGGTAAAGCAATGCATCAGCATGTAGTGATAACTTAACTTATCTTCCAGTGCCCCTACCCACAGACCATAAATGCCTTGGTTAGCACAAATCGGTTGCCAGGGGTTCCATTGTCAAAGCAGAGTCCTGTAGAGAGGGAAGCCCTGTCTTGTGTCCCAAAGTAAAGGGGGTAGACAGAACATTATTGGTTAATACCCTGGTCTTACAGGGCGAATCGAGTAAGTTGACCCATTGTATAAATTTATGTGCAACAGCAAATTTTAACCAGATATGGCCATTCGACAAACTTTTTCTCTGCCTCGGGGAGATAACTCTGGTATGTGACCGTTTTTAAGTCTCAGTACCTACCAGAAACTCACTGGCATCTGCTTGTGTCTTGATACAGAGCTAATGAGGAAATTGCTCAAGTAAGAACAAAGTTCAAGTCTGAAGCAACAGCACTCCAGGCAACACTACGCAAAGAACAGATGAAGGTCCAGTCCCTGGAGCGCACTTTAGAACAAAAGGTAAGCCCCCTTGTGTTTTAAGGGTCACCAAGGTCTTTAACCTTTTAAGTTAACTGCTGCCTACTGGATGGGACACTAGCAAACAACTGTGCCAACCCAGGGTAACCCTCCTTTCTACCAGCATGCCACAATTTGTTTTTTCTTTTTCTCATGTCCTAGGTGGATGAACTTGTATTCAGCTTTGCTATGTGAACACTGACATCTGTTGCTAGCTTGCACCACCTGTGAAGAACGCGGGTTTCAGATCCCTGCCCTCCTCGCTAACTTGCGCCGAAGGACCGGCCAACCTTACACCACTCTGTCACTTGCTTAACAAATGCCATTCTCAGCTGCGCCCAGCACAAAGATTTTCCAGCTTGCGGGACCACAATATAGGTGCTAACAGCCTGAGAGCGAGTGTCACTGGGCTAATTACGCAATTAACCCTTTAACTGCCACCACCCCCGTTTTTTAAAGACTGAGCCAGGGGAGACACGTAATTTTAGCAATACCAATTATGATTTTAGAATAAGTGTCTGCAACACACACTGCCACCACAGACAGGTCTGCTCAGAGGCCTTACTACACAACTGTAGTGCAGGTTTGTTTATAGCTTGCATTAAGAGCTTTAGAGACAAAGTTAACACTTTTCAACATAAGGGTTTGTTATGAAAAGGCCAAAGTTGTGCAAATAATATATTTACGGAAAAAAGATGTTTCAAAAAGATAAAGACAATATACAGCCACCAAGAAATGAGGTAGAATTGGGGAGGAAGAATACTTGCAATTACACCACCCTTTTGGCATTTTGCATCCAGTGCCTGCTGGACTGAATGTTGCAGGGATATCTGAAGTGACTTCAGGCACTGGGTTCCGTGTGTGGAAATTTCCAGACTCTCTTCTGGTAAAAGCAAGCTGCGGAGCACTTTCCAGGTCTAGAGCCACTGGCACTGCCTCAGCCCTTGCCTGCCTCTGAAGGCTCAAGGTAGGCCACCTCTTTGCATATGTCACTGGGTCCTTTTTTCCCTGTCCCTGGGGGTTTTTGCCTCGAGGGGGCTACCACTGTTTGACTGAGCACTGACATCTTCTGGGGGGGAATGTTATGCATTTTCTGAGCACTCCTCTGGTGTTGATGTCTCTCCACTGCTCTGGCTTTCAGAGTAATGTGGAACTTTCAATCTTTGAGAGTCCTACCTTGCCCCCAGCACTCTCTAGTGGCTCTATTGTTTCTTCCAGCATGCTTACTGACAGTGCTGAGGATCCCTTATATAGGAGTCCTCTATAGCCAATTTGGGTGTAGCTGCCGCCTCTGCACTTTTGGCTGAGGTTTTTACAATCTGTTGTGCTTAACGATGTGGCCCAAATAACCCAGTTATATGTGTACTCTGGTCAGAGGCAACAAATGTGCTCCGATGCCCTCTGTAGATTCTGTATCTGATTTGCCAGTGGTCCGGAGCCACAGAGACGTTCTGTCTGATTCAGCGTTGCTTCATTCTTTGACTGGGGTTACCCTTGAAGTCGCAGTCTACTACTTTTACGCCTAAATTGCAGAAGATTTCAATTAACATAGCAGCTATTGGCAGAAGAGTCTTCCAATTAATAAGTAATGTCCCTTTTTATGCAAGGTTTTTTTTTTTTTTTTTTTGAGGTCTGTTTTACCACCTGCCACAAGTGTCAGCAAAGCCTTTGGGTGCACTAGCTTCTCGCTCCACTATCTCTAGGTGGCTTAGACTATCCACGCTTATGGTCCAAAGGATCTGGTTCCACCCTTTCCTGTCGACAAGCACTCTGCTAAATCTGTGAATGCCTCTTGGGCTTTTTTGGCATCAAGCAATGGTTTTGTAGGGTGGATGTTCAGGCTTCATCTGATTCCACTTTCAAGCGTAAGGTCCCTTTTTAGTCAGCTCTTTGAGGGACACAAAGGTTTTTTTTTGCCTTCATGCGTTTTTAAGCATGAAGCTAAAAAACCTGTGTGCAGCAGCCGCCAGCCTCCCAATTACTTACCTGAGCCCCATCGTGGTCCAGCAATGTGCATGAAAGCCTTGCTCTCCGGGGACTGTTCCTCATTGGCTAAGACAGCGGGGAGAACCATTGGCTCCTGCTGCTGTTAATTGCAGCCAGTGAGCCAATGAGAAGAGGGGTGGGACCAAGCCGCAGCTCTGTTTCTGAATGGATGTGCAGAGCAGCGGCTTGGGAGTGCGCCTGCTCAGGTGCCCCCACAGCTACTGTTTGCTTTGCCGGTAGGAAGGAGGGGCCAGAAGCTGCGTCAAGGGACCCGCAAAGAGGATTGGGGTTGCTCTGTGCAAAACCATTGCACAGAGCAGATAAGTTAAAGGTTGTTTTTTTTTTTTTTTTTTATCACTTCAACATCCTGGAACTGGCAGCAAAGATTGTCTGCAATATTGGACCTTCCTTCCTGCTGCAAGGTCACCCAGTTAGGGTACAGTTGGACAGTGCCAGAGCAGTGGCCTACACATACTATCAAGGGGGGCCACAGAAGCCAGGCTGCAAGTCTAATGCACTCTTTGGTGGAAGCATTTCAGCTTTCTGCCATTTACTTCCCTGGAGTGCACAATGGTCTGGTGGGATTCTTAAGAGTGTGTAAACCCAACACTTCAAATTCCTGGCATGTTCTTGCTGTACCATGTACTTGTATGAAAGTATCTTGTTTTTTTTGTATTGCTTCCTTTATGTGAAATCCCTGGTGTTCCTGCCACTCCCTTTGCTTTTTCTATTAAAAGCTGACCACGCTAGGCATAGTAGTACAGTGTAGTCAGTTCTTTAGCTATGCTGGGAACTTGGTGTGCGCTCTTCCAATGATCACTCATCTTGACACATCACCACAACAGCCTTTCACTGGGAAGTTTAGTCTGCTGCTGTTTCTATTCCCCCCCACCCCCATTCTTATGCACCTGATAACAGAGGGAATGTGATCGCTTATAAAAAAGAAGAAATGGTTTATACATTTTTAAAACTATACACAAATGTTTTGCCTTTAATTTCTATTTAACTGAATGGGTTGTTTTTACAAGGTGAGGGTTTACATACACTTTAAGCTGCCATCACCTAGATTTGGGAGTGGGCTCTGCACCCAGACAGCTTTAAAATCTGTCAAAGATTGGGAAAACCAGAGTCGACATTCTGGCCCCCAATTTCAACAAGCTGAATAACTTTGTAGTAAAGACCAGGGACCATCTAGGCTTTGCAGTAGATCTAGTAATTCCTCAATTCAAGTTGGTTTATGCCTTTCCTTTGATAAAGATCCTCCTTTTGACGGTTACACAAGATGGAAGAAAGGGTTCTGATTCTTTTCGCACCTATTTGGTACAGAAAAATGTTCTTTTTAGGTCTACTTCTGGCGAACAAGCCTTGGTTTCTTAAAGACAGACCAGATCTACTGGTTTAAGGGTCTCGTTCAGCATTTGTTCAGAGTACAAGGGACAGGTTTCTGTTTTTACTCATTTTATTCCAGAAACCTCTTGCTTCATAATCAATCCTTCATCATGACTTTTCTGAAGAGTATTAATTCCCCAATTTGACCTCCTGTGTTGCCTTGAGATCTCAACCTCTGGTGCTCTGTGCATCAATGACCTCCCTTTCATAGTTTGACTTTTTTTTTTCAACCAGACTATCTAGTTCAACCAATGAATTTACAATCCTATATACACAGTCTTCTACCCACAGTTGATCCAGAGGAAGACCAAAAAAGCAAGTAATTCTTTCAACCAAGAGATTCCACTGGAAGACCTTGCTTTTAAAAGTTGCCATTCTGTTATAGCCTTTACAGCTGTTATTACAAGGAAGCGTTGCCAACTCAGAAACATGTTTTGTTTTGCACAAGGACACAGTGGTTTTGAGCCAAAACCTTCCTCCCGAAGGTGATCTTTCCAGGAGGACATTGTTTTTCATTTCCCTTTGTCCTGGCACAAAACATGACAAGAAATTTGCCCTACATTGCCTAGATATGGTCAGGGGTGTTTGGGGTCTAACCTTTATAGCCATAGCTTATATTTGCAAGACTGAGTCCTTGTCCTCCCCTTGAGTCTTCGTAGCCAGGTGGGTCAGTCAACACTTGTAGAATGTGTGCTCTAATAGGGAAAGGAGGAACCCCTTTTTTATCTTCCCAGGGCTCATGCCCCTAGGAACAGTGTCTCTTGGGATTTTCAGCATCTGCTTCCTAGATTTGCAAGGCCACTGTAAGGAGATTCCATAATACATTGCATTATGATTGATTATTGATTTTACCCTGAGGATATATGTTCAGGTTTTGCTTATTTGCTTAATGATTAGAGAAATATCTTGGTATATGATTAGAGAAATATCTTGGTATATTTTAGTGAATATGACAGACTGAATCTTATGACAAGTATTACTTAATGACTGAATTATCTCATTGCAATATCACCCTGTCTGTCTATTCCTGTCTGATGCTTTCATCTTAGGAAACATCTGTCTGTGGTTTTTATCTCTGTACACTGTTGCTGGGTATGAGAAGGCCAACAGCAGCTAAAATTAGTTTTTTTAGGAAGTTGTGGTTGGCCATCTCATGGTCAAAAGACGATGACAGAAAGTAAGGAATCAATGACCTATTAACTTGAACTAAAGGGGTCAACATTTTAATATTTAAGATCACAAGATGAAGACATTACCAAAATCACAAGATTAAGAAATTACCGAATAATATGCTAATGAACATTTATGTGTATCATTTTGATTGGCCCCCAAATTGGGGCAGAGTCTTGTAAAGACAGCATAAAACAGCGAATCCTGTAATAAAGAATTGTAATCATTTCAGCATACCTAGTGTGTGTATGTGTAATTGATTAACCGCCGGCGAGGACCTCCACTGAGCCATCTCCAAGAGCCTAGGCCACAAGGAGAAGACGAGCAACCTAACAGCCACCGCCTGGTCCTCTGTTCAGATTTTCAAAGATCTACCAGGATTTCCAGACCTTGTCCACAAGGTTCCTGCTGTCTAAAATTTTTCTTTTTTTTTGGGGGGGGGGGGGGGTGTTCTGCACCTTGTTTTTCTGGTGGATCCATTGGCAGTTCTGTTAGCCATTTTGCCCAACCCTCAGTTTATTCCTTGGGGAAATCCCATAGTCTAGGGCAGCCCTAGAAAGTTGTGTCCTGTAATCCCAAGATGAGTAATTGACATGGAAGTCAAAATTACTATTTTTAGAGGTCTACCTAAAACGCCCTTTCTGTTGTGCAGCTCGCCTTCCTTGATCTGTTCAATTACTGATCCCTACAGCTGTAATTGCCACTCAGAATATTGTGAAAATGCTCCCGAAACCAATACTTTGCAGTGCTAATTGCGTCAATAAAAAATGAATGGGCACAAATTGCCCTGCAAAGAATCACTTGCATTTTTCACCCACCGCTTCTGTGTGTATATACAAAGGGAAGTGCCATCTAGTGGGCAGTTTATCAACAATGTTATTACTCACATTAAATACTGTATTGGCGTATAACACGCACTTTTTCACCCTGAAAATCAGGTGCAAATAGTGTGTGCGTGTTATACGCCGATACTGCAATTTGGGCTGCCTAGGAGGGAACGGGGAGGGGGGGCGGGATGAGTGCCGTCGGATTACATACAGCGACAATCTCCTGTTTACTCAGCGGCCTCTGTAATAGGAAGTCCCGTCTCCTGGGCCGGCATTGGACCAGTGTTCTGTCTATCATAGAACTTTGTATTAAAGAGGCCGCTGTGTAAACAGGAGATTCTCACTGTATGTAATCTGACAGGGCTTGTCCCGGCCCCCTCCCTGTCTCCTCCGAGGCAGCAATAATCTGAGGTGAGGCTGCAGATGGGCACTGATCAGGCTGCAGATGGGCACTTACCCTTATTTTGCTTCAAAGTTCTTTATTTAAAATTACCTTTTTTTTTTCCTGAAACTTCCCTCCTAAAATGAAGGTGTGTGTGTTATACACTTGTGCGTGTTATATGCCGATAAATGCGGTACATATCTGGTCAAATGCAAAATCTGCTTGGTGTTCCGATCCCGCCGATGATAGAAAAGAATGGCCGCTTGAGGAGTAGTCCCAGGACACCTCTCTGTATAGGGCAGAAGTTGTCAGCTTGTGGGCAGACTGCCTCCACATCTCCTCCAGCAGCCATGATTTTCTGTAATAGGTGGGATTGGGATTTTTCATTTGACCAGATGTACTTAATGTGCGCTATAACATTTTTAATAAACACCACACACAGATGCTGTGTGAGTTTGCGCCTATTTTGTGTTAAAGCAAAGTATCGGTACTTGTACTCACAGATTTAAAAAAAACGCTTTCGGTGCAACCCTGGTTATATCCATTTTGTGTGGCGTGACAGTTCGGTTGGTTTCCCTTTTTATCCTTTTTATGTTTTCTGCTGTCTGGGAACCTGCTTGAGGTATTCTTCCCTGCCATCCTTTGCTGCCTCTTATGTGCCACCATCACCAACTATCTCATCCTTTGCTATGGAGCCAACAGTAGAGGGAGCAGTAGTCCCCTATTGATTCACTGTTTAAAAAAGAATTCTACTCCTGGTTGTGATCCTGTGAGGTCAAACATGTGATCTTGGTTTTTAGAAGGTGCTGCTTATGAATAAAAATATTTAAAACTATAGTCGTACCTTTTTTTTTTTTTTTTTTTTTTTTTTTTTTTAACTGTTGTCACCAAATCCTTTTTTTCTCTTCCCCCTCATTTCAGGCAAAAGAAAATGATGAACTGACAAAAATCTGTGATGACTTGATCATGAAGATGGAAAAAAGCTGAGAAGTTGTCCCAGCACTTTTGTACATTATTGTATGCGTTGTTGCGTTGTAGCACTGTTTTGTCTCTTTATATGTTAAGAACTAATAAATAGAATTTTTAACTTAACTTGCGCTGTTGCCTCTGTTCTTCTGTAACCCTGTAAACGTGTATGAGAGGAACCCAGGGGGCTGGCAATACTGACCTGCCACTGCTAGCTGTCTTGTCACACTGACTCACTTGCTATAAAATATGTAATCATTTGCAACAGTATTCCAATGAGACCCAACATTCTGATCACGTCATACTTCTAAGAATCAGCATAATGCTAAAACTAGCTTTTTCAGAATGAGGGCATCAGTGGCAGCCAATGTGTGTACTGTTAGGATGATTATTCTGGTGCCAACTCCTTCCTTTTTTCTTACCTTTTTATTTAGGTTTACACTATATTCTATACAGTCTTGCTAATCTTTGTACTAACAAAGATCAGTGTGTGTGTGTAAGTATTCTGACTTGATTGTTGTAACAGCAGCATGTCCCACAATCATATGCAATTGTCTATTGCCACTAGAGGGCACCCTATTGCAAAACAAAATGCTCTAGAACCCTTTGGGAATGAAGACTTTTTGATTGGATCAACAAATAGTCACACAAATGGCATCCATACAGAAATTTGGATTCTTCTTTCACAATAGTTATATTGAATTTACTTGAAAGAGAACAAGGTACAGAGTATATAACATAGTGCAGCATACAGTGAAACAAATACATTTCAGGTAGAACAAGAGGATAGTTTATATTGAAACATGATTTTAATAGGAGTAAAGTAGACTTGCTGATATAGTCAGACTCGAACCGAAGGCAGACAAATGTTGGGATGTGGTCTTTTTTTTTGTTTTTTTTTTGTTTTTTTTTCCTGTATTCAACTAGTTTGTTGAACTAAAGACCTGATTTTCCCCCATCCACATATTTGAAGTGGATGAAGGGGAATCACTACCGCTGAGCTTACAGTGGTAGTCAAACTGTTAAGTAGGAAGAGAGGCATTGGGGACCCAGCCAGAAAAACCTCCCCCTCCATAGGACCCAGGAGCTCCTTTAAAGTAAGAGAATGGTTGAGATTAAGGTGTGTGTGTGTGTGTGTGTGTGTGTGTTCCATCCTGTAGGAATCATTATTTCAGGTATTTGGCGTGAGTGAGGAGTGTGTGTGGTGGTTTTTTTTTTTTTTTTTTAAATCTAACTGAGTCATACAAAAAAAAAATCTCCAGCCTCAACTTTGAAGATCACGGTGAGGAAAAAAAACATAATGGCATACTATGTGTAAAGCCTTACCTGTTTAAATATGAGCAGGAAAACACTATGAAAGAAAAAACGATCCCGTGTTCACGCCAAAAAAGATGCATATAAGTTGACATAGAAGTTCTCACCTGGTTCTCTACCAATTGGGTGCAACGACTTCAAGGGCCCTGACTCAAGGGTTTTGGTCTCCCTGGACAAGCCGCTTAAATGCCACTGTGGCAGAATCGGAAATATAGGTTCTCCAGGCCGCCCAAGAAGAATCACATCTTACTTGGGAGCCCTTACAGGTAGCCAACCATTCCTCTGCCTCCATAATCTCCTCCAACTTCTCAACCCATTCAGGCTCGCTCTTCCAGTGGACTGGTATGAGACATTTTGCAGCATTGAGAAGGTGAGCAATAGAAATGGGGGGGGGGGGGGGGGGTACATGAAGCAGGAGGTGTTTTTTGGTGAATCGGGAAGATCACTACCTAGACCAGTGATGGCGAACCTTGGCACCCCAGATGTTTTGGAACTACATTTCCCATGATGCTCATTCACTCTGCAGTGTAGTTGAGCATCATGGGAAATGTAGTTTCAAAACATCTGGGGTGCCAAGGTTCACCATCACTGACCGCTTTTTTTTTTTTTTTTGTTAAATTCTTGCAAATAAGTCATTTTTCTCCTTCACTGATGTGGCCGCACTGATGGGCAGCAGGGCTACACTGTTATGCTGCTGCACTGATAATCAGGGCACAGATGGGTCGGTCCCCTGTCAGTATTGTGGGTTATCGCCTCTCCCTATGCTGTGACAGCGCGTGAGGAAAGGAGAGCCGATAATGGGCAAGTCTATTTACATTGTAATCCGCTTTGGACACAGCTGATCATATGGTAAAGGGTCGCTGTGATTGGCCCTTTACAATGATATGTGATCTACTGTATCCAGATGCATGCCCCTGAGGTGTGGTTCCGTGGACACCCAGGACAACAGCCTTGCAGCTATAGTAGAGTAAGAAAGTTAATTTATTACTACTCACCTAATCAGTTATAGGTAAAAATACAGCAATCCAGTAACTATGTGGTTAATATTTGTAATGATAAACTATCTAATTCTGCTGTAGGTAGGTGTAGGAATTTATGATTTCTTGGCCATTTTTCAGAGATTATGAATTATAACACACTTTTCTTTCACTCGTGGTTAGTGTTTGGCTGAAGCCATTTATTATCCGTCAACCGTGTTTACTCTCTTTAAATCATAATCACAACAGAAACTACCCAGATGACCCTGATCAAAAGTTTACATACCCCCGTTCTTAATACCGTGTTTTGCCCCCTTTAACATCAATGACAGCTTGAAGTAACATACTGCATTCATCTTGCCATCATTTTGACCAAATGTCCTGTGCCTTTGTAGCTCACACATCCCCAAAACATCAGCGATCCACCTCTGTGTTTCACAGTAGGAATAGGTTACCTTTCATCATAGGCATTGTTGACTCCTCTCCAAATGTAGTGTTTATGGTTGTTGCCAAAAAGCTCAATTTTGGTCTCCTCACTCCAAATTACTTTGTGCCAGAAGGTTTGAGGCTTGTCTCTGTGCTGTTTGGCATTATTTAAGTGGGATACTTTGTGGCATTTGCGTAGTAATGGCTTTCTTCTGGCAACTCAACCATGCAGCCCATCTTTCTTCAAGTGCCTCTTTATTGTTCTTATTGATTTGAAACAGCCACACCACATGTTTTCAGAGTCCTGTATTGCACCTGAAGTTATTTGTGTGTTTTTTTTCTTTGCATCCTGAACAATTTTCCTGGCAGTTGTGGCTGAAATTTTAGTTGGTCTACCTGACCGTGGTTTGGTTTCAACAGAACCCCTCCTTTTCCACTTCTTGATTAGAGTTTTAACACTGCTGATTGGCATTTTCAATTCCTTGGTTATCTTTTTATATCCCTTTCCTGTTTTATACAGTTCAACTACCTTTTCCCACAGACCGTTTGACAATTCTTTTGCTTTCCCCATTATTCAGAATCCAGAAATGTCAGTGCAGCACTGGATGAAAGATGCAAGGGTCTGTCAGGAGGTGAGGATGGTTACCTTTTTAATAGCCATTCAAACGCCTTTTTGTCAACTTGTGTGCATGTTATCAGGCCAAAATCCCCAGGGTATGTAAACTTTTGATCAGGGTCATTTGGTTAGTTTCTGTTATTATGATTTAAAAAGAGTAAACACAGTTGATTGATAATAAAAGGCTTCAGCCAAACGCTAACCATGAGTGAAAAAAGTTTTTGTGTTATCATTCATATTCTCTGTAAAATGGCCAAGAAATCATAAATTCTGCCAAGGTATGTAAACTTATGAGCACAACTGTTTATACGTGTGTGTGGTGCAGATATAGATATATATAGCCGGGGGGTGTTGATATATATACAGGTGTGTGGGGGGAGCGCTGACATATACTGTGTGTGTGTGTTGCTGACATATATACTGTGTGTGTGTGTGTGTTGCTGACATATATACTGTGTGTGTGTGTGTGTGTTGCTGACATATATACAGGTGGGGGCGCTGACATATATACAGGTGTGTGTGTGGGGGGGGGGGCGCTGACATATATACAGGTGTGTGTGTGTGTGTGTGGCACTGACATATATACAGGTGTGTGTGTGTGTGTGTGTGTGTGTGTGTGTGTGTGTGTGTGTGTGTGTGTGTGTGGCAGCGCTGACATATATACAGGTGTGGGGGGGTGCTGACATATATACAGGTGTGGGGGGGGGGCGCTGACATATTTTATATATATATATATAATTATACACAGGGGTGAGGGGGGCTGAGTGCGTACAGGTGAGGTGTGCGGATGTGGTAGAATGGCCCACAGGCAAGCCCTGGGGATTGTTAGTGATCAGGCCGGGGGCGGGCAGGTCTAAAGCTGTGTAAGGGGCACAAAAATTTCTGATGTCAGTCACCAGGTGTTCCTTGGCAGGCTAAAGGTGCCTAGCAGGATTGTTGCATATAGGGGCTTGGTGAGCCCTATTGAAGGGTCTCCCTTTTGAGGTGTGTTAATACTACACCCAGGTACTCTTTTTGTGGATAGTAAATGTCTTCAAAAAAGAGGAGCAGGACTAACACTACAGGGAAAGGCACACCTGTATGGTCAGTAGTTCCTGATTAACCTAGTCGTATCCCTAAGGTTGTATCCCCTGAAAGATCAGAGGCTTCCGGGCAATCTGAGCTGCTGCGCCTATCTGGTATTGTGCCTACAGTCAACGCTGCTGCTTCACCCTTTATCACCAAGGATGAACTGTCCTCGGCCCTAGCCGGGTTAGAGCACAGGATTGCTGGCATGATTGCCTCCATCCCACAGGGTGGCAAGAAGCGTGACAGATCACCCTCCCCGGAACCTCTTATGCCGCGTACACGCGGTCAGACTTTCTGGGAAGCTAGGTCCGACGTACTTGCCGCCAGACTTCCGGCGGACTACCGCCGGACTTTCTGAACGGACGGACTTTCCGGAATCCGGTCTTCCCGACGGACTTCCGCCGGACTTTCAGAATGAATGGACTTTCCCACACACGGACAAGTCCGTTTATTTTGAACGTGACTCGGGTACGACGGGACTAGAAAAGGAATTCAATCTCGCCGCTTTTATCGGCGAGATTGAAACCTTGCGAGCCCCGTCGCAGGCATCCCAGGCCTTTAGGTCTGGTATGGAACTTAAAGGGGAACCCCCTATGCCGAAAAACCGGCGTGGGGATCCCCCCAAAATCCATGCCAGACCCCGATCCGAGCACGCAGGTCGGTCAGGAAAGGGGTGGGGACGAGCGAGCGCCCCTCCTGAACCGTACCAGGCCGCATGCCCTCAACATGGGGGGGTGCTTTGGGGGAGGGGGGCGCCCTGCGGGGCCCCTCCACCACAAAGCACCTTGTCCCCATGTTGATGAGGACAAGGACCTCTTCCCGACAACCCTGGCCGTTGGTTGTCGGGGTCTGCGGGCGGGGGGCTTATCGGAATCCGGGAGCCCCCTATAATAATCACCAAGTTGACCATGCCCCCTAAAACGTCAGTCCCAGCATGCCCAGGGACTGTGACATCATAAGGGGGCGGGGTCTCCGCCTTTTTAAGTCACAACGGAGCCCTCAGAAACCAGTCCAGCCGGAGAGAGCGTTGTGTCAACATCTGGAGAAGAGAAGACAAGAAGCCTAGAAGTCCGGACCTCCGCTGGCAAGAGAGCTACCTGAAGACAGCGGAGGAGCCGGCCGAAGAACTGTAACACCGGGAGAAGAGGCCGGAGAGAGCGGAGAAGATGAACCGGAGGGACCCCCGAAGCCGGAGGAAGATCCCCCCCCCCCCCCCGGAGCTGTTGAATAAATTATTTTAAAAACCTGTGTAGTGGGTTTTATTATTGACACTTTTTCCCTAGGTGAATGGGTAGGGGTACCCCATACTCATTCACATAGGGTGGGGGGGGCCGGGATCTGGGGGCCCTCTTATTATAGGGGGCTCCCGGATTCCGATAAGCCACCCGCCCGCAGACCCCAACGGCCAGGGTTGTCGGGAAGAGGCCCTTGTCCTCATCAACATGGTTGAGGGCATGCGGCCTGGTACGGTTCAGGAGGGGGGGGGCGCTCGCTTGTCCCCACCCCCTTTCCTGACCGGCCGGGCTGCGTGCTCGGATCGGGGTCTGGTATGGATTTTGGGGGGGATCCCCACGCCGGTTTTTCGGCGTAGGGGGTTCCCCTTTAAGTTCCATACCAGACCTAAGGGCGTCCGTCTGACTTTTGTAGGTGAAAAGTCTGACTGTGTGTACGCGGCATTAGTTTGGAGCAGGAATGGGTTGAGGATGGGGGAAGAGCTAAAAGCTCAGGATTCTGTGGAGGGCCCGGCAGATGAGTCTGCTTCCGAGCAATCTGGACAAGATATCAAGTTGATGTCTGCCTAAGTTGCAGAGGCTTTTGATCCTGACTCTTACTGAAATGGTTTGTTCTGCCTTTTTAAGTTGCCTCTTGCAGAGGTTACTGAGCCCCCGTGGTCCTCTTTGGGGTCCCTGAGGCCTATACAGGCTGCACAGGCTTTGCCCTTACACCCTCTGTTGGAACAGGTGGTGTATACTGATTGGGAACATCCTGGCAGGATTTTTGTTCCTCAAGAGGTTTTCCCTTTTATATCCCATGGATGAAAAGTTTGTTAGGTGGAGCATGCCAGCCATAGTCTCTTTCTTTAAACAAGAACTTAACTTGTCCTGTAGATAAGGCACAGGGCTTGCAAGACCTTGTTGACAAGAAATTGGAGTTGTCATTAAAGGCTTCCTTTTCCTTGGCCAGTTCAGCTATTCAGCCAGCTTTTGCAGCAAATGGTATCTGCCAGTCCGTAAGGATCAGGTCAGATGGCCTGACAGGCCTAACCAGGAGGATTATCTGGCTGAAAATAGGACAGATATTTCTCGAGCGCTGTGTTTTGCTGTTGACGCCTTAAAGGATTCAATACAGCAGGTTTCTCGTTTAGCTCTCTTGTCTGTACATATGCGGAGACTTTTGTGGCTTAAGAACTAGTCAGCCGAGCTTCCTTGTAAAAAGTTATTGGCAGGTTTCCCCTTTCATGGGGAACATTTATTTGGTGTTCATTTGGACAAATATATCCAAAAGATTTCTGGAGGGAAAAGTTCCTGTGGAAAAAAGCACCAGGCGTCCCTTGTTTAAAACCTCAGGGACTTCTTCCTCAAGTGCCTTAGCACCAAGGCAGTTCCGTTGCCAACAGGGCGCTAGAGCCACGGGCAAGCCGTAAGGCCAGGGCCTTAAAAAGCCCTGGGTTCAAAACTCTTCTAAACCCAGCACCAAGCCCTCTGGTGGGGGGAAGGCTGCTGCACTTTGGGAACATTTGGAGAACAATAGTTCAGGACGAGTGGGTCACCAACTATATCCCGCGGTTACAAGCTGGGGTTGCGGGGGGTTCCCCCTCAGAGGTTTCTAAGATCCAGCGTTCCCTCAGATCCTCCAAAAAGACCTATTATTTCAGACACTACATCATTAGTGCATCAAGGAGTGATTGCACAGGTTCCTGTATCCGAAAGAGCGAACCCGTTTACGGTTCAAAAACCAAACTGGGACACAAGGTCCATTTTGGACCTAAGATCCCTGAACCACTATCTACTAATCCAGTCCTTTTGGATGGAGTCTGTCTGCTCAGTTGTAGCCTCACTTCAGATGGAAGACTTTCTAGCCTCCATCGATATAAGACGTGCATTTACACGTACCTATCTTTCAGCCTCATCAGAGGTTCCTACAATTTGCAGTAGAGGAACGTCATTTTCAGTTTGTGGCTCTACCCTTTGGGCTTGCTAAAGCTCCCCGGGTGTTCACAAAGGTTCTAGCTCCAGTACAGGGTCTTTTAAGGGCCCAAGGGTTCTTGGTGCTCAGGTATCTGGACGACCTTGAAAAGCTTAGGCTGAATCATAAATACAGAAAAGTCAACCTTGGGACCAGCTCAGTCTAAAAGTATTTAGGTCTGATCCTAGATACGGTCAGGGTGTTAAAGGAAGATGGCCTTAAAGGACTGTGGCATCTCTGGACCAGTGGTGTCTTCCCTAGTAAATGCTAGAAAAGCTGTCACTAGAAAGATCTATCATAAGGTCTGGAAGACTTGTATCGCTTGGTGTGAAGCCAGAAAATGGCATCCTCGGAAATATGTGATTGAGAGAATTCTCTTTTCTACAGTCAGCTGTGGAAATCAGATTGTCTTTGAGTACAATCAGAGGTCAGATTTTGGCACTGTCAGTATTCTTCCAAAGGCCTTTAGCCTCCCATTCGCTGGTCCGAACCTTTATGCAGGGGGCAACTCGTTTGCTTCCCCCATTAAATCACCTATGTGGCCTTGGGACTTAAACTTGGTGCTGTCTGTGTTACAGAAACAACCATTTGAGCCTATCAAGGACATTCCATTAGACTTGCTGTCACTCAAGCTAGCCTTCCTGATAGCCATCACCTCGGCTAGAAGGGTGTCGGAGTTGGGGGCCCTTTCGTGCAGGGAACCATACTTGACCCGGTCGTGTTACGACATGTTCCTTTTTGCCAAAAGTGGTGTCGGCCTTTCATGTAAATCAGGACATGATTTTGCCTTTTTTCTCTCAGCCTCGTTCGGCGGAAAAGAGACAACTGCATTCTTTGGATGTTGTCCAGGCAGTCAAGGTTTATTTGTCTAGATCTGCAGAGATCTGAGGATCAGACTCCTTTTTTTGTTTTACCAAAAGGACCCAAGAAGGGGCAGGCAGCTTCCTTTGCCAATTGGGTCCATCAGTTGGTCATTCAGGCCTATGGTCTGAAACGTAAAGCTCCTCCCTTTAGGGTGAGAGCTCATTCTACCAGGGGTGTAGGAACCTCCTGGGCTTTTCGCTATCAGGTATCTGTGAGGCTGCTCCCTGGTCTTCAGTGCATACATTCACAAAATTTTATCAAGTGGATATTCGAGCAGCAGAGGATTTGGCTTTCGGCCGCAGTGTCCTTTGGGCTGCTGCTCTCTCCCCTCAAGGCTATTGCTCTGAGACATCCCAGCAGGTGAATATTAGCCTAACTCTGTGTCCCATGATGTATGAAAAAGAAAATAGGATTTTTTTCATCATACTTACCTGTAAAATCCTTTTCTTTGAGTACATCATGGGACACAGGTCCCTCCCCTCTTTTTGAGGATTCAGTGCTTGCTACAAAACTGAAGTACTTCCTGTATGGGAGGGGTTATATAGGGGATCACTTCCTGTCTAAAGGCCTTTGGTCTACCAGTGTCCATTCACCTGGAGATGAAGTATAACCCAGCAGGTAATGAATAACTGTGTCCCATGATGTACTCAAAATGATTTTACAGGTAAGTATGATGAAAAAATCCTATTTTTACACAATGCATAGGAATAATAGGATTAACCTCTTAGGCTCCACAGTGAGTATAGCAAGCATGGCTTACAGACAGATTTTACTGTTGTGGGTTTAGTAACACTTTAAGGAGAATTTGCTGTGCCCTGCATGGGGGCAAAGCACAGATTCAGTTTAAACGCTGTCACCAAATGTAGCCATTGTTTTCTGGAACATGTCAATTACTTAAAACCAATCATAGCCAGCTGATGGAACATTTGCAGTTTATAATGAGGGATGTTGGTGAGGCCTGAACTTTTCGCAGTAAAATAAACCCAATGTTCATTGAACAGCAGCAAGTGATCTGGCTTACAAAATGTGCCTAATGCACCAAATGTTGTGGCACATGTATTACAGCAAGAATGCAGTGATAGATCTCTGATGCGATCATTAAATATAAATATACCATGTTTGTTTTTTCGTAAGAAAATTAAAATAAAACTTTACAATCAGTTTAAAGTCTGATTGAAATTCAGTGTAAATTAACAAAATACATTGCAGGTACATCAAAACAAAAGATGTGCAAAGTCTTTAACCACTTCAGCCCCGGAAGATTTGGCTGTTGAATGACCGGGCCATTTTTTGCGATTCGGCACTGCGTCGCTTTAACTGACAATTGCACCGTCATGTGACGCTGTACCCAAACAAAATTGACGTCCTTTTTTTCCCACAAATAGAGCTTTCTTTTGGTGGTATTTCGTCGCCTCTGCGGTTTTTATTTTTTGCGCTACAAACAAAAAAAAAAATGCGTCAATTTTGAAAAAAACACTATTTTGTACTTTTTGCTGTAATATCCCCTTTTTTTTTTTTTTTTTTTTTTTTTTTTAAAAAGCAAATTTTAAAAGCAAATTTTTTCTCAGTTTAGGCCGATATGTATTTTTGGTAAAAAAAAAATTGCAATAAGCTTATATTGGTTTGTGCAAAACTTATAGCGTCTACAAAATAGGGGATAGATTTATAGCTTTTTTATTATTTTTTTTTTACTAGTAATGGCGGCGATCTGCGATTTTTATCGTGACTGAGACGACAGGGCGGACACATCTGAGAATTTTGACACATTTTTGGAATCATTGGCATTTATACAGCGATCCGTGGTATAAAAATGCATTGATTACTGTAAAAATGTCACTGGCAGTGAAGGGGTTAACACTAGGGGGCGATCAAGGGGTTAACTGTGTTCCCTGGGAGGTGATTCTAACTGAAGGGGGGGGCTGACCTAGAGCAAGTGACAGATCGTGGTTATTAGCTAATGGGAACACACGATCTGTCATTCCTCTCAGAGCAGAACACATACACCACACTTCTGTGTTTTGTCCCTCGCGATCGCTCGTGTTCGACGGTCATCGCAACCATCAGCAGCGACCATAGGCACCCCTGCTGTGCAGCGCGCGCGATATCCCGAAGCCCCGCAAGCCGACATATAGCTGCGACGATCGTGCCGACCTGCCGCAGTATAATGACGGCTGGTCGGCAAGCGGTTAACCACATCAATACAGGGCATTTTTACCCCCTTCCTGCCCAGGCCAATTTTCAGTTTTCAGCACTATAACATTTTGAATGACAATTGTGCAGCCATGCAACACTATACCCATATGAAATTTTTATAATTTTTTTCCAATAATAGAGCTCTCTTTTTGGTGTTATTTGATCATCTCTGCGGTTTTTATTTTTTGCGCTATAAACAAAAGAAGAGCAACAAGTTTGAAAAAAACACAATGGGGGATATCATCCAATCATGTGCAAGCTAAAATGCTGTTTTTTATTTTCCTTGCATGTCCCCCTTGGATCTACAGCGACTTTCCTTCCAAGTGCACTTGCAGTGCAAAGTGGATTTGCCTTTTGTAAAAAAAACACCCAATATTTGTTACTTTTTGCTATAATAAATATCCCAATTAAAAAAAAAACAAATAACAAAATAACATTTTCTCAGTTTAGGCCGATATGTATTCTTATGTTTTGTTTCTGGTCTTGCCCAGTCTTTTTTGTATTTGATTTTTCTCGTGATACTGTACAAAAAAAAGGGACAAACCAATATGAACAACAATGCCAGAGGCAAAATCCTGAATGTCAGAGATAGGCTTTTCTAATTGGTTTCTGACTGCTGTAGTAGGAAAACAAACTAAGACATTAAACACTTTTTTTTTTTTTTTTTTTTGATGTACCTGTATGATTATTGATGATAAAAACTCAAGGTTAAATTTTGCTTTAACTGAGCTTCAAAATCTAACATGCGTTTTCAACTTTACCACCAGGTGGCAGTGCAACACCATCTATGATGTTTAGAATTGTGTAAAGACAAAGCTGCAACATTGCAAAGTATGACTCTGCCAACTGAAAGAATATGTATGTTAGGTGTACAGGAACAGGATAGATTATTCAAAACACAGATGTGGGATTATTTAAACTGGAGCTCTCTAGCTAAATCTTTTGTATAACTGTCAAGTGACCTTTCTTTACCCTTTACTCTTTACATTGCCTATTTAGAGTGCTTTTACTTTTTAAAGGAAAACTATAGTCTTTTTTTTTTTTTTTTTTTTTTATAATGTGATCAGCTTCTAGTGGACCTTCACTGTAAAATACCTTTCTGATATAATGTATAAATATAACAGTATACCATACCTCCCAACTTTTTGAGATGGGAATGAGGGACACCTATCAGCAAAAGTATGCAGGCATAGGACACACCCCTTGCCACACCCCCTTAAAGAATTGTATAAAAAAACAAGATTGGTTAAACCCACAAGTGCTTGTTTTACCACTACTATTCCTTTATATTGGCTTTTGGAATTTACAAATGCAACAATTTAGAAATCAAGTGTAAGGTTTAGCGCTGGAAAACACTTTTTGATAGATAAAAAGTGCATTTTATATACCTCTATATAGATCAGACCAAAATGAGGGACAAATGAGGAGGAATGAGGGACATTGCTCCAAATCAGGGACCATTGGGAGCTATGTACTTTTGCAAAAAGTTGCACCTTCCAGCATTAAAAACAATCTTTCCGCTCCAGTCCAGCGACTTTATCTAGTCTGAGATTATTGCATCAGTCTGCTGTGGGCAAGTGGGTCTCCTCTCCCCCAGAGAGCCAGTTTCTCAGTCTAGGAAGTAGATGCTGACCATGGATGATGCCTGAACAACAATGGTTCCCTCCTTCTGGAGAGAAAAAAAAAGCTGATGAAGCCATTGTCGAGAAGAGAATTGTGATTGCTAATACACATCTGTATATGGTTCAGGTGCACCTAACCAGGAAAATTTGGTGCTAGATCTGATTTTAATGTAAATGATGATTATGCTGTGCAAGGGTTGGGCTTTGCTGTTGAGATAAAACAACATTCCCTAAAAGGTGATCTATTTACTGGGCCTTTATTAAACTTTATTAAATATTGGTACCTTTTCTCAATTGCAAAATAATAGAATGTTTGTCTTACCACAACCCTACTCTAATTGCTAGAAACGCATAAATTGCAAGCACCCGGAGGGGGAAAAGAATAGGTGGTACTGGGAGCCAATCTGGATCTGTTACTAGCACCTATGGTGACAGAAGGAGAGGGCAGAGGTGATGACTTCTCCTTCATTGTCCAATGGGCAAGCTGCAGGGTGGGGCAGATGACAGAATTATCTATTAGTCCTCTTTCACACTGTAAAGCGCCTCCCATCCTGATTTTAATGTGGGCTTTCATACTTGGGCTGTGCACTTGTGGGGCGGTAGAAAAAAAGTCCTGCAAGCAGCATCTTAGGAGCGTTTTTGGAACGCTGTAAAAAGCACTCCCAAACCACCCCTGCCCATTGAAATGGATGGGCAGCGCTTCCAAAGCACCTTTAAAGCACTTCAAAAGTGCCACAAAACAGGTTTTTTTTTTTGTTTTTTTTAAAGGTCACGTGACCTTAAAAAAAGCACCCCACTAGTGCCTGAAAAACCTTGCAAAAACAACCGGTGCTTTAGTGGCTGTTTTAGCAGCGCTTTAGTGTAAAAGGGGTCTAATAGTCTAACCTCCAGCTGTTATTTAGTTTTGGATATAGCCTCTCAGCTTTTTATTCCTGTCGGGCCCAGTTTAGCTTTAAACTACATGTTACCCCAACATTTTATATTCCTGGTATGTGCCTGCTGTACCATGTACTTGTATTAAAACGTCTCCTGTTCTCTTTGTATTGTTTCCTTTGTGTGAAATACCTGGTGATCCTGCCAATCCCTCTGCTTTCCTATTTCACACTGACCACACTAGGCATGGGAGCACATTAATCTCAAGGTAGTCAGTTTTCTTCTTTGCATTGTACTTGGGAGCACAGCCTGCCTGTGCTCCAAATGGTCAGTCTTGTGCTGACACGCAGTCATGATAGATAGCTTATACACACACTATTGAAACAGAAAAAATTTATTTTATACAGTAGGTGATCACGTGTCCTCTGTTCTCAGCTGCATAAGGAGCTTGGAGAGTTGTAAATAGAGAATGAAAGGGGGTGAGTCAGCAGAGGGCAGAGAAACAGCAGTACACTGATCTTTTCAGTGATTAGCTAATCACTGAAAAGATCAGTGTACTGCTGTTTCTCTGCCCTCTGCTGACACACCCCCTTTCAGTCTCTATTTACAACTCTCCAAGCTCCTTATGCAGCTGAGAACAGAGGACACGTGATCACCTACTGTATAAAATAATTTTTTTCTGTTTCAATAGTGTGTGTATAAGCTATCTATTTTATATATATATATACACACAGAAACACTATATTGTCAAAAGTATTTTTACACGCACATAAACTTTAATGGCATCCCAGTCTTAGTCCGTAGGGTTCAATATTGAGTTGGCCCACCCTTTGCAGCTATAACAGCTTCAATTCTTCTGGGAAGGCTGTCCACAAAGTTTAGGAGTGCGTCTATTGGAATGTTTGACCATTCTTCCAGAAGCGCATTTGTGAGGTCAGGCTCTGATGTTTGACGAGAAGGCCTGGCTCTGCTCTAATTCATCCCATAGGTGTTCTATCGGGTTGAGGTCAGGACACTGTTCAGGCCAGTCAAGTTCCTCCACCCCAAACTCGCTCATCCATGTCTTTATGGACCTTGCTGAAGCTTCATACAGTGGGAGCCTCCCATGGAGGCGGATCGGTGGTGGGTTTTTTTTCTCTTATTTTTCAGTCCACCGGCGGAGCGATAGAAGAAGATGAATGGACTTCGTGGGACATTTTTATTTTTTAATAAAGGACTTGTCCCAAGCTGTGTCTTGTTTTTTTTTAACATTTTGACACTTTTTTGTGAAATGGTACAGGTACAATGTACCCATTACCATTTCACACAGGGGATCCGTTTCCAGATTACGATAAGCCCCCTCGCCCGCAGACCCCCACAACCATCGGGGGGCAAGGGTTGTGGGGATGAGGCCCTTGTCCCCATCAACATGGGGACAAGGTGCTTTGGGGGGCTACCCCAAAGCACTCTCCCCATGTTGAGGGCATGTGGCCTGGTACGGTTCAGGAAGGGGGGTGGCCGCTCTCTCGTCCCCCCTTCTTTTCCTCCGGCCTGCCAGGTTGCGTGCTTGGATAAGGTTCTGGTATGGATTTTGGGGGGGACCCCTACGCCATTTAAAAAAAAAATGACGCAGGGTTCCCCTTAATTTTCTTATCAGAACCGAAGGGCCTGGTATGGTTTTTAAGGGGGACCCAACGCAATGTATTTTATTTATTAAATTTTTGTTTGGGGTTCCCCTTAATATTCATACCAGACCCAAAGGACCTGGTAATGGACTGGGGGGGATCCCATGCTCTTTTTTAAATGAGTTTTATCCATATTGCTGAGACCCGACAATTCATTACAGCCGCAAGCAGTTTTAAATGGCAATTTCAACTTTAGAAATGTCATTTTGCTGCGGTACTGTTCTAAACATGGGAAAACTGCGCCACTTTACAGGCGTACTATAGACAGCCCCCAGGCAGGATATTTAACCACTTGGCGTCCGCGCTATAGCCGAACGACGGCCACAGCGCGGACCTGAATTTCCATCATATGACGGCCTCCCGTTTGCATGCAGAGGTGATCAAATACCACCAAAAGAAAGCTCTATTTGTGGGGAAAAAATTATAAAAATTTCATTTGGGTACAGTGTTGTATGACCGCGCAATTGTCATTCAAAGAGCATCAGTGCTGAAAGCTGAAAATTGGTCTGGACAGGAAGGGGGTTTAAGCGCCCAGTAAGCAAGTGGTTAAAGGAATATTTCATTTTTATTGTTTCACTTTAAGCATTAAAAAAAAATCACTGCTCCCGAAAAAACATCTGTTTTGAATTTTTTTTTTGCATTGATACATGTCCCCTGGGGCAGGACCCGGGTCCCCAAACACTTTTTATGACAATAACTTGCATATAAGCCTTTAAAATGAGCACTTTTGATTATTAATGTTCTTGTCCCATAGACTTTAATGGTGTTCGTGTGTTCTGCCAAATTTTTTGCCTGTTCGGTATGTTCTGGTGTGAACCGAACCGGGGAGTGTTCGGCCCATCCCTAGTGCTCAGACCCTACGCCGCACACTGCATCAAATTGGTCTGCATGGCTGTCGTCCCAGAAGGAAGCCTCTTCTAAAGATGATGCACAAGAAAGCCTGCAAACAGTTTGTTGAAGACAAGCAGACTAAGGACATCAATTACTGGAACCATGTAGGTCTGATGAGACCAAGATAAACTTATTTGGTTAAGATGGTGCCAAGCGTGTGTGGAGGCAACCAGATGAGGAGTACAAAGACAAGTGTGTGTTGCCTACAGTCAAGCATGGTGGTGGGAGTGTCATGGTCCGGGGCTGCATGAGTGCTGCCGGCACTGGGGAGCTACAGTTCATTGAGGGAACCATGTATACCAACATGTACTGTGACATACTGAAGCAGAGCATGATCCTCTCCCTTCAGAGAGTGGGCCACAGAGCAGTATTCCAACATTATAACGCACCTCCAAGACAACCACTGCCTTGCTAAAGAAGCTGAGGGTAAAGGTGTTGGACTGGCCAAGAATGACTCCAGATCTAAACCCTATTGAGCATCTGTGGGGCATCCTCAAACGGAAGGTGGAGGAGTGCAAGGTCTCTAACATCCACCAGCTATATGATGTTGGAGGAGTGGAAGAGGACTCCAGTGGCAACCTGTGAAGCTCTGGTGAACTCCATGCCCAAGAGGTGGCCACACAAAATATTGACACTTTGGGCCCAATTTGGACATTTTCACTTAGGGGTGAACTCACTTTTGTTGCCAGCGGTTTAGACATTAATGGCTGTGTGTTGAGTTATTTTGAGGGGACAGCAAATTTACACTGTTATACAAGCTGTACACTCACTACTTTACATTGTAGCAAAGTGTCATTTCTTCAGCGTTGTCACATGAAAAGATATAATAAAATATTTACAAAGATGTGAGGTGTGTACTCACTATTGTGACATTATATATATATATATATATATATATATATATATATATATACTGAATTTTTATTTTAAACTTACTGGGTTGTTTTACAAGGTAAGGGTTCACATATACTTTAAATCAATGACAAAGGGAGAAACTACCCAATACCCCTCTGTATTTTTTTTATTGTAAACTGTACTAAGTGGAGAGATTTTTGAGACTTATGTTAAAATACAATCCATCGACATGGGCCATTCATACTAGAGTTACCTGTGTGCTTATCTGTTTAATTCATCTGTGTTGGCAATGCTTTTGGCTCCTGAGGAAGTCCTATTAGATGAAACGTGTAGGCAGGAGCTTGAGCACTGTCAATTAGAAGCAGGTGACATTGACTTGTGTAATGTAAGTTACCCTTTTTTTTATTGCAGCTGTAGTAGGGCCAAACTACAATTGAGGCAGCAGGTCTCATGGAGGCACAGTGGGGAGGGGGGGCAGCACTGAGGCCACAATGTCCCTACAGTGCATGTTCAGCACCCAACCCACATATCATCAGTGGTTGTTATGGTGCAGGCAGCTGCTTGCACCATAGCAACTAATGGTGGTGCGGGAACCAGACGCTTGTTTTCTAGCCAAGGACACTGCACAGTCTGACTGCCAGCATCCTAGCAATACTATCGGGAGCTTCAAAATGCTGTTGAGAGTTGACCTAGGTATTCCCTTTATTGCATGCGCATACTGACCTCTGAACGTTTGTCATTCCTGGCTATTTAAGCTTGAGGTTGAGACACAGCTCAGTTGGCTCTGTAAAAGAGGTGATACCTCGAAACACTTCAGCTAGTTTTACTGTGGGATGTTTTATCTGTAATGTGATACCATGGATGAAAAGCTGCTATTAATTGGATTTGCTGTATTCAAACGTATGTGAGTATCATTCATTATTTTTATACAATAAAGTAACTTTAAATTGAGGATAATGCACTAGCCCTTTGTGCCCTCTGTTTATTTCAGTGCATCTAGACATCCCCAGTCTTATGAGGGCAGCTAAGTTGCATTTATCCAGATTTGCCAGGACAAGAGCCTAGAGTAACACCACTGTTGAGCCCACCTTTGAGCGCAGGAAATATGTTATTTATGTTGAATTATCCTAGCAATACTATCAGGAGCATCAAAATTATGTTGGGAGTTGACCTGGATAGTCCCTTTATTACATGTGCATACTGACCTCTGAAAGTTTAGTCCCCTGACCATTTGTTGAGTTACCACTTTAACTCCATGGCCATGTTTGCACCACAAAGTCATGATGGTGATATCTGGTGGTCTCACTTCAAGTGCTGCAATATCTTGAATGAGCTCTTATACAGCACTGTCCATATATATATATATATATATATATATATATATATAAAAACACTGTTCTTCTTTTGTCTTCTATATCAATTTACACAGAAAAAAAGGCTGCATACATAAATGCTGTCAATGTACATAACGGTAGGAAATGTATTGCTTTGTTTTTTTCTGTAGTGATCCTCTAACTTTCATCAATGTGCTTTCAACCCCCCCCCCCCCCCCCACTAACTTGTACTGCGTGTAAAATGCTGCAGAATGAGGTTGACCCGTCAGCTCAAGCATGACCCCTATAATTGCAGATCGCCACAGGACGCCATTATACAGAAGACGTGACCTTACTGTAACATTCTGTCCTCGTTCACCAACATCTGCTCAGCAGGGGGCAGGAGCCACATAGAGAGAATTATGAATATTATTATCTGTACACCATGAAATCACCATTCTACTGACACCAGCAGAAAGGATGGTTCGTCCCTGGATACATAGAGACCGATTAATACAATTCTGCAATTCTCTTATTTTAAAATTGACTTCTGTTGGCTCCTTGAGAGAGACTATTAAAAGTCGTATAATTGCTGAGGTTGGTGAATATACAGTATCCCACAAAAGTGAGTACACCCCTCACATTTTTGTAAATATTTTATTATATCTTTTCATGTGACAACACTGAAGAAATGACACTTTTCTACAATGTAAAGTAGTGAATGTACAGCTTGTATAACAGTGTAAATTTGCTGTCCCCTCAAAATAACTCAACACACAGCCATTAATGTCTAAACCGCTGGCAACAAAAGTGAGTACACCCCTAAGTGAAAATGTCCAAATTGGGCCCAATTAGCCATTTTCCCTCCCCGGTGTCATGTGACTCGTTAGTGTTACAAGGTCTCAGGTGTGAATGGGGAGCAGGTGTGTTACATTTGGTGTTATCGCTCTCACTCTCTCATACTGGTCGCTAGAAGTTCAACATGGCACCCCATGGCAAAGAACTCCTGAGGATCTGAAAAAAAATATTGTTTCTCTACATAAAGGTGGCCTAGGGCCTAGGCTATAAGAAGGTTACCAAGACCCTAAAACTGAGCTGCAGCACGGTGGCCAAGACCATACAGTGGTTTAACAGGACAGGTTCCACTCAGAACAGGTCTCACCATGGTCGACCAAAGAAGTTGAGTGCAAGTGCTCAGGGTCATATCCAGAGGTTGTCTTTGGAAAATAGACGCATGAGTGCTGCCAGCATTGCTGCAGAGGTTGAAGGGGTGGGGAGGTCAGCCTGCCAGTGCTCAGACCATATACCGCACACTGTATCAAATTGGTCTGCATGGCTGTCGTCCCAGAAGGAAGCCTCTTTTAAAGATGATGCACAAGAAAGCCCGCAAACAGTTTGCTGAAGACAAGCAGACTAAGGACATGGATTACTGGAACCATGTCCTGTGGTCTGATGAGACCTAGATAAACTTATTTGGTTCAGATGGTGTCAAGCGTGTGTGGCGGAAACCAGGTGAGGAGTACAAAGACAAGTGTGTCTTGCCTACAGTCAAGCACAGTGGTGGTGGGAGTGTCATGGTCTGGGGCTGCATGAATGCTGCCAGCACTGGGGAGCTACAGTTCACTGAGGGAACCATAAATGCCAACATGTACTGTGACATACTGAAGCGGGGCATGATGCCCTCCTTTCAGAGACTGGGCCACAGGGCAGTATTCCAACATGATAAAGACCCCAAACACACCTCCAAGATGACCACTGCCTTGCTAGAGAAGATGAGGGTAAAGATGATGGACTGTCCAAACATGTCTCCAGACCTAAACCCTATTGAGCATCTGTGGGGCATCCTCAAACAAGAGGTGGAAGAGCGCAAAGTCTCTAACATCCACAAGCTCCATGATGTCGTCGTGGAAGAGGACTCCAGTGGCAACCTGTAAAGCTCTGATGAACTCCATGCCCAAGAGGGTTAAGGCAGTGCTGGAAAATAATGGTGGCCATACAAAATATTGACACTTTGGGGCCAATTTGGACATTTTCACCTAGGGGTGTACTCACTTTTGTTGCCAGCGGTTTAGACATTAATGGCTGTGTGTTGAGTTATTTTGAGTGGACAGCAAATGTACACTGTTATACAAGCTGTACACTCACTACTTTACATTGTAGCAAAGTGTCATTTTTTCAGTGTTGTTACATGAAAAGATATAATAAAATATTTACAAAAATGTGAGGGGTGTACTCAATTTTGTGAGATACTGTACATAGAACTAAACAAAAGGACACATGTAATGTTCAAAAAAAGGGACAAACCAATATGGACAACAATGCCAGAGGCAAAATCTTGAATGTCAGAGATAGGGTTTTCTAATTGGTTTCTGACTGCTGTAGTAGGAAAACAAACTAATGCCCTGTACACAAAGGCGGACTTTTTGACATCAAAGGTCCGATGGTCTTTCCGACGGACTTTCGACAGAGTTACAACGGACTTTCGATGGACTTTCTAATGAACGGACTTGTCTACACACGATCACACCAAAGTCCGACGGATTCGTACGTGATGACGTACGACTGGACTAAAATAAGGAAGTTGATAGCCAGTAGCCAATAGCTGCCCTAGAGTCGTTTTTCGTCCGTCGGACTAGCATATAGACGAGCGGATTTTTCGACCGGACTCGAGTCCATCGGACAAGTTTGAAACATGTTCCAAATCAAAAGTCCGTCAGATTTTCGACCGAAAAAGTCCGCTGCAGGTCCGATGCAGGAGCCCACACACGGTCGGATTGTCCGTCGGACCAGTCCGGTCGAAAAGTCCGCTCGTGTATACACGGCATAAGACATTAAACACTTTTTTTTGTCATGTGAAAAGATATAATAAAATATTTACAAAAATGTGAGGGGTGTACTCACTTTTGTGAGATGCTGTATATGTAGCCAGGTGTTGGACTACAGCAATATGGAGATGGAGACATTGCCTTTTATTTCCTTTTATTCTTCTCTCCCTCTGCTGAGCTACTGATGTTCATGTGTGTCTGCAGTACTTTTATAGGGGGGGGGGGGGGGGGTGCATAATTTTAAGGTCACCCATGCTCCGTCTTTTTTTGAGAATATCATGAAGGGGAGGGGCTTAGTCATTATATAAAGCGCAGGCATGCAAAGTTTTGAGAAACCTGATTCAAAAGCTTAATAGAAGGATCAAGCTGCCATTGTCTGATTAGCAATTTCTAATCTGTTTTTAACCCCTACCCTGCCCCACCCCTAAGTCTGCCCCCCTAAACATGTCCTTGTAAATTATTTTATGAAATTACACTGTTAAATGTTTTATGCAGAATTAAGTAAAAAAATAAATACTAACAACAACTTTAACAATATTAACATAAAGCATATTGGTGCCCATCAGTGCAGCCGATTATGGGCCACCAGTGCAGCGTATCATTGCCCATCAATGCAGCCCATCATTGCCCATCAGTGCAACATATAAGTATGCATCAATGCAGCCTATCATTGCCCATACGTGCAGCTTCATCAGTGCCCAGGAATGCATCAGGGAGGAATCAGGAGGATCTGCCGGCCGGATGACACAGAGCGGGGATCTCCCACTGAGATGTGGCTTGTAAACGAATATCTGCCACTGTCAAACAAAGTCCCACCTCCTAGACCGGCTACTCTAATAGACAACACACTGGTCCAATGCCCAGGAGGCGGGACTGTTTGGCCGGCTATTCATATACAAGCCGCGTCTTAGCGGGAAGACCCTGCTCTGTGTGATCCGGCTGCCCGATCCTTCTGACAGTTTCCTGGCTGAAGCCGTGTGGCCTTTTGTACAGGACATCAGAGTGGCCCGGTGCAGGGAGCACCCCTCTGGGCCGCACCGCTTCTGCCAGAAGCGATCAGACAGAACACTGTCAGCCCAGTCCGGTCCTGCTCCACACTCGCCCTCCGCAAAATTCCACTCGCCAAATGCGAGCAGGCAAGTGGAAATTTTGAGGGCTGTGTGTGCGGATGCTCTACCCCATGCGGACGCCCATGCCGATGTTATGCTTCACCATTCTCCTCTGGCCAGCAGGGGGAAAGCTAAAGCCAAGCAAGCCCATAAATGTTTATTCAGAGCGCTAAGAAGCCTAGGACTGGTAGTTTGAGACAGGAGCCTTGTAATGGGAAGAATAGACTCCTTACAATACATATCCCAATGGGCACTGTGCAGTAGGAGAAGTGAAGAGATAATTTGTATTAAACTGCACTGGAAAGTTCTTCCTCTTGGCACTGATGGTGTTTGAGAGAGAGAGAGCACCTCTGTCCGGATATTTGCCTGTCAGCTGGAGACCATACCATTGGGGATCTGAGACTGGGAGTGAGGACACCTGGGGGCAGCGCAGCACTGCTCACATCACAGCACCTGCATCTCTGAAGCAGGAAGACTGGAATGCCCACTCACCACCTGCTTCCCACCAATGATCGCTGGAAGCTTTCACGGAGAGACCGAGGACCCCCCTGGGCAGCATCCCGGGGACTGGTGAGGGGGCTATTTGCCTATTGCTGATACTGCTATCGGGGACTGAGCCACTGAGAGCAGGACACCAAGTGTACCCAGTTCATACTGCACCCATACTGTACTCTATGCTGCACTTATTTCAAACTTAGACTGCACCTATACCACTTTCTACCGAACCTTTACCGCATCTGAACCACATCTACCCTGCACCTGTGCTGAGACAATACCGTACCTATACTGTACCTATATTGCATGCAGGTTAACTGGGACTGTCATTAAGTGCATAGATGCTCTTAAAGGGCCCCAGCGATAGCAGGCAGAAGAACATCTCAAAGGACTGCCCTCCCATAATAATTATTCTGCAAACCCCCTTTGTTCCCCTGTTCCCTCTGCTATCATCCTCCCTTTCCTTTGGGCACTGCATACCCAATCAGTCTAGGACTAGCATCGTCACCATAAATGCGCTCTGGCTGTATAGTTCCAGCACTCAGTAGATTAAACTTTACTACTGCTCGTTGCTACACTTGAGGTGGCCTTGCTATTATTTATGCTGATCTGGATGCCAAATGTCATCTTATGCCTACTCCTTACTGTTAATCCCTTTGTACGATTAATTGTGTTATTACTATTGTTAATCCATTTTATGCTTGCCTAGTTATCAACCAAATTGGGAGGCAATAAATTAATTTTGCCTTTACTACCTAGTTTGGTGCCTGTTTTCTTGAACAGAGGATGCATCCTATCCAGTGGTTCCTATGGGGGTAACGGGGGACTATGGTACCCCCTAAATTCCAAACCTAACAGACAGGATCTTCTTCGGATAAGATGTAATTTGATGCATCCTGGTAGGAGGGCTTAGTGGTTAGCACTAGACATGGGCACTGACGAAAAAACATGTTCGTTTTCGTTTCATTCATTTTTTGTTTATTTCATAAAAATCAAAAAAATCGGAAATTCGGAAATTTGAAAATTCGGTTTTCGGAAATTTGAAGATTTGTAAATTCGAAAATTCATAATTTCGAAAATACAGAAATTCGAAATTCGAAAATCCGAAAATTCGAAATAATAACTAACTAATAACTAACTATTAAATTATAGGTATTGGAATTTTCTTTCAAATTTGGCTGTTAGTGAATGTAACGAATAGGAATTTATCTGAAGTTACGAATTAGCCAAAATAACGAATGCTGCATCTAAACAAATAGAACGGAACAAATTAATAATAAATAATAATAATAAAAAGTTTTGTTATTATTATTATTGTTATTTATTATTATTAATTCATTATGTTTCATTCGTTTGGATATGGCATTCGTTATTTTGGATAATACGTAACTTCAGATAAATCCGCATTTGTTACGTTCACTAACAGCCAAATTTGAAAGAAAATTCCAATACCTATAATTTAATAGTTAGTAATAGTTAAGTTATTATTAGTTAGTTATTATTTCAGATTTTCTAATTTTCGGGTTTTCGAACTTTGATATTTTCTTTCTTATTTTCAGATTTTTGTTCTTTCGAATTTTTGGATTTTCATTCTTATTTTCAGACTTTCAAATTTCTGAATTTCCGAATTTTTGGGATTTTCAAGTTTTGAATTTTTCGAATTTCCTAATTTCAAATTTCGAAATTTGAATTTTTGAATTTTCGAATCACCGAAATTCGAATTTCAAATTTCCAAATTTCCAAAATTGCAAATTTTCGAATTTCCGAATTTTCAAATTTTCGAATTTCAAAAATTATTAATTTTCGAATTTCCGAATTTTTGAATATAATAAGTTTTATTATTATTATTATTGTTATTTATTATTATTATTATTTCATTATGTTTCATTCGTTTAGATACGGTATTCGTTATTTTGGATAATACGTAACCATGTAAATTCGCATTTGTTACGTTCACTAACAGCCAAATTTGAAAGAAAATTCCAATACCTATAATTTAATAGTTAGTAATAGTTAAGTTATTATTAGTTAGTTATTATTTCAGATTTTCTAATTTTCGGGTTTTCGAACTTTGATATTTTCTTATTTTCAGATTTTTGTTCTTTCGAATTTTTGGATTTTCATTCTTATTTTCAGACTTTCAAAGTTTGACATTTCTGAATTTCCGAATTTTTGGGATTTTCAAGTTTTGAATTTTTCGAATTTCCTAATTTCAAATTTCGAAATTTGAATTTTTGAATTTTCGAATCACCAAAATTCGAATTTTAAATTTCCGAATTTCCGAATTTTCAAATTTTCGAATTTCCAAAATTATGAATTTTCAAATTTCCGAATTTTTGAATATTCAAATTTCCAAATATTTGGAAAAATTCGGAAATTCAAAATTCGAAAATCTGAAAATAAGAAAGAGAAAATCTGAAAATTCGAAAGAACTAAAATCTGATAATTCGAAATAATAACTAACAACTAGCTATTAAATTATAGGTATTGGAATTTTCTTTAAAATTTGGCTGTTAGTGAACGTAATGAATACGAATTTATCTGAAGTTACGAATTATCCGAAATAACGAATGCAACATCTAAACAAATAGAGCAGAACAAATTAATAAATAATAATAAAAAAAACGTTTTTATCATTATTGTTATTTATTATTATTATTGTTATTTATTATTAATTCATTATGTTTCATTCGTTTAGATACGGCATTCGTTATTTTGGATAATACATAACTTCAGATAAATTCTTATTTGTTACTTTAACTAATAACCAAATTTGAAAGAAAATTCCAATACCTAATATTTAATAGCTAGTAATAGTTAAGGTATTATTAGTTGGTTATTATTTCAGATTTTCGAATTTTCGGGTTTTTCGAATTTACGAATTTCCAAAATTACGAATTTTTGAATTTCCAAATATTCAGTAAAATTCGGAAATTTGGATATTTCTGAATTTGTTGAAATTCATTAAAAAACGAATTCGGAATAAAACTAATTGCACATGTCTAGTTAGCACTGCTTTGTAGCACTAGAATCCCTGGTTCAAACCTCAAGGCCCGTACACACGATACGAAAATCGGAAGTAAAATTTCATCCGACTAAGGATTTGCCATTAGTATGGTGCTTTCGACAGCCGATTCCAGTTTTTCATCCGGCAAAAGCTGGATGTGCAAACTATAAAATTTTTGTAATACCTGAACTCAACGTCCGACTTTAGTTTAATTAGTATGGTTTTCGTATGAAAAAAATCATAAGAACAAGACTATGCATACTCAGAAACTAAAGAATACATACAAAACTAGTCAATAGGGCTGGGCGAACGGTTCGCCCCGAGCATAATTTCGGGCCTAACTTTCGTTGTTCGGCAAACAGTATTCTTTCAATGGCAGCCATTTTCAGTGTGATTTCGGCGTTGAGGGAGATAGAACAGGGCTCTGTGTAGTGATGGTTGATGGTCAGTCTATTTGATTGCGTTACGGACAGTTTAACGCCATTTACTTCTGTGTGTGTTACTGCCATTTTCACGCCATATAGTTTTGCGTGTGTTACTGCCAGTTTAACGCCATATAGTTTTGCGTGAGTTACTTCCAGTTTAACGCCATATAGTTTTGCGTGCGTTACTGCCAGTTTAACGCCATTTACTTCTGTGTGCGTTACTGCCAGTTTAACACCATATAGTTCTGTGTGCGTTACTGCCAGTTTAACGCCATATAGTTTTGCGTGCGTTACTGCCAGTTTAACTCCGTATAGTTCTGTGTGCGTTACTGCCAGTTTAACACCATATAGTTCTGTGTGCATTACTGCCAGTTTAACGCCATATAGATTTGCGTGCGTTACTGCCAGTTTAAGGCTATATAGTTTTGCGTGCGTTACTGCCAGTTTAACGCCATTTACTTCTGTGTGCGTTACTGCCAGTTTCACGCCATATAGTTTTGTGTGCATTACTGCCAGTTTAAAGCCATATAGTTTTGCGTGCGTTACTGCCAGTTTAACACCATATAGTTCTGTGTGTGTTACTGCCAGTTTAACGCCATTTACTTCTGTGTGCGTTACTGCCAGTTTAACGCCATATAGTTTTGTGCGTTACTGTACGTTTGGCGCATTATATTGTAGTATATTATAGTGTATCTGTGGAGTATGTCTGTGTAGTGTGAGTACTCAAATTAAAGTGCACCAAATACCTCTTTACATTGATTAAAGTGCATCTACGTACAGATTTCAACTTCTTCTTTACATTTGCTTATAAGCACCGCCCCCTCCCTCCCAATAATGTTTTCGGAGGACAACAAGGAAAGGCAGACGTTCCCTTGGCACTGTAAGGGGGCCAGCAACAAATGTGTCCACAGGCAAAGGTGGACGAGGTGGTCAGTCCTCAGGCAGGGCATCATTTCCTCTGTTTAGTGAGTTTGCCTGTGCTATCCAGCCACAGCATGCAGAGGAGGTGGTGGACTGGCTTACTAAACCTTCCTCATCCTCTGTTACGCAAGCAGAGACAAGTGTGCAGTCCCCTGCAGTTGCCAGAGTGGATAAACCTAAACCTGCCTCCTTGTCCACATCTACTCCTGCCATAGCCCCAACATCAGCTGAGTTATTTGACCACAGCGTCAGTCACTTGCTCCTTGATGATGCCCAGCCATTACTGGATTCAGATGTTGGTTCTGAGGTTGAGGATGACAGAAACATGAGCCTAGAGAGAGGGAGGAACACTGGTAGACAAATTGGCATTCATGTTACCCAAGCCGCAGAGTATTGCCAAATTGTCTCCAATGGTAATTATGAAGATGGAGGAGATGGAGATGATGATGAGGTCACTGATGCGACTTGGGTGCCAGATAGAGCAGAGGAGGAAACTGAAGGTGAGGCGGCACAACCCCAAGGAGGCCGACATCAAGAAAGTAGAGAGCAGCCACTCTATTCCATCACATTCTGCAGCTGTTATCTCCCGACCCACTCCCCAAAGCTCAGCTGTCTGGGCTTTTTTCAACACATCTGCAGCAGATCACACTGTTGCTATCTGCAAACTGTGTCTCAGGCACCTCAAACGTGGCAAAAACACCAACCATTTGGGTACCACATGCCTAACAGGCATTTAACGTCCAACCACTCAGCCCGTTGGCAAGAGCACCTAAAAGCCACACAAAAGGGGTACAAATCTGTCCCTCCTCCTCCTTACCCACTTCAGTCTGCCCCTGCGATACCGAGTCATTACCTTTCATCAGCCTCCACTGACAGGGATGATGGTATAGCACAGGGTGTCCCAGGTCCTAGCAGCACATCTGCCAGCAGCACACCACCAGCTGTAGACTGTAGCCAGCAAATTTCTCTGCCCCATCTGCTGCAGCGGAAAAAAAAATACAGTCCCTACCACCAACATGCCCAGCGTCTGAATGCAAGCTTGTCAAAGCTGTTGGCTCTCCAACTTCTGCCTTTGAGCCTGGTTGATTCTGCCCCCTTCCGTGAATTCGCACAATGTGCTGTACCACAATGGCAGGTTCCCAGTCGCTACTACTTTTTACGTAAGGCCATTCCATCTCTCTACCATCACGTAGAAAGGAATGTTCTGGCACCGCTGGGCAAGGCAGTCATTCGTAAAATCCATCTTACTGCTGACATGTGGTCCAGCAAGCATGGGCAGAGATTATATATTTCGTTCACAGCACACTAGGTAATGCTGCTTGCAACTCGAAAGGATGCAGGACAGGGCTCGGTGCTGCAGCTTGTTGTGCCCCCACATCTACATACAGCTGGTGGTGATGATGCCAGACCTGTGAGCTCTACCCCCTCCTCCTCCTCAGCCACCTCCATGCCCTCCCTGCAGAATTGTCCTATGAACATCAGGTACCACCTAAGCGTTCAAAGGGCTATTCCCAGAGTCAGGCTAAAAGGTGCCATGCAGTGCTTCAGCTGGTGTGTTTAGGGGACAGAAACCACACTGGAGCAGAGATTCTTGCAGCTTTGCAGGGACAGGCCCAGAGGTGGTTCACACCACGCCAGCTGGAGCCAGGAATGGTGGTGTCCGATAATGGCTCAAACCTCCTGTCCGCCCTTAGACAGGGAAAGTTGACACATGTGCCATGCATGGCACATGTCCTCAATTTGGTGGTGCAGCGTTTCCTAAATACGTACCCAGGGTTGCAAGATGTACTAAAGCAAGCCAGATGAGTAGGTAGCCATTTCAGGCGGTCATACAGAGCCATTGCTCGGTTGGCTGAACTTTAGCGCAAATTCCACCTACCCGTAAACCGCCTGATTTGTGACATGCCCACCAGGTGGGACTTAACTTTGGAATTGCTGCAGCGGCTATACATTCAGCAGAAGGCCGTCAACGAGTACTTGTGCCAGTACGGCACGACGACAGGCTCAGGCCGCCTCTGCTTTTTTTCCCCACACCAATGGCTGATCATTAAGGATGCATGCACTGTATTGTCACCATTTGAGGAGGCCACAAGTATGGTGAGCAGTGACAGTGCATGCATCAGTGACACAATCCCTGTTGTGTTCCTGCTGGAGCAGACTCTGCATGGCATTATGGACAGGGCACTGGAGGCAGAGCAGCAGGAGGAAGAGGAGGACTTCCTTTCCTCTCAAAGCCCACTTTATCCAGACACCATCATTCCTATGTCACAGAACACACAGGAGGAGAGAGGGGAGGAGGATGAGGAGGAGGATTCTGGCACTTTCATAGGCTTCGAAGAAGAGGAAGACATGCGTCAATCTGTAAGCGATGCCTTTCCAACCCCCAGAGACCCTTGGGAGTAGTACGTGGCTGGGAGGAGGAAGTTCAAGATGCTGTCATCCTGAGTGACCCCGAGGAGTCTGATTCTCAAGCCTCGGCAAATTTGAGGCGCATGGGCAACCTCATACTTCAAAGCCTGCGAAAGGACCCAAGAATACGTGGCATATAGGAGAAGGATGATTACTGGTTGGAAACCCTCCTTGACCACCGTTTTAGGGGAAGGTCTCAGAACTCATCCAATCCCCACAGATAGAGCAGAAGATAAAATCTCTTGAGGATACGTTAAAGAGGATTTTATTGAACATTTTTCCTGACTCCAGTAGGTTACAGTGTGGTGGAAAACGTTGTTTTTAGTCTTCTGCTGGTCAAGAGAGGAGCATTGGAGAAGGCATCCGCCTAAGTGAGGCATTTCAGAATTTTTTTAGTCCTCGCCGACAGGGCTGTCAGCTTCCACATTCCATCGGCAGCATCTGCATCACATGGTGGACGATTACCTCTGGGCTAAAACAGAGATGGAGAGCTTTCCAGCTGACGATCCACTGACTTACTGGTGTCAGGTCCCCTAGAGGCTGGGTGACAGATGCACACCGTTGGGATCAGGAGTGCACCGCAAGGTAGTGGACCCTACGGCTGACTGCTGCAGACTGAACCCTGGGAGGTCCAGGAAGCAGGTCTACTGGATCACTGACACAGATCCCACTGGGAGCTAGAGCATAGATTCCCCAGGGCGCGGAGTCTAAGAGCCAGCAGGTGTTCACCAGAGCCTTTAATGGTAAGGATGGACTGCGCTGCAGTCTGGCTCCAGGTCGCGGCCCCCAGGGTCTCACAGCTCACGCTCACGGTAGACTACAGGAGAAGAGGAAGGAGGCAGCAGGCTGGAATAACAAGGAAAGTAAGGGACAAGCCAAGGTCGGGGCCACAAGCAGACAAGGACAACAGAGTACACGCCAAGGTTCAGGGTCACAGGCAAACAGGGATGGTCGGGAACACGCCAAAGGTCAGGGTCACGAGCAGACAGGAATAGTAAGAACAGGCCAAAGTCAGTAACAGGAATCAGATGTAGGAAACACAGCAAGTACACACAGAGGCTAACACACAATGGTTGATCAGCACTGCTGGCTTGCATTGCACAGGTTTAATATAGGGTTCCCTGATAGGGCCTGGGGTGGGGCCATGCTTAGAGGAGAGGTTACAAAAGCAGTCAGGTGAGGGTCAGCTGGTCTCTAGAGATGAACACATGGAGACAGGTATGCTGATCGACAAGCTCTATTGCATAACCATGACAACTGGGTCATGAGAATAGACCACTGGCCAGAACTTGCCCAGTATGCTATTCAGTTATTAGGCTGCCCTGCATCAAGCGTGCTTTCAGAACGGGCATTCAGTGCTGCAGGAGGTTTCGTTACTGATCATAGAACGAGATGTCCACAGACTCCGTGGACCGTTTGACTTTTATAAAAAATAATCAGTACTGGATTACCAGCTATGAAGCCCCTGATGCCGATGTCACTGATTAATTCTTTTTGGGATGTGGAATCCCTGCAGGACTTCGAGGCTTCCTAGTTTTGAGGGTGTTCAATCATTTCATCTGGAAGAATGTTTTTGGTATAGGTTTCATTGGCACAATTAACACCCAAAGACCAATTTTTCAGCACCTGTTTGACAGGTGCATATCATTGCAATTTTTTTACAGCAAGGCCAAATCTTGCTTTCATCAAGAGTACCTCTATAGGGTTACGGTGGGAAGGCATCACCGACAACCAAAGACAAATTTTTCAGCATCTGTTTGACAGGTGCATATCATTGCAATTTTTTGACAGCAAGGTCAATTCTTGCTTTCATCAAGAGTACCTCTATAGGGTTACGGTGGGAAGGCACCACCGACACCCAAAGACCAATTTGTACGCACCCGTTACTTCTATCCAAAGTCAAAGTGACACCAGAATGTATCCAAAAAATCTATAATTTTGTTCCCAGTGCACTACATTGTGGCCTCATCATACACAGTGGCTCCCCAGCTGTTGCTGGCAGCTTGCGGGGAAAATTTCATTTTTTTGGCTTTATAAATGCAATTATTGCTGCAGCAGATTCTAGACATGGTACATATCTGCCACTTTACAGGTAGACTAAGGGGACCCCCCAGGCACTATATTGGAAGGATCTTTTCATTTTTATGCTTTCACTTTAAAAATCAAAAAATCACTGCTCATTTAAAAATGACGTTTTTCACAAACTTTTTTTATTGATAAGTGTCCCCCAGAGCAGGACCCAGACCCCTATAACCATTGTATGGCAAATTACTTGCATATAAGCCTTCAAAATGGGCATGTGATGTTTGGGTCCCATTGATTTTAATGGGGTTCGTTATTCGGGTCCGAACTTTCGCAGTGTTCGAAAGTTCAGGTGCAAACCGAACAGGGGTCCGTTCGGCCCATCCCTACTAGTCAACACATTTCGTCACTTGTGAAGTTGTATTCTGTCGTACAAGAATTTTCGTATGGTGAGTAACCTCTTCACTTTCGACATGAGACTAGCATGCAACAAAAAAGGACGAATGATCATCCGAAAATCTGACTGTGTGTACAAGGCTTTAGTCATAACATTATCTGCATGTTCTGCCTGTGCATAGGTTTCCTCAAGGTACTCCAGTTTCCTCTCACACTCCAAATACATGCTAGCATATCCAAAGAACGGGGCTTACTAAGGAGACAAGATAAGTTACAGAAGATAAAGTACAGGGGTCTAACAAACAGAAAATCTGTCCTAAGGAGGCTACGGCGCAGTTGCTAATGACTACCGTACTTGTGTTGTGTGCTTAAGCAGCCAACCAGTCAGGAAGTCGGTGACATGCCAAGGGTGACAGAGACTTTGACAGTGAGATAGTTTGATGCTTGGCTCCCTCCCTAGCAAATGGTTACCCATGTACTGGGACTGAGATTGTGGCATGGGGTACCCTTGGGACCTAGTCTGGAAGTCACGAGTGATGAAGTGAAGCCTCAGGTGTTAGAAAAAGCATGGATTTATGGAGAAGTGAGCTTCCTGTATCCAACGGCAACAGATGTATCGATGGCACTGGAAGTGAGGTGACAGGACTACTGAGTTGGTGGAATCCAGTACAAGCTCTGCATTACCAGCTCAGAATGCTGCACAAACCTAAGGGAGAGAAGTGTTCTAAGGAGAAACTGTTTCTGTAGTAAACAATGTTAAATGTCATAAAAGTTGGCCACATATTACAAAGATAGCACCCTGATGGTTAGACAGGGTTGCTAGTGAATTTACCTGCCACGTATAATTGCCTTGGCCAACTGATAGGATATTCAATTGATTCCACCCTAATTCTGGAATTGCTGCACTTCTCTCTTCTGTCACTAGATGTCCGGGTATCCGGTGACATTAGATAAGACAAGGGCATTGCAAGGACAGATTAGGAATAGCTGGGGTATCTCAGCCAATGGGCAGGGATCTTCTTGGGTCCCTTGGTCTGCTGGGAGAGCCTATTTATTAGGGTGAGGTCAGGTGATTCAGGGTTCTGTGCGACCTGGACGGCTGTCTGGGTGGACGTGTGTTGTGCTGCCCCAGGCTGATAGACCAGAGCCTGAGGCCTATCCCAGGAACATCTGGCTGCTAGGCTGTCTGAGAGCCTATCCAAAAGCAAGAGGCTTGCAGTCCAACCATAAGTGACAGTTCTGCCGGCCGGAGAACCTGACCTGGTCATAGGTAGAGGGTAGGGATGAGCCGAACACCCCCCGGTTTGGTTCGCACCAGAACCTGTGAACGGATCGAAAGTTCACGCGAACTTTAGATCCCCATTAAAGTCTATGGGACTCGAACGTTCAAAATCAAAAATGCTAATTTTAAAGGCTAATATGCATGGTATTGTCCTAAAAAGGGTTTGGGGATCCGGATCCTGCCCCAGGGGACATGTATCAATGAAAAAAAAAGTTTTAAAAACGGCCGTTTTTTTTGGGAGCAGTGATTTTAATGATGCTTAAAGCGAAAAAAAATAAAAGTGAAATATTCCTTTAAATATCGTACCTGGGGGGTGTCTATAGTATGCCTGTAAAGTGGCACATGTTTCCCTTGCTTAGAACTAGAGGAGGAACGATATATCGGCCGATATTTGGCGTTTTTTAATTAATTGGCATCGGCCGATTATAACTTCAGCGCGACTTGCAAATGACTTCTGTAATAGAAGTCAATGCAAGTTGCCTGAAGTCTTCAGTGGAGCGACTTGTTTGTCCTCTCTGGGCAGCCTGCCAAGTCTGATAAAAGAACCAAGAAGAGATACAATGTTTCTACTTATCAATGAACTGAACTCTATGTGTAGGAGTTCTCAGTTTAACCATTTAAAGACTAAGGCCTTTTTCACACGGACTGTCCGTTCAGGTCCGCCTGTCAGTTTTTTAGGCGGACCTGAACTGACACTCCATGGAGGTCTATGGGGCGTCGGATGTCAGCGGTGACATGTCCACTGACATCCGACCCGCTCCGATCCAAAAAAGTGTAACGGAGGAAAAACCTACTTTTCCATCCGTTTTCGGATCGGATCGGGTGACGACGGACTCTACGGTCCGTCATCACCCGATCCTCTATAGGGGAGAGCGGCGCTCTGACAGTGTGCAGCGACGGACCTGTCATCTTCCTGCTCAGCGGGGATCGGCAGATTGATTTTTTTGGAAAAAAATACACTAATGAATTAAAAAAAAACTAAAACAGTAAAAGCCCATTTTTTTTCGTCCAAAAATTTTGATTACCTGTTTTTGTACAAGTGAACTGATTGGAGGTTTGTTTTGTTTAATAAATGTTTAAATGTAAGAAATTTTCTGTATCACTTATTAATTAAGGCTGCTTTCACACTGGAGCGGGCAGGCGTTGATGGTAAAATGCTGCTAGTTTTAGCGGCGCTTTACCGTCATTTTAGCGGCGCTATTCGGCTGCTAGCGGCCGATGAAATTAAGTGCTGCTGCCAAATCGATTTGCAGGCGCTTCGGCAGCGGTGCGCATTCATTTCAATAGGCAGGAGTGGTGGAGGAGCGGTATACACTGCTCCAAAGATGCTGCTTGCAGTACTTTTTCTTTAACATCCTGCCAGCGCATCGCCTCAGTGTGAAAGCACTCGGGCTCTCACACTGAGACTGCAGGGGAGCCATTTTGCAGGCACTTTACAGGCTCTATTTTTAGCCCAAAAGCGCCTGAAAAATGCTCCAGTGTTAAAATGGGTCTAATGCCGCGTACACACGGTCGGACTTTCTATCCTACTTGGTCCGGCACACTTTCCGACAGACTTTGTCCGCCAGGTGCGCCGGACTTTAAAACGGACGGACTTGCCCACACACGACCGGACTTTCCGGCGGGCTAAGTCCGCCCGTCTTTCCGACGGACTTTCGCCGGAGTTACGGCGGATTTTCAGAATGAACGGACTTGCCCACACACGGACAAGTCCGTTCATTTTGAACGTGACTCAGGTGCGACGGGACTAGAAAAGGATGTCAATCTTGCCGCTTTTATCGGCGAGATTGACACCTTGCGAGCCCCGTCGCGGGGCATACCAGGCCCTTAGGTCTGGTATGGATTATAAAGGGAACCCCCTACGCCGAAAAAACGGCATAGGGTCCCCCCTAAAATCCATACCAGACCCCGATCCGAGCACGCAGCCTGGCCGGTAAGGAAAGGGGGTGGGGACGAGCGAGCGCCCCCCCCCTCCTGAACCGTACCAGGCCGCATGCCCTCAACATGGGGGGTCGGTGCTTTGGGGGAGGGGGGCGCCCTGCGGGGCCCCCCACCCCAAAGCACCTTGTCCCCATGTTGATGAGGACAAGGGCCTCTTCCCGACAACCCTGGCCGTTGGTTGTCGGGGTCTGCGGGCAGGGGCTTATCGGAATCTGGGAGCCCCTTTAATAAGGGGGCCCCCAGATCCCGGCCCCCCACCCTATGTGAATGAGTATGGGGTACATGGTACCCCTACCCATTCACCTAGGGAAAAAGTGTAAGTAATAAAACACACTACACAGGTTTTTAAAATAGTTTATTAAACAGCTCCGGGGGGGGGATCTTCCTCCGGCTTCGGGGGTCCCTCCGCTTCATCTTCTCCCGGCATCCGGTTGGTTCTTCTCCCGGTGTTCCAGTTCTTCGGCCGGCTCCTCTGCTGTCTTCAGGTAGCTCTCTTGCCAGCAGAAGTCCGGACTCCTGGGCTTCTGGGCTTCTGGGCTTCTTCTCTTCTCTTCTCTTCTCCAGATGTTGACACGACGCTCTCTCCGGCTGGACTGCTCTCCGAGGGCTGCGTTGTGACTTATATAGGCGGAGACCCCGCCCCCTTTTGATGTCACAGTCCCTGGGCATGCTGGGACTGTGACGTTTTAGGGGGCGTGGTCACTGGGTGATGTTGACCACGCCCCCTAAAACGTCACAGTCCCAGCATGCCCAGGGACTGTGACATCAAAAGGGGGCGGGGTCTCCGCCTATATAAGTCACAACGCAGCCCTCGGAGAGCAGTCCAGCCGGAGAGAGCGTCGTGTCAACATCCGGAGAAGAGAAGAGAAGAGAAGAAGCCCAGAAGCCCAGAAGCCCAGGAGTCCGGACCTCTGCTGGCAAGAGAGCTACCTGAAGACAGCAGAGGAGCCGGCCGAAGAACTGGAACACCGGGAGAAGAACCAACCGGACGCCGGGAGAAGATGAAGCGGAGGGACCCCCGAAGCCGGAGGAAGATCCCCCCCCCGGAGCTGTTTAATAAACTATTTTAAAAACCTGTGTAGTGTGTTTTATTACTTACACTTTTTCCCTAGGTGAATGGGTAGGGGTACCATGTACCCCATACTCATTCACATAGGGTGGGGGGCCGGGATCTGGGGGCCCCCTTATTAAAGGGGCTCCCAGATTCCGATAAGCCCCCGCCCGCAGACCCCGACAACCAACGGCCAGGGTTGTCGGGAAGAGGCCCTTGTCCTCATCAACATGGGGACAAGGTGCTTTGGGGTGGGGGGCCCTGCAGGGCGCCCCCCTCCCCCAAAGCACCCACCCCCCATGTTGAGGGCATGCGGCCTGGTACGGTTCAGGAGGGGGGGGGCGCTCGCTCGTCCCCACCCCCTTTCCTGACCGGCCAGGCTGCATGCTCGGATCGGGGTCTGGTATGGATTTTAGGGGGGACCCCACGCCGTTTTTTCGGCGTAGGGGGTTCCCTTTATAATCCATACCAGACCTAAGGGCCTGGTATGCCCCGCGCTCGCCGCAATAGGAAAATGTGTTTTTCCTATTGCAGCGAGAGCGAGATGCAATACCCTGCCCTCGTGTCGTATCTGGTCCGTTGGACCAGCATACACACGAGCGGGCTTTCCGTCGGACCAGCACACACACGAGCGGACTTTCCGCCCGAAACTGAGTCCGGCGGAAAGATTTAAAACTTTCTTCAAATCTAGGTCCGGCGGGCTTTTGGGAAAAAGTCCGCCGGAAAAGTCCGCCGGCGCCTACACACGGGCGGATTGTCCGGCACACTCTGGTCCGCCGGACTAAGTATGCCGGAAAGTCCGACCGTGTGTACGCGGCATAACTTAGATTTTATGAGATGAAGCCCACAGGCTGCATGAAAAAAAAGTTTACAATATATGCACAACAAGAACCAGCAACGTACTGGTACGTTGCTGGACTTTGAGTGGTTATACCAGAATGATGCCTGCAGGTTTAGGTATCATCTTGGTATCATTCTTTTCAGCCAGTGATTGGCTTTCATGTAAAAGCAATCCTAAGCCTCTAATTAGCCTCTAGACTGCTTTTACAAGCAGTGGGAGGGAATGCCCCCCCCCCACCGTCTTCCATGTTTTTCTCTGGCTCTTCTGTCCCAACAGGGAACCTGAGAATGCAGCCGGTGATTCAGCCAGCTGACCATAGAGCTGATCAGAGACCAGAATGGCTCCAAACTTCTCTATGGCCTAAGAAACCGGAAGCTACGAGCATTTCATGACTTAGATTTCGCCGTATGTAAAGAGCGCCATTGGGAAATTGGGAAAGCATTTTATCACACCGACCTTGGTGTGGTCAGATGCTTTGAGGGCAGAGGAGAGATCTAGGATCTAATAGACCCCAATTTTTTCAAAAAAGAGTACCCCTGTCCCCCCCTGCTCTCGTGCAAAGGCAAACGCAAGCGTCGGTCTGGCGTCAAATGTGATAGGTAGTGAGGAGTGAAATCAAAAATTTACGCCCTTAGAAATCCTGAAGGCGGTGCTTGGTTTTCGAGGCCCCGTACCTGGCTAGGCTCCCAAAAAGTCCTACACATGAGGTATCCCCGTACTCAGGAGAATCAGCAGAATGTATTTTGGGGTGCAATTCCACATATGTCCATTACCTGTGTGAGCAATATATCATTTAGTGACAACTTTGTGCAAAAAAAAAAAAGTTTGTCATTTTCCTGCAACTTGTGGCAAAATATAAAATATTCCATGGACTCAACATGCCTCTCAGCAAATAGCTTGGGGCACTTATTTTCCAAAATGGGGTCATTTGGGGGGTTTTGTGCCATCTTGGCATTTTATGGCCTTCAAAACTGTGATAGGTAGTGAGGAGTGAAATCAAAAATGTACGCCCTTAGAAATCCTGAAGGCGGTGCTTGGTTTTCGGGGTCCCGTACGCGGCTAGGCTCCCAAAAAGTCCCACACATGTGGTATCCCTGTACTCAAGAGAAGCAGCAGAATGTATTTTGGGGTGTAATTCCACATATGCCCATGGCATGTTTGAGCAATATATCATTTAGTGACAACTTTGTGCAAAAAAAAAAAAAAAGTGGCCGAATACATTTTGGCCTAAATGTATGACTAACATTGAGTTCATTGGATTTTTTTTATAACAAAAAGTAGAAAATATCATTTTTTTACAAAATTCTTAGTCTTTTTCCGTTTATAGCGCAAAAAATAAAAACCGCAGAGGTGATCAAATACCATCAAAAGAAAGCTGTATTTGTGGGAAGAAAAGGACGCAAATTTCGTTTGGGTACAGCATTGCATGACCGCGCAATTAGCCATTAAAACGATGCAGTGCCAAATTGTAAAAAGTGCTCTGGTCAGGAAGGGGGTAAATCCTTCCGGGGCTGAAGTGGTAAAACTGCTTGCGGCTTTAATGTAATGTCGGGTCCCGGCAATATGGATGAAAATCAGTGAGACAAACAGCATGGTACCTCCCCCCCAGTCCATTACCAGGCCTTTTGGGTCTTATATGGATATTAAGGGAAACCCCGCACCCAAATTAAAAAAAGGAAAGGCGTGGGGCCCCCAGGCCCTATATACTCTGAACAGCAGTATACAGGCGGTGCAAACAAGACAGGGACTGTAGGTTTGTTGTTAAATAGAATCTGTTTGTAATTTTTAACTGGTAAATATTTTTAAAGTGTAGCTCCAGCCAAAAAATCTATCTTTAAGCTTTTTGGAAAACATAGGGAAGGGTTATCACCCCTGTAACACTGTAAATTCCAGAAAATGTACCCTAGTTTGTAGACGCTATAACTTTTGCACAAACCAATAAATATACACTTATTGACATTTTTTTTTACCAAAGACATGTGGCCGAATACATTTTGGCCTAAATGTATGACTAACATTGAGTTCATTGGATTTTTTTTATAACAAAAAGTAGAAAATATCATTTTTTTTCAAAATTTTCGGTCTTTTTCCTTTTATAGCGCAAAAAATAAAAACTGCAGAGGTGATCAAATACCATCAAAAGAAAGCTCTATTTATGGGAAGAAAAGGACGCAAATTTCGTTTGGGTACAGCATTGCATGACCGCGCAATTAGCAGGTAAAGCGATGCAGTGCCAAATTGTAAAAAGTGCTCTGCTCAGGAAGGGGGTAAATCCTTCCAGGGCTGAAGTGGTTAAAACTGCTTGCGGCTTTAATGTAATGTCGGGTCCCGGCAATATGGATGAAAATCAGTGAGACAAACAGCATGGTACCCCCCCCCCCCAGTCCATTGCCAGGCCTTTTGGGTCTTATATGGATATTAAGGGGAACCCCGCACCCAAATTAAAAAAAGGAAAGGCGTGGGGCCCCCAGGCCCTATATACTCTGAACAGCAGTATACAGGCGGTGCAAACAAGGCAGGGACTATAGGCTTATTGTTAAGTAGAATCTGTTTGTAATTTTGAACTGGTAAATATTTTTAAAGTGTAGCTCCAGTCAAAAAATCTATTTTTAAGCTTTTTGGAAAACATAGGGAAGGGTTATCACCCCTGTAACACTGTAACATTTGTTTTGCTGTCTGTGCACCTCTTCAGAAGATTTCACCTCACTTTCTGTCCCACTGACAAATGTTTTTTGAAAATTTGGGTTTTTTAGTGAAACAAGGATTGGTGATAATGCATTAGTGAAGAGGAGACATGGCTTTCCCATATTAACTATTACAGGAGAGAATTTCCCTTCCTAGGGGTAGATTTCATCTCACTTCCTGTTGTCTCCTTCCGTTTGCAAGTAGGAGTCATTTGTAAGTTGGATGTTTGAAAGTAGGGGCCTGCCCTATATACTCTGCAGAAATTGGGGCCTTAGGTGTTGGTGATGCCACAACACTGTAAACCCTCACAGTTACTCTTGTTGGGTGCTGGAACGGGCCCTGTTGTGAAATATTAAATCAAGAATTGTAATTACATGCCATTATTGAACAGGGGCAGAAAAATTTATCCTTTGATGGTGGTGGTGGTGGTGCTGGTGCCACAACACTGTAAGTCCTCACAGTTACTCTTGTTGGGCGCTGGAACGGGCCCTGCTGTGAAATAATATATCAAGAATTGTAATTACATGCACCTGTTGAACAGGGGCAGAAAAATTGGGCCTTTGGTGGTGTTGCCACAACACTGTAAGCCCTCAAAGTTACTCTTGGTGGGCGCAGGAATGGGCCCTGCTGTGAAATATTAGATCAAGTATTGTAATTACATGTCCCTGTTGAACAGGGGCAGAAAAATTGGGCCTTAGGCACTGGTGCCACAACACTGCAACCCCTCACAGATGCTATAGTTGGAGTGCAGGAATGAGCCCTGCTGCAAAGTATTACATCAAAAATTGTAATTACATGCCCCTGTTAAACAGGGGCTGAAAAATTGGACCTTGGGCACTGGTGCTGGTGTCACAACACTGCAATCCCTCACAGATACTCTAGATGGAGCGCAGGAATGAGCCCTGCTGCAAAGTATTGCATCAAAAATTGTAATTACATGCCTCTGTTCAACAGGGGCAGAAAAATTGGGCCATGGCCACTGGTGGCGGTGCCCAGAACCAAAAATGTTCTTACAAGCTATCAGCATGAAAATTGAGGAGGAAGAGGATTGTCACTCAGCATAACAGGATAGTCACTCAGCATCAGCATAGGCAGTTTTGAAGGGATCTCACATAAAAAAAATCAATCGGTTACATCAGCATCAGGTGCTTGGTAGCCAGTGATCCAAGACTGCTTCATTTTTTTGAAGGTCAGCCGATCGACGGATTTGGTGGACAAGCACAACCTGTGATCGGTTACAAAGCCTCCATCAGCACTGAATGTGCGTTCCGAAAGAACGCTGGATGCAGGACAGGCCAGTAGCTCAATTGCATACTGTGCAAGCTCTGGCCAGTGATCCATCCTCAAGACCAGTAACCCAGAGGATTTTCGGTGGGAACGTGTCCAAGTCTGATCTTGCCCCTAGGTAATCCTGCACCATGTGAATCAGATGCTGGCGATGGTTGCTGGAACCGATCAGACCTTGGGGCTGCGGACTAAAAAATTGTCTGAACGCATCGGTCAGACAGCCACCTTTTCCACCGCTCCTTCTGTGACTGACCGAAGCCTCAGCAACACGTTGTCCAGGAGGACCAGGAAATTGTAACCTCCCAGGCTCTGGAAACGCGTTGCACAAACCTTTCTGCAAGGCCTCCCGAAGATATTTCATCCTCTGCTCCCTCTGCGACGGCAAGATAAGGTCCGCAACTTTACCCTTGTAACGTGGATCAAGGAGGGTTGCCAGCCAGTAATCATCCCTCCCCTTGATACCACGAATACAAAGATCCTTCTGCAGGCTTTGCAGGATCAGGGAGGCCATGCAGCATAGGTTTGCTGAGGCATTTGGTCGAGAGTCCTCTGGGTCACCAAGGACGACATGAGCAGCCACCTCCTCCTCCCAGCCACGTACAAGTCCATGAGTTTTTTCGGACTGTAAATGATCCCTTGAAGACTGCTGTTTCTCATGCTGAGTGCCAGGCTCCACCTCCATGCTGACACAATTCTCCTCCTCCTCCTCCTCTTCCTGTGTGATCGGCGGGCACGCAGGAACACTGTCTGGATAAAGTCCTCCTCTTCCTCCCTCTGTTCTGCCTCAAGTGCCCTGTCCATTATTCCACGCAGTGTGTGCTCCAACAGGTGGACAAGAGGGACAGTGTCACTGATGCATGCACTATCACTGCTCACCATCTTCATGGCCTCCTCAAATGGTGACAGGACAGTGCATGCATCCCTGATCATAGCCCACTGGTGCGGGGAAAAAAAACAAGGTCCCCTGACCCTGTCCTGGTGCCATAGTCGCATAGGTACTCATTGATGGCCCTCTGCTGCGTGTGCAGCCGCTGCAGCATGGCCATTGTTGAGCTCCACCTGGTGGGTATGTCACAGATTAGGCGGTTCTTGGGCAGGTTAAATTCCTTTTGGAGGTTAGCCAGCCGAGCACTGGCATTATATGACCTGTGGAAATGCACACAGACTTTCCTGGCCCGCCTCAAGACATCCTGTAAGCCCGGGTACCTGCGCAAGAACCGCTGCACCACCAAGTTAAGGATGTGAGCCAAACAGGGCACATGGGTTAGTTGTCCCTGTCGGAGGGCGGAGAGGAGGTTGGTGCCATTGTCGCAAACCACCATACCTGGCTTAAGCTGGCGTGGCGTCAACCACCTCTGAACCTGCCCCTGCAGAGCTGACAGAATCTCTGCCCCAGTGTGGCTCCTTTCCTGCAAGCACACCAGCTCAAGCACCGCATGGCATGTTTTTGCCTGAGTGCTTGCATAGCCCCTTAAACGCCTACGGAGCACCGCTGGTTCCGAGGACAAATCAGCACAGGAAGAGGCCATGGAGGAAGAAGAAGAGGAGGGGGTGGAGGAGAGAGGTAGAATCACCACTAGTAGAATTTTGGAGGCGTGGTGGCGGAACAACATCCAACACTACTGCACCCTATCCTGCATCCTTCCCAGCTGCCAGAAAGATAGGTAACGTCCCTGTCCATGCCTGCTGGACCATGACTATGCACCTTACCGCTGACCGCCCTGTCCAGCGAGGCCAAGACATTGCCTTCCACATGCCGTTTGGGAACCTGCCATTGAGGAACCGCACATTCCACAAACTCACGGAAGGGAGCAGAGTCTACCAACTGAAAAGGCAGCAGTTGAAGTGCTAGCAATTTAGCCAAGCTAGCTTTCAACCGCTGGGCATGTGGATGGCTGGGAGCGAACTTCTTTCAGCGGAGCAGCAGCTGGGGCAGGGAAATTTGCCTAGTACAATCTGACGTCGGTGTACCGATAGCAGATTGCTCACAACTACTTGGCTGTGACACACCTAATTCTACACCTTCATTCCTCTCAGTGCAGGTTTCAGAGAGGACTGAAGGTATAGTGGGGTTGGAGATCCCAGCTGATGAGGAGCAAGGAGAGGTCCGCTTTGTTCTTTGGTGTGGGTCTTTTAGGTACGCTTGCTAACGAACTGCATGGCAGGTCGACATATGTCTGGTCAAGCATGTGGTGCCCAAGCGGGTGATGTTTTGGCCATGCGAGATACGCTTGAGACATATGTTGCAAATAGCAGCGGTGGGATCTGATGCACTCGTCTCAAAAAAGCCCACACCAAAGAACTTTTGGAATAACGCGCAGAGACAGCAGCGCCCTGCACATGCGGAGCTCTGCGGTGTGATGCAGTTGGTGTGCTGCCCTTAAGCTGGCCCCTTTAGGTCATCCTGCCTTGTTGGAGATGTGCCTCCTCCTTCTCCTCCTCTCTCCTATCAGGCACCCACGTGGAGTCAGTGACCTCATCATCCCCTCCCTCCTCATCACTGGAGCAAAGCTGGCAGTATGCTGCAGCTGGGGGAACATGACTGCCAGATTGCTGTCCTTCTTGGGCGCCCCCTCTCTCTGGGCTCACGTTACTGCCTTCCTCTAGCTGGGTACCATCATCAGAGCCTTCAAAACGCTGGGCATCCTCCTGGAGCATGTACCCAACACTGTGGTCAAACAGTTCGGGGGACTCCTCAGGAGGACATGGTGGGGCTAGGGAAGGAGTGACTGATGCCATTGACCCGAGTGAAGAGGCCACGTTGGCAGCTGCTTTGCCAGACAAAGTACCCTGAGCCTGGGCGAGAGAGGATGAGGAGGATGAGGATGGCTTGGTCATCTACTCTACCAAGTTTTCCGCATGTTGCGGCTCAACGCGGCCAGCTGCCGAAAAAAAGGACAAGCGTGTCCCACGGCCACGTGCTGATGAGGATGCACCGTCTCCATGACCAGCACTGTTGCCTCTAGACACAGAGCCTGCTTGCCCTATTTTATTGGCTTGTGACTGTCTGCCTCTCCTTGTTGGCCATCCAGACATACTAATGACCTGCAGTGAGATGTAGCTGCACAAAGCTGGGATGTATATATATACTGATACTGCAGCTAGCAGAATCAACTGTCTGCCTGTAGTATTATTAGTATGAGAACACCAGTAATTGTCTTCAGGTAGCTTTAGGTGCACACTGTGCAGAGGACACAGTACACTAACTGTAAATACTGCAGCTGCCTGCCTGTGGTATTATTGGATCAGAACAATAGCAATTGTCTTCAGGTAGCTTTAGGTGCACACTGTGCAGAGGACGCACTACACTAACTGTAAATACTGCAACTGCCTGCGGTACTAATAGGATCAGAAGAACACCACCAATTTTCTTCAGGTAGCTTTAGGAGGTTAGTAAACTAGCTACTAGGAGGTTGTGGGCTAGTGCATTTGTGCAGCGCTATATCCTCAGGCACAGTGGTCACAGTACTGAGTGGCTCTTACCAGGGTGGCAGGCAGCTGACACAGTGGTGGCTTAAAATTGCCTGGAGCATGTGGAAAGTGGTGACAATGGTGCTGGACATTGGTGCTGATGACAGCCCACAGTGATGTCCTCAAACTCTGGTCCTACTCGGACTGGTACCTTTCCCTGGTTTTAGCACTCTGTCCCTGTCAGACAGGGTTCCTCTCCCTATACTAACCACTCACTAAACCTGGTAGGGCACAGCTATTGGAGGCTGTGCGGCAACATCTCCCCCATAGATCTCTACTCCATCCCTGAGTGGCAATGCGCCACCTGATGGGTGGAAAAGAACAATACCTGCCAACAATCAGATTACGCACCACCTGCTGAGTGGAGAAGACCTACACCTGACAACAATCAAATTATGTGCCACCTGCTGGGTGGAGAAGAGCAATACCTGCCAACAATCAAATTATGAGAATACATGGTGGAAACAGAGATGCGATCAAAAACTGAAAGGGGAAGCCCTTTCATAAGATGCAACTGCTCATCACATCTCCCCTCCAGCCATTAAGACATGCTCATTTTCGAGCTCCTTAGAAGTGATGGCCATGTGGACCTCTCACTGCTCACATGATGGTAGCTGCCATCTTCACTTCCCATGCAGGACTCTTCTGCTGTGACGCAGTATATGGTATTCATATACCATAGCCGCACCAAAATTAAATCTCTCAAAAACTTGGTGTCCAGTGATGGCATGGATCTCTTCAAGATAGTCCCCAAGACCCACAGTAGAGGACACATTAATCCTAGGCTGGACTCCCCTTAGAAAAGTTCCCACACAAATAAATTGTGGACATGAGTGGGGACATCTAGGCCCCTGGGATTATTGCAGCAGAATTCTACCAAGGAGTTTCAATGGGATTACTTACAGCCTACTATACCCCCAAAATACTTCTGTCCAGTGAAGATAGAGACAACCTATTAGTGCCACTACTGCACTGCTACCTGGTTTCAGTTAATAAGTGTCAGCGATAGAGTGGCCAGGCAGACTCAGTTTGGTCATACCCCAGGAGAGGGGTAAGCATCTAAAAGCTATTTTCTAATCATGGGGAAGCAATGGACCTAAAGTCAGTTTTTTACTTTGAGACCACTTTAGGCAAAAGTCCCACTATTGCGTTATGGAAATGCACGGTATTGCACATGATGTGCATTGGTGCCAATCATTCTGAATGCCACCCCAACATGCCTGCATTGCGTTGTGCAATGTGGCGTGCTATATTGCTAAGAATGATGCTTTTGCCTTTCTTGTACGCTCTGGTGCATTAATGCAGCACACAATAATCCGCAACACATGTGCCTTAAATGCGATGCAAAGGGCCCTAAAGAATATCTTGCTGAACGGGCAAGGTGACAACATCTCTTTGATATCACCCAGTACATATTCCAAGTCTAAAGTGTCCTTGTATGCAAAGGTCATTTGATACGCTTTGCGTGTCTGAAGGGCATTAAGGATATTTTAATGAAATGTCCCCTTCCAATAATTTGCAGTGATTTTATTTAACTGGAACAAAATGTCTTCACTTGGTTCCTGCATAAGACAAAATATTTTATTTTTCTTTAGTTGGAATGCCATTCATTTGAACAGCCTGGCTTGAGAATGATCTCATTACTGTACATAAATCTCAGGGGATCGCTCGATGTGTTTGTGGAAATAAGCTGTTTATCTAGGCTGTTTTGTGACGGCACTAGCGACTTAGCCTGAGCCGCCAATTTATCGAAACGGGTAACAAACAAACAAGGCTGAGAACATACCACCTACTGTTGATCTGATTGAGGTGTTTAGATTTCAGTAAACCTGGAAAATTTCATTACTCCGTTGCTGTGTGAACCTGCTATCCAGGCACCAGAATGTATTTACTGCGTGAGGTAATATATACATCCTTTACCGTAAACCGAAACCGGGGGACTAAGAAAATGAAGAAATTGTCCTCTGAGGTCTTGTTGGATTACATCCTGTCTTATTATCTTGCAGCTCATATGCATACATTTTGAATGACACTAGAGGATAAGCAAGTGCCAAGAGATGGCTTAAAACAATGCATATAGATTACCGCTGTCAGAGCAGCTAAGGAAGAGTTGTGATTGGTTGCTATGGGTTAATGAACGTTTCAAAACATCATTGTCCATATCTAAGCACACTGAGATCATCGGTTCAAATCCCAATAGAAAACTATTTACATGGATGCTGTGACAAAGAAAGGGTCTCACTCCAATAATGTCATGAAAGCTTGACAGCTTTATCAATGGCACACACTGTAGCTTCCATCCTCGGTCCACCCGAGGGCTTAAAGGGCTCGCTTTACCTTTATTTTAAAAAATGTCAACACCTGGACTCGATCCTGGGATCTCTTTTGTGTCTGGCAATGAGTCTTCCTGCTGAGCTACTGTATGCTTGATAGCATCTTTCCTGATCCATTGGACAACCCTGCCCTGTGCCTTGACATATGCTGAACCTTGAACTCTTTGCTCCTCCCACAAACTTCCTGATTTGAGCCTGGTCTCTGCACTTTATGTTTGCCAGAATGTTGTGCTTCACACATTATCCTGCCCACTGCCTCGAGCTACCTCTATTGCTACTTGGAATCGACCTTGGCTTGTGACTCCCGTACTACGAAACTCTTTTCTTGCACCGACCTTGGCTTGTGACCCCCGATTATGAAACTCTTCTCCTGCACCGACCTTGGCTCATGACCTCCGACTATGAAACTCTTCTCTTGCACCGACCTTGGCTTGTGACCCCTGACTATGAAACTCGTCTCCTGCACTGACCTTGGCTGGTGACCTCCGACTATGGAACTCTTCTCCTGAACCGACCTTGGCTTGTGACCCCCGACTACAAAACTTTTCTCCTTCACCGACCTTGGCTTGTGACTTTGACACCGATCATTGGTCTAGTGGTTCAGACAATTCAACCTCTTAAGAACTGAGAACTGTGCTTAGCCTGATGTTTTCGGCCATTGGTCTACACTCACTACAGGTATTCTCATAACAAACTAGCTATGCAGATAAGGGGTGTCTGTAGATAAAAACAAACTTTCAGTAAATGGTAGATTGACCGCTCCAACCAGGCCCAACCAAATGCTATTACCATTCTTAAAGTAGTTGTAAACCCTTACATATACCCAGAGATTAAACATATCCTCCTACATAGGTTGTATCTGTTTATCTGCAGTCTTCTCTTCTCTACATTCGTTCAAAGTCCAGAATTTATACAGCTTGTGTAAGCTTTCAGAAAGCAGGGGGCAGGGACTTGAAGTTACATTCTGCAGAGCTCAATGAGATTGCTGATTGGAGGGAAGGGACACACTACCTCTTCACACAGCACACAGGAACAGAGCTGAGGCTGTCATTCACAGGCTGTGTGCTGGAACTGATGCGATTGCCTACTTAATTGCCTATACTTTGTGGATGCTGTGAGAGATTAGCTCATGGGTATCACCTTTTCTAGGGAAAAAAGGTCAGCGTGCAGGCAATTTCTTTAAAATCTGGCAGGTTGCCAGGTTTATTTAGCAGAGGTTTGCACAATAATGAAAACAAACAAAACATAGTAAAGCAAATCCTTGCCGTCCGGCACTAAACTATACAGCAGACTTTCTCTCTATATGGTGTGGAGCTGGTCCACGACACCCACAAAACGTGGTAAAGCAAACCTTCTTTTTAAGTCCAAAAAGAGCTCTCTCTCGCTCTCTCAGATTCTCTTCTGAGTCTCAGGCCAGAGCTATCCTGTGCTCTCTTCCTGCTCATTTAAAGTCTCCTGAGCATAGACTCAAGTGGGCCACAACATCCGGACCGGAACCAAGCCTGCCATAGAGGCTGGAAAAGAGATTCTGGTTCAGTCTCTTACAACAGAATGCATGCGAGGTAAAATATACAGATTATCCATTACCTCACCTTGCATAATGTCACAATGCCTTAAAGCAGTATTAAGGCCAAAAATAATTGAGTTTATTGTAGCTTACTAATTCCTAAATGTGATGGCTGCATTTGTTTTTTTTTAGGCTTTTTTCCAATTATATTACATGGTGATCCGGCCAGTAGCAGACTTCCTGTCTTAGGATGTCTCCACTCTGAATGGAGAAACAACGGAGACACCTTTGGACAGTAGCATTGCAGACCTGGGCAGATGGTAGTGTAGTCAGATTTATATGGATGTGACTAATAAATTAAAGCCGAACTCCAGACTACACTTTTTAACCCCTCGCTCCAGCCCCTCCCAGCCCTTTAAGGGGTTTCAGATGCTGGGAGGCAGGGCGGGGTTTCTGACCATGTTACCACCGTGATTCGCTGTCACAGTGGTCACGTGATTGAAATGCTCCCAATCACAAGTAGAGATTGGGAGCTTTCCGCTAGCCAGTGGTAACTGTTCCGGGAGCACAAAGGACTCTCTCCTTGGCACAGCTCTGTTTATTTTTAGGTACGTATTGCTGTAATTATGATGAAGAAATAACCATCTCTCAAGTTTAAGATGGGGACATATGGTTGCAAAGTCAGTTAGACCTCAAAACAGAGGTAAAGCCCAGGGCGGTCACGTGAGAATTTTTTTTAAAGTAGAACATGCCGTGTTCTTATCACTCAGTTATAAATCTGTACATAGATTGTCTGATCAAAAAGTGTATTTTATTATCTCTAAACTAGATTCAATTGAGAAGCTTTGAAGCAATAATAAAGCTTGGGAAACCCAACAAACGCCACTTTTTTCCCAGGTGAGACAAGCCATTATCAAACAAAGTCTTTAACGAAATTTATTATGAGGACCTATCTAAAAACAATTTGAGCCTGCCCAAAGTTCATTTCAAACATTTCTGAGAGACATCAGAATTCTTCTTATTATTATATTCCAGGTCATAGAAACAATTATGACTTTAGTGTCTACTGACCCAATGATTATTCTGTCATAAGGTAAAAATATAATATTTTAATGTAGAACAAATTAGAAGTAAGAATTGTTTTAAGATACCAATCATTGTTTTAAAAGACATATAATTCGTGACTACATCTGCATAAAAATATACATATAGCATGTGTTGAAAATAAGTATTCATAGGATATACAAGAATTATACGTTTATCCATATAGATAATCATTTTATGTGATGTTGATTAATCAAAATTATACTGAGTGTATTGTATATTGCACCGGTTACCAGAGTCCCTGAATAATATAGATATATATTCATTAGCACCAATATACAAACAGATCCACATTGTGAAAATAGAACATACCATTTAACAGATAGTTCAGAACACGTTTTTCTGCCCTCAGACATGCCTAGAGGTTGAAGGTGATATTACCTGAATTCAGAAAAAGTTAATCATTAGATCTTTTTCCAACCAATGTAAAAGAAGTCCTACCGTTTGGGCTGAGCTTATTATAATTTTTATTATCCTATTGTCGGACATGGTATTTAGGAGCCAGATAGATGCCATGGAAGGATGCTCAATCACCCACTCAATCAGACATGCACACACACACACTCCACTCATCAACTTATACCTTTCCATTCATGAAGATTCCTGGACACCTTATGCTTTGAAACTCGGAGGTGACAAGAAATAATTCCTCTTTAAGAGTAGCCATTTTGAAAGCCACGTCAGCCATTCTAAAAACTCTGGTAACCAGCAATTCAGACCAGTAGCCATTTTTGGAACAGGTAATTTTGTTGTGTTGATTTTTACCTTATATTAATTTCTCTTAGATATTGATTTATTGAGTATTATACAGTTGATCATTATTCTCTCGAATCAGTAACCGCTTTGTAGATTTTTCTCTAAAGATTCAATTTTCAATATTTTTCATTTGCATAGTCTCCATTTTATTGACATAACAAACGTCTAATTTTATTTCACGCTGTTAACCATTTACTTACCTGCAGTATAGTAATGGTTGAAATTGTGAAAAACAGACGTTTTGTCTTATTGTCATTTTTACAAGGTTATTGATTCTACAGGGAAGTTTATCATTGCTGTATCCTTTCAAAAGTACTACACTCCCATTTAGCGGGTGTTTCAGTTGATATTCAAGCTTTTATGTAGCACAATTATCATTTTAGTTTTTTGTAACATTTGTTTTGTCAACCAATCTATATATAACTATTTTGTATGGTTATATGTCTGGGAAATGTAATCACTGCTGTGTCATTTCAAAGGTACAACACTCCCATTAGCGGGTGTTTGAATTAGACTCTTAATTTTATGTAGCACAATCGGTATTTTAATTGTATGTAACGTTTGTTTTTGTCAACCAAAATATATATATAACTATTCTGTATGATTACATGTCTGGTGAATAAATTTCATATTTTTAGACTGTGGTCATATTTGATTGATCCTGTATGTTAAAAATATTATCGTTTAAAAATTACTCAATTATAAATACCATGCAGGAAAATTATCCTCATAAGCATGACAGTATATATGTGGCCTCTTTGTGTCAAGGCCCACTCGCAGAGAGGCCACATATATGTGTATGGCCGGCGGGAAGGAGTTAACCGCTTGCAGATGTACAGATGTACGTCGGCAGAATGGCACAGGCAGGCAAATGGGCGTACAGTCACGCCCCTTTAAATTTGCCGCCTTTCGGGCACGCGCGCCCGCCGCACTCCGAGGGAGCATGCCCGCGGGTCCCAGGAACTCGATGTTCGCCGGCGGCCCGCGATTGCGGTGTGGAGGGATAGAACCGGGAGATGCCTATGTAAACAAGACATTTCCCCGTTCTGCCTTGTGCCATGACAGAGATCTACTGCTCCCTGTCATCGAGAGCAGTGATCGCTGCCATGTCAGTGGTAGCCCCTCCCCCCCACAGTTAGAATCACTCCCTAGGACACACTTAAACCCTTGATCGCCCCCTAGTGTTTAACCCCTTTCCTGCCAGTGTCATTTAGACAGTAATCAGTGCATTTTTATAGCACTGATCGCTGTATAAATGACAATGGTCCCAAAATAGTGTCCAAAGTGTCCGATGTGTCCACCATAATGTCGCAGTCATGATAAAAATTGCAGATCGCCGCCATTACTAATAAAAAAAAAAATTAAAAATGCCATAAAACTATCCCTTATTTTGTAGACGCTATAACTTTTGCGCACACCAATCAATATACGCTTATTGCGATTTATTATTTTTTTTTTTACCAAAAAAAGTAGAAGAATACATATCGCCCTAAACTGAGGAAAAAATTAGTTTTTTATATATTTTTGTGGGATATTTATTATAGCAAATAGTTAAAAACATTGCATTTTTTTCAAAATTGTCGCTCTTTTTTTGTTTATAGCGCAAAAAAATAGAAACCGCAGAGATGATCAAATACCACCAAAAGAAAGCTCTATTTGTAGGAAAATAAGGACATCAGTTTTGTTTGGATACAATGTCGCACAACCGCGCAATTGTCAGTTAAAGCGACGCAGTGCCGAATCGCAAAAAGTGCTCTGGTCAGGAAGGGGGTAAAATCTTCTGGGGCTAAAGTGGTTAAAGTGCTACTAAACCCACAACAGTAAAATCAGTCTGTATATGCAGTAAAGCATGCTTGTTATACTCACTGTGGAACCTAAGGGGTTAATCCTCTGCATTGTGTAAAAGGGCTGTTTGATCTTCCCTTCTTCCACTGTTCTTAATCCATCTCCTTATAGAACAGAGCCTTGAAGCCAAGCTGCACATGCTCAGTTTGATGTGTATTGCTTTTTTTTATTGGGTGGGTGCATGTGATCAGCACAGGGCCAATTAGCACTATCCAGACAGAGGGTCAGAGGTCCTGCCAGCCTCATAGGACAATCAGGGGAGAATGAAACTCCTCCTACAAGCTTTAACCAGACACTGATAGAAGTCACAATACTGCTATATACTGCTGATGAGAAAAGGTATTTAGCAGTTTATATTTACTAAAATAATTGCATTTCCATGTTCTGTGTCGTGTGGGAGACCAGATATAGTGAATGCAGAGTCCTGGGTTTAGTAACACTGTTTAAGCAGATACAGCAACAGATTCTTTCCCTTTTGGCATGAAGGTTTTACATAAATGAAAAAAGCTGACTGTTGCAAGCACCCCTGTCAGTTGATGGCTTTTAACAGTCATAGGCGTGTGCAGGGGGTGTACCAGGTGTGCCTGGGCACACCCTAATCACTACGTGCGTTGCTGATTCTCCCTACAACCCAGGCTTCCCCCCATATTTCACCCCCCCCACTTGCAGTGCTGCTGGCTTCCCCCCTCTTCTCTCCCCCTTACTGATGCAGGGGATGATTAAGCATGGAGAGCAGGAGAAAGGGCTAGTCAATATGTCATTTACCAGCCCCTTCCTTTTCTGAATGAACACAGTGAACACACTCACTGCGTTCATTCATAACTGAAGCATAGTAAACTGTGTTTATTATGCTTCGGTTTGTGAATGAACAGGAAGCCGTTCAGCACAGAGCACTTCCCATTCATTCACTGTCCAGTGCATCTGAGGCTGCAGAGAAAGGCATGTGTGTTTGAGCTTTGGGGTGCACACCGTAATGCAATAGGCTGCGCTCACCTATGCTCACAGTGATCACATGATCAGGTGCCTGTTGAGTCACCAGGAGCTGTGACAGCTCGGTCAGTGCGCTGGGGAACGCGCTCTCAGCACTCAACCTCAGGCTGCCGTGAATGGCATATGTACGGTAGCTGGGTTATGTGATTAGAGGTTGGCAAGGGGTTAAAGATCCAGACCTTCTCAATGCCTAAAACGTCAGCTTACACGGCGGTAATGCCGGAGCAGGCTGCTTTAGTATAAGTGATGTAAAATTGGATGCAGGTGTGTGTCTGAGTACAGCCTCAGCATTTCACAAATCTGTTTACTTTAGGCTGGACTTAGATGTGATTTACCATGTAACATAAAAGTTTGTAATAAATCTTGGGAGCAGGCTGGGTTTACATACAGATTTGCGTCACCTTGTTCATCATTGTATATAGAGCCTTTTCATTTTACATTATATTTTGCTATGTGAATTATAAACAGTTAGGCAATCACTGCTTATTTAGGTTACAGTTCATGAAAATGTAATGTGATTTATGGGGATGACCCTGAGCCTTGCCCGGAGAACTGGGTCTTAGTTTTATATGGGGCCCTGATATGTGAGTGTTCTACTATTCCTAGAGATGTTTATCCAATTCCTTCTTAAAGCGTATCTAAACCCAAGAACAAAAATCGATGGCATTGCAGCTTACTGATCCTTAGATGTGGTGGCTGCATTCGTTTTCTTTTTTCCCCTTTTGATTTAACCTGGTAATCCTGGTAATTAACAGATTTCCTGTCCTAGGGTGACAACTGTGCTGAGCAACATTGTCACTCTGGGACAGGCAGTTTGTTAGGACTACGTACAGTGGGTATAGAAAAGAATAGCCCCCCTTAAAATAATCACATTTTGTTGCTTTGCAGCCTGAAATGAAGACAGACACAGTTTTTGTTTTATCCAGCTTTATTTACTCAGTGCAACATATAACATCCAAGTGAAAGATATAACACCAACATGTCACAATTGAAAAAAAAAAAATCAAAAACAGAATCACTGAGTTGGAAAAAGCATCCCCCCACCTAAAAATGACTTGTAAACTCAATCAGGTGTAGCTAATCGCCTTCTCAATGGCACGCAAAGCCATTTTCCTTTCAACTGTGACCAGCTGTGGTCATTTTGATTAGCTCAGCATGAAAAGAGCTTTCCTGGAGCATTTCAGTCCCTGGTTGTGCAACTGAAGCAAACAATCAACTATGGGTGGCAAGGCACTGTAACCCGTGATCTCTGGGATAAAGTTGTGGACCAGCACAAGTCAGGAGATGGATACAAAAAAAATGTCAAAGGCTTTATCAATGCCTAGAATCACATTGAAGACCAATATTAAGAAGTGGAAGGTATTTGGTAGAACACAGACCCTCCCTGGATCAGGAAATCGCTCCAAACTGCATGAAAGAGAAAGGAGGAAACTGGTCAGAGAGGCTACCAAGAGGTCTACAGCAACTCTGAAGCAGTTGCAGGAATTTATAACAAAGAGTGGTCATTGTGTGCATGTGACAACAATATCACAAATTCTCCACAAATGTGGCTTGTATGGGAGGGTTTCAAGAAAAAACCCACTCCTCAAGAAAGGTCACATGCAGTCACGACTGAGCTTTGCCAAAACGCATCTTGAGGATTCTGAGGCCACATGGAAAAAGGTGTCATGGTCAGATGAGACTACAATTTCATTATTTGCCCTCAACGCCAAACAATATGTCTGCTGGAAATCAAATACAGCTCACCATCCAAATAACACCATTCCTACAGTAAAGCATGGAGGTGGTAATATCCTGTTGTGGGGGTGTTTCTCTGCAGCATTGACTGGAGCACTTATCAGGATGGAAGGAAAATGGATGGGGCAAAATACCATCAAATTCTTGAGGAAAATCTGCAGCCCTCTGCCAGAAAGTTGTCAATGTGAAGAAGATTTACCTTCCAACAAGACAATGACCACAGAAAAAATGACCACGTGGTGGTAGTCAGAGCCCAGACTTAAACACCATTGAAAATCTGTGGAATGACTTAAAGACTGCAGTCCACAAGGGCAGTGGCGTAGCGTGGGTTGTCAGCGCCCGGGGCAAGGCAAGTAATTTGCGCCCCCCTAACCTGCGGACAATTCGCACTCCCTGAGTCCCTTCCCTTCCTACAATAATACTGACCTACCTGACCACTAATCTGATTCCTATATTGACCACTACACTATACTACTACACTATACAATACACTGACCTATCTCATTCCTATACTGACCCTTACACTGACCTACCCGATTCCTACATCGACCACTACACTACACACTGACCTACCTGATTCCTATACTGACCACTACACACCACACCAACCTACCCGATTCCTACATCGACCACTACACTACACACTTACCACTACACTATACAATCCACTACACAATCCACTATACACTGACCACTACACTACACACCACACCAACCTACCTGATTCCTATACTGACAATTACACTATACTACTACACTACCCACTACACAATACACTATCCACTGACCACTACACACCACACTGACCACTACACTAAACACCACACACGGACCTACCTGATTCCTATACTGACCACTACACTATACTACTACACAACACACTACACTATCCACTGACCACTACACTAGACACCACACACCACTAACCACTAAACACCACTAACACTACACACTGACCACTACACACCACTAACCACTACACACTGACCACTACACACCACTAACCACTAAACACCACTAACCACTACACACCACTAACCACTACACACTGACCACTACACACCACTGACCACTACACACTGACCACCACTAACCACTACACACCACTAACCACTACACTACACACTGACCACTACAAACTGACCACTACACACCACACTGACCACTACACACCACTACACATTGACCACACTACACTACACACTGACCACTACACACTGACCACACTGCACTAAACACCACACTAACCACTACACTACACACCACACTGACCACTACACACCACTACACTACACACTGACCACTACACTACACGCTGACCACACACCACACTGACCACTACACTACACACTGACCACTACACCACACTGACCACTACACTACACTACACACTGACCACTACACTACACACTGACAACACTACACTATACACTACACACCACTAACCACTACACACTGCCCACTACACTACACCACACACTGACCACTACCCACTGACCACTACCCACTGACCACCACTAACCACTACACACTGACCACTACACACTGCCCACTACACTACACCACACACTGACCACTACACACTGACCACTACACACCACTAACCACTACACACTACACTACACACTGACCACTACACTACACACCACACTGACCACTACACACCACTACACTACACACTGACCACTACACTACACGCTGACCACACACCACACTGACCACTACACTACACACTGACCACTACACCACACTGACCACTACACTACACACTGACCACTACACTACACACTGACAACACTACACTATACACTACACACCACTAACCACTACACACTGACCACTACACACCACTAACCACTACACACTACACTACACCACACACTGACCACTACACACTGACCTCTACCCACTGACCACCACTAACCACTACACACGGTCCACTACACTACACCACACACTGACCACTCCACACTGACCACTACACACCACTAACCACTACACACTACACTACACCACACACTGACCACTACACACTGACCACTACCCACTGACCACCACTAACCACTACACTACACACTGACCACTACACCACACCACACACTGACCACTACACACTGACCACCACTAACCACTACACACCACTACACTACACACTGACCACTACACACTGACCACTACACACCACACTGACCACTACACTACACATTGACCACTACACTACACACCACACTGACAAATACACACCACTACACATTGACCACACTACACTACACACTGACCACACTACACTGCACACCACACTGACCACTACACTACACTACACACCACACTGACCACTACATACTACTACACTACACACTGACCACTACACACTGACCACTACACTACACACTGACCACACTACACTACACACTGACCACTACACTACACACTGACCACACACCACACTGACCACTACACACTGACCACTACACACCACTAACCACTACACACTGACCACTACACACTGACCACACACCACACTGACCACTACACAATACACTACCCACAGACCACTACTACTCAATACACTACATACTGACTGCTACACAACACTCTACCCACAGACCAATACACTACACACAATACACTATGCACTACCCACAACACTATACAATACACTATACACTAACTTTCTGGCTCCCTCTCCCCAGACCATATCTACTCCCCCCGGGCCGAGTGAGTCTCTTCCCTTTTTTTCTTCCATCTGCTCTGCCTCTGCGCCGCCGACTGACACACTGTCTGCCCCGGCGGGGACATGATGATCAGTGACCCGGGCCAGAGAGGAGGAGGAGGAGAAGACAGCGGCCACAGACTGCCTGCCGCAATGGCCGACGGGGACATGGTTGGTGGCCGGAGAGGAGGAGCAGGAGAAGACGGCGGACACAAAGAAGGCCAGCCCCGCTCCCCCGCGAATGAGGACAGGCCAGCCCCACCTGCCACACATGACCCCTTTCGCCCAATCACAGGGTGCCAGGGGCCGGCCTGGGAATTAACATGGCGGCTGGAGTGCGGGGTCACAGAACATAGAATTTAGATGTATGGAGAGAGGGTGACACATACTGGAGCAGGATTTCGACCCCCCAAATGTTGCGCCCGGGGCCTACGCCCCCCTCGCACCCCCCACGCTACGCCACTGCACAAGTGTCAACAATCAAATTTAACTGAACTTGAGTAGTTCAAAAAGAGTGGGCAAATATTGCAAAGTCTAGATGTGCAAAGTTAGTAGAGACCTGTCCCAACAGACTGTAAATAAAGCAAAAGGGGGTTCAACAAAATACTGACACAAGGGGGTGATCCTTTTTCCAACTCAGTGATTCTGTTTTTGAATTTTTTCCTCAAATGTTGATGTTATATCTTTCACTTGGATGTTATAAGTTGCACTGAGTAAATACAGCTGGATAAAACAAAAGCTGTGTCTGTCTTCATTTCAGGCTGCAAAGCAATAAAATGTGATTATTGTAAAGGGGGGGGGGCTGATTCTTTGCCATACCCACTGTAACACCTCCCTCTTTTCTTCATAACAGGAGGAGGTGTTTTGTAGTCTGGAGATGGCAGGGAACAATGCTAAGTGATAACAGTCCAGAGGCACGTTTAGGTGAGCTTACACACATTTAGCGATTGAGTGTCAATTCATTTCAATGGCCAAAATAAACTATTATAAATTACTACCCAAGTGCTTAATGCCTATAAACGTGCCTTAATGTGCTACACCCCTTCACAGGCTTCAGAAAATTTGTGTGCGTTCACTATACTGATTGAGTGGTTCTAGGACTTGGAATACAATGACTCCCTCCGGGAGTGTAGGTTCACAACGGCATGATTTGGGCTTAAAACTTGTTCCTGGTACCCAAGAAGCAGTACGTTGTCCCAACGTTCTCTTGGCTCCTCCAACACACTGTTCAGGTGTTCAGAATACGATTGCCAGCATGGGACATTCATCTATCGATGTAGTAATCTGTGAGCTGAACAAAAAAAAACTTTAACTCTATAGCCAGCTTTACTGAGAGTTCAGAATATGGCTTGTGGTCCCAGTCACTTATATGTCGTGTTCATTGGCAGTACTGCCTGACAAACAGGGGGGGGCTGTGCCGTGTCACAAAGCATCGCGGCTGCCTTTGCGGCTTAAGATCAGGCGGTAAAAAACATCTATTTTTACCACCTCCCAAGCGAAAGTGTAAACCAGGCCTTACTTTCTTCAAATAAGATCCAATAATCGAGACTGCGAGATTATCTACGGGGCGCTTGACAGCCGTGATAAACGGCCGAAGAGCAAATAAATGTCCACCTGTTTACACTTCCTTGTCCACCCCCGGCCATTTAAATTGTAGATATGTCCCGGTGGAGTATAGGTAGCTGTTTGTTCTTACAACAACTGAGCCATTCATGGAAACACAAGATGGAAAATTTCTGCATTTTGTACCTGCTGGAAAAGGACAAAAATAAAAATGAATACGCATCCCCAACCACAGAATTTACACCTCAGGTTTCCAGGGACTGAAATCCACAGCCGGGGAGGAACTTGAATGCTGAAGATATTTTTGTTTTTAGTGCCCTATACATGCTTCTAAATAATACAGAGCCATGCCAGCTCACCCTAAAATTGAAGAAGTCACACTGTTCCTTAGCCTTCAAACCCTGTCCACCTGCTTGATGTATCTTCCTTGATTCTTCTCATTTACCAGAGACCTGACCCAGCCACCCATCCTGCATATCGGTGACTTGTATTTTACTGATGAAATCATATGTGTAAAATTCCACCATAATGCAGTGCACTGGAGGAGCATGCATTCAGGTGGGTGTGTTAGACAGCTCATTCCAAATGTACTGCCTCCAGTAGTTACTTGAAAAAGTATTCAAACTTCTTGAAATTTTCAACATTTTGTCACAACCAAAATCGTAAATGTATTTTAATTGGGATTTTATGTGAGCATAGTTCCCAACTGTCCCTGATTTCAAGGGACTATCCCTGATTTGGAGCAACGTCCCTCTGTCCCTCTTTCCCCTCATTTGTCCCTCATTTTGGTTTGATCTTTATAGTTGTATATAAAATGAGCTTTTTATCTTTCAAAAAGTGTTTCCTAGTGCTAAACCTTTTATTCAATTTCTAAATTGCTGCATTTGTACATTTTAAAAGTCAATATAAAGTAATAGTAGTGGTAAAAAAAGCACTTGTAGATTGAATACATTTTTTTGATTAATTCTCCTTTAAGGGGGTGTGGCAGGGGGCGTGTTCTATGCCTATATATTTTTGTTAGTAGGTGTCCCTCATTCCCATCTCAAAATGTTGGGAGGTATGTGATAGACCAACACAAAGTGGCACATAACTGTGAAGTCTGTGAATGGAAAATAGGCGCAGGGCTGGTGGCACTACGGCAGCAATCAGCACTGTATTGCCCTTGGGGTACAAGTGGCCACCGGCCGGACATCCATTGCCACACACGGCAGTAATCAGCGAGCCAAGGGAAGATAGGCAGGCGTGCCTGAGATGACTCAGGACTCGAAAGAAGAGCTCCATCAGCACTACCTCCTCCTCCTTGACCCCACCCCCCCCGAAGAGGCGAGAAGCAGCGGGACGGGCACAGCGTACCATACCCCGCGCTTTCAGAGCAACATGGATTGCTCCAAGTTTCTCTGCTCTCTAGCGTCACATGAAGCCCAGATCGAGGACAGGCTGACCACCGAGGAAGGACGGAAGCAGCTGAATGGATCGTGCGTACGGAGCACCACCTCCCTGAAATGAGTTTGCCACCTCCTTGAAATAAGATTTTGCAGGTTGGGATGTCTGCATTTATGGGCACAGTAAAGCTGCATTTGATGGACACAGTGAGGCAGCATTCATGGGCAGTGAGGCAGCATTCATGGCAGTGAGACCGGATTGATGGGCAGTGAGGCCGCATTGATGGGCAGTGAGACCGCATTCATGGGCACAGTAAGGCTGCATTCAGGGGCACAGTGAGGCTGCATTCATGGACAGTGAGACTGCGTTCATGGGCACAGTGAGACTACATTCATGGGCACAGTAAAGCTGCCTTTGATGGACACAGTGAAGCTGCATTGATGCTCCGTGTCCTACTGCCTGTCCTACTGTCACTCCGCACCACACCCACTTTTCCCACAGTGCACGTAGCGCGCCGTCGGTCGCTTCCTCCTTCAAATGTCCCTCATTCTGAAGTTCAAAAGTTGGGAGGTATGGTTTCCTGTACTGCATGGGTTGGCAGCCCATCAATTACGATCTCAGAGCACAAGTCACATGCCACAAGTTGGATTAGTTAAGATGATGTTTCTGTCAGCTCCGGTGTCTGACAGTACTTATATAGCTATGGGGCATGGCCATTAGGTGATGTCACCCCTGCAACTGAGACGTCACTGACCCGCTATTTTTTTTAAATATAAATTTGATGTGAGGTTTCATCCATTCCAGAGCCAAAGGAATTGTTTTGATTGGTTAAAGGATAAGTCACAATCATCTCAAAGTCAGATCAAAATCAGATCCCGCATATTGAAGTTGCATGGAAGTCAAACCTGAAGTCGCAAGGCAAAGTCGGATCAGAGGCTGTGCGACTTCCGTGTTGGATCAGTTTAAACAGCCTGAAACAGAGAAAACTTTCTGTACTTACCTACAGAATTGCTGAGCTGTCAACACCTCTGAAGCTGCTCCAGCTGTCTGGGCATTTTTAATCTCCACTCTTCTCCATGCAACAATTTCGGGACAGAGAAGATCAATTCTGATTGTCCAGTGCCATCACAGTGAATTGAACTGGTTTGTCAGATCCACGGACTGCTTGAGTGGCTGCAGGGTTGCTGACAGCTCCATAACCCATGGAGGTAAGTACAGTGGGGACTGGGGAGGACAGGTTGGGGAGGGTGTGCAGTGTTAGTTCACCTTTATTTCATTTTTTCTGTAGCGTTGCTAGGTAGTAATCAGCCTGAGCTTGACTGTTCATTCAGTTATTCTGGTTTTCCCCTAAGCTCTGTTTGCTTCTGTTGGAGGCTGCAATAACCTGAATTATGAATATTTATGTTGTGACGTAAATATTCACATATTTTAGTAAATGAGGTGAAAAAAGTAAAAATTCACCTTGAAAATAATTCTTAATCATGTGCAAGGAAATTTAAAAAAGAACAGGATTTGTCCTATTAAAAAACTGTTGGAGTTATAAAGTGCAGGCACCTAGAGCCTTTACTAATTTTTTTTTATGGTCGAATACTAGGTTACTAGTATTAGAGATATTAGTACTATTACTATTGCAAAGTGCTATTGGTACCAAAACTGGGGTATTACTACTAGTACTTGGTTAATCTTCAGATTGTCCTGATAACACCAGAGCATGTCTGCCCATTACTTACCTTCTGCATAATCCCATTGGCCAGTGAGACAGCAGATCCTAGTGATAAGCCAATAGGAATTTATGGAGGTGGGGGGTAGCGGAGAGCTTTGCCTGTCTCTATGGCTTGGGATTAAACTGTAATAGTGGGGTATCAGAGTCTGCTGGAGGTATATGGAGGCCCTTTCAGAAGCCTGTACTTTATATCTACAGCTTTTTTTTGGTAACAAAAATGGAAATTGAAGCACCACACCACCGCTAAGAGGTCCAGATACAACTTTATTCCAATAAAAGTCAGAGGGATGATCCAAAGAGTAGCCAACACATTTTTACAACTCTTTATATTGTCATCCTGACTTTTATTGGAATAAAGTTGTATCTGGACCTCTTAGCGGTGGTGTGGTGCTTCAATTTCCATTTTTGTTATATTACACGACAAGCCAAGGAGACCATGGAGATCCTCTGGGGTGTAGAAGCTGCCTGCCCTGGAACCAGATTATTTACATCAACTTCAATACTTTAAGATAGCAATACCAATTATGTTGTAGATAACCTTATGGGTCCAGTGCTATTTTTCTACTTTCCCAATTGATGCATTGTTTTAAAGTGGGTAGTAAACTCCACTTTATCACTTGTACCTTCAGGTAAGCCTATAATATGGCTTACCTGTAGGTACGCACCGTTTAGGAGATATTCACATTTGTAGCGGCCAGTGACATTACCGACACGTGTGTACTGTGCTCTCAATGGAATGGCATACTGGAGTATGCCATCCATTGAGAGCACTGTGCCTCGACCGTAACTCCCATGCTCATGCATGGGAGTGACTTCATTGCGGCCCAGCCATTCAAATGGTCGTAGCCTGCAAACCTGGAAGGAAGATTGGGTAAAGATGGAAGCATCATCCTAGGATAGTTCCCTTTTGATCTAACGTTTTCGAGCTAATTAATTTACGGCTACAGCTCGCTCTGCCCCTCTCGCCTGACATAGTGATGGCCCTACTGGGTCTTCATGACGATTTACAACAGTCCCATCATTTAAAACTGTTGATATCTTATCTCTTATACTATGCCAAAAATGAAATTCTGTTGAAGTGGAACTTGGAGGTCCCCCCAACGGTGTTGTCCTGGGAGGTCGCCATCGATGCGGCTCTTCTCATGCATAAGCTTACATATATCAATAGAGGATGTCCCTGGAGATATGATAAGGCATGGCTTCCCAGAGAGTCCCACTGAAAGGTGTGTGGAACATACACCTACGGTGCCTTGAAAAAGTATTCATACCCCTTGAAATTTTCAACATTTTGTTATGTTTCAACCAAAAAAGTAAATGTATTTACCTTGTTTTTACCTTGTATCTCCACCTTGTTTTTCCTTATCTGGCATTGTTTCTAAAGCTTGACTGAACATCTCCTCCTCCATGTCCTTCTGTCTTATTTGTCTTACTTTTTCTGGAAGTCTGACCGCACTCCCTAATGCGGTAATAAGCACTGTTTAACCCTTGTTCTCAGTTACCTTGTGTCATACTGAACTCAACACAAAAGTGTGAGCCCACAAACTGCCCCCTGTTCATGTCCCCTAAACTATATGGATGTCATTGGCATGTGTTTCTCATACCGGAAGTGTCACCAACCCATGGAGGACTTTCCGATGACAGCTGTGCTTTATGGAAGTCCCTATACTTAGCTCATTAAATTCTAAATATAGCATTTGATTCAGAATACAACCTCCTCTCTCCAGCAGCAATGATTTAGACGTACTGTAAAGAATATTTATGCAGCCGTCACAGTTAATTAGGGTTACAGAAAAGTCTGGCACAGTGTAGAGCAGTAAACTCACCTGATGTAAATGTATGTAAAATCCACGGATTATGAAGTCTTTCAGGCTCAGCATATGAATAGACTGCTTTTGCAACTTCTTTGTAGCTGTATCAATGAGTATTTCTATGTTGAGGAAACGCGACTCGCAGAATCACAAGCATTTATTGTGGGCGCTGGAGCCAAGGTGTGCTCAGTTGGCCATGACTCTGAAAACTGCCATTGTGAGGTATGTCTGCCATGCTAAGGTGTTAAAAAGGAACTTTTACCCCAAGACTGTGTTTCAATAAAAAAAAAAACAAAAACAAAAAAAAAAAACGGTATGCTTATTTTATTGATGGATTCATCATATTTCCTAATCAAAAACTTCAGAGTAACTTGCTTCGTGAAGGTCTTTCTCCTGTTGGCTCTGCACCACCATAGTCATTCCTGACGTCTCCCAGAAGAATTCTCACTCGGTCACCTCTGAATGCCAATATACGTGAAAGACAGTGATATATCCACGCTACCTTATTAAAAACCACTATGTGTTCGCAAAATAAATCATGCATCAATAGACACTAAACGTGTCTAAAAAAAACACATATAAATGATGAATAAAAATATGACCTCCTGTGTATATCTCAACATAACTAAATACACGTGAAAGGTGCTGCTTACATCTACATGCGTTCCTGCAAAGTCCAATAAACAGTTATCAATAATCATGTGGCGCTCACTAAAAATACATTACTATATAAATCACACTATGCAACATAAACCTCCATACATATAAATTGTGCATAAACAACAGGACTCTTTGCATCCGTGAAGTTAACCAATACCAATGTACGTTGAGAATAGAATAGAAAATAAAAGAATAGAAAATAATAGAGTAAAACAGAACAGAATACAAAATAAATAATAAATAACTATGGAAAAAATAAAATAGAAAATAAAGTGATAGAATAAAAAATAAAGGAATAGAATAGAAAATAAAGCAATAAAATAAAATAGAAAAGAATAGGCTAAAACAAAACAAAATAGAATATAAGATTAAAAAAACAGAATAAAATAGAATAGAAAATAAAGGGATAGACTAGAATAAAAAAATAATAGAATAGAATAAAATAGAAAGAATATAATCATCTTCTGAAATTTGGATTTCAAATAGAATAAATTTGAATTCAAATAGAAAAAAATAGAACAGAATAGAAAAGAATAGAATAGAAAAAACAATGAAATAGAATATGACCTTCTTTCGAAATACATATTTCAAATAAAATAAATTCAAATCGGAATAGAATAGAAAAGAACAGATTAGAATAGAATAGAAAATAAAAGAATAGAATAGAATAAAAAAAAAAAACATAGAATGGAATAGAAAGAATAATAAACATCTTCCAAAATTTTGAATAGAATAGATTTGATTTCAAATGGAATTTGAAAATTTTTAATTGATTCGAACTCAAATAAATTAAACAAATTCCGAAAACGAATTAGATGAATTAAACAAATTTAACTAAGCAAATTTATGCAAATAACAAATCGAAGCAAAATAAAATTTTTCGTTCTGCACATGTCTAGTAGAATCCTCTTCTCTTCCTATCCCATAGCCAAAGCAGGAAGTGAGAGGAAATCCCTGGAAAGCGAGGGAACCCTTGGTTGTCACCAGAATTAGTGTCCCTATTGGTAGATTTCCCCTTTATTACTGTTCCGATGTCAACCCAAAGTTTGGAATTTTCTTTTACTTTCACTTACGATGATAACAGTAAACAGGACAAATAGAGAGGGTGAATCTCATTAATGGTGGTACAGACAGCAATAACAACAGGTGTTCTAATCCCTCTCCCCTATATACAAAACAAAAAAAAAAGAGACAGTTTTGCCTTTAGTTACACTTTAATGACTGGGTCTCTTTAAATCAATGTCCAGTTACTAAATGGAAGTAATGTACAATATTACTGTCCAGTTGTGTGAATACCTCGCCTGACCACCATGTCATTCATTTCTAACAAAGTCAGCAAGTTATGAACCAGACGGACGTTTGTGTAATTTCTTGCTAGACAACCACAAATTACGTATAGGAAATGTAATAGTGTCTATTCTTGCACAGCACAGATTAATAGCAACAGTGTAGGCTTCAATCATTCCTTCACTGGTTGGCAGGTAGGGATGCAGCTCGTAAAAATCAAATATCAAATGATGGATGCACTTAATATGGACCAAAACTCAAAAGGTAATGATTTGCTTTTGTAGCACTTACCCCCGAAGGAGCTGCTGGTTATTATGTTGGGTCTTTGCCGTTACCCCTTACTCACAGTTCACCATACCAGAAACTTAGAGTCTGTACTGTGTCTTGCACCCACTGATATATGCACCAGTCACTTTTTCCAATGCTTTTTTATTGAACAACTTGAGCAGTAGAGGGATGGAGGGTTTAAGGGAAAGTTCAGATACCTTGTGCAGATCACTGAGGAACTTTTAGACAAGAACTCCTTCAGTCAACGGATCTTTCTCACCCGGATAGGCCTCTCTCACTGACCTAGCAGCCGGAATGATGCACGGACAAAAAGTCTCTGCCACAGACTTGATAAGAACAATAATGGTTAAACAATCCTCTGCCACGGGATTTAGTATTAGTTGAATGATCCTCTGCCACAGGATTTAGTATTAGTTGAACGATCCTCTGCCACAGGATTTAGTATTAGTTGAAGGATCCTCTGCCACAGGATTTAGTATTAGCTGAAGGATCCTCTGCCACAGGATTTAGTATTACTTGAATGATCCTCTGCCACAGGATTTAGTATTAGTTGAACGATCCTCTGCCACAGGATTTAGTATTAGTTGAATGATGCAACACAGTACCAATAATTCCTTTAAGCCCATCCGGCAATACTGTGAGGTAAGTTGGTTAGGATGCATCCTCCAATTGAGTCACCAGGCTCCTCTTGAGATACCAGCCTTTCGCTCGGTCCTCTCCAAGATGAGTCCTCCCCCGGATCTTTCAATTGCTCGGCTTCCCGCAGGACAGACAGCACAGGATCATCTCTGAACCAGTAGGCCCCAGGTAAGTTCTGGGCCTACTTGCAGTCACATAGCCTTGGGCCAGCAGGAACCCGAGACAGAAAAGGAGTTGTCACATACTTTAGGCCAGGAGGGCCAGAAGGTGAGAGAGAGAACAAAATGGCGTCTGCCCTTTAAGTATCCTTTCCCAGAATGCACAGCGGTGAACCACTCCCACTGGGCTGTTTCTGGAGAAAGAGGACACTCAATACACCTTAGCCTGTTGCCCTTCCATCACTGGCCTGTGGTGACAACGACACCTACAGACGACAGTGTGGAACTGCACGCAACACAGCCAATGCTGGAACAGAGGCTAATTTAGTCATAATATTAAATCTGAACTTTATATAGAACAGATACCCACCAAATTTACATACGAGCGCCTGGTCAACAGGAGCAGGGCGTTACACTTTATTATAGAGAACATCTAGAAATGTTTGTTGTGCCTACACAGTGAACTTCATGTTTGTCTAGAGCAGGGGTCTCAAACTGGTGGCCCTCCAGCTGTTGTTAAAAGTCCCATCATGCCTCTGCCTGTGGGAGTCATACTTGCATTGGACCCAGTTTTCCCTTGATCAGCGATATGACCTGTGATGGTGTGGCCATGCCAGCTACCAGCATCATAACAGCCAATGACGCTCTAGGGCAGAATGCATGGCGTCATTCTGTACTATGGTGATGGCAGCTGGCCCATCCACACTATGGCAATGCATCATGCTGATTCAGGGAAGCCAACCTTTAGACCTGCTCCACCTCCTGTCCTTTGCCTCCCTGCTGGCGCCAGAAGGTAGGGCTCTGATGTGAAGAAGAGACTATGGGGTTGATTTACTAAAACTGGAGAGTGCAAAATCGGGTGCAGCTGTGCATGGTAGCCAATCAGCTTCTAACTACAGCTTGTTCAACTGACCTTTGATAAAAAACCTGGAAGCTGATTGGTATCTAGGCAGAGTTGCACTAGACATTGCACTCTCCAGTTTTAGTAAATCAGCCTCTATGTGATTAGGGGGCTCAGTGATGGAGGGACTCTATGGTGATGGGGCATCTCTTAAGGGATGGGGAGACTCTGATGTGATGGGGTCTGTGATGTGACGGAGTGGGCCTCTGATGTGATTGAGGAACCTCTGACGTGAAATTCATTTCATCAAGGTGGGTGTGTGCACAGTCCCAGACTCATGTTTCACATTGATAAGTAAAATTTAAATTTTTTACACTTCAGACTGGGCTGTCTCGAGTTTGTGCATACATTTATAGGGTTTTGCAACTGAAAAAAGGTTGAGAAACGCCGCTTTACACATCAGTTATTTTACAGTGGTAGTAAAGTTTTTCCAGGTGTGTCATTTAGGAGAGATGGCCCTCTCCTTCTTTTGATGACTTTGCTCGGGCATGAGCATTGGAATCCCAATTGATGGCTCATTGATTGTGCCGTCAATCTGTAAAGTTACGTGCCATGTTTATGTCAGCATTAATCCTCGGTATTACATTGTAATACTGCAAGAGTGCTGACCGTCATCAGTTCAGGAGAGAATAAAGCGGTGACAAATGAAAAAGGGCAGAGGCTCGGTTTGGGGAAGGCAGCTGAGGTTTCCACAAATATAATGCCATTTGGGATGGTGTGGAATACAATAATATAAAGCTGCAAAAACCGTAAGAAGAATTTTATGATTCTGCATCTTATCCCTGAGTTTAAGTCGTTCGCACCTATGCGTTTTTTAGTGTTTGCAGAAACGCTCTACACAGTCCATTTAACATTGTTTCCTATGGCACACGTTCACATCTATGCGTCTTTTCAGCCGGTTCGATTTTGGAAAGGGTCAGGGACTTTTTTCCCACAACAGATTGCGTTGTGCGTGTAATAGGCTTCAATGGACCCACACCAAAAACGCAAGTGTTGCCTTTTTTATGTGTTTATACATGTATTTTTTTTTTCTCCACAACAAATTGTGAATAGCCAGTTTTTAAGAAGCGGGCTAGGAAGCTGGCAGCTGTGTCCTTAACAACCATCAGCTGTCAGCGATGGATTTACATCGAGGGACTTCGTTTTTTATTTTTGCTTTTTAAATAAAGCACTTGTCAAAACGACACCTTTTTTTTGGTGAATGAGTAGGGATACTGATCATTCACATGGGGGGGTGGGATCTGGGGGGCAGAGTTTCCAGATTTCAATAAGCCCCCCACCCGCAGACCCACACAACCACCGGCCAGGGTTGTGGGAAAAAGGCCCTCGTCCCCAAGGTGTTTTGAGGGGGGCAGACCCCCCCCCTGCCCCAAAGCCCCCCCATGTTGAGGGCATGTGGCCTGGTATGGTTCAGGATGGGGGGGGCTCACTTCGGTTCTGGTATGGATTTTGAGGGGAACCCCACGCTGTTTTTTACCCAATTTTTTTATTGCTGGCAATTCTTGTTTTTACATTCAGCTGACAGCTGATGACCCATCGGTTGTTAAGGATGCGGCGGCCGGCTTCCCAGCCCACTCCTTAACAACCAGTTATTCACAGTTTCATACAGAGAAAAAAAAAACACAAAATGCATGAAAACTGCATGCAAAAACACAAAAATGTTGCGTGTTCTTAAACCGAAATTGCACTGAAAAACGCACCGGAAAAACACATCAACTGCAATTGCATAGATATGAACAAAAGTGCATTGAATTCTAGTATTATGCTTTTACTGGATTAGTTGCATTGAGTAATATTTCATATTTATGCCAAAATATTTTGTCAATTTATTTTGATGCTTGCAGTTACAAGTTATGGGGTGCTAGCTTATAGTGACCCCAGTAATCTCCTTTTAATCATTACTACACATTTGAGTTAGAAGTGTCAATATTTTTCTCATACATGCTCCCCTTGCAGGAGGACTAATTCACTGAAAATGAGACCAACCCAAATATAACAGTGCAAAAGTACAATGTTTTGGGGGTGCGTAAGCCCTCTTTGTCAGGCATGCAATGCCTAGACATGCCTGACGAAGGGGTCCTGCGTGGTCCTGAAACTCTTTTATGCTGTGCTGTGATCAGTTCGAATAACACTTTCGGACATTATTTTAAGATTCTTGACATGCTTCCAAATACCGTACATTGATCTGTGAAGTTTTCAGTCTCCATCTGGCTGTTGCTGAAGCACCCGCTAACTTTAAAGTGGATGTAAACCCTCACATATACCCAGTGAAGTGATTGGCCTTAAGTGATACACAGAGATTGAACAAATCCTCCTACATAAGTTGTACTTGTTTATCTAAGCCGCCTTTTTTCTATGTCACTTCAAAGTGCTGAATTTACACAGGATCTCTCAGCTCTGAAAAGCAGGGGGGCGGAGAGCTGAAGTTACATCAGTGAGGAGAACTCTGAGAGCTGATTGGAGGGAAAGGACACACCCCTCTTCACACAGCACACAGGAACAGAGCTGAGGCTGTCAATCAGTTGGAGGACCCTCCTCTGTCACCATTTCTCTCTTGGTGTCAGGAAAACTTGTCAGAAGTGATTCATGCTGATAGCAGAGGAACGAAACAGCAGACAGAAATGACACTTAGTGTTCTGGATTGAGACAAGTACACACTATAGAGGGATATGCTTTGATCATCTTTCATGTCTGAGGTTTACAACCACTTTAAGCTTACTCTAGGAACATGTACGATCAGAATATTAACATTGGTTCATCCCAAATATAAAACAATCTGTTTATTAACATAAGAGAACTAAACAGTTAAATCTGTTAAATCCCGAATAATCCCTGTAATGCTACAGATCACTTAATCAACTGAATTAATGAATTAGCAAAGCCGTCCTATTGATCAAATAGAAATGAACTTTAGAACAAAACAAAGCAGCAATTAGTGAAGTTAGCTAATGTAATCAGTAATTAGTTATTGTATCAAATCAATCTAGATAGTTTAAATAGGATATATTGGGGAGTGGAGGTCAAGGCAAACATTTTTCTCGTTTGTAGCAATCCTCAATCTTAATCAATATGCCTTAAGTAGTATTAAACCCTCAGCGTTTTTTAATTTAACACATTGAGCACAATAAAATAAACATTCCCCAGTAAACTATTTGTTAAAATTTTTACCCCTGCCCTTTGCAGTTTACAACTTTCAAAGCTTCTGGCCCTTGCTTTCTTAGTGCTGCTTCCCTGAACTTCCAGTTTTCACAGGAAAGAGTTGACAGTCAACAATGCAGTCTTGGGTCAGGCTGTTAGCTTGGAGAAGAGAGGGGGAAGGGTGGAACAGGGCCATCATGTGATGTGTCCCAGCAGTGGCGTCATTAGGGTTGGTGTCACCTGGTGCGGTAAAACATGCACCCCCGGTAAAACAACACCCCCCTGCACCAAGCAGGCTAGTGCGGCGATGTGACTCTCCCCCCTAAACCTGCTACAATGGATGGAGCTGGGTTGGGATTGGGGGAGGTGGATGGTGCTGGGATGGGATCGGGGGAGGTGGATGGAACCAGGATGGAATGGGGGGTGGATGGAGGCGGGATGGGATCAGAGAAGGTGGATGGAGCCAGGATGGGATGGGGGTGGATGGAGCAGGGATGGGATCGGGGGGGTGGATGGATCAGGCATGGGATCAGGGGGTGGATGGAGCCAGGATGGGATCTTTGATTTTGGGGGGGTTAGAGGATATGTGCTAGGGGGTGCTTTGGGTGGGGAGAGGAATTGTGCTGGGGGGTTAAACTTAAAATCTGCCCCCCTCTTTCTACTTCTAGTACAAGTCCTCTCTAACCCCAAAAAAGCACCCCTAGCACCTATCCTCTAAACCCCCCCCAAATCACTCCTGGCAGCATAATTGTTACCTGCCAATGCCCCCCCCCCAACACCATGTCCCCCTCCTCTGCATAATACTCCTGTTATTACATACCTCAGGGCAGGTGCTGTAGTGTGGTGTCTTCCTCGGCTCTTCCCCCCCAGCCTGTGTACTTGAAACGTCAGAGCCGAGGAGTATGGTCTGCAGTGAGGACTTCACTTTTTGACTGAAGTTCTGCTTTAGGCCAGTAAAGGAGAAATATTCTTTTCAATGTCATCTAGCTAGTTAATGGTTTATTTATTTCACATTATCTTACTTTGATATCCACCCCTTTTCTTTTTGTTTTTTCTTTAATAATTGATCTTGCTGAGAATAATATCAAATGTAGTGCAAGTGTAGCACCCTCAGCGTTGCTAAGTATAAGTAAATTTAGTTGGCTCCTCTGTAGACAGAGGAGCAGGGGTTAATGTGTTGTGTTATGACTGTGCAGTGCTCCAAGGGCTGTGGTTCTGCTACCCCCCCTGTTTTCTAGAACTCTGTGGACAGTTCTAGAACCTAATCGGTGGAGGAGCAGATACTGGAGCCTTATTATTTATGGAATTTCCACCAATCCCTGGGAAGGCGAGGCCTAGTAGATGGGGGAACCGCCCATAAATAGTCGGGAGCCTTGCAGTACTAGAGCATAGTCCAGGGTCCAGTTGCCTGGAGGGGACTTCTGTGCTGAAGGAGAGCCAAGAGAGAGAGCAAGTGAGAGTGAGAGGAAGGGAGAAGGAGCAACTGGAAATCTTACACCCTTTACCAGTCTCAGCTAAGCTGAAGCCTTCCTGAACCAGGACCAAGCCTGTAAAACAGCGTGTCCATACAGCAGCCTCTTGAAATACAGGAACCACTAAAGGGACTAAGTGAGTAACTTCCATTTCACTAACCCCAAGGCCTGTATAGAAAGGACAGTAAGGCTGCAACACTACATATCTGAGACCAGGGGATAGCTTAGAGCCAACGCAAAGCAGCCAGAAGCACCCCATATCTCTAGCTTGTGACAGCAGTTGCCAGGTGCTTTGGCATTTCCTGCAAGGAACAGCACCTGCATCTTCAGTTTGGAACCTTTTTATGGCTACTGTAGCTGCACCATCCTTTTATTAGCAGGTTATTGAAATTATTATGTGCTGGAAGCTTGTTGTATGCAGCAGAACACCTTTACTTTCATGGAGGATATTTTTTTCATGGCTTTACATCATGTAGACAGAAAACAGAAAGAGAACACAAATGAGTGCATTGAGCATAGATAGACAATGCATCCTGTTATATGATAGAATATAAGAACTATACACTATAATACCACAGCACCACCTGCTGGTATAGACAGGTACAATGCATATATATATATATAGTTCACAGTATATAAAGCTACTACTGTGTGCTGTTGTACTTCCAACACCCCTTCTCAACAGCATGTGCTTTGTCAAATTATATTCAGCTTCTTCTGGAAATAACTATGACGTTCCTTCAACAAAGGCATGGTGAGTGCATTGGCAGTCATCTCCTCTGATGGGCAATATTGAATGTCAATAACACCTTGCTCTTGATTGTCCCTCAGTAGGTGATACTTGACATCAATGTGTTTGGTCCTAGGATTGACCCTTTCTGATTGTGTAAGCTTTATACATCCCTGGTTGTCGTGAAAAATGGGAATTGGTTTTGACTAGATATATGTACTGCCGAAAAATTTGTTTGTTTTCGTTTAATTCGCTTTTTGTTTTTTTCGGATATTCAAAAATTCGAATATTCGAATAATCGAATATTCGAAAATTCGAAATTCAGGAATTAGAAAATTTGGAAATTTGAAAATTCGGAATTCTAAAATTTGAAAATTCGGAATTCTAAAATTTGAAAATTCGAAAATAAGAAAAGAAAATCCAAAAAATTTGAAAAGATGAAAATCCAAAAATCCAAAAATATTAAATAATAACTAACTAACTAATAATAACTAACTATTAAATTATAAGTATTGGAATTTCCTTTCCGCATCTAAACAAATGGAACGGAACTAAATAATAATAATTAACAATAATACGTTTTTATTATTATTGTTATTTATTATTATTAATTTGTTACATTCCATTCGTTTAAATATGGCACTCATTATTACGGATAATTCATAACTTCGGATAAATTCGTCTTTGTTACGTTCACTAATAGCAAAATTTGAAAGGAAATTCCAATACCTATAATATAATACTTAGTAATAGTTAAGTTATTAATAGTTAGTTATTATTTCAGATTTTCGGGTTTTTGAATTTTCGGATCTATATTCTTATTTTTGGATTTTCGAATTTCTGAAATTTTGAATTTTCGAAATTACGAATTTCGAATTTTCAAATTTCCGGATTTCAGATTTTCCGAATTTTGGAAATTCGGATATTTCTGAATCAATGAATTTGTCTGAATTTGTTAAAAAAGTCATTTGGAACTGAACGAATTGCACATGTCTAGTTTTGACATGTCTTTCCCAATGTCCACAAAAAGTGGATGAATCCATATCGCTTCTTGACATGCGTGTGCTGCTGCAATGTACTCTGCTTCAGTACTCTGCTTCTAGTCGACAGCTACTTGCTGTCGACTAGACCAACTTATGGTTCCATCCCCAAACTGGAAGATGTCAACAGACAATCCCCTTCAAACAATCGAACTGTGTGTATGAGGCTTTAGAGTGAAATCAATTGATCCTCAACAATTAGCCAAGATAGCTACTCCTGGCAGGTAAATTTAGGAGCAACCCTGCCTAAACACCAGGGTGCTACATGTACAAGTTCTATGCAATTCAGTCTACTAATTAATAAAAAAAAAAGCCTGGATGTGTTTATAAATGCACAAAATATAGATGGCCACTAATAATAATGAAGGGTGTTATTTAATTAGCTTTGGGAATCAACAGGGACCGAAGTGGACAAATTATACACAGATTTTTTTTTTTTTTGCCTTTTTCTGGATGAACTGCGAGTTTAGCGTTCTGAAGAAGTTTTTTTTGTTGATCTTGAAGCAAATGTGTCTTTTTTTTCTACCTATGTCCCTTGTTACCTTGAATTGCTCTTTAAATTGAGGGAACAGATATAATTCCAGCTAGTAGTAGACAATATTTTATATCTTCTATCACTCTGCAGGGAAGTACATGAAACTCTTCTATCACTGACATAAGGTTATTTTTGAGTTTGAGAGTGATGCATAATAGCTTTGCCATAGGCAACATTTAAAAGCTCTTAGCTGTCTATCCTGAACATTATGACAGAACATATGGCATACCTGCAGATTAATGTCTTATTAATAAAGTATTGCTCAAGTCATAGGAAACCCAAACCCTCATCCTTAACATCAAAGCACAGCTTGAGAGTGTTCTATCGATATGTTGTTACAGCAGAATTATACCTCTGCTCACTGTGCTCAGTAGGAGTGCTAACTGTTCCTTAAAGTGTATTTCCACCTTTGCAGTCAAACTTGAGAACACCCACTAACATGTTAAGTGTTCCCATCCACATAGCATACCTGAAATAATAATAAAAAAAAGCATCTTACCTTTCTTTCTTTCTTTTTTTTTTTTTTGGAGCACGATCATTTACAGGACTCTATAGGGAGTTTGTATTGTCTATAATAGCTCGCCATGTGTAACTGGGTACTTAAAGCGTTAAATAGCCCATGTAAATGTAATATAGTGCAGCTTACCATTCATTAGATATAGTGACCACATTAGTTTTTTTTTCTTTTGTTTTTAGTTGTTTTCACCTGGTGATCTGGCCCGTAAAACACCTCCTGTAGTAGAGTGCCCCCACCACCCACTACACACATACTGCGGCAGGGCGGCCCGGCTGCGCGAAACAACATACCTGTACATTGTTCGCAACTTCCGTGTCTGGGGAGCGCTTGCGCCGCTGACTACCCACTCCCGCTGTGATCGGCCATGATGCGCTGGCGAACCGCAATCGTTCGAGGGAATGACAGAACAGCAGTCTTCCTATGTAAACAAGGCAGACCGTTCGTTGTTCTGTCACAGAGGAAGAGAGAGGTCTTGTGTTCCTACTAATCAGGAACACAGATATCTCTGTTTGTCTGGTGTCAGAATTCCCAACACAGTTAGAAAGCACTCCCTAGGAGCACACTTAACTTATTGATTGCCCCTGATGTTAACCCCTTCCCTGCCAGTGTAATTTATATGTGACAGTTGCATTTTTTTTTAGCACTGATTACTGTATTGGTGTCACTGGTCCACAAAAAGTGTCCAATTTGTCCGCCGCAATGTTGCAGTCCTGCTAAAGATCACTGATCGCCGCCATTACTAGTAAAAAAAAAAACCCCAAAAAACGAAATCTATCCCATAGTTTGTAGATGCGATATCTTTTGCGCAAACCAATCAATATACACTTATTGGGATTTTTTTTACCAAAAATATGCAGCAGAATACAAATTTGCCTAAATTGATAAAGAAATCAGATTTTTTACATGTTTTTATTGGGTATGTTTTATAGCAAAAAGTAAAAAATATAGTTTTTTTTCTCAAAATTGTTGATCTTTTTTGTTTATAGCGCAAAGAATAAAAACCGGAGAGGTGATCAAATACCACCAAAAGAAAGCTCTATTTGTGGGAAAAAGGGACATCAATTTGGTTTGGGTACAGCGTTGCATGATCGTGCAATTGTCAGTTATAGTAACGCAGTGCCGTATCTCAAAAAATGGCCTGGTCGTTAAGGGTGTAAAACCTTCCGGGCCTAAAGTGGTTAAAGCAGTATTAAACCCAAAAAGCAAATGTATCCAGTTGTTGGACTACGATAAAACGGAGAAGCAGACACTGCGCTTTATTTACTTTCCCCTTCTATGAGGCAGAAATAGGTTGCACCTAAGCACCACAAACCAAAAACGTTTTTAATTTATTTTTAATATTCAAAGAAAACTCGCCTATCCACCCATGTCTCCATTCTTTACTTTGTTGAGAAATCACTTTGAAAAAAAAAAAACCCTCTAGCATTTCTGGCTGTGGCCATCTTGAATAAGGGCAGGTGATTCATGTAGCATTTACTTCCTGGAATCCATCTGCCCCTAGGCAGATGCAGGAAGGAGGGTGTGCTTAGCTGAGGAAAACTGTCCTTCCCTCCTCCCTTCCTGAAGACTCCTGAGATGTATGACATCATTTGTCTAGGCCTGAAAACCAGGAAGTAACTGAAGAAATGTAATAAAACAAGTAAACATGATATTTTTTATATTTACTTTCAGTGGATGTTTTACTGGTTTATCTGCAGTCTTCTCTTGTCTACAACTCTTCAAAAGTGCAGATTTGTGATAAAATCCCTATGCATCTGTGAGGAGCAGAGAGAGATGGTGGGAGAGGGTGGAGAGCTGCAGTTACAACTATTATACACTGTGTGAGAGCTGATTGGAGGAAAGGGACACCCCCACCCCCCCTCCACATAGGCAGAGGAATGAAGGAACATGCAGAGCTGTGTTCTGAATAGACAAACTGTGTGCTTATCTCCCTCTACAACAGAAATTGTATTGCATGTGTCAGGAAAACTTCCCAGAAGTGACTCATGCTGATAACAGAGGAACGGAGCACCAGAGAGAAATGACATTTAGAACTTTGGAGAAAGATAAGTAAACACTACAGATATATGTGCTCTGTTCACATTTCATGACTGGGGTTTACAACCACTTTAAGCTAGCAGCATAAAAAATAAAAATAGACAATGATGATTTTCTATATTGAATCGCCCGGGAAAACCCGCTGTCTTGGCGCCCTGAACATCCTGGCCAGATTTAGCAGGGGGAAACGAAGCCCAAGAAAGCCTGGGGGGGTGTAAAGGAGATCGCTGGGATCAGCAACACTGTCCATCCAGTCTACCTTGCATGGCTGCCCCTGAGAGACCAGAGCATTCTCTAGACCTCTGTACCTTGTTCAAGTTACAGCGACACCAGAGCCAGACTGAAGGGACTCTTCAATCTCAAAATTCATTGTCACATTGGGGAGTCGGTGAGAGGGTCGCTGTTTTGTGTTTATTAAAAGTCAGCAGCTACTAAAAGTGTAGCTGCTGACTTTTAATAAACACACACTCACCTGTCCCACAATCCAGCAATGCGGCCGCCCGAAACCTCAGTTCTCTCCCTCGGTTCTCTCCGGCACCAGCATCACAAGTGTGGGCACCTTGCTGTGACAGCTTGCGCCTTCACAGCCGGGTGTGCACTGCGCATGCGCGAGTCATGATGCGCCTTCTCAATGGCCGGACAATCTTCTGGGTCCTGTGACGTGTCCTAGAAGATTGCAGGGAGGGAGGGGGAGGGGGAGAGGAGAATTTCCACTCGAGTCACCTAGGCGGCCTGAGTAGAAATGGGAGCTGGGCACCTGTCAAAACTAGGTGCCCACTCTCCCCCCACCAAAAAAAATGACATGCCCAATGTGGAATGTGAGTGGGTTAGGTGTCCTCTTTTGGGTGGAACTCCGCTTTAATGGGCTTAATATCACTTTAACCATGCATGAATGCCCTCTCCCCGCCCTCCTACATGCAGCCATTTAAAAAAATAATTACGCATGCGCAGATGCACCATTGGTCTCTTCCAAGTAATTGGCAGCTTAAGGAGACTGGCAACCTATCTGCACACATGCAGTGGGTTTCCAGGCATGCACATAAATGTGCCACCAGCTTCTGGTAGATGGGCACTATAGCACCCATGGCATTTGTGTGGATATCAGCCGTGCATGCACAGATGTGCCACAAAGTTGCAGCTCAGTAACACACTGCCTCCTGGGATAGCTGTGACGTAGCAATCCCAATAGGCAGTGAGGCCTAGATTAGGCTGGAAACCAGGAAGCGATATCTTGCAGCAAAAAAACCCCAACAGAAGTGAAAGAGGAAGAGGCAGGCACAAAATAAAAAATCTTATTTAATGTGTTAAGTTCCACTTTAACCTTTTGTTAGGACAGATAGTTTGCACTTCTAGTTTACAACTGGTAATGAGATCTGCCAACACATTACAGACAAAGTTAACTATGGTACACATTACTCCCCAGTCCTCCTCACCCTTTATATTACATATGTATGTAGCACCCCCTAGCATTGCTAAAGTGCTAAAGGTGAGATTTTGTTTAGAGTAGGTAAATTTGTGGAGGGATCCAGGGAGAGCTGGATGACTCACAGGCAGCGTCACTGAGACCTCCCCTCTATTTCTAGAATGTGCTGGAACCTTCTAGAAAGATGGGAGGGGAAGTAAGGTGGAGCTGCCTGGAGTATTCTGAGGTCCCTGACCAATCCCCAACTTGGGTTGGCAGAGAGCAGGCAGCCTCAAATACTCTGGGTCAGCCCAGCTGGGGGAGGAGAGTTTGGGTGGAAGCTGGAGATGGAGTGTTAGGCTGTCGTGGCCTTTGAGGGAGCTCCCCTGTCTTGGGGGGGGTGTGACCTTGGGCCGGGGCTCGGGTGCAGACGGGACCCTCTAAAGCAGTGGTTCTCAACTCCAGTCCTCGGGACCCACCAACAGGCCAGATTTTAAGTATTACCTTGGGGGAGATGCAGACTAGAATACTGCAATCACTGAGCAACAAATGAGATCACCTGTGATGTATTTCAGTTATCTTGCAAACATGGCCTGTTGGTGGGTCCTGAGGACAGGAGTTGAGAACCACTGCTCTAAAGGCACATGGAGGTGTCCTGGTCAGGGGGCACTGAGAGCAAGGAGAGGACAGCAGGACAACACTGCCAGGGAAGTCTCCAGGAGCAACAGGAACAGCCAAGACTGCTGGTGACACACAGTCAGGAGGACTGGGAGGCACGCCTGAGAGGACTGGGATGGAGCAGTCTAGGATGGGTGTAGAGCCAGTCAGCAGGACTGTGGTGGCACAGGCATTGGAAAGGGGTGGCTGCAGCCAGGAGGGCCCATAGGGGCCCACGGTCTCTGCCTGCAAAGGGCGTTTGCTTTGGGTCTGACAGAGCCAGTGTCAGATCCCCACATCAGTGCTAGCTGGTCCCGGGAGTGATAGTCTGCAAACAAGTGTATGTGCTTGCTTGAAGAGAGATTGTCTATAGTGGAGTGTATATAATTTAGTCCCTACCAGTGGCGGCTCGTGTTTTTTTTTTGGGGGGTCAGCCAGTCCGACGCTTACCCCATCATGGCGGGTAGCAGGCAGCAGGCAGCGTGGTGCAGCGGCTCCATGTCTTCTTCTCCGTGGCAGCTTCCAGCTCCTCCCCTCCTCTTCCTAGGCGTCCAATAGGATTGCCTGTCCTTTCAGCCAATCGGGTAACCGGTGTTGAAACCCGCTTCCTGATTGGCCGGGAGGAGGATCAGTGTTACAACAGGGACTATTCATTTGTTGTTGTAACACACCTGGGTGGGATTGGAGCACACTCTCTGCGACCCGAACCATCCTATATTGCCTCTGGTTCTAATTGGTGCTTAAAAAAACCAGCTCTCCCCGGACCCATGTATGGGGGGGGGGGGGTGGCGATGGAAAGGGGGTGGCAGCGCCCATGGATCCTTAAAGTTTCTTCAGTCAAGTGGGCATCCCATATGCACCCTATCACCTTTCAAGTTCTATTCCTCTAATAAAACAAAAAAACACAGCGCAAGGACTGCTTCTTGACTCTGTGTGTCTGGAAATTCGTGTGCCTGAATGTGCAGGGTGGGACAACGACATTCACATGCGGCCCCTATGGGGATAGCGCTACATGTAGTACTCCCCCCGCATTAGCTGCTTGGTAGATTGGGTTCTCTGTTCTTCTGCCTGGACTCTGAGAACAACCTCAGCCCACTGACACAACAGGTTAAATCAGAGGTATGCCAAATTTTTTTTTTAAAAGTCAGCAGCTACAAATACTGCAGCTGCTGACTTTTAAAATAAGGACACTTACCTGTCCAGGGCGCCCGCGATGTCGGCACCTGAGGCCGAACCGTCCCTCGGTCCTCGGATGCTGCCGCCGCCATCTTTGGTAAGGGAATCAGGAAGTGAAGCCTTGCGGCTTTACTTCCTGGTTCCCTACTGCGCATGCGCGAGATGCGCTGCAGAATTCGAATGGTCCCTGCTGTCTCTGGGACCCGTGTGTCTCCCAGCAGACAGCGGGGGGGGGGGGGGGGACTGGAAGTGGCGTAGACCCCCCATGGGAAGTGGGTGCAAATACCTGTATTATACAGGTATCTGCACCCCCCACCCCCTGAAAGGTGCCAAATGTGACACCGGAGGGGGGGAGGGTTCCGAAAAGCGGAAGTTCAATTTTTGTGTGGAACTCCGCTTTAAGCAAATGGATACTGCACTGCTACTGGGAACACAAATATAGCTACACTAAGGTTCAGTCCCTTGGTGTTCTACCTAAGAATAATACAGCTCTCTCTCTTTATACACGGTTTGCATTGGGAATTGAAGTCCAATCGTCTGTAGACTGCCATAGTAAAGTTTCTTTCCCGAACTTCATCTCCCATGATTCAATGCTGCCAATCATCAAGTCTCTTGAGTTCCTTCTGCTTGTCAGGTTCTTTTGGTGGATGGAGGTGAGGTAATGTTAATCTATTCAGCTGAAGTCCATTGGCAGCACAGAAAGCACTGCAGCACAGTGTCCTAAATCGCTCTCTGTCTCTAGCCAAGCACCTGGCCACACATAGAAGAGGAAAGCTTTAGTAGGGTTTTGCAGCAAGTTGAAAGGTACAGTAATTAGCAATATTATATTTATTATACATAAGTTATGCTATGTGAATTGGAAAATGCAAGACACATATACAGACATTATCCCAATTTGGTTGCAAAAGTGGAAATACACTTTGAAGTGCACTTAGCATGATATTAATGTGTAAGTGTAAGATTTACAGGTAATTATTATAAAATTTTTACCATTTAACAGTACTCTTCATGACCTCACTTTTCCATCCAAGAAGGAGCCATTTTTGTTCTATAGTAATTACAGCTTCATCCCCTTGCTAAGCTGCTACCTGCTCAGCTAGCCATAGATAGTGGAACAGAAGGAAATTAACAGGTCCTTCCACCCACACAAACAAGGTGAGTGGAGGAATCTTGCTGGGACATTGTATTCTCACAATGGAAAGCAGCATTGTCAGAATACACTGATCATAGCTGAAACAGCTGTTCTCCCTCTGTTCTTCGTCCGCTTAGCAAAGTCAGTAGCAGCGGCGTTCTCCCCAAAGATCAGACAGCCAGCTGCATTTTATGGGCCACAGTGGCTGCATTTGATGGAACAATGGCTGCGTTTGATGGCACGGTGGAGGCAATTGATGGGCACAGTGGCTGCGTTTGATGGGCACAGTGACGGCAATTGATGGGCACAGTGGCTGCATTTTATGGGACACAGTGGCTGAATTTTTATGGGGCACAGTGGCTGCGTTTGATGGCACAGTGGCTACGTTTTATGGCACAGTGGCAGCAATTGATGGGCACAGTGGCTGCGATTGATGGCACAGTGGCGGCAATTGATGGGCACAGTGGCTGCGATTGATGGCACAGTGGCTGCGATTGATGGCACAGTGGCTGCGATTGATGGCACAGTGGCTGCGATTGATGGTACAGTGGCTGCAATTGATGGTATAGTGAAGCTGCAATTGATGGGGTTTTTTCAGAATTTTTCAGTTTGTTTGCGCCCCCTAAAAATTTCGAGCACCAGCCGCCACTGAGCACCAGTCAGTGACAATGGCGTTCTCCCCAGTGATTAGACAACGAGCTACATTTTATGGGCCACAGTGGCTGCATTTGATGGCACAGTGGCTGAGTTTGATGGCACGGTGGAGGCAATTGATGGGCACAGTGGCTGCGTTTGATGGCACAGTGGCTGCGTTTCATGGGCACAGTGGCAGCAATTGATGGGATACAGCGGCTGAATTTTTATGGGGCACAGTGGCTGCCTTTGATGGGCACAGTGGCGGCAATTGATGGGATACAGTGGCTCAATTTTTGTGGGGCACAGTGGCTGCGTTTGATGGTCACAGTGGCTGCGTTTGATGGCACAGTGGCAGCAATTGATGGGCACAGAGGCTGCGATTGATGGCACAGTGGCGGCAATTGATGGGCACAGTGGCTGCGATTGATGTCACAGTGGCTGCGATTGATGGCACAGTGGCTGCAATTGATGGGCACAGTGGCTGCGATTGATAGTACAGTGGCTGCAATGGATGGTACAGTGAAGCTGCAATTGATGGGGTTTTTTCAGAATTTTTCAGTTTGTTTGCGCCCCCCCAAAATTTTGAGCACCAGCTGCCACTGAGCACCAGTCAGTGACAATGGCGTTCTCCCCAGTGATTAGGCAGCAGCACCAGTCAGTGACAGTGGCATTCTCCTCAGTGATCAGACAGCAGCACCAGTCAGTGACAGTGGCGTTCTCCCCAGTGATCAGGCAGCAGCACCAGTCAGTGACAATGGTGTTCTCCCGTGATCAGGCTGCAGCAGCGGTCAGAGACAGTGGCATTCTCCCCAATGATCAGTTAGCAGCACCAGTCAGTGACAGTGGCGTTCTCCCCAGTGATCATGCAGCAGCACCAGTCAGTGACAGTGGTGTTCTCTCCCGTGATCAGTTAGCAGCAGCAGTCAGTGACAGTGGCGTTCTCCCCAGTGATCAAGCTGCAGCAGCGGTCAGCGACAGTGGCGTTCTCCCCCAATGATCAGTTAGCAGCACCAGTCAGTGACAGTGGCGTTCTCCCCAGTGATCATGCAGCAGCAGCACCAGTCAGTGACAATGGCATTCTCCCCAGTGTTCAGGCAGCAGCACTAGTCAGTGACAGTGGCATTCTCCCCAGTAATCATGTAGCAGCACCAGTCAGTGACAATGGTGTTCTCCCAGTGATCAGGCTGCAGCAGCGGTCAGCGACAGTGGCATTCTCCTCAATGATCAGTTAGCAGCACCAGTCAGTGATAGTGGCGTTCTCCTCAGTGATCATGCAGCAGCACCAGTCAGTGACAGTGGCGTTTTCCCAGTGATCAGGCAGCAGCACCAGTCAGTGACAGTGGCGTTCTCCTCAGTGATCATGCAGCAGCACCAGTCAGTGACAGTGGCATTCTCCCAGTGATCAGGCAGCAGCACCAGTCAGTGACAGTGACGTTCTCCCAGTGATCAGGCAGCAGTACCAGTCAGTGACAGTGGCAATCTCCCCAGTGATCAGGCAGCAGCACCAGTCAGTGACAGTGGCGTTCTCCCCAGTGATCAGGCAGCAGCACCAGTCAGTGACAGTGGCATTCTCCCAGTGATCACGCAGCAGCACCAGTCAGTGACAGTGGCGTTCTCCCCAGTCATCATGCAGCAGCACCAGTCAGTGACAGTGGCAATCTCCCCAGTGATCATGTAGCAGCACCAGTCAGTGACGATGATGTTCTCCCCAGTGATCAAGCTGCAGCAGCGGTCAGCGACAGTGGCGTTCTCCCTCAACGATCAGTTAGCAGCACCATTCAGTGACAATGGCGTTCTCCCCAGTGATCATGTAGCAGCACCAGTCAGTGACAATGGTGTTCTCCCGTGATCAGGCTGCAGCAGCGGTCAGCGACAGTGGCATTCTCTCCAATGATCAGTTAGCAGCACCAGTCAGTGACAGTGGCGTTCTCCTCAGTGATCATGCAGCAGCACCAGTCAGTGACAGTGGCGTTCTCCCCAGTGATCAGGCAGCAGCACCAGTCAGTGACAGTGGCATTCTCCCCAGTGATCAGGCAGCAGCACCAGTCAGTGACAGTGGCGTTCTCCCCAGTGATCAGGCAGCAGCACCAGTCAATGACAGTGGCATTCTCCCAGTGATCAGGCAGCAGCACCAGTCAGTGACAGTGGCGTTCTCCCCAGTGATCATGCAGCAGCACCAGTCAGTGACAGTGGCGCTCTCCCCAGTGATCAGGCAGCAGCACCAGTCAGTGACAGTGGCAATCTCTCCAGTGATCATGTAGCAGCACCAGTCAGTGACAATGACGTTCTCCCCAGTGATCAAGCTGCAGCAGCGGTCAGCGACAGTGGTGTTCTCCCTCAACGATCAGTTAGCAGCACCAGTCAGTGACAATGGCGTTCTCCCCAGTGATCATGCAGCAGCACCAGTCAGTGACAATGGTGTTCTCCCCGTGATCAGGCTGCAGCAGCGGTCAGCGACAGTGGCATTCTCCCCAATGATCAGTTAACAGCACCAGTCAGTGACAGTGGCGTTCTCCCCAGTGATCAGGCAGCAACACCAGTCATTGACAATGGCATTCTCCCAGTGATCAGGCAGCAGCACCAGTCAGTGACAATGGTGTTCTCCCCAGTGATCAGGCTACAGCAGCGGTCAGCAACAGTCATGTTCTCACCAGTGATCAGGCTGCAGTAGCAGTCAGCAACATTGGCGTACTTCACAACGATCAGATGGCAGCACCAGTCACACAGCAGCATTCTTATGTGCTAGAAGATGTCTGCTACTCTGCCTCTCTACAACCCTGATGTGGTGGCAAAATGACCTGTTAACAGCCTGCAGTCTGTCTCCCATAATGTTCTCACCACATCTGCCCTGAGCCCAGGAACAGACCTTTCTTTTCCTCTCCAAAGAGCTCTGCTAATACTGGGATATGTAGTCTGAGAACCAGTCTGTAATACAGGCTAAATCTCCCTGGGGCCTACATTACCCACAAGTCATAGTTGCTCCCCGCAGGCTCTGTCCTACCCACAATCCACAGCACATTAGTCCTCTGCCAGGCTCCCTTTAGCACCAGAAGTAAGTGGTACTTGTGTGGACACCTTGATTAGTACTGAGAGTAAAGGAGAAATTGATTTAGCCATTAGAGGATCGCAGCATCATGTTCCTGCACCCAACAGAAAAGTGGCATTGCTCCTTGGGAGAACAGTGGCACTATAAACATCAGCCTACAACATTTTTACGAATATAAATAGTAAAAAAATTGTATAACATCAGTTTACAAATGTATAAACTCAAAAACACAAAGTAAAATTAAAAATATCCAGAATTCCTATAGTGTCCCTCTCAATAAAAAGCAGGAGATTGCCCCCCCCCCCCCCCCCCCCCAAGAAGGTGCCAGCCTGATGCCCTGAATCCCAGAACTGGAGGGAGCGGGTCAGAGACTGTATGATAAATATCTAAATATCTCACAGTTCTGGCTCTGGATTCCACCTAAAACAATGACAGCATCTCTGCAGACAGGGTGGAGGAGGACCAGCAGCAGGGTGGATCATGTTCAACCTAAAATAGCTTTTAATGTGGCCCAATGTAAACTTAAATTGTACTATATCACAGAATGACCATAAACTGGATCAATATAAAGTGGAGAGTTTAGATTTAGATAAAGTAAGATTAGACTGGAATAAGTGATAGAGCAGTTTTAACAGGCAGTAAAACATCGGAAGCAGTTTATAGAGCACTTTAGTCCATTTGGCGATGAAGATAATAAAACACAGCGTTTGGTGTCATGTTTCCCCTTACTGCTCTGATACATTTACAGAATCAATGTGCTCTCATATTTTAGGGTATTACTTTAGTCTTGTGCTTAAAGGGGAAAATCATACCATTTGTTTTTCAAAATTACACAATTGTCCCAAAACTACCATAATATAGGTTAAATTATGAAAAAAAAAATATATTAATTTAATAAAACTGAATTCTGAATGTTATTTATTTTGAGTCAATTTCCAACACATCACAAGGTCAATAAAACCAGACATGCTTTATCATTATTATTTTTATTGCATTAATATTAGAATATTATAATGTTTTGAGGTATACTGTTCCCCTATCTTTCCTGTACATTAAGCCCATACATTTTTCAAAAGAGTATTGATAGAGTGGATGATGGTTAGCAGTCATTTGGTTGCTGCTGGTGGGTTATCACCAGTAGTTTGGGGCAGCAGAAGATCACCAATGTAAAGGCCAGGAGTGCCCAAAAAATCCAGCAACTCTTAAGGCACAGGCGTCAAACACAAGGCCCTTGGGTCAAATCCGGCCCTCCAGGCCATTTCATGTGGCCCTCACACCTCTCCTGCAGCTGCAGGAGAGCTCCGGCCCTCCTCTGGTCCTCCTCTAGACCCCTACTTTCTGCTTTTAAGCAATGTATCCAGCTTCTTCCCAGCAGCAGCATAAGGAAAGGGGGTGCACTGTGATGTTAGGGAGAAGAGGGGACTCAACCACTGATGGTGGGGTGGCTCTTGACATCTAATGTAAGGGGAGGGGATGCGCTGGACATCTAATCTTACAGATACAACTGGCCCTTTTGAGGACAATCATAGTGCTGATGCGGCCCACGATGAAGTTGAGTTTGACACCCCTGTCTTAAGGGGTCAGTGCTACATTTAACCGGACTGATCATACATTGCCACAAGCATAGCATAGGTGTGAAACCAGATGTATATTCAAGAGGATAATGGTCATTTGGTTGCCACTAGTGGGTAATTAGTGGTTTGGGCAGTGGAAGGCCAGATCACCAATAGAAAGGCCAGGAGTACCCTAAAAAATCCAGAAACTCTTAAGGGGTCAGTGCTACATCTGGCCACATTGATCAGATGTTGCCGCAAGCATAGGTGTGAAGTTAGACGTATATTGAAGAGGATTGATGGAGTGGATGATGGACGTTTAGTTGCCACTGGTGGGTCGTGAGTGGTTTGGGGCAGTGGAAGGCCAGATAACCAATAGAAAAAAAGGCCAGGAGGGCCTAAAAAAATTTTGCAGCTCTTAAGGGGTCAGTACTACATTTTGCCCAGCTGATCATGAGCTGCCACAAGCATAGGTATGAAGTCATACACTGTATTACCAAAAGTATTGGGATGCCTGCATTTACACGCCCATGAACTATAATGGCATTCCAGTCTTAGTCCGTAGGGTTCAATATTGAGTTGGCCCACCCTTTGCAGCTATAACAGCTTCAACTCTTCTGGGAAGGCTGTCCACAAGATTTAGGAGTGTGTCTATGGGGATGTTTGACCATTCCTACAGAAGCGCATTTGTGAGGTTAGGCACTGATGTGGACTAGAATGCCTAGCTTGCAGACTCTGCTCTAATTCATCCCAAAGGTGTTCTATTGGGTTGAGGTCAGGACTCTGTGCAGGCCAGTCAAGTTCTCCACCCCAATCTCGCTCATCCATGTCTTTATGGATCTTGGTGCGTCCCAATACTTTCGACAATATAGTGTATGTTCAGGTTGGATAAATGACTTCATCTAAACCATTCTGCATGCACAGTAGAGCACTAGAGGCACAACAGAATATTTTGCTTGTCCCCTTTCACAAATATTGAAGTTTTTCAAGTTGGATGTCAGCGATGATACGATCCACTAATACCTACCTATTTTTAAATGTCAGTTCTGCATTTTGAACTCAGAGTGTCATTTTAATAGAATCTCTAACAAATCATCCCATAGGAGTTGGTTGCCCCGGATCTTTGTACATTGCCATGGAAACCATTTTGTCAGCGGCGGCTTCTCAGACAAATATTACAGCACTTATTGGAGAGGCTGCATTATCATAATGGCATGTGGAAACAGTGTTTAAAATAAAATTCCAGCACGCCATGCAATTCCGTAAAGTAGGTTATATCATGTGTAAATGCAGTTTTATGTGTGTTAAGAGAATGTCATGGGACCTTAGTGGAAAATTATTAAAAAGCCACATTTTAGTTACCATGTATCGTGAATATGTGTACCAACATGCTGTGCAGTGCCGTCACGCACCTACCTGTCTTGGTGGAACACAGAAATGGAGTTGAAGTATCTGTAAGCATGACATAATCACTAAAATGCCCACATCTTCAGTTTTCAAATATTACTTCAATATCTTTTAATCTACAGTTTTCATTAAAGTAATCCCTGGTGATCCTCCCGTGAAGGTCCTTGTTCAGATACTTCCTGTGATTGAGTGACTCTGTCCTGTCTCCCAGTTGTGTCCCTGCTTTGTTACATCACAAAAACTTCTGATAGAGACTACGTGTATCTAAACGCTCTTAATCAACATGAACTACGGTATTTTAAATCCTTATGCTGCTAGCCTTAGTAAATAGGTAGGAAGGTATATTCAATTTGTTTTAAACTTTTTTTTTTACATTTCTTCAGTTGCTTCCTGTTTTCTGGCCAAGGCCAAAATGATGTCATAGGTCCCAGGAGTCTTCAGGATGCCACCTATCAGTAAATTCACGGACAGTTTGTAAAAATTTTTTTACATCTGTCTGTGAAGTTCTGTTACAGACACGCAGACTGCATGTCTGTAATGGACATATGTAAAGATCACAGATTTTGCAAACTGTCCGTGAATTTGCTTACGGTTTGCAACCCTCTTTCATGGGCATTTTTTTATCCTTCATCTGGAAAAGGGGCTTTCTGTGCTAAGCACACCCTCCTACCTGCATGCCTGGACTAGGGGGAGATGGATTCCAGGAAATACTGTATTTATTGGCATATAACACATACTTTTTCACCCTGAAAATCAGGTGCAAATAGTGTGCGCGTGTTATACACCGATACTGGAATTTGGGTTGCTTAGGAAGGAATGGGGAGGGGGGTGGGACGAGATGCCCATCAATACCCATCTGTAGCCTCACCTCAGATTACTGCTGCCTCAGAGGGGACAGGGAGGGCGGCGGGACGAGCGCCGTCAGCTTACATACAGCGAGAATCTCCTGTTTACTCAGCGGCCTCTTTAATAGGAAGTCCCGTCTCCTGGGCCAGCATTGGACCAGTGTTCTGTCTATCATAGAACTTTGTATTTAAGAGGCCGCCGAGTAAACAGGAGATTCTCGCTGTATGTAACCTGACGGCGCTCGTCCCGCCGCCCTCCCTGTCCCCTCTGAGGCAGCAGTAATCTGAGGTGAGGCTACAGATGGGCATTAATCAAGCTGCATTGATGGGCAATTATGAGGCTGAAGATGGACATTAATCAAGCTGCATTGATGGGCAATTGTGAGGCTGCAGATGGCATTGATCAGGCTGCAGATGGGCAATGGTGAGGCTGCATTAATGGGCACTGACCCTTATTTTGCTTCAAAGTTCTTTATTTTAAATGCAAGTTTTTTTCCTGAAACCTCCCTCCTAAAATGTAGGTGCATGTTATACGCCTGTGCGTGTTATATGCCAATAAATATGGTAAATGCTTCATGAATCATCTGCCCCTATGCAAGGAGGCTGCAGCTAGAAATGCTAGGGGGTGATTTTAATAGGGTTTTCTCAATCATGGAGATATGGATGGATGAGTGAGTTTGCTTTGAATATTAAAAATGAGTTAAATAGCATTTTCAGTTTGTAGTGCTCATATACACAGGTATGGTTCACTGTTGTCATCATCTGAAAACCCAGCCCTGAGAATTGCCAGGAAACCATTACAGCCATCACATGGGTCCTTGGTTTGAATCTTGACCAGGATGCTATGTGTATGGAGTTTGCATGTATTCCCTGTGTTCCCATGGGTATTCTCTCTCCAAACAGGTGCTGGTAGGTTAACTGGTCCATGTCTAACTTGGCCTTAGTATGTAAAAATTGGCTAAAGCCAATCCCGGAGCAGTTGGGGAGGGTTGAGGAAAGATCTGGTGACCACATAAAAAATGACCAAGGGAATTCTATGGATAGGGCTCCCAAGCACCTCAGACGTGGCGTCCAAAGAGCTGGCCTGTAGAAACACTAAGGGTAGGATACGACTGTACGGGTATCACAAACACTATATAGCTTGATAATGTAATATTTATATTTCCTTGGTAAATTACCAAATGTGTCACAGCTACTATTTTCTTCCACTTTTCAGTGCTGTATTTATTTATTCTTTTATTTAAGGTTTTATGAGGCTTTGCTGTGGGTTTTAGGTGCCGTCATTAGTCCCACGGTACATTATTCCATGAGCCATGGATTGCATCTATAAAAGAAGACCATTAGATGGAGCTCTTGTTTCAGAGAGAGGACCTTTACCAAGAGCTAAAATAATTAGAAAATGTCACTGCAGACCTACAGCAGTGGCCTGCAAAGAAACTTCCAGTATACCTTACTAGGTAAATCCTCTAATTGGTCACAGTGCTTGTCTTATCAAGTCATTTAGCTTGTTACATGGAGGAAGATGGATCTTCAGAACATTTTGTGGGTTATCCAATATCGTTACAACCAGCTGTTACAACATTTCTGTCAGAAATCATTTTGCAGATAACCAGGATGTTGGTGCCACTGAGGCTACCCTGAAAAGTACATGAAAAAATCTTTAACCGCTTCATAACTGTATCTATAAACCATGAAATGGAACTCAAAACTTAGAGAGGACATATATACTAAAACTTTTCAACTTTTTTTTTTTTTTTTTTTTTTTTAGATATTTGTTTAGGTGTGAAATTTAGGAATACTTTATTTATTTATTTTATTAATTTCAGGTACTTATATAGCGCCGTCAATTTACGCAGCTCTTTACATATACATTATACATTCACATCAGTCCCTACACCCTCAAAGAGCTTACAATCTAAGGTCCCTAACTCACATTCATACATACTAGGGCCAATTTAGACAGGATCCAATTAACCTACCAGCAAGGAATACATTACTTTATGGTGGTTCTGGACAGCTGGAGTGAGTGAGTGTGGTGATAAGGAAGATCTTTGTGAATAAAACTGTTCTCCATTATCTAACCGTGTTCTCCCTCTTATAAAAAAATATATATATAATTTTCTGTTAGTCTGTTTTTTGTTTTTTTTAAAAGTCATAAAATGTAAAGTTTATATAGGTGACTGGAACAACAATATGCAGCTTTCAGTATTTATTGGCTAAAATAATATATATAAAATATACATAAAAAAAAATGTGCCTGCATAAATAGTGATACCAGAAGAAAAAAAATAATTCTGCTTAGAGAGACCAAACATTTTTTTTAATTGTTCATATATATTTATATATATATTTCATATATATATATATATATATATATATATATATATATATATATATATATATATATATATATACACACAATTGCTACACAAATCACAATATTGTAATTTAATGGTTTTAGAAAATAACCTTACCCCTCAATCTACAGCGCTGTCATTTTCTGTAAAAGGTAATGCAATATGGCAACCTGGTGGCATTCTGTACATCATTGGGTGAACAGAACTTCCCCAGAAACGTCATTTTTTGCTTGTGATTGGCTCACTGATTTTCCCATAAGTCTGCACTTAGGCTTCATACATACTAGGCTCTTCTGAACGCTTTTCTACCAAGAGAAGAGCAGTGTTAAAAAACGTGCCTAAAGCCACATTTTTCAAACATGTTTAGGGGATACATTTAGGTGCATCAAGCATTTTGGAGTTCATTAATTTAATTGGCCAGAATAACAATTTTTTCTGAAATCTCGTCATTTTATTGGATAACAATTAAAATGAACCCTGAGACATCAGGGGCCATATGATATAGCAAAAAAAAACAAAAAAAAACATGGGAACCATAAAACAAAAGTAAGGATCATATCTAAAAACATGTACAGTGCTTTGAAAAAGTATTCATACCCCTTAAAATGTTCCACATTTTGTCATGTTACAACCAAAAACGTAAATATATTTTATGTGATAGATAGACCAACACAAAGTGGCACATAATTGTGAAGTGGAAGAAAAACGATAAATTGTTTTCAATTTTTTTTACAAATACATTTGTAAAAAGTGTGGTGTGCATTTGTATTCAGCCCCCCTGAGTCAATACTTTGTAGAACCACCTTTCACTTCAATTACAGCTGTTAAATCTTTTTTGGTTATGTCTCTACCAGCTTTGCACATCTAGAGAGTGACATTTTTCCCCATTCTTCTTTGTAAAATATCTCAAGCTTTGTCCGCTTGGATTCAGAGCGTCTGTGAACAACAATTTTCAAGTCTTGCCACAGATTCTCAATTGGATTTAGGTCTGGACTTTGACTGGGCCATTCTAACACATAAATATGCTTTGATCTAAACCATCCAATTGTAGCTCTGGCTGTATGTTTAGGGTCGTTGTCCCGCTGGAAGGTGAACCTCCGCCCTAGTCCCAAGTCTTTTGCAGACTCTAATGCCGCGTACACACGGTCAGACTTTTCGTCTACAAAAGTCTGACAGCCTGTCCGACAGACTTTCGACGGACTTTTGGCGGAATTTAGGCGGACTTGCGGCAGACTTTCTTACGAACGGATTTGCCTACATACGATCACACAAAAGTCCGATGGAGTCGTACGTGATGACGCACACCGGACTAAAATAAGGAAGTTGATAGCCAGTAGCCAATAGCTGCCATAGCGTGGGTTTTTGTCCGTCGGACTAGCACACAGACGAGCGGATTTCTGGGTCCGGCGTAGTTACGACGTAAAGATTTGAAGCATGTTTCAAATCTAAAGTACGTCGGATTTGAGGCTAAAAAAGTACGTTGAAAGTCCGGAGAAGCCCACACACGATCGGATTACCAGCCAGCTTTAGTCCGTCAGCGTCCGTTGGACTTTTGTAGCTGAAAAGTCCGACCGTGTGTACGCGGCATAACAGGTTTTCTTCTAAGATTGCCCTGTATTTGGCATCTCCGCAACATGATGCTTCCACCACCTTGTTTCACGGTGGGGATAGAGTGTTCAGGGTGATGTGCAGTGTTAGTTTTCCTCCACACATAGAGTTTTGATTTTAGGCCAAAAAGTTTAATTTTGGTCTCATCTGACCAGAGCGTCCTGCTGGGTATACAGCGACAGTGGGAGGTGGCGCGATGATGCCGCTCAGCCCTACGCTGCGTTTCGCAAGAAAATTGCGTCTTCCAGGGGCACGAGCTGCTCATCGCATCACCTCCCTTAAATAACAACCATAAGCCTCACTCTGAGATCACCCAGGCCCGATTTCCGCATTAGCCTAAAGCGCACCCGATGTCAGTGCGCAGGCGCGCCCCGGGACTCAACTTCCGCATTAAGGCTAATTCACGCACTAATTTTTGCACCTGAGTTTAGTCTGTCATTTTTGGTGTAATTGCAGTGCACATTATTACTATCACTGGGGGGTATGAGCGCCTCTTATTTGTTCTTCTATATCTAAGAGAAGGATCTTATGGGTGAATGGATATATGAGATCAAATAATATTCAGTTTTGTATACCTTGGCTGATCTCTATACATATTTCCAGCCCAAACGCCCCCGTGGTCAAATTTGGAACAGCCCCCTGCAATTCTGCTCTCAGGTGCTCAGATATTATCCCGTAAACATAAAATATATATATATATAGATATATATATATCTATATATATATAAAACAGTCATATTAACACTATGGAAAGGGTATTACAGTGGTACTGGAAAGAGTAATAAACCCTAATCAATTGCTCTGTGCAATTAATGTATTCCAAGGGAAGAGTGTGTCAGTGGTTGGTATTTCATTATATTAATGTACCATTCCTAGCTTGACAGATGTTAGATTATGCATACTTTGCAACTAGATAAAATCATCAGTATATTTTACATATGCAACAGTAGATGACCATGGAGGAGGCAGGACACCATCAGCAGGCGGTAACATGGAGGAGGACTGGATCGCATCGGCAGTAGTCAGCAGCACATCAGGCTGGATAGCGGGCACCGGGTCAGCAGGCTCGGTAGCTGGTACCAGGTCAACAGGCTGGGCAGCGGGCACCGGGTTAGTGGGCATCGGATCAGCAGGCACCGGATCAGCAGACTGGGCATTGGGCACTTGATCAGTGGGCATCGGATTAGCAGGCACCGGATCAGAAGACTGAGCAGAGGGCATTGGATCAGCGGGCATTGGATCAGCAGAGTGTGCAGCGTGCATCGTATCAGCAGGCACCGGATCAACAGACTGGGCAGCAGGCACCGGATCAGTGGGCATCAGATCAGCAGGCACCGGATCAGCAGACTGAGCAGCGGGCATTGGATCAGTGGGCATCAGATCTGCAGACTGGGCAGCGGGCTTTGGATCAGTGGGCATTGGACCAGAAGGCACCGGATCAGCAGACTGGGCGGTGAGCACTGAATCAGTGGGCACAGGATCCGCAGGTTACATGGATAGTGGCAAAGTTATAAGAGCAGGAGAAAAGTTTTGTTTCTTTCTTTTTGGCTTAGATACTGGAGTCATGCACGTAGTTGCATTGTGCTGACCAGAGTGTACTGCTGATAGGAAGGTAGTAATAATACTGGGGGAAATAGAGGGAAGAGTAGCAGAAGTGCAGAAAGAGGCCTGAGACGTTGCTATACAACAGTACTGCAGGGCGAGCTTTCAATGGATTGCATACAGGAGAAGTGTGGTTACTGGTGGCAGGGCACTGATCTACAGGAGGTAAGGAACACTCAGTAGCAGCAGAGGTTGCTAAGGGTAACAGAGGAACAGATTCTTGATCTTTAGCAGCAGCTCTGCCTTTATGTGACTCATCTAACACTGGGGACATGATCTCTGACCAAGCTTGTAGCAGAGGGTGAACTAAAGTCAGTTTGTCTGCTCAGATTGCTCAATTAAACAGTGCACAGCAGCAATACAATCCAACACCACCTGTTGTGAATAGGCTGAATACTGCTGGAAAAAAGAACCTGCACAATGTTTCAGCAACCATCCCAAAAATCCAGCCTGGTACATAGTAAATGGAGGAGTGAAAACATCATGGCTCTGAGAGGTAAACTGAAATAGTAGCTCAGAACAGGCCTGAATCAAAGGTTGTACTTCACTAAGGGAAAATCTACCCTCAACAGCTAAAGCATGTGCTGTCAGAATGCTTCCCTACAGCTCCTCTTCAGTGAGCTCCTGCCAAACTGTATGACACGAATCCTTATCCTCTACTGCAAGTTGCACACAACAAATAACCTTCACTCTAAGCATCTTGACAAAGGAAAAGCAAAATCCAAAGCAACTGGCTCCCAGTTCCCAAGTGTAGCCGATATGAGTTGGTGGGCGTCACGATTTTATCAGTGGCTAAGGAGACCAGACACATAGCTACACAAGGGAACTGAGACCAATCAATGTATATATCTTTAAGGTGATATTTATTTACAGTGAAAAACAGCAAAACCACAAACACAGCAAAATGACCAAGCCCAAAGACAAACAGGAACCAAACCCCCAATGCACAAGAACCAGAATAACTAATAAACCTAACTACTAATGAAATATAAATATATACAATATACTGCTAAGGATCAGGGAATGCAGGGGTGCGGGGTGGAGGAGATCAAGGCTGGGAACTTAAGCAGGAGCTAGGCAGAGGGGGGCAAGAGCAAGGCAGAGGAGTGCAGGCTGGATCTGGCAATCAGGATCAAACTGGTAGCAAGGAAGGGATCAGAAACGTGACGCTCTGGGGGAAGGGAGGAGCCACCTTAAGTAGCCCCACCGGCAGCTGAACACTAATGTGCCTGATTACCAAGGCCTGCTGGCTCCTGGGAGACACCTGCTGGTGGACACTGGAGCTGCAGCAAACTGCCCAGAACAGGATAGTGCCACCAGCAGGAGAACACAATCCTAACATAACTAAAGGGTACATCCAACACTGTGCAATCAATAGAGGCACCCTCAGCCAAGGCCCCAACGCGTTTCAACTATATGTAGTCTTAATCAGGAGGTTCTCAATGGTTAATGGTTGACACTGATCTTTCGTGAAAACTTTACATCGCAAAAAAAGGATATGCGGGATGCTTGTTGGAGTAGGCGGGTACAGTGGAAGATTCCCCTGAAATTTTATTTTGTTATCCAGAAAATTATGAGATTTTAGATATTTCTCTCCTTTTCTGTTTATATTTTTCTCCTATATCCTGTTCTGTATATTTGGTATAGCAAAATCCCAAATCCTCACTCCCTCCACTGTTGTGGTTTGTTTTTTAGAATATAGGGAATTCATACCCAAGTTATTTGACACAGCCACACTCTGGCTATTATTCTGGCCATTGAAATTAATGAACACTCAAGTGCTAAACGCAATGCATTTAGATGCATTTACATACATGTAGGCATATCAGACATTTTTCCTGCCCAAACGTTCCTCTCCTGAACACGATTGTGGTGCGTTCAGATTTCTGACTCTAAACGCCTGTGCATGAACACATAGAGGGGTAATTAGGGGCAGAAAAAACCATCAAATGCCTATAAAATCAGATTTTAGGCATTTTCTGTAACAAAAATGCCAGCGTTGGTGAGATACTCCCAAAGGGTTAATCATTTCTACAGGGATGCTGACACTGCAACTTTCTTCATTAGAACACTGCAAGTGCATCAGCTGATTATTAATGAAAATGTCACTCCTATTCAGATTCCCATTCAAATTCATTCTGCAGGCAACACACTCACCAGATGGCAAATGATAATGCACCTTAGATCGCTACTCTTGAAGCGAAGAGACATCCCACCCTGTTATACTGGTTCAATGATGGTCTCCAATAAAATCAGGCACTGTGCAAAAGAACCGCACCCATGGAAGCCCAACTGATGCTCATTTAGTGTAATCAGTTATCAAACTTTAAAAAAAAGGCCAAAAACTTAGATAATCAGTCACTGCTCCTACCACAAGGGCGTGGTGGCAGTGACGTGAGCAAGTAGGCCCCTCCCAACACGTTTAATCCTTTTGCATGTCCTCAATGGATTTGCCTATCAATAGGCAGATCCTTTGAGAGCGTGCACGAGCACGAAGCACATAGAAGGGGCCTACGTGCTGACGTCACTGCCATCGTGCCCTCGTGGTTAATTATGTACATTTTTGGTTTTATATGTCTTTATGCTGCAGCTTTTGTACCTGATTTTAAGTCTATTAAACTACTACACTATATGAGCATAATTTGGGCTCCCATGGGGGAGCTTCTTTTGCACAGTGCCTGATTTTAGTGGAGACCATCATTCAACCAGTATACCAGGGTGGAATGTCTCTTCGCTTCAGAGTAGCAATCTAAGGCGCATTATCATTTGCCATTTGGTGAGTGTGCAGATTGGTGGAGGTGCACGTGTGTGACAAATCTTTCCCAAACACATTGGGTGTTGTTTATTTCATGCTGGATTTTTTCCACTTTCTGGTGGGTGGTTAGACATATTACGCACATTGTTGGAATTATTTTGGTTCACACTGAAGATTGAAGGGGGCACTCTTTACGACTGGAGGAAAAGAGATTTCATCTCCAAATACGGAAAGGTTTCTTCACAGTAAGAGCTGTGAAAATGTGGAATAGACTCCCTCCAGAGGTGGTTCTGGCCAGCTCAGTAGATTGCTTTAAGAAAGGCCTGGATACTTTCCTAAATGTACATAATATAACTGGGTACTGACATTTATAGGTAAAGTTGATCCAGGGAAAATCCAATTGCCTCTCGGGGGATCAGGAAGGAATTTTTTCCCCTGCTGTAGCAAATTGGAGCATGCTCTGCTGGGGTTTTTTGCCTTCCTCTGGATCAACTGTGGGTATAGTATTGGGTATATTGGATTGTACGATATTTTTTTGTTTGTTTGTTTTCTTTTTGTTTTTTTTTTATGGTTGAACTGGATGGACTTGTGTCTTTTTTCAACCTGACTAACTATGTAACTATGTAACTATGTATGAAGATTTGTTGAAGTCAGGTCACGGATTTATATGTGGGGACTCTACTGATTGTTACCTATTAATCACAGGAAGTGCTATACATCTTTTGTTGTTTTATGCACATGTATATGAAACTCAGTGTCAAAATCAGAAACAGAAACCAAGAAAAATCTGAAAGTCAAGCCAAGAATAAAGTTTAGGTTAGTATTAAAATCACAGTGCAAAATATGTAATAACTGGAAATACATGATTTCTCCCTTTAAAAAGATTGTGGAACAAATTGTGATTCAATAAGGGCTCATTTACACTTGCTTCGGCTTCAACACGCATTAACGGGGTATAATTCTTGAAGCGAAGCCGAAGCACAGCAAAGCAAAAGCAAGGTGTAAACAGGACTGTAAGCTAACCATTTTATTTAGTGACGGGCTTTGACTGGCATTCAGAGAGCTTTAACAAAGCATATCCGACGCCATGTTTTGAAGCAAGTGTAAACTAGCCCCTACTGTGCAGTAAATATGTGTAATGAAAATATTCAGAATCTGGATTTCTTATTTATTTTCAAAAGCTTACGTTAAACATTTTCCAAAATACAGTCAACCTGCACAGGGGATCAGAAATACAATCATTTAGTCAAACATGACAAAATAAAATAAGAAAGTTCCATAACTAGATAAATCTTGCATTTTTTTCTATTGATACATCCGTATAAAAACATGTAAGAACATCAATAACACGCATCATGTAAGTAACATGTAAATACAATGGTGAAGGCATGGAGTAGGGATGAGTGAAACTGAGAGTTTATTTTTCCCCAAATTTTCGTGAAGATCAAGAGTTTATATAAACCAAGAGTACCCATGTTCCTAATCTCTACTATGACAGCTGCTATGTAAATCACAGTCATTGTTCTTAGAATTATTAAACCTCAGTACACAGCTCTCAGTTGTACTATCCTGATGCTATTACCTTCCATTGTGATACAACATATACAGTGAGGGAAAAAATTTGATCCCCTGCTGTTTTTGTACATTTGCTCACTAACAAAGACATGATCAGTTGATAATTTTAATGGTAGGTTTATTTTAACAGTAATGCCCCGTACACACGGTCGGACTTTGTTCGGACATTCCGACAACAAAATCCTAGGATTTTTTCCGACGAATGTTGGCTCAAACTTGTCTTGCATACACACGGTCACACAAAATTGTCGGAAAATCCGATCGTTCTAAACGCGGTGGCGTAAAACACGTACGTTGGGACTATAAACGGGGCAGTGGCCAATAGCTTTCATCTCTTTATTTATTCTGAGTATGCGTGGCACTTTGTCCGTCAGATTTGTGTACACACGATCGGAATTTCCGACAACGGATTTTGTTGCCGGAAAATTTTATATCCTGCTCTCAAACTTTGTGTGTCGGAAAATCCGATGGAAAATGTGTGATGGAGCCTACACACAGTCGGAATTTCCGACAACAAGGTTCTATCACACATTTTCCATTGGAAACTCCGACCGTGTGTACGGGGCATTAGAGCGAGAATAACAAAAATATCCAGAAAAACGCATTTCAAAATAGTTATAAATTGATTTGCATTTTAATGAGTGAAATAAGTATATGACCCCTTCGCAAAACACGACTTAGTACTTGGTGGCAAAACCCTTGTTGGCAATCACAGAGGTCAGACATTTCTTGTAGTTGGCCACCAGGTTTGCACACATCTCAGGAGGGATTTTGTCCCACTCCTCTTTGCAGATCCCCTTTAATAGGGCATACACACGGGCGGACTTTTCGACCGGACTGGTCCGATGGACTTTCCGACGGACTTTCAACTGACTTTTGACGGACTTCCGACTGACTTTTTAACGAACAGACTTGCCTACACACAATCACACCAAAGTCCGACGTATCCGTACGTGATGACGTACACCAGACTAAAATAAGGAAGTTGATAGCCAGAAGCCAATAGCTGCCCTAGCGTTGGTTTTTGTCCGTCGGACTAGCATACAGACGAGCGGATTTCTGGATCCGGCGGAGTTACGACGTAAAGATTTGATGCATGTTCCAAATCTAAAGTCTGTCAGATTTTCGACTGGAAAAGTCAGCTGAAGGTCTGATGAAGCCCACACACGATCGGATTGTCCAGTCCAGTCGAAAAGTCAGACCGTGTGTACGCCGCTTTTGTCATTAAGGTTTCGAGGCTGACGTTTGGTAACTTGAACCTTTAGCTCCCTCCACATATTTTCTATGGGATTAAGGTCTGGAGACTGGCTAGGCCACTCCAGGACCTTAATGTGCTTCTTCTTAAGCCACTCCTTTGTTGCCTTGGCCGTGTGTTTTGGGTCATCGTCATGCTGGAATACCCATCCACGGCCCATTTTCATTGCCCTGGCTGAGGGATGGAGGTTTTCACCCAAGATTTGACGGTACATGGCCCCGTTCATCGTCCCTTTGATGCGGTGAAGTTATCCTGTCCCCTTAGCAGAAAAACATCCCCAAAGCATAATGTTTTCACCTCCATGTTTGACGGTGGGGATGGTGTTCTTGGGGTCATAGGCAACATTACTCCTCCTCCAAACATGGTGAGTTGAGTTGATGCCAAAGAGCTCGATTTGGGTCTCGTCTGACCACAACACTTTCACCCAGTTCTCCTCTGAATCATTCAGATGTTTATTAGCAAACTTCAGACAGGCCTGTACATGTGCTTTCTTGAGCAGGGGGACCTTGCGGACGCTGCAGGATTTCAGTCCTTCACGGCGTAATGTGTTTCCAATTGTTTTCTTGGTGACTATGGTCCCAGCTGCCTTGAGATCACAATCATTATCGTACAAAATCAGCAGGGGATCAAATACTTTTTTCCCTCGCTGTATATTACCTACAAATTAACCGTGAAAAACATATAAATTCATCATTCATCTAAAGTGCTCCTGTGCATAAACATTTTTAAACATCAAAAAATGCAGTAGTTCATCATTTCTGTTTCATTGGTAAACTCTAACACAGGGGTCCTCAAACTTTTTAGACAGGGGGCCAGTTAACGGTCCCTCAGACTGTTGGGGGGCCGCACTATAGTTTAAAAAAAATATGAACTAATTCCTATGCACACATCTTATTTGTAGTGCAAAAAAAAAACAGGAAAAAACAGTACAATATTTAAAATAAAGAACAATTGTAATCAATATGAACTTATCAGTATTTCACAGACTCCCCTCATTACAGAACCACTCCCAATCACAGACCCCCCCTCCCCATCACAGACTCACCCCATAACAAAGCCCCCCCATGACAGATCCCCCCATCACAAAGCCCCCCAACACAAACTCCTCTCCATCACAAAGCCCCACATAACAGATTCCCCCCATAACAGACTCCCCCATATCACATACTTCCCCCATCACAGATACCCCCATAAAAGACGCCCCATCACAGACTTTCCCCATAACAGACTCCGCCATCACAGATCCCCCCATATCACAGATCCCCCATCACAGATCCATCCATATCACAGATCCCCCATATCACAGATCCCCCATCACAGACTCCCCCCATATCACAGACTCCCCCATATCACAGATCCCCCCATATCACAGATCCCCCCATATAACAGAGCCCCCATCAAAGTTCCCCCCATATCTCAGATCCCCCCATATCACAGATCCCCCCATATCAAACTCCCCCATCACAGATCCCCCATCACAGATCCCCCCATATCACAGATCCCCCCATATCACAGATCCACCCATATCAGACTCCCCCATCACAGATCCCCATCACAGATCCCCCCATATCACAGATCCCCCCATCACAGATCCCCCATAACAGAGCCCCCCATCAAAGATCCTCCCATATCACAGATCCCCCCATATCACAGATCCCCCATATCACAGATCCCCCCATATCAGACTCCCCCATCACAGATCCCCATCACAGATCCCCCCCATCACAGATCCCCCATAACAGAGCCCCCCATATCACTGATCCCCCCATATCACAGATCCCCCCATATCACAGATCCCCCCCATATCAGACTCCCCCATCACAGATCCCCCATCACAGATCCCCCCATCACAGATCCACCCATATCAGATACCCCCATATCACAGATCCCCCCATCACAGATCCCCCATAACAGACTCCACCATCACAGAGCCCCCCATATCACAGCCCCCCCCATATCAGACTGCCTCCTATCACAGATGTCCCCCCATCACAGACTCCCCTCATCGATATTACACTGCCGCCCCTTGTATAATATCACAGCACTCCCACTCCCCTCTGTTACCTGTATCACACAAGACACGAAGCATGGTAGGTCCGGACAAAGGGCGGGACTTTGCAAGTGAAAGGCAGGTGATTGATTCCTGGGACCGCCCCGATGCCTAGTAACCAATCACCTGCTTTTTAACACAAAAGGTCCTTTGTCCAGACCTGTCATGTTTCCCGTCCTGTGTGATAAAAGTAGCAGAGGGCAGGGGGAGTGCTGCGATGTTAAAGGGGAAGTCCGTGGGCCGGATAAAAAACGCTGGAGGGACGTATTCGGCTCGCGGGCCATAGTTTGAGGACCCCTGATCTAACATAATAGTTCATATACAAAGTGTCCAATTTCTTTCCAATGCTATTCATGTGCAAATCAATCAGTGATGTCACTTTACAAAGTGATTTGTGTTTTAAGTGTATAAAAATAATCTCTTCTGTGTTTCTAGTCCTCCACCATGCATCACCACCTGTTCTGTCCACCAGATGTCTTGCTGATTATTTGTACCTTATTTGTACCTGTGTTGTTAAATTTACATGCAAAATGTGTAATTTACTTAAGACAATCATAAGTGGTGTGCAGGCTCCATCTAGTGTTCCTTTTTGGTATTGCTGCAGTTCTGTTTTAATTGTTTATTGTATGTGTAAATAAGGAAGTTGTCAGCAAGCAGGGAATTCTGGGTAGAATCTTGGCAGGAAGTCTACCATCCACCATTCTTTTCAACACATTGCAAGAAGCAAAGTCATGTCTTTCTCAATCTATCCCCATCACCTCTTAGAGAACTTAAAAAGTACGTTTTTACTAACACATCTTGTATTGTACATCGTTGTTTCTGCAATGTATGCTGTATTGTATGCAATATTATACTTTTTGAAGTCTATTTCTGTTATTTGTAGTTTCACCTGGCTTGTTCTAATAAAACTGGGATCAAAGAAATATGGTATCTACAATTATTGGGATAAGAAGGTTTAGCTAGCTGTCCCAGAGACAGAACACCACCACACTCGAAAACTCACCAGATGACCTTGACCTCTCTGAAAAGAGTATGGTTAAAAATGGGTTAATACATCCAAGGCAACAGCTTTTTCATTTCAGGATAATTGTCATCATAAACAGAGGAGAGAGAACTCTGATAGTGTAAAATCCTTTTTTATGTTAATATATTCTCAAAACTATCAATAATTCCCCTAATATATTTAGTGCATTCCCCTTGCAACCGGGTTGAATCACTTTTATATTGCCGGCTTGCTCCATTATCTATCAGTGCGAGCAGTCTGTTCTCAGTGTCTCACCACTCCCAGGTGTCAGGCTCTTGTTCAGCACAATTAGCTTCATGTACTGTATCTCTGCCCCGACATACAGTATCTCACAAAAGTGAGTACACCCCTCACATTTTTGTAGATATTTTATTATATCTTTTCATGTGACAACACTGAAGAAATGACACTTTGCTACAATGTAAAGTAGTGAGTGTACAGCTTGTATAACAGTGTAAATTTGTTGTCCTCTCAAAATAACTCAACACACAGCCATTAATGTCTAAACCTCTGGCAACAAAAGTGAGTATACCCCTAAGTGAAAATGCCCAAATTGGGCCCAAAGTGTCAATATTTTGTGTGGCCACCATTATTTTCCAGCACTGCCTTAACCCTCTTGGGCATGGAGTTCACCAGAGCTTCACAGGTTGCCACTGGAGTCCTCTTACACTCCTCCATGACGACATCACGGAGCTGGTGGATGTTAGAGACCTTACGCTCCTCCACCTTCCATTTGAGGATGCCCCACAGATGCTCAATAGAGTTTAGGTCTGGAGACATGCTTGGCCAGTCTATCACCTTTTATTACAGATTACTAATCGTTAGGAAGGAAATTAGTAGCAGAGTTCCCTTTAATTTAGGTCAAAATGTATTTAGTTTAATTTCAATTACAGTTATTATTACCTAATTAATTTTGCATACATGCTTCAACTAGTATATGTTGTGATTCTCACAATCAAATTAGCCCAACCAGCTTGATGGATTTATCAAATGCCCTGGTCGGAACATTATATCCATCATTTAAATTGGTTTAGGGTGTTATTTTAACCAGTGACCACTAGGTGGCAATTGTTTCTAGTATCATTGTTAAAGCGGAGTTCCACACAAAAATGGAACTTCTGCTTTTCGGAACCCTCCCCCCCTCCGGTGTCACATTTGGCGGGGGGGGGGGGGGTGCACCCACTTCCGGCATAGACTCCCATGGGAGTCTATGCCTCTTCCCGTCCCCACCGCGCTGTCTGCTGGGAACACACAGCTCCCAGGAGAGAGCGGGGACCACTAGGGACGCGCAGCGCGACTCGCGCATGCGCAGTAGAAAACCGGGAAGTGAAGCTGCAACGCTTCACTTCCTGATTCCCTCACCCAGGCGACATCGCTGGGACAGGTAAGTGGCCATGTATTAAAAGTCAGCAGCTGCAGTATTTGTAGCTGCTGGCTTTTAATATTTTTTTTTTTTGGCGGTGTGGGTGAACCCCCCGCTTTAAATAACATGTAGTTTTTAAATATTGTTAAAAAACTTTTTTTAACTTTCATTCCTCAATTTATATTAGAATGTAAGCACCCTATAGTGTAAAGCAAGTGGTTAATAATTGATTAAATAACAATATACTAAAATTTTAACCACGACCTTAAGGGTATATAAAGCCCACACTCAAAATGGCAGATTCAGAGCTTCCTGATGATGGCCCATTGATTGGGCGAAATGTGTCGAGGCTTGATTGCATACATCCGCCTACGCAACTTCCAGGAATCGTGCCAAACCACGAATGTCGGTATTTAGCAGATCGTGGGCCGAATTCCCATCAACAAACGTTGGTCAACTCCTATTGGATAAGTGCACATCCATGTGGGGCACCTGATCTGAGCACAAGTCTTAAGGAGTACTAGTTCCTACTACTTTGAGCATTGATGAGGTGGCACTGGTGGGCACTGATCAGGAGGCACTGATGAAGCTGCACTGATGGGTGGCACTGATAGGCACTAATAGGTGGCACTGATGAGCACTGATAGGCAGCACAAAGAGTTGGCACTGATAGGCTGGACTGATAGGCACTGATAGGTGGCATTGATGGGCACTGATAGGCAGCACTGACAAGTGACACTGATGATGAGGCACTGATGGCCACTGATTGGCAGCACTGATGGGCACTGATAGGTGGAACTGGTGGGCACTGATTAGCAGTACTGATGGGTACTGATAGATGGCACTGATTAGCAGCACTGATGGGCACTAAGGGGACCGATGTCCCTCTAACAGAAGCCTTCTTCTTTTCTTCATACTGACAGTGTAAGAGAAAAAAAAGCTGATAACAGGCTTCTAGTTACTTCTGCAATCATCTGTCATTGGCTGACAGCTAATCACGTGGTAAGGGCCTGCTGTAATTGGCCCTTTACCTCGATCAGTGATTAGCTGAGTCCCATGGACTCGGCAATCACAGAGCGCGCTAACCGCGTACCCCCAGGGGCGAGCGGGCATTGCGAGAACCGAAGGATGTCCATGTGCGCCCTCCCAGCATTTCAATGCTGTGCTGCAGCGCTCTTTTGGCTACAGCGTGGGTGACAAGTAGTTAAATAGCTCCTTAGATTTACTATTCTGGACCTGTTCTTGTGCTAAAAAACAGCTCCTCATTATCTACGTTATTTCCTTTTTTTCATAGAAAGAACACAAAACAAACAAACAGTGAAAAAAATGACATAAAACATTTAAATTAACAATACACAAACAACAATCAAATACTTAAATACAAATGAAAAAGAAAAAATACAAAGGATGCTAAATTAAATAAACTTACCCTAAATACAATGAAAAAAACACAGCCTCTAAATAAAGAAAAAAATAGTAGATCTTTTTTTTTCAAGCTAATTTTACCTAAGCAGCCCAATGAAATATAATTGAGAGTTTGGCTGAAATAACTCTGCTCATCCCTAGCAGTGAGCTTTGTAACTACAGAAGTAAGTAGTAGCAAGGACTAAGAGAGCCGTATAAGTGATCCAAGGCTGCTGGCTTAACTTGTTTTTTATTTACACTACAAATCATGCTTGTGACTAGGGGAGTTGCTAGGTCTGCAAAAGATCTGGGGCTAGAGCCCATAGCAGCGGTCACCAACCTTTTTGCAGGCCCGCGGGGGGGGGGCACACCAGTGGTAAGCAAGTGGTTCAACTCACCATAATGCAGAATCAGTGGGAGCCCTGGGCGTGTCACTTGCCACATCTCCAGCCACCAGATGCAGTGTGTCACTTGCCACCATTGCCTGTCACCAGGTGCAGTGTGTCACTTGCCACTGTCACCTGTCACCAGATGCGGCTTGTTACTTGCCACCGTCACCTGCCATTAGATGTGGATTGTCACTTGCCATGTCTCCTGCCACCAGATGTGGATTGTCACTTGCCACGTCACCTGCCACCATTTGCGGATTGTCACTTGCCACGTCTCCTGCCACCATTTTCAGATTGCTACGTCACCTGCCACTAGATGTGGGTTGTCACTTGCCACGTCACCTGACACTAGATGTCGATTGTCACTTGACAACTGATGTGGATTGTAACTTGCCATGCCAGCCAGTACCACCAAATGTGCATTGTCGCTACATTGGTGGCAGGCTGGCAGCACTGGTCCATTTAGTGAGGGCAGCAGAGCGGTGATGCGGGGCAGGCAGTGAGAGATGATGTCATCTCGGTGCTCCCCACCCCACCTTCAACATTGAAGCAAGGGGGTCTGGCTGCAGAGTGGTGCTCCCCCGATGACAGGAAGCACGTGACCTCCACTCCACCGTGCTGTGAGGGTGGAAGAGCACTGATGTGTGGCGGGCAGTGAGAGATGATATCATCTCTCTGCACCTCGCTCCCACATTGAAGAGGCCCGGCTGTAAAGAGCGCTGATGTGGAGCGGTCGGAGAGAGATGGATGTCATCTCTGCTCGCCCGCCGGCTCGCCTCTCTCCTCTCCTCCGCCTCTCTCATGCAGCCAGCCTGCCCACCGCAGGTTAGGCAGGGACCCTGCGGCAAGAGATTCGGGGCTATGGGCCCCAGATTCGGGGCTATAGCCCCAATAGCCACCCCCTAACAACGCCTCTGCTTGTGACTCTTTTTATTACTAGGCCAAAAGAAAAGTAAAAGTAAGTTTTACACCTAGAAGTGGTATGTATCTGAGTGGCTATAGTCATAAACGGAATTAGCCTGTGGCTTGGGTTTTTTGGATCTGGAATATTTATGGCCCCAAAAAAAAAAAATAGCCAGCAGAAGTTTTGGGAAATCACTTTCTAAAGACCTGTGATAATAATCTTACAATTTCAGACCTTAGGGTTGAGATGATTGGTCTTTGCCCCCAAATGTCCCAAAGGAGGCCTTTTTTGTAACCAGTATAGTACCAAATATGTTTTCTGAAAAAGTCTAAGAGCTGGTTACATGATGGTTATTTGGTAACTTCCTCTGTTTAAGGTAGAATTGCAGTGCTGCCATGGATATAGTAAAAGACTTTCTTTGGATCACTTTTGCAAACCGGCATTAACTTCAGTTCTGAGTTATCCACAGGCTGGTTCATTGTGGAATTTTAAGAAAATGGAAAAATCTGAGGATGTTGGTTGGTGTTTAGTAGTAAGTGGTCCCCTGAAGACATGCATGGGCATGAAATGCATAGGGAGGAGCTCTACACGCTGACGTCACGCTGCAGTATGTTGGCTCCGGATCGGCGGCCATCTTGGTATGTCCCGCCACTCTGTTTGTTGTTTGCTCCACGTAGAATTTTAATACTGTATGCTTTTATACTTATACAATAAATTACTACATTATAATACCACTCTGGAGCTCATTGTGTTGAGCATTTTTCATATAGGATGAGTCATCCAGCTACACAGGACTGACACTGAGGAAACCTGTCACGAGGGCCACGTACCTGATGTAAGACCGAAGTAGTGGGGAGGCCCCCCTTGAACCTCGGGTCCTTAAAGCCTCTGGAGATGGAGACAGAGACTTGGTGGGGACACCGAGTGGCAGGGTTGCCAATGGTGCGGAGCACTGTGCAAGCCTTAATTCTGGGATCCGAGCCGAGGTCAAGTCCAGTTGGGCAACAAAGCATAAAAGGGTCAATCAGAAGAAGAATGGTCGAGATCCAAGCCAGGTCAGTTCCAATCTGGCAGCTGAGTACAAAAGGGGCAAAGAAGGAGAATGTACAAGGTACAAATCCGAGGTCAAAGGCAATCAAGAGTAGTCAAACAGGTTTCCAGGTCACAACAGGTTCAGATAGATCACACACTAGCACAGGAACAAGGGGTGACTGAAGATAATCCAGCAATTTGGCAGTGTCTGGGCTGGGCTTATATAGGGAAGTTTGAGGTCACTTCCTGTGCATCTCTTGGGCATTTTCCCGCCTTTTTCCATCAGGTTGATGTCACTTCCTGTGCGCCTCCTGGGTATTTCCCCGCCTTTTTCCATCAGGTTGAGGTCACTTCCTGTGTGCATCCTGGGCATTTTCCTGCCCTTTTCCATCAAGTCTTCTGTGCAGGTGCGAGTTGGCGCCCTGAGGCATCTTTGGCGCATGCTCAGTTGGCACAGATTTCCTCTTGCGGCAACGCGCCATTGGTTCATGCGTAGTAAGCTGTGGACTCTTACAGAGCCCCCCCGCAGGGGCAGCCTCCAGACACCCGTCCGGGATAAGGCTCGCTGAAAGAACTGCTGGAGAAGATCTGGAGCATGGATATGCGACTCGGGTTCCCAGGAATTCTCTTCAGGGCCGTAACCCCTCCACTGTACCAGAAATTGGCGTCCGCGGCCCCTTCTACGGCAGTCCAGGATGGCCTCCATCTCGTACTCCTCGATCCCTTTAATCATAGAGGGAGGCAGAGGACTGGCACAGCGTTCTCCAAAGGGGTTCGGGGCCACGGGCTTCAGGAGGGAGGTATGGAAGACAGGGTGGATCCAGTAAGTTGAGGGCAGTTTGAGTTTGTAGACAACAGGGTTGAATCGGGACAGGACAGGGAAGGGCCCAATGAACTTAGGGCCCAATTTCTTAGAGGGACAGGCCAACTTTAAATGCCTGGTAGACAGTCAAACCTTGTCTCCTGGTTGAAGATCCAGGTCCCCCCGCCACCTTCGATCATAGATGGTCTTGTAATTCAGCTGTGCCTTGGCCATGGTATCCTTTAGGAGCTCTAAGTTGTTGTGTAGAAACTCCACTCTGTTCCAGACAGCTGGGACTGAAGCAGAAACAGGTAGGACAGGGGAAAAAGAAGGGTGGTACCCCAGGTTGGCGTAGAACGGTGAATCCCGAAATATGTCATTCACCAAGTGTTGGAAAGTTGCTGGGGCGTTACACAGCCCAAATGGCATGACCAAATACTAAAAATGGCCAAACCTAGTACAAAAGGCCATTTTCCATTCATCGCCCTCTCTTATCCATATTAAATTGAAGGCTCCCCGTAGGTCCGATTTTGAGAAGACCTTAGCTGTGCGGAACTTCTGAATGAGCTCAGGGACTAGAGGCAACGGGTATCGATTCTTGATTGTGATACTGTTTAATTCTCTGTAGTCAATACATTGTCTTAAAGAATGGTCCTTGTTTTTCACAAAGAAGAGTCCAGCGCCAGCAGGAGAGGTAGAGGGCCAGGTGAACCCCTTCCTAAAATTGTCATCAATGTATTTTCGGAGGACTTCTAATTCAGGCTCAGAGAGTGGGAAGATCCTCCCAAATGGTATTGCAGAACCAGGAAGAAGCTCAATGGGGCAATCATACGGCCGGTGAGGCGGCAGGGATTCAGCCCCCTTCTTGTCAAAGACATCCAGGAAGTCTCTGTAAACCTGGGGGAGAAGAGTGTTGTCATCTGTGGAAAGGGGTTGAACCATCAAACAGGCTTGTTGTGGGAAACAGTGGTGTAAGCAATAGGGTGAGCCGAAAGACACAACTTAAGTGAACCAATCAACCTGTGGCTGGTGCTGTCGAAGCCACGGTACCCCCAAAATAACTGGAAAAATGGGGGAAGAAATCATGTCCAGCCGAAGATATTCCTAATGGTCTGCTTTGGTGGTGGCCAATATGAGGGTGGTCTCATGGGTTATGGGACCAGAGGGTGGTGTGGAGCCATCTGCCAGATGAACGGTAAATGGCTGGGGCTTCTTGCATAGTGGGATTCCATACTTTTTGGAGAAGTGGATGTCAATAAAGCAGCTGCAAGCCCCAGAGTCAATAATGGCTGCTACTCAGAATATTCTTCCCAGTAGCTGCAAAGAGAGGCAGAGAGTGAGATGTGAAGATTTAACAACGTACGGTGAAACAGATGGGGGTTAGATCCACTTACTCGGCCTAATGGGACATCCCTGAAAAAAGTGACCCGCTCCACCATAATACAGGCATTAATTGTTTAGGCGATGGTGTTGTCACTCTTCGGGTGTGAGGGGTGCACGAACTAAGCCGAGTTGCAACAGTCCTGTGTCATGAATTGGGGTTGATGCGTGGGTCTCAGGGGTTCTCAGGTGTTGAGCCATGGGTACTCATGGGAGCATCCATGTGGGACGGGCCATACCGGATCGTTCCCTACAATGTTCTCTGAGTCTGCAATCAAGCAGGATAGTCAACTGAATTGTAGGTGCCAAAGTATCAGGGAGCGCCACTCTTGCTAATTCGTCTTTGAGGGGCTCAGACAGGCCCAAGCGAAACTGATGGCGCAGGGCAGCGTCGTTCCATTCAGTGTCTGCAGCCACTTGCGGAATTCCATTACGTAGTCCTCAACAGGGTGTTTCCCCTGTTGTAGAGAGGTCAACACTGTTTCAGCCATAGTGGTTCGTTGTGGGTCATCATAGAGGATTGCCATGGCATTGAAGAAAGAAGACAGTGAGTGCAGTATAGGACTCTCCCTTTCCAATAGCTGATGAGCCCATGCTTGAGGTATAGCCGACAGGCATTTCTGAAAGCCCGGAACTTGTGGCAAACCCCTGAAAAGCGTTCAGGCATAGGAACCCGTGGTTCAGAAGCTGGAATAGAGATGGGCTGTTCCATAGCCATAACAGGTGGTTCCGCAGGGCTCAGAACTGAGGGATTGGCCATTGCAGTCAGCTGACCTTCCAGTTGAAAGTATCCCTCTTGTACGGACGTCAGGGCCTGAGACACAGAGGCCTCTTGTTGGCACAGGGCCTCGAAGGCGGAAGCACTCCCCTAAGTCTCAGACATGGTTGGATTATTCTGTCACGAAGGCCACGTACCTGATGTGAGACCGAAGTAGTGGGGAGGCCTCCCTTGCACCTCGGGTCCTTAAAGCCTCTGGAGATGGAGACAGAGACTTGGTGGGGATACCCAGTGGCAGGGGTGCCAAGGGTGCGGAGCACCGTGCAAGCCTTAGTCTGGCATCCAAGCTGAGGTCAAGTCCAGTTGGGCAACGAAGCATAAAAGGGTTAATCAGAAGAAGAATGGTCGAATCCAAGCCGGGGTCGGTTCCAATCTGGCAGTACAAAAGGGGCAAAGAAGTAGAATGGTTAAGGTACAAATCCGAGGTCAAAGGCAAGCAGCAATCAAGAGTAGTCAAACAGGTTTCCAGGTCACAACAGGTTCAGACAGATCACACACTAGCACAGGAACTAGGGGGGACTGAAGATAATCCAGCAATTTAGCAGTGTCTGGGCTGGGCTTATATAGGGAAGTTTGTGGTCACTTCCTGTGCGCCTTCTGGGCATTTTCCCGCCTTTTTCCATCAGGTTGATGTCACTTCCTGTGCGCCTCCTGGGTATTTTCCCGCCTTTTTCCATCAGGTTGAGGTCACTTCCTGTGTGCGTCCTGGGCATTTTCCTGCCCTTTTCCATCAAGTCTTCTGCGCAGGTGCGGGTTGGCGCCCTGAAGCGTCTTTGGCGCATGCTCGGTTGGCACGGATTTCCTCTTGCGGCAATGCGCCATTGGTGCATGCGTAGTAAGCCGTGGACTCTTACAAAACCATGGTGGGGATCAGGACGGAGGTTCTATGAGATGGCAAATTTTACTCATTGTTCTGCTGAGTGCATAGTGGTGGTGGAACCTGCACACTGTGGATGCACTTTGAGTTTATTTAATTGCACCTTTTAGTGGATTAATCTGATGTGGATATCACTGTGGTCAATCTGTGGATAATCTAACCTGCTTTAATCAGGAAATGCTTTTTTGGGCACTTGATTATCATATGAACTGTTGCACTTTTGTATATGTTGATATTATTTTATGATATCATTTTTATGCACTGTGGCACTTTATAATTTCATATTAATTGGTTGTGTGCTCCACTATTTTGTATTTTATGGTTTTGTGCGTCTTGTCACCTTTCTGTGTGAGCAGCTCTTACCTTCTAGTGCTCACTTTTCTCCGTGAGTAGATATCTAGTAGTAAAAATTGTTTACTTTAATTAGAGATATTAGTTGCTGTCCCTGTGTAAAAAATGCCCTAGTTTAGGAGATCCTTTCGAGTACACAATCGAAAATCAGCTGTTTTTACCCCTAAGGGGAATTCAGGGTGGAGAAAGAAAGAATTGAAGGTTGCATAAGTAACAATATAAGCAATGTTTGGTTATTGGCTAGGAAATATTAACGGATTGATATATAAGAGCTTTCCAGGAATTATTAGGAAGTTGTATTTTAGAAGAGTAAAGAAACAGGGGCCACCTAATCTTGTATTAGAACACATGACATTATTTAGGTTTGTTTGTATCTTTTTCCACCAAACAAAATCAAAGGTCATCTTCTGTAGGGCGGAGAGGTCCTGAAGATTAAAATGTGCTGATAAACTTCTAAAAGTACAGGATGCTTTGTCGAAGAGTCAATTTGATGGCACACACACAAACCTTTGACAATAGACCCCTCATCCTTTTTCTTTTTTTTAATTTGAACAGTAAATGGAGAATAGTTCCTTTTATACATTTAAAAAAAGCTGCAAGTCTAAAACCACAGTAGAAAAGATAGTTAATGCGCTCTTTTCTGGCAAAAGGATGATGTTTGAGAATGGGTAGAAATGTGGCCAAATAATGCTTTTGCCGTGTTACTATTTCAGTGTAGGCCCAAAATGGTACTAAAAGATGACATGCATCTAAACAGATTGGAAATGGATATTTGGGGATTTACTAGTTTAAGGATTATTCAGTCTGCAGATTGGCTTCCTGCAAATTCCTGATCTGTGATCTTTAAGCCCATTACATCTGTGTGTTACCTAATGTGGATTGCTAGGGTTTTTACTGCTAGAGTGAAGAAGGCTGGTGATAGTGGGCACCTTATCGTGGTTTCTTTGAGAGTGTTTAGGGCTTAAGCTGGGAAAATGGGTGTTTTTGGTATGTTATTGGGTTGAAATAGGGAGGGCATAAGGCAGGTGATGGCAAATTTCTATAAAACCATGAGTATGTATTAACACGAAAGACCAATGAATGCTTTCTCCATGGCAAGGGTCAGAAGAAGACTTGGTCTTTATGAAGAAACAAAGGTAAATACTTATGGAGCTTAGATGCGAAAGTCGAGGTGAAATATTTAAGATCAAGGTTCAATACAGAAACTGGACTAATGTTTTTAAACTGAACCAGTGCTATTAAAGTATTTATATATTAATAACAAGCAGTAAAACAGCTTTAAATTAATTAATTCCTGACCTCTGTAGCTTCATCTACTCTAAAGTAATTCATCCTCAAAGATTACAACAGAGACTCCAAAGTTGGGTTTTAGTCAGCTTCCAACAGCTTACAGCACCTGGTGTTGTTTGGAATATTGGCTTTCAAGTTTCTGCTGCCATATAAAATAAGGGAAGAGTAGCTATGATTTCAGGGTTCCTGTTGTGAATTTTGAATGTGAATTTCTTCACAATACCTACAGCTACAGAGGTAAATGAGGGCTTACTATTGTTTGTTCAGAATTTGTAAATACATTTATGTGCACAGTCTGGGCACAGGTGCATGTTTAGTTTTAGAAACCTTTTAAGCTTAGGAGTGAAAGATTTGAAAAAAATAGTAAACCTATTGGTTACTATTTTGAGTAATGGGCTGTCAGACCATCTGTGTCAGGTGCTGTGCTAACTTTTAAGGGTTTGAGTGTAGTGAGGATTCATCCTCTTAAGGGCTGTACACACGGGCCGAATATCGAGCGGCATCGGCAGGTTCAATAGAAACTGGCCAACATGCGACCCGTGGTCCTCTGTCAGAACATAATAGCTCAGTGGAGGAGATCGCTGTACTAACATCACATAGTACAGTGGCTCCTTTCTGAGGTCTTCAGCTTTTTTTTCGTTCAGCTCGCTGGGTTGAACGGAAAATAATAATAATAGTGTGTACTATGCTTTACACTGATCTGTTTGAATTGGAGAAAACCTCTGATTACAAGATTAGGGTTTGGGATTTTTTGTAAGAAGGAGGTCATCTATTCTGGCTGGTGGTGGATGGGTGTTAGTATATTCTACCATGGAACTAAAAAAAAATCATTGATCTGTTTTGGAGGTCACTTGGCCTGCAGGCGTTTTGATAAAGGACATAGAGTTAAGTTCTTCTTTTTCCCTTTGTTTCTTTGGAGGAAGTTTATCTGAGTTTGTTGTCCTATTTAAAATATGTAGATTTTGTCCATTTCAGGGCTCATTTAATTTCTGTTTGTCAGCAAAGGCACTTAGCTGGAACTTTGTACCTCTAATTTGTTTAATGAGGGGTTTATTGGTTAGCAAATTCAACAAGATTTTCTATTCTAGATTAGATTGAGCTTTAGTTTTTCCTGTTTTTTTTCATCTTCAGATTTGCTAAATAAAGATTTGTCTCATAAATTCCTTGTGATTCAACACACAACAAGGGTTATTATGCTTGAGTCTCATTATTGTATAAAAAAAGAAAGAATATTAATTTTTACCCCAGGGTTGGTTAGTGTCATCCATTGTGGGCTAATAATATGCTAGGGTCAGGTGGTCCACAAAGCTAGTTTAGATCATGTGCCTCAAAAGAACAGGAACCTTCAACACAAACTCTGGTACAGATCTTCTTTCACTCTCCGGGGGTAGAAATCTTTCCAGTCTTCTAATGTTTTCCAAAACTATTTACTTATTTCTGTAGACTGACAGAAATCCACAGATTGATGTTCGGCAGATAACAATTATAGTGTATGTAACTAGAGAGTCTATGTAAACCTTCACAGCTTGAGCCATTCCATTATTGCTTTGGAGAAATCTATTATTTGCATAGTATGGCTCATATTAACGTAGGTTATGAATATAATAACAAACTGAAGGTGAAATGTCAGAAAAAAGATTGAAATATTTTCGGCTGAAGCAATACATTCCAGGTATTTGTGCTCCGTTGTGATGTTATGCCAAGTTCTTTGAAGGATGCACTCATTATTATTCTTTGCTTCTGTGTGAAAGCCCAACTTCAAACGGTCACTAGAAAAATGAAAGACTCTGAGAGGTTTGGATTGTGAACTCAATCGCTGAAACTGATTCAAGTCGACAACACCTGCTTTTAATTATATGCAAGCAATATAACCAGGAATGACTCAGCAAAAGAATAAAATCGGGGGCATATTGGTAAAGGAATGTAACCAAGAATGATTCAGCAGGGGAGTTGTAACCAGGGATGATTCAGCACATAAATGTAACCAGGTATGTGTTAGTACTGGAATATATGCAAGAATGATTCAGCAAAGGAATGAAACTAGGGATCTATCAGTAAATAATGTAACCAGTAATGATTTAGCAGAGGAAAGTTGCCAGAATCAATCCAGCGGAGGAATAAAACAAGGAATAATTCAGCAGAGGAATGAAACCAGGAATGATTCAACTGAGGAATAAAACCAGGAATAATTCAGCAGAGGATTAAACCAGAATTAATTCAGCGGAGAAATGAAGCCAGGAATGATTCAGCAGAGGAATGAAACCAGGAATGATTCAGTAGAGGAAAAAAAACAGGAATGATTCAGTAGAGGAAAAAAACAGGAATGATCCAGCAGAGGAATGAAGCCAGGAGTGATTCAGCAGAGGAATAAAGGCAGAAATGATTCAGAGGAATGAAACCAGGAATGATTCATATGAATGAAGCCAGTAATAATTTAACAGAGGAATGTAACAGTCTGTTTCACTATATCTGAGCTACACTTAAAGGGGCTGCAAGTTCCTGCCTGTAATGGGCCATGCTAAAACTGACTGGGAGCCTGTCAGATCATTTCATGGTGATTCAGCTGGAGCAAGCAAGTGTTTGTGCAGGAGGAAAGTGAAGAGAAGACTGTATGCAGATGTATATAGGAAATTATCCCTGAAGCTTATTGAAGTCAAGTGGGCATCCCATAACCTCCCATCCCTATCCAAGTTATTAACTCTCTAATAACTAACAAAAACAAAGCCATGGACTGTTCTCTGACTCTGGGTGCTATTGAAAATTTGGTGTGCCTGGCTGTGCAGGAGTGGGAGATCCCTTTCATCTGTAACTCCTAGGGGGTAGTGCTGCTTAGACAATACCTGACAATTGAACATTAGAAGGCAATCTGAATACCCAATCAATGCTCTTACTTTACCATAGCAGGCAATTTAATTGCTTATCATACCATACATGCATGTCAGTGTGGCCTGCAGATACACTTTGTGTGGAGTGGCATTAGACTATAAACCAATACATTTCAGCTTCACTTACTGACATTCCTCTTGCCATTGCACCAATGTGGTCACCAGATACCTCTTATAATGCCATGATAGACAAAAAACTGGAACCCATTGAGTTGTTGCAGGCAGGTTCAGCCATATTTTGCTGCTAATGCACCTCTGTCTCCCTATCCTTTCAGACAATAGCTCAGTTTTTCATGTACAGAGGGTTGCAATGAGTCATGTGTTGTTTGGTAGCAAATATTCACCAGGTATGTCCTAATATTCAAGTAGAAATGCAGGAAGTGAGCTTATGTCTCGATTTCTCTGCTCTCACATTGCGCGTGCTGTCTGTCTTTGTGTAGCTTCCAGCTAGACCTGTCTGGCAGTAAGTTGTCACTGATCGTACATTCCATCAGTCTGATCAGTTTCTTGGTCTGGAACAGTGGCGAGGATCTCTGCCAGTTTATAATGTCTTCTCAGGCTTCTGTACAACTCTAGTTTACTACTTTTACTGTGATTTTTAAAAATTTGCATTTTAGTTTCCCTTTAAAGAAGATGTCTAGATATCCAACTTCAAAACGCATAGGATGTTTTGTTTACATTTCTTCTCAATTATGAAATAAAGGATGTTTTTTTTTTTGGACTCTAAGACCAGTGGCACAGAGTTATCTTTATTCTTTCCACTCTAGCAACAACCCGACAATGTACTGTTTTTAAACCATGTTACTCTGAGTAGCAGATTAGTAAAGCACAGTAAAACATGTGTAGAACCCTCTAGTGCTAGAAGTATAGATAGTTTTTTTGTGTGTATAGTGTAGGTAAATGTGTGATAGCCAAGCCTGTCTGTGTTTTTTCTGGGTTGGGTAGAGATCCAGGGAGAGCTGAATGACTCACAGGCAGCATCACTGAGACCTCCCCCCTATTTCTAGAATGTACCGGAAACTTCTAGAAAGAAAGGAGGGGAAGTAAGGTGGAGCTGCCTGGAGTATTCTGAGGGCCCTGACAATCCCCAACTTGGGTTGGCTGGGGGCAGGCCCCCTCAAATACTCTGGGTTAGCCCAGCTGGGGAGGAGGGTTCAGGTGGAAGTTGGAGATGGATGTTAGGGTGTCGTGGCCTTTAAAGGAAGCTCCCCAGTCTGGGGGGATGACCTTGGGCCTGGGCTTGGGTGCAGACGGGACCTTCTCAAAAGCCACAGAGGTGTCCTGGCCAGGAAGCACTGGGAGCAAGGAGAGGACAGCAGGAGAACACTGCCGCGCAAGTCTCCAGGACAGACAGGAACAGCCAAGATGGCTGGTGAGTGACACACAGTCATGAGGACTGGGAGGCACGCCTGAGAGGACTGGGATGGAGCAGTCTGGCATGGGTGCAGAACCAGTCGGGAGGACTGTGGTGGCATGGATAGTGAAAAGAGGCAGCTGCAGCCAGGAGGTCTGACAGTGCCTGAAGAGGTGGTACTGGGAGCAGTAGCCACAGATAGGACAGGTAGCACCAAAGACTTCCACTTTTGCTACACTATACAGGTCCGCATTCTCTGCCTGCATAGGCATTCAATCAGATCCAGCTGAGATTGTGCTGGGCCTAAAACCTTTGCTAGCTGGTCCTGGGAGTGATAGTCTGCAAGCAATTGTGTGCTGTGTTGGAAGAACAACAACATGTAATGTAAAGTACTGTGAACTATATAGTGTATGCATTATACCTTTTTATCCCACAGGTGGCACTGCAGTATGATAGTGTGTAGTCTATGGTACAAAATAATAACAGGATGTACCGTCTGTATCTGAATATGTACTTGTAGGCTCTTTGTTCCTGTTCCATGCTGTCAGGTATGTTCTGCCATTCTCCATAAAAGTAAAGCTGTTTGCTGTATCCAAGAAGCTTCTAGCGCATGATTTCAATACTCTGACAATAGGTTATGGGCCCAGGCACACCCACCCAGCAAACCCAGTAGCACCTAGAGGCACTTGAAAGAATACGGGCATACCCCACTTTTAAGTACACAATGGGACCAGAGCATGTATGTAAAACGAAAATGTACTTAAAGTGATGCAATAACTTTTTTCACTTCTAGGGTGTAGTGGGGGGGTCAGGGGCTGTAGTGGGGTTGTCAGTCACTGTAGTGGGGGTGTCAGTCACTGTAGTGGGGGTGTCAGGGGCATACTGGAACAGGGAGGACTATGGTCTGGGAGCTTCAGCTCCCTTTACTGCGTCTACAAAATGTCTATACAGTACTTGCAAGGCACTTTACATACACTCGTGGGTATATCTGTACTCGCGAGTGTACGTAAATTGAGTATACTTAAAGCGGGGTATGCCTGTACTCAGTGAGTACAGCAAGTCAGTGAATACTGTATACAAGCTACTGAAAGATTGCAAGAGGTTCAAATGTGAAGTTTGCAATTGCACAGCTGAACAATGCCAATTACCAGCTGTGGAAGTTTTAGCTACAAATGCTTTTTAGCATGGATACATGTGGCAAGGGCTTAATACAGGCAGAACCACAGACGGAGAGACGGAGGACTGGGACAGGAAGGATAGACAAGCAAAAGCAAATATAAGCTTACTAGTGGAATATGACCAGCTTATCCACATAAGAACAGAAAGCGCCCAAAGGTATGTGGACTTCATTACAGAAACTGCATGAGCGTTCAAGTCTAAACAGCAAGCTCTTTCTGCTAAGAAAGTTATTCAAAATAAGACTAGAAGAAGGCCAGCAAATGTGTCACCCCCTTATATGCTATGCTAGAGATCATAGAGCAGCTGCGCGTCATCGGAGAGGACATCAATGATAACCATATTGTTGCCCTGCTCCTCTGCAGCCTTCCAGAGACATATACTGCTTTCATCAATGCCTTAGAAACCAGACACAAGCAGGAGCTGACACTAGAGTATGTCAAAGGCAACTGAATGGATGAATATGACAGAAGGAAATTAAATACACACCATGATGACAAAACTCTTAAGATGTACAAAGGCATAAAGCACAACAAAGAAAGCAGAGCCTGTTTTCTTTGTAAGAAGACCGGTCACTTGTTCTATCTGGAAAGCCAAGCAGAGAAAGCTAGAGCTATCCACAAATAGAGTCAAAGCAGTCACAAAGGAAACTGAAGACACATCATAGAGTGTCACCTTTAAAGTGACACAGAGCGGCAAGCCACACGGCTGGTGCATAGACTTAGGTGCGACAAGCCACATGACTATCGATGAGACCTTCTTCACAAATATTGATTACGGTGCAAAAGACAAAGTTTTCCTAGCAAACAGGAAAAGCATCACTGCCGAAGGTAAAGCCCAGGGCTTCATGGAACTGCATTACACCACAAGCAGGTCACCACAGTATCCTTGTAAAGAAAGTGCCATATGTTCCAGAACTAGAAGGCAGCCTTCTGTCAGTGAAAAGTCTTGCAAACAATAGACTCACAGTAAATAAATGTATTCACTTATGGCACAGGCGGTTGGGACACAGAAGTCCGGAAGCTGTACGGGACATTATAAAGAGAGGCTTATCAGAAGATTTGACAATAGCGCCTTGCAAAGTGCTCATGAAATGCAAGTGCTGTATTGAAGCAAAAGCCACAGGTACTCCCCTTCCACAGGCATCTCAAAGAAAACCTACCCACCCCCTGCAGTGACATATGCGCTCCAATGAAAACTCCCACGTCAGGCGGGAACAGATATCTACTGACCTTCATTGGCTCACACTCGGGAATGCTTGACTCCATATGTCCACTACAAGGTAAGCTTTCTTTGCCCCTTGGGGAATTTATGGCCCTCACCTCCAAGCTATTTAAGCTGCACAGCTATCTTTATCCATACCTCAATTTTATTTACTCCAACGCTGTACATTATCTACAGATCCACTATCCGCCATCATCTAATCACAACAAGATGCTGCTATCGGGCGTAGCCCTTCCTTCCAAACTTCTCCCCCAATGGGGTTGGACTACCATCTACTTTAAACGCCCTTCCAGTGTATTGTCATCCCCGGGTGTCAAAATCAAATAAAGACACCACAGGGTGGGTACCTTTTCAGTGTCACCCCCTGTGCACTCACTGCTCTACCCTACCTCCGCTCCCCCACTACCCTTTCCCCCACCCCCCAACCCCCCCTCCTCCCCCTTCCCCCTTCTCCCCTACTCCCCTTCCCCTCACTTATCCCCCCTTTCTTTTCCTTACCCCTTCTTTCTCTCCCTTTCTTCCCCTTCTCCTCCTCCCCCTTTTCTCCCCACCCTCCCCCTTCCCCTCTCCAACCCATTCCCCCCCTCCCCCTTTCCCTCTCCCCTTCCTGTCACCTTTCCCAATTCCCCCCCTCCTTTTTTCCCCATTCCCCCTCCCATCCCAGTTCCCTTTCAGGTGTGTGTGCACATGAGTGGTTCTCACCACTTATTTGTCATTTTTATTTTGAACCTTTGTATTCCATTTTAGCCAATACAACGTTTTTTGCCTCCCATGTCCGCCCGGGGTGGGACACCCGCCTGTGGTGTCTCAATAGCCGTCTATTGCGCCCTCATGGGGCTTTCATTGGTGAGTTACACTACTGTCTCCTACACTCCATCAGCCCAACTCTACTTGATAGTTCTAATTTAATGATGTTATAATAATTCCTTCCCTCTTCTATGTAACTATGAGACTGTATCCATTTATTTTAGATGCTTTTGGTAATACTTCCTGAAGAAGCGACAATTCTCACGAAACTAGTCGAGGATCTGCTCTTACCTGCATCATCCTGCTTCCACCTACCTGATGGGTTTCAGAAAATACAACTGTTAATGTGTTACCTTTTATAATTTTGTCATATAATTTTGTCACATACTCTATACTGCTTATTTTTAACAAATTTTCTTAATAAATGTACAATTTTCAAACATATCTTTGTTTGTCCACTTACTGGGTACCGAGATAGTCCATCTCCAATATTGGTGTTACTGGGTAACAACAATGGAGTAGCCCTAGCTAACCCACCCTTTCTCTCATGACCTTCATTGATGATTATTCCAGGTACACAACTACTTATCTGATGAAATACAAGATGGAAACATCAGAGAAACTTGAAAAGGTCATTGCCATGTCTAACAGCAAATTCCAACGCAAACCAGGAATAATATGCACCGATAATGGAGGAGAATACATAAGCAAAGAAGTGGCCTCATATCTGAAGAGACAAGGAATAGTACACCAGACAACCACACCATACACTCCTAAACAAAACGGTGTAGCAGAAAGGAAAAATCGATCTCTTATAGAAATGGCCAGATGCATGTTGTCAGATGCCAACCTACCTCACAGGTACTGGGGAGAAGTAGTCATGACTGCAACCTACCTACAGAACAGGCTACCCTCAAGAGCCATTAAAAGTACTCCATTTGAAATGTGGCATGTATCAAAGCCTAGCATAGGGCACATCAGAGTGTTTGGATGTAAAGCATATGCCTATATTCCAAGTGAAAAGCGATCCAAGCTGGAGAACAGAGCCATAGAGGGCATTCTAGTAGGCTACAGAGAGCAAACTAAGGGTTACAGAATCCTACACCCAAAGACTGACAAAGTGACAATAAGCCGTAGTGTTTATTTTGATGAGAGCCCATCACCAGAAACACCGATCCCGGAAAGCTATGAAGTTAATATGCCAAGCAAACCAAAAGAAAAGGTCGACCAATGCGAATCTGTGCAGAAGTCAGAACAAGAGGTGGAACTCACAATGCCTAAATTAAGTTCCCAACCAGATCCTGCTGAACTGCCTGAAGTCAGAAGATCCACGCGGACTACAAAGAGAATACCACCCCACAAGGTATCATACACTGTAAAAACACACAGCATACTTGAACCAACATCCTGGGAAGACTTAGAAAAACTGTCAAAATGTGAATCCAATAAATGGAGAAAGGCAGCAGAAAAAGAATTAAAGTCACTTCAAGAAAATAAAACCTGCACACTCACAGAGCTCCCTCCTAACCGCAAAACCATGGAAAGTAAGTGGACTTTCAAGGTAAAGTCAGACACAGAAGGGAATATCCACAAATACAAAGCCTGACTAGTTGCCAAGGGTTACTCCCAGAAATTCGGTGAAGATTACGATGAAACATTCGCTCCCGTCGTAAAACACTCCACCATCAGAGCGCTTCTTAGTGTTGCAGCCGGGAAGGGCATGCAAGTCAAACACCTAGACGTTAAAACTGCTATATGGAGACATTAAAGTGGTTGTAAACCCCCAATACGGAGGTTGTACCCATAGATAAGCCTATAATAAGGCTTACCTATAGGTACTGTAAATATCTCCTAAACGTGTGCCATTTAGGAGATATTTACCTAAATGTCATCAGCACATGCGCTGTGAAGAAATGGCCCTCCATACCGTTTCTTCACTAGTAAGTGCCGTGACTCCGGCCAGTCACAGAGCCGGAGTCCGTGGCCCCAGAAGGAAGAGGGGCGAAGATGGATGCGGCCACAAGCGGGGACAGCGCAGGCTTTGATTGCAGGTAAGTGGCACATAATGGGCTAGTATGTGATGCATATTAGCCAATTATGTTTTTACTGTGCAGGGGAAAAAAGAGGAAGTAAAACCCATCAGGGGTTACTTTCTCTTTAATGAAGATCTCTACATGGAGCAACCACCAGGGCTTGAGCAAGGAGACAACCTTTTGTGTAAACTTCAGAAGAGCATCTATGGTCTTAAACAGGGGCGTAACTACCACCATAGCGACCCATGCGGGCCCAGTAAGGATGAGAGCACCGCCGGCATAGTCTCCCAGCCAGGGGAAGAGAGAGGAGAGAAAGAGGCGAGCTGTCCGTATCAGCAGAGAGCTGAATTGCCCGATGTAATAGCTTTCATTATAACTTTCAGTGTTCCCAGGGCTCATGTCTCATAGCTCCACCTCTTGGCCCGGCGCCTTTGATAGACAGAACGCCGATCCAATGCGGGACATGTGACGTCATCAAAGGCATCGGGCCAAGAGGTGGGGCTATGTGACGATGAGCCCCGGGAAGACGGGAAATTCAAATGAAAGCTATTACAGTGGGCAATCCCGCTCTCTGCTGATCCGGGTGGCTTGCCTCCTACTCTGCATAGGTGAGGCTGTATGGGGCACAGGCAGACCAGGCTGTATGGGGCACAGGTCACGCTGTATAGGGCACAGGTCACGCTGTATAGGGCACAGGTCATGCTGTATGGGGCACAGGCAGACCAGGCTGTATGGGGCACAGGTCACGCTGTATGGGGCACAGGTCAGGTTGTATGGGGCACAGGTCACGCTGCATTGGGCACAGGTCATGTTGCATGGGGCACAGGTCACGCTGCATGGGGCACAGGTCACGCTGCATGGGGCACAGGTCACGCTGCATGGGGCACAGGTCACGCTGCATTGGGCACAGGTCATGTTGCATGGGGCACAGGTCACGCTGCATGGGGCACAGGTCATGCTGCATGGGGCACAGGTCACGCTGCATTGGGCACAGGTCAGGTTGTATGGGGCACAGGTCACGCTGTATGGGGCACAGGTCACGCTGTATAGGGCACAGGTCACGCTGCATGGGGCACAGGTCACGCTGCATTGGGCACAGGTCACATTGTATGGGGCACAGGTCACGCTGTATGGGGCACAGGTCACGCTGTATGGTTCACAGGTCATGCAGTATAGGGCACAGGTCACGCTGTATAGGGCACAGGTCACGCTGCATGGGGCACAGGTCACGCTGCATGGGGCACAGGTCACGCTGCATTGGGCACAGGTCATGTTGCATGGGGCACAGGTCACGCTGCATGGGGCACAGGTCACGCAGCATGCTGCACAGGTCACGCTGCATTGGGCACAGGTCACGTTGTATGGGGCACAGGTCACGCTGTATGGGGCACAGGTCACGCTGTATGGGGCACAGGTCACGCTGTATAGGGCACAGGTCACGCTGTATAGGGCACAGGTCATGCTGCATGGGGCACAGGTCACGCTGCATTGGGCACAGGTCACGCTACATTGGGCACAGGTCACGTTGTATGGGGCACAGGTCACGCTGTATGGGGCACAGGTCACGCTGTATGGGGCACAGGTCATGCTGTATAGGGCACAGGTCACGCTGCATGGGGCACAGGTCACGCTGCATGGGGCACAGGTCACGCTGCATGGGGCACAGGTCATGCTGTATGGGGCACAGGTAATGCTGTATTGGGCACAGGTCACGCTGCATTGTGCACAGGTCATGCTGTATGTGGCACAGCTCATGCTGCATTGACACTAGGGCAGCTGTGGGGGGGGGGGGGTTGTTTGCAGGGGGGCCCCATACAACATTTTGCTATGGGGCCCTGCTATTTCTAGTTACGCCCCTGGTCTTAAACAATCTGCAAGTATGTGGAATGAGAAAGTGAATGAAGTACTTACTAAAGAGAGATTCTCAAGAAGTAAAGCAGGCCTCTGTCTCTACTCCAAGAATAAAGAAGACAGATGGATGTACATGCTTATCTATGTTGATGACATTGTAGCCTGTTTTGAACAAGAACGGGATTACAATCAGATAGTTCACAAGCTGAAAAAAAATTTTGAAATCAAAGAACTTGGGAACATTACCTACTATTTGGGAATCCAAATAGAGAGAGAAGAAGCTGGAAGTTATCTTCTCAACCAATCTCTGAAAATCTCCGAAATCTCTCCGGAACAATTCCATATGCAGGATGCAAAGGAAGTGAAAACTCCTATGGAACCAGGCTATCAAAAGAGCAATGAAACAGAAAACTGATGTAGTACCCTGATGTTTAGGCAGGGTTGCTCCTAAATTTACCTGCCAGATGTAGTTACCTTGGCTCATTGTTAGGGATCAATTGATTCTACCCCAAGTCTAGAATTGCTGCACTTCTCTCGTCTGCCGCTAGGTGGCCGGGTACCTGGTGACATTAGATAAGACAAGGGCAAAGCAAGGTCAGATTATGGGTATATGGGGTATCTCAGCCAATGGGCAGGGGTTTTCTTAAATTTCTTGGCCTGCTGGGAGAACCTATATATTTATGTTTCAGTGTTGTGTGACACCTGGATGGCTGTCTGGGTGGATGTGTGTTGTATTGCCCGGGCTGCTAGGCCTGAGATTGGACCTATCCCGGGCACATCTGGCTGCCAGGCTATCTGAGGGCCTATCCAGAAGCAAGAGAGCAGCGTAGGGTTCGGATTGCGGCTTGCAGTCCAGCCAGAAGTGACGGTTCTGCCGGCCGGAGAACCTGTCGTAGTCGGAGGTAGAGGGGAAGCTGTCGCCACTAAGGGACCAATCACCCTATTCCCAGGGACCACAGTGAGCAGCTGAAGCAAGTACTATTCTCACCAACCGGGGACGGTGAAGAATTGGGAAACTTCAGTATGTGTCAAGCCAGGGACCCAGCCAGCGGAGGTTACGCTTGCAGAGCAGCCTTGTGTGTCAAGCCAAGGACCGAGCAGGCCAGTGGGGTGAGGCTTGAGAAGTATCTGGAGTGCCAAGCTAGGGACCCAGCAGAGAAGCGGGGGTGACGCTTGAGAAGCGGGGGTGACGCTTGAGGAAGATACTTAAGTTAAGATTGGAAGAGCTCAAGGGATTCAGGGATTCGGTGGCAGTGAATCAGCAAGTCTAGTGAGAAAGACTGGGAGCTCAGTGGGTTGAGAACCTACACGAAGTGATTGTAGAGAGTGAAGGAGTTCTTTACAACTTGTGTTAGGAACTGTTCTAAGACTGTTGCCATAGGAGACAAAATTTCAACACATGCAGATGTGGTGTCTTGCTGGATGCCTTTCCCCGCATGGCTGTCTACCTATAGAAGTCTCGGAGTCTGCCAATTACCATTTCAACTACTAAAAAGTGTCCTGGTCCTAAACTCTCTCTCCCACAGTTCTGTTCAAGAGAAATAAAATCTCTTTGCATTCAAGAAGTGTCTGGCGCCCATTAATCTACCTTACACTACACACTCTATAGATCATACTTTCATAGTTATATACGCCCCGCATTTGGGTCTTGCTCACCTATGGCAATATGCCTTCCGGGTTGACTGCCTCTAGGTGGGACGCATACTCTTGACATGCTAGTTATTGTTTACATTATTATTAAATAGTGTTATATATTGATTATGATACATTATTTGGCTGTTTCTGTTTTTAATTGTTTTTATTTTTATGTACTGTATATATTAGACTGCAAGCTCCTGAAGAAGCACATAAGGGTGTGTAGCGCTTACCCCCGAAGGAGTGGCTGAAATTTGGCTATACCTGTAATTCACATTTACTACTCAACCTTTGCAGCCCATAGATTTAAAATTCACAGTCCTTAATGATTTTTCTTAATGCTTTATTCATCAACATAAACTGGGATACCTTTGAGATGCTCTTCTGTTACATTGTCATCTTTTGCTGAATCATACAAGAAAATCTGAGTACAACTGCGGACAGTCAAGAAATCATTTTTCAATGATCTCTTCAATCAGGGATGATGGAAGTAGATTTGATAGAGAATGATTTGATAAAGAGTCACTCTGAATAACTTCTTCATCTGGATAACTTTAAAAGAACGATCCATATCTCTACATGCGTGCTTGCAGCTTCACTGCTACCTGTTTACCACTACTTCCCACCGACATGGTACTTCCAAATTAAGTTAAAGGAGAGCCAATCTGAATAACTCCTCCCGCTTGACTGATCGGAATCCCGGGGCAATGCCGAACCCAAAGTCATAGGCCATCACTGCCTATCTCACTGACTTGTGCACCAACAACCCTCAGTCTCTGACAGTACCTTTCCCTTGGGCTTTCACTCACGTGATCAACAGCCCATGTGCCACTCACAAACAATCGATCGCCCAGTTTCCTTCCGCATTGTTGCTACTTCATCCGCAATGATCCTCAGTTTTCTCTATCTCTTTGTGGCCCGTTCCCCTCCCTGCAGGGGCGGCCCACAACATCCACAACTACACACGGCAAGATGTCGTCTGTTCCTCCATGAGGACCGGATCTCCACCCTTCTCGCTAAGGTGAAGCTCCGTTGGCTCCCCGGAGGGGAAAACCTCCAACTTCCCCCCCGGGAACCAGGCTGGCTCTCTCGCTCCTCAGAGAAGGACTGAACCCGGACTCCGACTCCGACTCCTGTGGTCATGTGACCCCGCTTTTTATATGAGAGTCCCGGGATTACCAAGCAAATTAATGATTGGCCGAGACCAACACATAAACCACCTGTCACTCAAATAAGGAAATCAAACAAAACAGGCCTGCTGCAAATCAGCCTGTTTAAATGTACCTGTAACAGAAAGCTAACAAGAAAGGTCACCTGCCTAAAGTAGGTGCCCGCTACAGGTGCGTAACATGTAGAGTTTTCTTCACTACGCCTCTACCACCAACCAGCTTTCCCTCTACTAACATCACTCCATTGAAATCAGTTTTGATCAATTTTTCTAACTGTGGTAATAGTTGACTGTGTTAGGTGGTGTGAGCGCTGTCTAGACTAAACACCATGTTCTGTTTTTAATCTGTTACGCTAATGATGTGAATTTTAAACAAATAAAAGTTTTTGTATCTCGGCTGTTACGGGTGTGCCTCTAAAGTCCATGTCTTCTTTTCTTGAATAAATTTTGCAACATAGTTGGCACACTTATATCTGTCTGTATCCACAACGCCATTGTGGTGATACATTTACATTTACATTTTTTATTTTCCTGTTTAGGCTAGTGTAGGTAGGAAGAGATTTCCATAATAGCCTGTGTCCTCATGCTGTTATAGGAGGCGGACCATCCATCAATAAAGATGTGACATCCCACCCACTGTGTTCCTTTTTAGTTACTGTGCATGGAGGAGGAGGGAGGGACTGGGCTGTCATTTAGGATCTGTATACACACCCACATATGTGATGTCAATATCATGTGACCTGAAAAGCTCAGCTTAACAAGGAAATATTCTCTCCAGCAATAGATCCCAAACTGAGCATGTGCAGATTTACTGTGTATTATCTGGCCTTGCCAAGATAGACCCTGCAGGAGGGGGAGGATCTGTCCATACAGGATCAAAGATTTTACACAATTCAGAGGATTAACCCCTTAAGTTCTGCAGTGAGTATAACAAGCAATCTATTCTGCATATACAGACAGATTTTACTGTTGTGGGTTTAGTAACACTTTAAGTGGTCCTCCCACAAACCAGCTTTGTATATGATGGGTACACAGGCACCTGGATCTCTACTGTTGATTTCTATGGACTGTCACATATACAAAGCTTTGTCATTAGCTTGGTTCTTACACAATATGAGGACTCTCCGGGAGCAATATTAAACCTTACTGGATTGATTAAAGTGTCTGCCTGTAGAAAGGTCCTCTTGTGAGGTTAAGACAATAATCCCCGCTGAACTGGAAATGAACTGTTTCAGAGTTTACTGAAATTTTTCAGAACAGATGGTGTGTTTCCTGTCTTCACACTAATCATGAACAGATAATACCCGCTTCCAAAAAAACTTTCCGTGTGCTTTTACTAGCAGAACTCAAAGCTTTATAAGATGGCTTGCAGGTAAAACATTCCCTAAGGGGAAGTCGTGTTCCAAAATGCAACCCGATACAAGGCTTGAAGAATATGTCCTCGCATTCATAGGGGAACAAGTAAGCTATATTATGGTGTGCAATAAATGGTGGAGTGCAAAGTGCAGAACATCATAGTATCAAGAGACCAGCTTTCATTTGTATGACCGCGCTACAGCGGAAATCTTTTTTGTGGATATTGGTAAATTGAACACCCTTGCCCTTGTTTTATATGTTTATATCTTTATATTGCATCCACATATCTGAGTTTCCCGGAATATATTGTACAATTCACATCAGTCCCTGGCTGCTAGGATTAGCAAAATTCTTAGGACTTGTTCACACAGTTGGTAAAAAACAGGCAGTGGAGCGGTGGTTTTATCACCCCTCCACCTGCCCACCTCAAGAAGGGTATGCCATGATGCTTTGCTTCACTAACATAGCAAAAATGAAAGAGCATGATGTATCATTTAGCTGCCAAATGCATCCCATTTTGGCGTAAGGGGCCACAATCAACTGTTATGTACCTGGTAGTTGCATGGTGGTGCGGCATTTAGAAGGTTAAACAATGTATCACCTCCTCACTGCCTGTCAAATGCCCACAAAAAGCAATCCGCTGCAGATCGCTTTTCAGAGGGGAGGCAAGGGTTGCCATATGTATAAACTAGCCTTTTCTGTAAAATAAGGGATAAGGTAAAGGAGGGGCTTTACAACTTAGGTAGCACCCCTTCATTAAGCTGGCCATAGATGGTTCCTGCTGAACTGGCCGAGATTCAAACCATGTATGGGCAGGCGGCTGCATCTACCCATGTTGAATGATCAATCAACTTGGGCACAACCATCTTGCCAGATTTTACATGCAATTCTTGCAAGCAACCGTTATAGCCACTAGCAATAATCACTGTGTTCTTTTGGAGGGGAGGCTTGCCACGCCCACCTCACCCCCCCACTGGGAGAACACAATGGCTCCGTGGGAGGGATTCCCCTGTCAACACTGACTGTACTAATGGGGTAATTGAGCAAATTTGTTTCCTGTGTTGGATTATCTGTCACCCTGCCCAGCCCAGCATTCACCTCTCAGACACTCAGAGATATAGAACAGTCCATATGCTTTGTTTTTTTGTTTTATTGAGGGGATTGATCTTGGATGGGGTAAGGGAAATATGGGATGCCCAGTAGAATTGGTAGCACTTGCTTGGGACAACTATATACAGTCCAGTATATACACTCCATTTCTCCTCCTGCACATAACTTTGCCAGCCCTCCTGGCTGCAGTTACCTCTCTCCACTGCCCTTCCCACAGTCCACTCTTCTGGTTCTGCACCCATTTCAAACTGCAAACTCCCAGTTCTCTCAGATGTGCCTCCCCAGTCCTCCTGACTGTGCCTCACTCACCAGCCCTCCTGGCTGCAACCAGTTGTCCTCTCTGAAGTCTCTGTGTTTTCTCCTGCTGTCCTCTCTTTACTCTCTCATGTGCCTCTCCTCCAGGATCTCTTCTCCTCCTGGCTGCACCTGAGCCCAGGCAAAAGGTCACCCCCCCCCAGACTGGGGAGTTCCCTGTGGGCCCCAACAGCCTCCACACTCTCACAATCTAGCTCTTTCACCTGACAACTCCTCCCCAGCTGGGCTGATCCTGGGTATTTAAGGAAGCCTGCCCCCTGCCAATCTAAGTTGGGGATTGGTCTGGGCTCCTCAGAATACCCCAGGCAGCTCCACCTCTCCTCCTCTCTTTCCAGAATCCTCTGGAAAGAAGAGGGAGGTCTTGGTGATGCTGCCTGGGAGTCACCAGCTGCTACACTGAGCCACTCCCAGCCCAGAATGAAAATAAACAGGCCTAGCAACCAGCCAGACCTGCCTAAATTTACCTACTCTCTATAGCACACTGCTAGAGGGTGCTACACTTGCAACCCTTGATTTATGTGTTACTGCAGAACAAAAAGCACCAACCAATTTACAGTTCCAAACCGTATGGTGGTACATAAGTGGTTAAAACTGAAGTCCAGCTAAAAAAACTGCAACACCGGACGTTCAGAGCCAGGAAGAGTACAATCATCCCTGCCGTGAAGATTTCTCTAGGATCCAGCTGCCTACACAATGTGGGACAAGTAAGTAAGTGATTTGACTAAAACTTTTGTGATTTTTTTTTTTAGCTAAACTTCAGCTATAAAGAGATTCAATCAAGCAAAACAGAAATGGCAACTGCTTTAGTCAATTAATTACTAGCTTTTGAAATGAAGGTGAACATGAAAAAACAACCCCCCATCCAATGATAGGAATGTTTTGTGTGCCACTACACTGGTCAGTTGCTCCATTGGAACCTACAGGAAATTTCTGTTGCCGCCAGGTTTGGCCTCAATGGACAAAGTGATGCATTTTCTATAACAAACAAAAAAAATATATTTGTCAACAAGTCTGTATAGCATTTCTACACAGACATCATGATCAATGTTTTTATTATTAGAAGATTGCAGGCTAGGGAAATTAGGGGAATTCTTTCTGCTGCAAGAGAAGTTAAGAAAAATTAGAAACATTTTGCAAGGTTTATATAGTATAAAAGGTAAATCACCCCAACAAAAATTCCCTAGTGAGTGACGACATGCCAGGGAGGCCACGTGGCACATTGACATGTTCAGTAGCACAGGCTGCTTCAGTACCACCACTCCTGGCACACTATACAGAGGGCACCTTCGATCCTTGGTATTATTAAAGCCCAACTCCTGGAAAATTGAAAAGTATACCTTGCCCATACTGCAATGGTTCAATTGTCATTTACTCTAGGGGAGAGTTAAAGCACTTTTAGTTACTTGATCCTTCATTCCCCCGGCACATGGCACTCCCCCACACTTTAGCGGTGGTCTGTCCCTTGGTGTCATCACGTTCAAAGGAAACTACATTGGTCTTGATGATATCAAGTCCTTAAACCACTGGAGTGTAGGGAAGAGGATTCTGCGGGAACCAGTCTAGCAGCATGTGTATACATATGTGTATATATATATGCCCTTCCCTTCTTGTTAGGGTGCTGCGCCTGGGGTGTCTGCCCTTCCTGCCCACCCCTTGTCCTGGCTGTACCTGTTGCAGAGTGTTGTAGCATGTTAACCAGGCTATAGTATAAAGCTGAACTACAGCCTTACTTTAGAACTGGAATTGCTCACTCTGATTTCACTGTACACTGGGAGCTTCTTAGCATCACATATGGGTGTTTCTTAAAACAGTCTGTGTGCAAACACCGCCCGCCAGGCCCAGATTGGCCATAGGGCACACCGGGCACTTGCCCGGTGGGCCGAGGCCCGGGCTGCATGTGCTTGTGGGGCCAAGGCAGTTGAGCTGCTCCTTGAGCCCCCGCCACTCACACAGCCTCTCCGCGGTCACCCGGCCTGTACTCTCTGCCCCCCAGTGCTCTCCAGCCCCTCCTAGTGCTCTCAGGCCCCCCTGTGCTCATCGGTCGCACCTGTACTCTCCAGCCCCCCAGTACTCTCCAGCCCCTCCCAGTGCTCATAAGCCCCCCTGTACTCTCCGGCCCCCCAGTGCTCTCCAGCCCCAGTGCTCTCCAGCCCCCCCAGTGCTCATCAGCCCCCTGTACTCTCCGGCACCCCCACATTGCTCTCCAGCCCCCCCATGCTCTCCAGCCCCTCCCAGTGCTCTCAGGCTCCCCAGTGCTCATCGGCCCCCCTGTACTCTCTGGCCCCCCAGTGTTCTCCAACCCCTCCCAGTGCTCATCAGCCCCTGTACTCTCCGCCCCCCCAGTGCTCTCCAGCCCCTCCTAATGCTCTCAGCCCCCCCTGTGCTCCTCGGCCGCACCTGTACTCTCCGACCCCCCGTGCTCTCCAGCCCCTCTGTGCTCTCCGCTCCCCCGTACTCTTCACCCCCTGTGCTTTTCGCCTCCCTTGTTCTCTGCCCCTGCTTGTGCTCTCCAGCCCCCCGTAATCCCCGCCCCCTCAGTACTCTCCAAACCCCCCCAGTGCTCTCCAGCCCCTCTGTGCTCTCCACCCCCCCATGCTCTCTGCCCCCCTTCGCCCCCTCCCTGTGCTCTTTGCCTCCTGTGTTCTCTGCCCCTGCTTGTGCTCTCCAGCCCCCCCTGGTCCCCACCCCCTCAGTGCTCTCCGACCCCCCCAGTGCTCTCCAGACCCCCCCAGTGCTCTTCACCCCCGTGCTCTCTGGCCCCCCAGTGCTCTCCAGCCCCTCTGTGCTCTCCGCCCCCCCTGTGCTCTTCACCCCCCCTGTACTCTTCACCTCCCTTGTTCTCTGCCCCTGCTTGAGCTCTCCAGCCCCCCCATGGCCCCCACCCCCCCAGTGCTCTCCAGACCCCCCCAATGCTCTCCAGCCCCCCTGTGCTCTCTGGCTCCCCCTAGTGCTCTCCACCCCCGTGCTCTTCGCCCTGTGCTCTCTGGTCCCCCTGGTGCTCTCTGGCCCCCCCAGTGCTCTCCAGCCCCCCATGCTCTCCAGCCCCTCTCTGCTCTCCGGCCCCCCTGTGCTCTCAGCCCTCCCTGTGCTCTTTACCCCCTGTGCTCTTCGCCTCCCGTGTTCTCTGCACCTGCTTGTGCTCTCCAGCCCCTTGTGGTCCCCGCCCCCTCAGTGCTCTCCAACCACCCCAGTGCTCTCCAGCCCTTCTGTGCTCTCCACCCCCTGTGCTCTTAACCCCCCCTCCCTGTGCTCTTCGCCTCCCGTGTTCTCTGCCCCTTCTTGGCCTTTCCAACCCCCGTGGTCCCTGCCCCCTCAGTGCTTTCCGACACCCCCAGTGCTCTTCAGCCCCCCTGTGCTCTCTCCGGCTCCCCCTAGTGCCCTCCACCCCCCTGTGCTCTTCACCCCCTCGTGCTCCCTGGCCCCCCCTGGTGCTCTCTGCACTCCCCCGTGTTCTCCAACCCCCCCCACATTCTCCGCCCCCCCCATGCTCTCCATGCCTTCTGGTAAATATCCCATAGGCTGCTCAGTCTAAAAGGCCTATTTTTTGTCCCATTCCAGGCCTGCCACCCGCCTCGGAAATCCCACTCCTCCAGACTGACACCTACCCATCAAGTAATTTTGACATTTGCATAACTCCTCCTCTGTACCAGCCTGCCGCTTGCACCAGGGTGCTGTGATGTTTTCTTGAAAGCTATGTACAGCACCTTGCTGGCCCCCCTCCAGCCATGACCTGCTTGCATTGCTTAGAGAAGCACAGAGACCCAGCAATAATGTCATGGGTCTAAAAAAAGTATATAATGTAAACAGAAGGATTTTATTTAAAAATGTAATTAGCACGTTGATGAGGGCGGAAAAGAGGAACCAGGGAAAGCAAAATATAAGCTGATTAACTTCAACATAAGTTCCAAACGTTCTGCTTGGAGCTTTACCTGGTCTTCTAAAAGCTGCTAACTGGCAATATAGACTTTTTGGAATTTCCTAATAAAATAATTAAAATTAATTGTTTTCCCTTTTGTTTTTTGAATTTTGTCAACGCAGCAGAAAGGCTTGCCAGGATTATGCCTGTGGAGGCTGCAGGGAACATATAATAAGGGTTCAGGATGGAGGCAACCAGAACCTACTGATACTATAAATATACTTGCATGAAGAAGTCTGATAAAAACACAGGACAAAGACCTTCAGAGTGCAGTTAATCATCTTGGCTTGGCCCCGGGGGCATCCTCTTTGTTATTGTGTAAGTGCTGGAAAATATTAAATTAGCAGCTTTTTCATGAGGATGTGTTTACTACATGGTCTGTAATTATGGCAATTCTCTTAGCTGACGCTACTTTCAACACTACTAATGTAACAGGGAAAGATATTAAATCCTGAAAAATGAGATGATAAGCGGACTTTGATATGGTAATTTCTTTGCACACTGTATTAAAAGTTTTATATAATTTTATATAATTTTATATAATTTCTCATAAAACAAAAAGACAAAATGGAGTGCTTGTGTATTGAAACACTACTGTTTATCTTTAAAGATAATGTATTAATTAGTCAATTGATAGACATGCCCAGTACACAACAAATGGCCACAAAATAGAACCACATTACAATTTGTGAACAGCAACATGCCTTTTTTAAAGCAAATCTATCACAACAAACCATTCCTGAGCACAGCCCCTATCCTGTGTTAAGCCAGCCATACATGGATCAAAACTAAGTCGGTTCAGCAGGGACCAACCAAGATTCGATCCATCTATGGGCAGGTTGATTGTACCCAAGATGTTTCATCAATCGACTTCCCACATAGGTGTGCGCAGGCAATGTGCCAGGGCACAGCCTAATCTCCCTCGTGCAGTGTAGATTCCCACTGTTGCCCGGGCGCGTGTCATTAACCGACTGCTCTCTTCTCTGAATGAGCACAGTGAGTGATTGGTACAGATCACTCACTGTGTTCATTCATAACTGAAGCCTAGTAAACCGTGTGTACTAGGCTTCAGTTTGTGAATGGACAGGAAACCGCTCAGTACAGAGCATTTCCCATTCATTCACTGTCCAGTGCAGCTGACGCTGCAGATAAAAGGGCTTGGGAATCTCTGTCCTCAGCCCCTTTCTCATCAGGGGTCTGTTTAGACCCCTAATATTTCACCAAACCCTATATATATATATATATATATATATATATATATATATACAGTATCTTACAAAAGTGAGTACACCCCTCACATTTTTGTAAATATTTTATTATATGTTTTCATGTGACAACACTGAAGAAATGATACTTTTCTACAATGTAAAGTAGTGAGTGTACAGCTTGTATAACAGTGTAAATTTGCTGTCCCCTCAAAATAACTCAACACACAGCCATTAATGTCTAAACTGCTGACAACAAAAGTGAGTACACCTCTAAGTCAAAATGTCCAAATTGGGCCCAATTAGCCATTTTACCTCCCCGGTGTCATGTGACTCATTAGTATTACAAGGTCTCAGGTGTAAATGGGGAGCGGGTGTGTTAAACTTGGCGTTATCGCTCTCACTCACTCATACCGGTCACTGGAAATTTAACATGGCACCTCATGGCAAAGAACTCTCTGAGGATCTAAAAAAAAGAATTGTTGATCTACATAAAGATGGCCTAGGCTATAAGATTGCCAAGACCCTGAAACTGAGCTGCAGCACAGTGGCCAAGACCATACAGAGGTTTAACAGGACAGGTTCCACTCAGAACAGGTCTCGCCATGGTCGACCAAAGAAGTTCAGTGCATGTGCTCAGCATCATATCCAGAGGTTGTCTTTGGGAAATAGACCTATGAGTTCTGCCAGCATTGCTGCAGAGGTTGAAGGGGTTGGGGGTCAGCCTGTCAGTGCTCAGACCATACGCTGCACACTGCATCAAATTGGTCTGCATGGCTGTTGTCCCAGAAGGAAGCCTCTTCTAAAGATGATGCCCAAGAAAGCCCGCAAACAGTTTGCTGAAGACTTGAAGACTAAGGACATAAATTACTGGAACCATGTCCTGTGGTCTGATGAGACAAAGATAAACTTATTTGGTTCAGATGGTGTCAAGCGTGTGTGACGGCAACCAGGTGAGGAGTACAAAGACAAGTGTGTCTTGCCTACAGTCAAGCATGGTGGTGGGAGTGTCATGGTCTGGGGCTGCATGAGTGCTGCCAGAACTAACGAGCTACAGTTCATTGAGGGAACCATGAATGCCAACATGTACTGTGACATACTGAAGCAGAGCATGATCCCCTCCCTTCAGAGGCTGGGCCGCAGGGCAGTATTCCAACATGATAACGACCCCAAGTACACCACCAAGACAACCACTGCCTTGCTAAAGAAGCTGAGGGTAAAGGTGATGGACTGGCCAATCATATCTTCAGACCTAAACCCTATTGAGCATCTGTGGGGCATCCTTAACCGCTTGCCGCCCGCCGGCTGTCATATGACGGTCAGGCGGCGCGGCTCTCATTCTGGGAGGGCGTTATATGACGCCCTCGCCTTCCCTGCCCACCAGGGGGTGTGCGCGTGCCGCAGGCAGCAATTGCACGCGTGCGCCTCGTCACGGTGCCCCCGATGCGATGTCCGCCGGGCACCTGTGATTGCCCGGTAACACGGCAGGACGGTGGATCTGTGTATGTAAACACACAGATCCACGTCCTGTCAGAGAGCAGAGGAGACCGATGTGTGTTCTCAGTATAGAGCAACACCGATCGGTCTCCTCCCCTTGTGAGTCCCCTCCCCTTTCAGTTAAAAACACTCCCTAGCAACATAATTAACCCCTTGATCACCCCCTAGTGTTAACCCCTTCCCTGCCAGTCACATTTATACAGTAATCAGTGCATTTTTATAGCACGGATCGCTGTATAAATGTGAATGGTCTCAAAAATGTGTCAAAAGTGTCTGATATGTCCGCCACAATATCGCAGTCACGATAAAAATCGCAGATCGCCGCCATTACTAGAAAAAAAAAAAATAAAAATGTAAATCTATCCCCTATTTTGTAGACGCTATAACTTTTGCGCAAACCAATCAATATACGCTTATTGCGATTTTTTTTACCGAAAATATGTAGAAGAATACATATCGGCCTAAACTGAGGAAAAAATTTGTTTAAAAAAAAAATTGGATATTTATTATAGCAAAAAGTTAAAAATATTGTGTTTTTTTCAACATTGTCGCTCTTCTTTTGTTCATAGCGCAAAAAATAAAAACCGCAGAGGTGATCAAATACCACTAAAAGAAAGCTCTATTTGTGGGGAAAAATAATAGAAGTTTCATTTGGGTACAGTGATGCATGACCGCGCAATTGTCATTCAAAGTGTGACAGCGCTGAAAGCTGAAAAATGGCCTGGGCAGGAAGGGGGTGAAAGTGCCCAGTATTGAGATGGTTAAACAGAAGGTGGAGGAGCACAAGGTCTCTAACATCCACCAGCTCCGTGATGTCGTCATGGAGGAGTGGAAGAGGATTCCAGTGGCAACCTGTGAAGCTCTGGGGAACTCCATGCCCAAGAGGGTTAAGGCAGTGCTGGAAAATAATGGTGGCCACACAAAATATTGACACTTTGGGACCAATTTGGACATTTTCACTTAGGGGTGTACTCACTTTTCTTGCCAGCGGTTTAGACATTAATGGATGTGTGTTGAGTTATTTTGAGGGGACAGAAAATTTACACTGTTATACAAGCTGTACACTCACTACTTTACATTGTAGCAAAGTGTCATTTCTTCAGTGTTGTCACATGAAAAGATATAATACAATATTTACAAGGGGGGTGTACTCACTTTTATGAGATACTGTATATCTATACAGTATATATACACAGACACACACACACAAACACGCATGTTTGTTTGAGCTTTGGGGTGCACACCCTAATTCAATAGTTTGCGCACAACAATGACTTCCCAGATAGAAAGCAATTGTGCTGCAAGTTTGAAAACGACTTGCTAAGCTATTGCTAGACTTGCCAGGCTTCACAAATTTGTTGCACAATTGCAGTAAGTCCGATTTGCATGTCTCCAGTTTAATTTTCTTTGTAAACATTCTGCAAGTCTACTGCAAGTTCTGGTTCAGTTATGTTGTGCTATAGTCATCCCACCACAGGGGGGGCTGTGGCTTGCAGAGCTCTTGCTGTAGACTCACCGCTGCAACTTTGCTCTTACTAGAGACTTGGCACGCAAATTTGCTACAAATTGGAAAAGTGTCAACTAGAACTTGTGCTTCAAATGCTCTGCATGTGTACAACTTGCCAGTGAAAATGTGCAGCAAGTTAACAAGACTTACAATTCAACAGTGCCACAAATTTGTGGCAAGTTATCCTTTGTAATCTGGGTTTACTGTACAGCCACAATCACGTAATCACGTACCTGTGCATTGGCACCTTCTTCCAGGTTCAGGGAAGATTTTATTTAAAATAAATAGATGTACACTCACATGTAAATCCAAAGTAAAAAACAGCGCTGTGAGAAAGTGGCGACAGTGGGGGGGAACCCCACTGTCGCCACTTTCTCACAGCGCTGTTTTTTACTTTGGATTTACATGTGAGTGTACATCTATTTATTTTAAATAAAATCTTTGTTTTCGGATTTACACTAAGTGGCCCTTCCTTTCTCTCCTCACCTATTAACACCATCTCCTGGTCCATGGAATATCGCCTTGAGGGATTCATCCACGTAATACCCCACCCTTCCGGGATCTGCAGGACCATCTATATCCACGAGATTGCCTACACCCTTCAGGACCCGGGTGCCACTTGGAGGGATACAGTAATCCGTGAGATCACTTATTAACATCATTTCTTTGGGCCAAGCACAGCCACTCACCACCCAAGCCTTATCCGACCCAACTTGGCGTATGCCCCTTTGGGTCCATCTTATCCGGTAAGCCTTTTCATCTCTCGGTGGGAGTGAGCTTGTCTGCATTTTGGATGCCGGAATTTTCTGTTCAAAATGTTTTCATGAGGACTACCCATTTTTATTGTTTATTTCCTAGATACGGTTGATTCCTTTCACTGCATATTGACTGGCCAATTGGCGTTCAAGTTGGACATTGTATAGCGCTACACTTTTTCTTTGCTTTCCCCAGTTTCTGCCCTCCACTCTGTAAACTGACCATGGTGTATCATGGCTGCTGAGCCCCGACACTGTGGTCAGTTTACGTGCCTCCGTCAGCGGCAGCTCTGCTCTCTGCTTTCCTCTCTGCTCTCTCCCCTCCCTTCCTGCCTGTCAGCTCATGACAGTGCCCGCCCCTACTGCTGCTCAAAAAACAGGTATATATCCTTTCACTTCATTATACCTAATTTCAGAGCGCCAATCAGCGCTCATGTGACCAGCCGGCTCTCTCCTCTCCTCCCAACTGACGTCAGTGGGAGAATTTCGGCCCAGCTCGCTGCAGCTGTCAGACGGGGAGAGGAGAGAGCCGGCCGGTCACATGATCGCCAATGGGCGCTCTGAAGTGAGGTATAATCAGCTTTTTTTTATCAATCACACACACAGGGGGACACAGGATTAAGAGACAGAGAGGATAGTATAAAGATGTTAGAGTGGCTTAACAACCACTTTAATATTGGATAGTCATCACATCAAAGAAGAAGAGTTCCATCCAATCACTTTCATGAGAAAGATACAATTGTGCAGTTTGGATAAATCAGAGGTTCCTCAATGATAGCGAATAGAAGGAATTAGGATAAGAAAGGGAGAGAGGGATAGAGAGACAGAGAGAGAGAGACCTGAGGGTTCTATAACACTGAGAAGGTCTGGGTAGAAGGGAAGGTGCACAAAAAAACCACAAAAAATAATGGGGCGTTGTCACTAATTGGGTGTGGCAGACACAGGCACATACATACATTTATAGAGAGAGTACTTTGAGAGACCAACCATTGCCCGCTTAGGCTCTGAAGAAAGGGGTGCTCCCCCGAAACGCCATTTGCACCGGTCTGATCCACTCGGCAACGGGTCCTGGGGTGTCGATCTACAGAACAGCGCTTTTGCGCCCTTTTGAAAGCTATCTTTATTAGCTCGTTTGTGAGTATAATTTTTGCTGTTTTTATGCTGCATTAAAGTTTATCAGTGGTAATGCACTAGCTTGGTGCGCCCTCTTTCTTTTCTGATTTTTTTTAGAAGGGAAGGTGCTCCATAGCACCAAGAAAGGTTGGTGCTAGAGGGGACTTCACAAGACCAAAGAAGGACCTTCACCTGAGGATGACACAAAATCTACACTAAGAGAATTTCCCTGATGAAGACACAATGCTATGAGTCTTCCTCAGGGTAATTCTTGTAGTGCAGATTTTGTGTCATCCTCAGGTGAAGTGTAGGGGAGGGGCGAGGACGGTGAAGACACCCGGACCCTTACGAGAAGTAAGTGGCCAGCAGGGAGATAGAGATTGTGCGGCTTTGGGGCTGATGTTATAAACTACTGCCTAATGTAGCCCAGTGTGCTGGAAGCACCAGCAGTATGTGAGTACTCTGTTTGATATTTTAATAAAAGTCCATGTCCAAATGATATAAGCACAATTGGAGTCTTCTTATACCCACATGCACTTGTATGCTGTCCATTGATGGGGAGATTGTCATATGGAAGAGCGAAGGAGCCAGCAGATCTAGATCCACCATACTGATCCCTGGAGAGGCTCAGAAGTGTTTTTTGACCCAACTTAAGTGAGGGGTCACACACTTTGAGGTGAGGATACATCTATAATGGGGGGGGGGGGCACGTGTGAGGTGGTACTGCGGTTGTTGGAGCACCTTTTATTGGATTACAGAGTTTATCATTGAATGTGATTTACATGTAGCACCCTGGTGTTTAGGCAGGGTTGCTAGTAAATTTCTTTTACCAGGCGGTAGTTGCCTCGGTTAATTGTTAGTAGATCCACTGATTCCTCTCTAGTTCTAGACTTGCTGCACCTTCTCTCTTCTGTCACTGGGTGGCGTTATGCTGATGACATTAAATAGACAAGGGCTTAGCAAGGTAAGGTTATGAATGGATGGGGTGTCTCAGCCCATTGGTGGGGGTTTCTTTAGCCCCTTGGCCTGCTGGGAGAGCCTATTTATTTGGGTGGAGTCAGATGATCGGGGTTCTGTGCCACTTGGACGGCTATCTGGGTGGACGTGTGTTATGCTGCCCGGGGCTGCTTGTAGGGTTGCCACCTGTCCGGGATTCATCCAGACAGTTCGGGTTTGGAATCATGGGTCTGGGTTTCAGACTGCCTGAAACCCAGACACATTATTCAGACTGGACTATGGCTTCCCAGCAAGGTTGCTGGCTGCAATTGTCTAAGCTGATAGTGTCTGCTACACTCTCTTTCTTGCTGCCCAAAGCCAGCACTAACAATCCCCCCCCAAAAACACACACAAACGGGAGAGGAGAGAGGGCTCGATCTGCACCTCTTCCTCTCGCCCCTACCCCTCTGTGCCTACCCACACTCCAATTTCCAGCGCTGTGCCTCAGAAAAGGAAAGTGGCGGCTGGAAATTTGAAGTCCGGCAGCCTCAGATAGATCTGGATGAGAGGCGCTGACTGCCAAGGGGTGAGTGAGCTCACCATCCATCCTTGTCTGTGACTGAAGTCTCCCCCTTCTCTCTCCTGCCTCTGAGTACACTAAGGAAATTTAGGGTTCTCAGAACCCCCCTTACATCAGAGTTCCCCTTTACACCAGAGGCCACAGTGTTCCCCCTTACATCAGAGTCCTCTCTGTACATCAGAGTTCTCAGTGTTCCCCCTGAAATCAGGGTTCCCAGAGCATCCCTTATGTTAGAGTCCCCAGAGTTCTCCCTCAGAGTCTGCAGAGTCCCCCCTTACAGTGAAAGGGAACTCTGCGAGTTCAGATGTAAAAGGTGAACTCTGTGGACTCTGATGTAAAGGGGGATTCTTGTTATTAACTTCATATGATTAGAAATGTTATTTATTAGTAAAATAGATGCATAAAATTGCTGTGTGCCGCTAAAGTGTTCGGGTTTGACTTGAAGAAAAAGCTAGCTTCTAGGCCGGAAGCCTGAGGCCTATCCCGGGGACATCTGGCTGCTAGGCTGTCTGAGGGTCTATCCAGAAGCAGGAGAAGCAGCGCAGGGTTGGGACTGCAGGATTGGAGTCCAACTGAGGGTAACGGTTCAGCCGGACAGGGAACCAGTTGTGGTTAAAGGTAAAGGGGAAGCTGTCGCCACTAAGGTACCATCCACTTCGTTACTGGAGACCACTGTAAGTGAGCTGGAGCCAGTACCAGAGCAGTCTCCTCAGCAGCCGGGGACGGTGGGAAAACTTCAGCAAGTTCCAAGCAAGGGACCCAGCGGTACAGCAGAGGTGACTCTTGAGGAGCATCAGTGAGTGCCAAGCCAGTGACCTAGCGGGTCAGCAGGGGTGACGCTTTAGGAGTGTCTGTGAGGGCCAATTCAGGGACCCAGCAGGGAAGCGGGGGTGACGCTTGGGGAAGATACCGAGTTATGGAAGTGGAAGAGCTCAGGGGATCCAGTGGCGTTTGGGTCTGAGAGTCTAGTGAGAGACTGGGAGCTAGGGGTGAGGGAAGACCTACAGTGAGAGACTGTAGAGTGCAAGGAGAACTATTTGTGTTACCAATAGTTAAATACAACTACCGTAACTGACTCTAACAACATTTGTTGCCATAGCAGACAGCGGTCCTACCTATACAGAAGTGGTGGCCGACTGGAGGTGTTCCCTGTATATCTGTCTACCTATAGAAGTCTCGGAGTCTGCCAATTATCATTGCATCTACTTAAGGGTATCCTGGCCCTAACCCTTTCTCCCACAGTTCTTGTTCAAGAGACAATAAATCTGTTTGCATTCAAAAAGTGTCTGGCGCCCATCACTTCAGCTTGTATTACACCCACCATGCATTGTAACCCACTCTACAGAGAAGAATGTTAGCTCTCCCTGACTCTTGAGGTAAGCATTAGGCCTCCAGGGGTCGGGGCCTTTGCTACATACATAAAGAGTCAAGTCACATGTGGAACACTTTTAGTGCACTTTGAAGGACTATATTTAGCATCACCCACTGCATTTTATGTTTGATTTTTATATATTTTTTTTATATAATTGTATTTGCTGTTTTGCAAGTGTCTATCATTGGTTGATGAGCACGTACATGAGTGTATATATACACATTGAGATTGGTATACACAGCGCGGCACATTTATTAATTTGTACAAGAGAACCTGCTTTTCTTCAATTAGCCTGGAGTACTGCTTATTGACTAAATTACTTTTTAGTGCAGCCTTATCCGCTTGCTGACCGCCTTATAGCAGATTTATTGCTACATGGTGGCCGCACTGTGCAGAATCACATATATATATATATATATATATATATATATATATATATATATATATATATATATATATATATATATATATGTGATTCTGAACTTCAGGGTAGGGGGCGCCCCTTCTGCTGTGATTTGTCATAGCAGAAGCCGATCAGCAGGTGTTGGCCAATCGGTATCCCCTGGCAACCACCAATCATTGGGAAAACACACAGAACAGAGCTCTGCCTATGTAAACAAGGCAGAGCACCATTCTGACAGGGGGAAGTGATGCATTTTCTTTTCCTGTGAAGCAGGGAATAACATCCATCACATCCCTTAATAAAATCACCACACACAGTTCACAAATACACTGGCTGTGCACACATTTAAACCCTTTGATCACCCCTGATGTTAACCCCTTCCCATCAAGTGCCATTAGTACAGTGACAGTGCATATTTTTAGCACTGATCACTGTATTAGTGTCACTGGTTCCCATAAGTGTTAAAAGTGTCAGAAAGGGGGTAATTTACTAAGATTTCTGGGAAGTACTGGCGCTCTACATGTAATAGCACCGTTTCCAGGCAATTAAGAGTTTCACTAGGTGAACATGTGCCTGAAAAATCACACTATTAGCAGGAAACATGTCTTAGTAAATTTGGAATCGGCGATAATCGGTGAATCCACGGAACTGCAAGTGCCAATTATGAACCCCATTGAAGTCTATGGGAGCCGAACAGGAAAAATCAAAAGTGCTCATTTTGAAGGCTTATATGCAAGTAATTGGCCATAAAAGCGGTATGAGGATCTGGGTACTGACCTGGGGGACATGTATCAATAAAACAAAAAAAAATGATTGCTTTTTCAGGAGCAGTGATTTAAATAATGCTTAACCACTTACAGACCGGAAGATTTTCCTGCTTAATGACCAGGCCATTTTTTGTGATACGGCACTGCGTCCCTTTAACTGACAATTGCGCGGTCCTGCGACGCTGTACCCAAACAAAATTGACGTCCTTTTTTTCCCACAAATAGAGCTTTCTTTTAGTGGTATTTTATCACATCTGCAGTTTTTATTTTTTGCGTTATAAACAAAAAAAGAGCAACAATTCTGAAAAAAAAAACAATATTTTTTTACTTTTTGCTATAATAAATATCCCCAAAAATGTTTTAAAAAAAAAAACACATTTCTTCATCAGTTTAGGCCAATATATATTCTACATATTTTTGGTAAAAAAAAAATCGCAATAAGCGTATATTGATTTTTTTGCACAGAATTTATAGCGTTTACAAGCTATGGGAAAGATTTATGGCATTTTTATTATTTATTTTTTTACTAGTAATGGCGGTGATCTGTGATTTTTAGAGGTACTGCGACATTTTGGCTAACATATCGGACACTTTTGACACATTTCTTTGGACATATAGGTGGTGAAATTGCATTAGTCAGGAGTTATTCTTCTTGATTTATTCTGTGTTCTTTGGTGGTTCTTGGTGTGTGAGTATAGAATAGTGATGTTACCCTCTGATTTTTGGGAATGACATTTTGATTTCTGATGTTGGTACACATATCACATTTTTTGGACTCAAATTAAGATCATTTGGAAATAATAAAAAAAACACACAAAATTGTGACTCATTTAAAATTTGCATCAGCAATGGTATTGTTTATGGTTTGTAAAGCCACATGTGTAAGTTTGGGTAAAGATTTTTGTGAGATGGAGAGTAACAAGTGAAAGTGACAGAGAAAAATATATTTTACCAAAACATGAAAACATTACACATTCTAGCATTCTTAAAAACAAAATAGATGAAGAAGAGGGAACTTTGTTGCAAGGACAATTTCTTTGAGAGAAAGATACATTCATCTCAACATGAAAAGGATTTATTTGGTGAAGTTACAATTGTACCATTAGAATCAATGGCTGAAACTTGCATTGGGCTACATAACTCTCGTTTTCACTCTCAAAAAATGCTTTTTAACCCGGCGCTAATTTTGGTATTTACTATAACTCTTGGTAAAAAAGGCATGGGAGGTAAAATGAAAGTAGTTTGCATGTTTGAGCATGCTCAGTTGTGTTGACACCTAGTTGTAAAGAGACGGGGAATTTATCTCTTCTCAGACTTTTAAAGATATTTCAGTGTATATAACACTTTTTAACACAGTTTAAAAACAGATTTTTCCTTAAACAGTATACCACATATTTCAGTACCATTTTAATATTTATTATTTACTACGCAGGAACACTTATGTGTGTGTATACATTTATATGTATTTATTATGTTATTTATTACGTTATTTACTGTTCCATATGCATCCATGTGCACCATTAAATAGTATCTACTAATTAAAACATTTGGTTCTGGTGTTGTGCTTCATATAAAGTCCCAACATTTTTTTTTTAACACTTTGGCTGCTCAATGACCAGGCCTTTTTTATGCGATACGGCACTGCGTCGCTTTAACTGACAATTGCGTGGTCGTGCGATGCTGTACCCAAACAAAATTGTCCTTTTTTCCTACAAATAAAGCTTTCTTTTTTGTGGTATTTGATCATCTCTGCGTTTTTTATTTTTTGCGCTATAAACAAAAAAATAGTGACAATTTAAAAAAGAACACAATATTATGTACTTTTTGCTATAATAAATATACCCATTTTTTTTAAAAAAAGCAAAGTTTTTCCTCAGTTTAGGCCGATCTGTATTCTTCTACAAATTTTTGGTAATCAAAATCGCAAAAAGCGCATATTGATTGGTTTGCGCAAAAGTTAAAGCATCTACAAAATAGGGGATAGATTTATGGCATTTTTATTATTTTTTTTTACTATTAATGGCGGTGATCTGCGATTTTCATCGGGACTGCGACATTATGGCGGACACATCGGACACTTTTGACACATTTTTGGGATGATTGACAATTTTACAGCGATCGGTGCTATAAAAATTACTGTATAAATGTCACTGGCAGGGAAGGGGTTAACACTAGGGGGCGATCAAGGGGTTAACTGTGTTCCCTGTGTGTGTTCTAACTGTGGGGGGAGGGGACTGACTATAGGAGATGACAGATCGTGGTTCATAGCTTTTAGGAACTCACGATCTGCCTCTCCTCTCCTCTCCTCACAGAACAGGGATTTGTGTGTTTACATACACACGTCCCTGTTCTGCCTCTTATGCCCGTGATCACGCACCTGCTATCCCGCTTAAAAGAGCCAACATACAGCTACGACGGCTCGCGGGATCGTGTCGACCTGCCGCAGTATAATGACGGCGGCTGGTTGGCAAGTGGTTAATGAGCACTGAGGGCTGTAGTCAGTGATGGGCTTATGAGTGCATGACACACAGAGCATGGTCAAGGAGTGTTATCCATAGAATGCAGGGGTCAGGAGTATGTAATGCACAGAATGCAGGGAACAGGATTATATACTGCACAGAATGCAGGGGACAGGAGGGTGTAATGCACAGAATGCAGGAGACAGGAGTGTTTAATGTACAGAATGCAGGGGACATGAGTATAAAATTTACAGAATGCAGGGGACAGGAGTATGAAATGTACAGAATTCAGGGGACGGGAGTTTGTAAGGTACAGAATGCAGGGCACAGGAGTGTGTAATCTACAGGATGCAGGGGACAGGAGTATGTAATGTACAGAATGCAGGGGACAGGAGTGTGTAAAGTACAGAATGCAGGGGACAGGAGTATGTAATGTACAGAATGCAGGGGACAAGAGTATGCAATACACAGAATGCAGTGGACAGGAGTATATAATGTACAGAATGCAGGGGACAGGAGTGTGTAATGTACAGAATGCAGGGGACAGGAGTGTGTAATGTACAGAATGCAGGAAACAGGAGTATGTAATGTACAGAATGCAGGGAACAGGAGTATGTAATGTACAGAATGCAGGGGACAGGAGTGTGTAATGTACAGAATCCAGGGAACAGGAGTGTGTAATGTACAGAATGCAGGGGACAGGAGTGTGTAATGCACAGTAAGAGTCAGGTGTACAAAACAAAAAGAGAGCAGGAGTCATGGGTAAAGCACAGTAAGGAGAGTGCAACCCCACCACCAAAAGCAATACTCTCCTCCACATTACCACTCCCTCCTCTCCAAAAAAAAAAGTACTAATTTGTACGATAACCCCCAAGTACAAATCCTCTCTCCCCCTCCCAGTGCAAATCCACTCTCACAACACAAAGTTCCCCCTCACAACAATAATCCTCCTTCCCCCCAGTACCCCTCTCAGAATAAATCCTCTTCCACCCCCCAAATCTGCCATCCCAGCACAACCCCCACCCCAATTTTAGAACAAATCCTCTCCAACCAGTCCCCCTTCCCAGCACAACTAATCCCCCAAATTTCTTTTCCCAGCAAACATCCCCCCATCCTCATTTAATGCAGATCCTCCTCCTTCCAGCGTAAATCCTTTCTCCACTTCTAGAACAAAGCATCTCCCCAAATCCGCTCCCAGCACAAATCTTCTCCGCACTTCTAGCAAGAAGCTACCCACCCCTCCATCCCTTCACAAATTCTTCTTCCCCTTCTTCAAAACCCTCCAGGACTGATCCTGCCCCCCCTCCCAATTCCCCCTCCCAGCAATAATCTTCTCCCCACTTCTAGTACAGATCCCCCCCATTCTCCCTAGCACAAATTCTCTCTCCCCCAAATCCCACACACCTTCACAAGTCCTCTCCCAGTTCCTATCACAAATCCTATGGGGTGGAGCTGTCTTTCCCCGGAGGCAGAGGTGAGGCAGGGTGCAGAGTTGTCCTGCATTGGAGCCAGAAACAGGCGGGTGGAGCTGTCCTGCACTGTTTAGCAAGGCTACTACAGGGCTCCTCTTACCAGGTGGGAGCCGCTGACAGGCAGGCAACCAGGGCAGAGGGGGGGGCGGAGCTGTCCTTCACTAGAGCTGGAGACGGGGGGGGGGGGGGGGCAGAGCTGTGAGGAGCTGGGATTCCGGGACAGCCAGATCTGCGGGACCCCGGGACTTACTTTAAATCGCGGGACGGTCCCGCGGAGTCCGGGACAGTTGGGTGGTATGCATGTGGGAATTACATTAAATTGTTTTTTGTGGGAAAAAAAGGACATAAATTTTATTTGGGTACAGCGTCCTTACGACCGCGCAATTGTCAGTTAAAGTAACACATCGCAAAAAATGGCCTGGTCATGAACGGGGGTAACTGGTTAATGAGAGTACTAAAGCAGAGTGCTCTGATGTTTGTAGGAAGCTATGTACAGCACCCTACTGGCCCCTCCCACCAGCCAAAATCTGCCTGCATTGCATAGAGAACCACAGACATGATGTTATGGGGTCTAAAATAAAATATGTAATGGAAATGGAAATGTTATACTTAAAAAAATTGTTAGCATGTTGAAGCAGATTAAACTATAGCTTTAAATGTATAAAAATATCCACATCTTATTTCGAAATCCGATTTAAATATATTGCCAGGATCATGCTGTGTTTAAATTCAAGCTCTTTTGCCTACAAAAAATAAAAGACCAGTTTATAGTATTGGTATATGCAGTAAATTTGCAACATTAATGGTATGCACTAAACATACAACATCTGCCTCTGGTGTCAGTAAAGATATTCTAGCAGTCTCTGGTGTCTGTCATGTATAATGCAAACATCATATGACGGAGAAAATCTAATTCCAGCCTGTGGTGTGAGTATAATCTGCCAGCTTCTGGTGTCTGTAAATACATAAAACAAATCTTTCATGTTTTGGAGAATACATTTGCCAGTCATTTGCCCGGAGTACATTTCTAATGCTGAACCCCAGATGTACATCCCAACTGGGGCTCTTACCTCCTTCAAGCCTCTAGTCATAGAGGAGTGACAAATAGATGTATGTATTCGCTCATTCCTCGCTGGTTTGGGGACCTAAGGCAATTTAACGTTATTGTTTTGCCCTTAAAGTGATACTAAAGCCTCATGCACACTGGGCCTTAAAAATGCCACTTTTATAATCATTTGACTTTTTATTTCTGCCTCTAACTGCCCCTCAATGTTAACCTATGTGTCCACCAGGCTGCTGATAAGGCAGTAGAGCCAGCCCTCCTGTACTGGACCCGGGCCCCATCAGTTCAAAAGGGGACCCAGGCAGCTGCTGAGCAGCAGGGTCAGCTGTACTATTTTATTGCAGACACTAATCCTCTTCTGCCTCCCCCTGCAGCTTTACCAGCTTCTTCTCCTCTCCCTCCCTCCGGCTGCTGTGCAAGGGGATTGGTTCTAGCACATGCGTCCCTTCCATCTGCTGTCCGGGCCCCTGTGTGCCCCTTTCCCCCACAGCAATGCCAGCTTCTCCTTCTCTTTCTCCCTCTGGCTTCACTGCAAGGGGATTGGTTATAGCACATGCGTCCCTTCCATCTGCTGTCCGGGCCCCTGTGTGCCCCTTTCCCCCACAGCGCTGCCAGCTTCTCCTTCTCTTTCTCCCTCTGGCTTCACTGCAAGAGGATTGCTTCTAGCATATGCGTCCCTTCCATCTGCTGTCCGAGCCCCCCTGTTTGCCCCTTTCCCCGCAGCGCTTCTGGCTTTCCTCCTCCTTCTGCTGGCAGCTGCAGGATGGAGAGCTGGGGAAGAAGCCAATAAATATATAATTTATTGGTCCCTTCCTTTCCTGAATAAATACAGTGAGTGATCAATACAATTCACTCCTGTGTCCATTCATCACTGAAGTTTGTGAATGAACAGGAGTTTCAAGTGCTTCCAGTTCATTGATCTGTGCAGCTGAGGCTGCAGAAAAGGGGACTGATAAATTTATGACCTCAGTCACTTCTGGTCAGAGGGGTCCTGTCAGGTAGGCTGTATGGGGCCACCATGATTTCTAACAGCAGCCCTGTATGTCCATGCACACATAGGCATTTAGAGGCAGAGAAAACCCCACTGTTAGGAGCAGAAAAAAACGCTTGACATGACTAAACGCATAAAGCATTGAGCGCTTAAGCATTAATTCATTTGAGACCTCCAATCCCAGAGGACTCCATTTGTGGGGAAACGCATTGGGCGGAGTGTGTGTGTGTGATGTCATTACCTGCTGGCGGGTCAAGATACACCTCTGCCAGCGTGTTTTCTATAATGCTGCCTTTTAACACTGCCTAAATTGTAAGTGTAGCCATTTTTTTAAAAAAAAGACTCTTTGGCTATTTTGCATTATGAGGTTCCCGTATCATTTTCCAGGAGGGACTGGCCCTCGTCTGAAAACACAAACAGATTCCACAGGGTCCAGGTTTTGGAATATTTTTCTCTCTGATGTCTGGCAGTAAGGATAAGGTCTTCCATTTTGTTTATATCCATGACTTTTCTAAGCCATAGTTCAATGGTCAGGGGGTTGGGTGATTTCCAGGGAAGGGGAATGCATGTCTTGGCAGTGTCAAGAAGGTTGCGGATCACAGATTTTTTATATGCTTTCACTGGGGTCTCTGTACAATGTAGGAGGAAGAATGCTGGATCGTCCGGAATAGTGCGTTCCATAAACTTTTGCGTAATTTGACATTTTTTCCTCCAAAAGTCTGCCAGTTTAGGGCATGACCAGAAAATGTGTAGAAGAGTTCCTTGCTCGGTCTGGCATCACCAGCAGAGATCGGAAGTCAAGGGGAAGTATTTATGTAGTTGTGCCGGGGTTCTGTACCATCACGTCAGGATTTTAAAATTGGTCTCCTGTACCTTTGTACAAATGGAAGATTTGTGTATGAAGCGGAGGATGTGGAGGAACTGATTTGGGTTAAAGTATCTATCGATCTATTTCCCTTTCCCACCCGGGCAAGCCTTGGGTTTGGAAATTGCCTTATGCCGCGTACACACGAGCGGACTTTACAGCAGACTTTGCCCGGCGGACTTTTCAACGGACTTTACGACGGACTTTCTGAATGAACTGACTTGCCTACACACAATCAACCAAAGTCTGTCAAATTCGTACGTGATGACGTACGACCGGACTAAAATAAGGAAGTTCATAGCCAGTAGCCAATAGCTGACCTAGCGTGGCTTTTTGTCCGTCAAACTAGCATACAGACGAGCGGACTTTTCGACCAGACTCAAGTCCGTCGGATAGATTTGAAACATGTTTCAAATCTAAGTCCATCCAACTTTTGAGAACACAAAGTCCGCTGGAGCCCACACACGATCGAATTGCCCGACGAAATCCCATCCGCCGGGCAAAGTCTGCTGTAAAGTCCGCTCATGTGTACGCGGCATTAGGGTGTGATCAGCAGGTTGTATATGAGTGAGAGTGTATGTGGTAGGGTCCAGTCTCTGAACAGCAATCCTCAAAGGCCGTGAGCAGTTGGCTAGTGTCTCTAGAGGTTTAGGGAAGGGGGGGGGGGGCAGTTAGTTGGGTCTGTTTTTACCTTAGTGCAGAGAATGCAATACGGTGAAAAAACATTTTGACTCTTTCGGGCCTTAGGACGTGCCCGTCCTAAGTTTTTTTTGACAGAAAAGACTTTGCATGCTCAACTACCGAAAAACTGGTAAAAAAATTTCCAATAAGTGTATATTAATAACATGTCAAAACGCGTCATCAAGGCAACCCTAATGCTTGCGATCCTGTGGCTCCCTTCCAACTTCTTTTCAGTGATTGAATTGTGCCATCTCCGGCGCTCCAGGTCGGCTTGGTTGACTGGATTGTTGGCTGGATGCTGTCATCTTTCCACCTTAGCTACCTATATATCGGCTTTTTTACTCAGGAGCGCTTTTGATCTTCCACTACTGCCTTAGAGCTCAGTAACTGGTTCTGCATGCACATTACTGATCATTTTAATGACTTGTTGGTTACCTTCATGTTTGGTACAAAGCAATGCCTATTGAAGCTTACATTCCAGTTCCTCTATGATAATATCAACTATGGATCCTGTATGCAACTGTGACTTGCCATAACTGGTCTAACTTTCACACAAAGCTTCTGAGAGCTATTAACCTATGATATTATGCATAGGATCACGGGGGTTCTTGGCTGGCTCCTGACATTTTTTAAATAGTCATTCATTTACTTACAGTTGTGAATTAAAAAACTACAAATCCCATCTTCCACCATGGCAGAGGGACTGTAGTTCCTAATAGAGAACAAGTGCCATGATATCACCATATGTTTAGTCCATTGATACTTTCTTCAGGTCTGTAGCTGAAGGTTTGTACCTCTGTACAGAGCAGAGGTTGGAGGAAAAGTCTGCAGGAGCTAAAGCATTTCACCAGAGATCCACTGATTATGGTTGCAGGGGTTTGCGGGCTCAATAAAAAAAATATTGAATGCACATTTTGGCAAGATGGCTATATATATATATATACAGTATATATATATAGTAGCTCACAAAAGTGAGTACACCGCTCACATTTTAGTAAATATTTTATTATATCTTTCCATGTGACAACACTGAAGAAATTACACTTTGGGGTTGATTTACTAAAGGCAAATCTACTTTGCACTACAAATGCACTGCAAGTTCACTTGGAAATGCAGTCACTGTAGATCTGAGGGGAAGATCTAAAATGAGGGGAAGCTCTGCTGATTTTATCATCCAATCATGTACAAGCAAAAATGCTGTTTTTTAATTTTCCTTGCATGTTCCCCTCAGATCTACAGTGACTACACTTTCAAGTGCACTTGTAGTGCAAAGTGGATCTGCCTTTAGTAAATCAACCCCTCTGTTACAATGTAAAGTAGTGAGTGTACAGCTTGTATAACAGTGTAAATTTGCTGTCCCCTCAAAATAACTCAACACACAGCCATCAATGTCTAAACCGCTGGCAACAAAAGTGAGTACACCCCTAAGTGAAAATGTCCAAATTGGGCCCAATTAGCCATTTTCCCTCCTCGTGTCATGTGACTTGTAAGTGTTACAAGGTCTCAGGTGTGAATGGGGAGCAGGTGTGTTAAATTTGGTGTTATCGCTCTCACTCTCTCATACTGGTCACTGGAAGTTCAACATGACACCTCATGGCAAAGAACTCCCTGAGGATTTGAAAAAAAGAATTGTTGCTCTACATAAAGATGGTCTAGGCTATAAGATTGCCAAGACCCTGAAACTGAGCTGCAGCACGGTGGCCAAGACCATACAGCAGTATAACAGGACAGGTTAGACTCAGAACAGGCCTCACCATGGTCGATCAAAGAAGTTGAGTGCACGTGCTCAGCGTCATATCCAGAGGTTGTCTTTGAGAAATAGACATATGAGTGCTGCCAGCATTGATGCAGAGGTTGATGAGGTGGGGGGTCAACCTGTCAGTGCTCAGACCATACACCGCACATTGCATCAAATTGGTCTGCATGGCTGTCATCCCAGAGGGAAGCCTCTTCTAAAGATGATGCACAAGAAAGTACTCACTTTTGTTGCCAGCAGTTTAGACATTAATGGCTGTGTGTTGAGTTATTTTGAGGGGACAGCAAATTTACACAGTTATACAAGCTGTACACTCACTACTTTACATTGTAGCAAAGTGTCATTTCTTCAGTGTTGTCACGTGAAAATATTTATAAAAATGTGAGGGGTGTACTCAATTTTGTGAGATACTGTGTGTGTGTGTGTATATATATATATATATCTATATATCTATAGATATATATATCTATAGATATATAGATATATATATCTATAGATATATATATTCTTTTTGCAAAAGGTGGATTTCTTCTTTAAGAAGGCTAGCAAGAAGACAAAAACATCAAATTAAACAGCTAATAATACATTGTAAGGGCTTCATTACAATGTATCTCTTCATTGTACAATGTATTTATCAGCGTCTTTATTTTAAGTCTTTCATTGTCTTAAAAAAAAAAAAAAAATCTGTGAAAAATTCCTGAGAGCTCAAAGCTTGACCTGGAAGTTCAGCCTTTAGTGCAGACACTTGTACGGACTCTTTTGAACATATTTAGAAGTTAAAGAATCTAATATTACAGTGGAGGCTTAGGACAGAAACCGTGTGTGACTGTACCTTGCGATAATCAGGATCTAACAGACAGACGCACGCTCCCAGTCTCTTGGCTTTCTTCTCACCCTTCTTCCAGATGCGTGTACAGTCTGAATGAGAATCACACAGTTCAGGTAGTTAGGTGAATAATAGGACAGGTCTGAATCTTGATGTGTCAATGAATGAAAATGCCTAAAACCCCCTTGCAAAACTCTTGAATTTAAAGGGTACCTCCATCATCGGGTAAAGATCTGAATGAACCCAATTCTGTCATGTTCTATTCAAAGGCATTAGTGTGCCTTCAATGCTGTAGTGTGTACTGAATGATCATCTTCACTTTTAGGCTGGATTCACACCTATGCAGTTTTAGCGCTTTTTGCATTTAGCAGATTTTCACTACAGTCCATTTAACATTGTTTCCTATGGAACACGTTCTGTAGTGCAAATCTGCAAAATGCAAAAAGCACTAAAAATGCATAGGTGTGAATCCAGCCTTATAGCACGATTAAACTGCCACAGTTGCTTTTGGATTTTGCAACACAACCTGACTGATATCATAGAGCAGGGATATGCAATTAGCGGACCTCCAGCTGTTGCAAAACTACAAGTCCCATCATGCCTCTGCCTCTGGGTGTCATGCTTGTGGCTGTGAGAGTCTTGCTATTCCTCATGGGAATTGTAGTTCTGCAACAGCTGGAGGTCAGCTAATTGCTTATCCCTGTCATAGAAGAAACCAATTTAAATAAAAAAAAAACAGCCATTCTCAGCCAGGTTTACGTGGAACCCTATGGGTCCTCCAGAGGCTGCTGAGAGTTCCTTGAGCTGTTGCTGGTTGACCTCCCACCTGATAGTGACTGCATACCTCCAGGAATAAATGTAAGTAAGATCCTTTGCGCTATCAAAGTGAATACTGTATATGCTAATCTGATAAGTTGCAGCTAGATCTAAAGTGTATAAATGCACTTAAATGATATAAAGTAAATAATGATCAGCGCAGCTTGATGATATATATAAAATATTAACAATAAGCGATAAATGATGTGCAAAATCGCTAATTGCGATTAAGCAAATTGCTAATGATGCTGTGCAAAATAACTGAAGCAACAGTAGTCCTATGTTCAATGTAGATGAATACTAAAGTGCCTATGTTGTAACTGTGCAAAACCGCATGATGATGCTGTGTAAAAATCGCTAAAAAACAACAATAAACAGTGCTAAACAAACCAATCTGAGTATGTGCACATAGTGTTGTGCAAATGCTATAGTGTTTTTGGGTAGTAATATACTAATGTAAATGCATAGTATATTTTAAAGTGCCAATAGCCCTATGTTCGGTGTACATAAACATAAAATGACTATGTTGTAACTGTGCAAAGACGCGTGATGCTGCTATGTAAAATCGCTAAGTATGTGTTAATCAGATAAGTTGCAGCTAGATCCAAAGTGTGTAAATGCACTTAAATGGTATAAAGTAAATGATATTCAGCGCAGTTAAATGATATATATATGGAATATTTAACAATAAGCAATAAATGGTGTACAAAATCGCTAATTGCGATTAGCACTAATTGCGATTATGTAAATAAATAATGATGTTGTGCAAAATAACTTAAGCAACAGTTGTCCTATGTTCAGTGTAGATGAATACTAAAGTGCTTATGTTGTGACTGTGCAAAAACGCATAATGGTGCTGTGTAAAAATCACTGAAAACAACAATGAACAGTGCTGAACAAACCAATCGCTTATTGTTAATATTTTATATATATCATCAAGCTGCGCTGATCATTATTTACTTTATACGTCCAGGAATAACACCACTTAGCAAAGCTAGCAGCATGATACTAATCATCTTTTTTTTAAGCTGTCAGTAAAGGTGGCATTTTGACCACCGCCGTAAGGGAGGCAGTCTTCTTACTGACCACCAATTTAAGTGACGTTTTTACCATTGACTGATGAATTGGTTTCATTAAAGGTTCCTTGAGAGTTTAACATTATTTTTGGGGTTCCTTTACGGTAAAAAGCTTGAGAAAGACTGACCAAACCTCTTAAACGTAAAATAATATTGAAACCCAAACCTTGAAGAGATCCTGTCACCAATTAAAATTTTATAAATATAAAGGTTATATTTATAAAGTTTATAGTTATAAAGTAAGAATAGTACATCCATGTGTTTTAAATTAGCTACATCCTTTTTTATTTAAAATTTTATAGGAATCTGATAATTCTGGAAGTGTTGGATCCAACTACTGGAGCCCCCCCCCCTTCACTGTTAGGTCATGACTTTCTGTAAATAGTCAAACCAGTGTTCAGCGCCAAAAACTTAAAAAATGTGAAAAAAATGAATACAGATGTAGCTGCCCCTTTAAGTGAAAAGATTCCACCTTTGCAAATATAAAATTAAAAAGTGTGGCTGTTTACATATTTTATATATAAGTAATGTGTATCCCTATACAATACTTCCATTAATCCATATCTTTACCACTTGTGCTCAAAATAGTGTGGATGCACACTCACCCGAGGTGTTTGACCCCTTTTTACAGGTAGGTCAAAGGCTCTTAGCACCTTGGGGTTGGCTTTCACAATCTTCCTCCAATTTGGGTGGTAGCAGGGCCGTCTTTAATATTGATTGGACCCTGGGCAAAAATTTTCTTGGGCCCTCCCCTCCATGCAGTTTTGCTCTCCACCTGCTCTGAGACATACAATAAATAGCAGCTAGACTCAAAATCCGTTTACTGAATCAGAACAGGCAGCAATTGCGATTGGTTGCCAGAGGTTACAGTGTATCATTACTGCTCACTGACTGGTTGCTAGAGGTTACAGCACATATTACGGCTCACTGATTAGTTGCTAGAGGTTACAGCACATGATTTCTGCTTGGTGATCAGTTGCTAGAGATTACTGTATATCAACACTGCTCACTGGTTGCTAGAGGTTACTGCACATCATTACTGCTTACTGATTGGTTGCTAGAGGTTGCAGCACATCATCTCCTCACTGCCTGAACACCATGGACTGTGGAGGTGAGGGGACCCATTAATAGACAGAAAACTCCTAGGGATCCTAGGACTCCTGGGATCAGTGGCAGTGCTGGGGGGAGGAGAGGGTGTGATCAATGGTGATGTTGATTTTTTTTACCGACTACCAATATAAAGAGGAGTTTCAACACTGGCCATCAATGTAATATGGGTTTACACTAACCATTAATGTAATAGGGGTTTACACTGACCACTATTGTAATAGAAGTATTCACAGTAATCTCCAATGTAAGGGCGACATTAATACTGGTCACTAGTGTGAATGAAAGGATTCTACACCAAGCCCCAATGTAATGAGAAGATTTACATTGACCACCAATGTAACTGAGACATTTAGCCTGCGTTCACATTTGTGTATGTCGGGAACGCATGCAAAATCACTTTCCTGACACCACAGAAACATGCTGCCCTTTAGCAGATACACAGCAGTGCCATTAATTGTCAATGACACCCTTACGCATCTGCTGACATGTGTCTTGGCACTGTGTGATTTTGAAAAAGGGTTTGGGACTTTCTTCCATATTTGTAGCGCATAGAGCAGCCTATTGAAATGAATGGGCTGCCCTACACGTGAACTACATCTTTATCCACCCTGTTAGTACACCTTTGCATCCTAAAACCCATGCTAACCTCTGCACCCCAAACCTCCCCCATCCTCTCCACTCCAATCCCCCTCCCCTTTAAGTCTACCTGTCACCTCTGCTCATCTTTGCACCCACCTTCCCTACCTCTACATATCCCCTCCTTGCTCACCTGTGCACACCAAACTGTAATTCCTTCTCTGTCTACCTCTGCACACCCCACACTACCCTCCACCCCACTAATTTGCTTACCTTTGCAGAACAGGTTGCTGATAGGCTTAATGACCACAGTTGTAGGCAGGACTTTCAAGCATGCCCCTTTATCTCCCCAGTGGGCAGCATTCAGTATAGGTGATGATGGATATGACCTCAGGGGGGCATGATATACACACGAATACTGCCTCTATATACATATGAATGCTGCTGGTCTGCCGCTATTTATATATTAACGCCGCCACTATTGACATATCAATGCTGGTATTTACATGTAAACACAGGGTCTGCAGGTGAGTCCTCTGTACATAACAATAGGGCAGAGCTGGACAGCATTAGTAACAGAACTTCACACTGAGATATCAGGACACAGCACAGGACTAAAACCTGAAGGGATAAGGGAATTTAAGCTGGGAGAGTTGGTATGAGGCAGCTGCTTTGGGCCCCACAACAATGACAGGGCCCAGGGTAGTTGCCCCTTTTGCCCTGCCTTAAAGACAGCCCTGTGTGGTAGCACACTCATATGATGATCAAGCAGGAGACAGGGTTTAAAATCTCATTGTATAGTATTTATTAAGACGTTGTTAACCACTTCAGCCCCGGGAGACAGCAGACAGGATTCAGAAGAGATGTCAGCCAGGTAAGTCTTCAATGGGAACACAGCAGAGAGTCTCCAGATATGTTTGACCAAGGGGAAGGCATGGAATGAATGAACCAGGCAGTTTAAATAGCCAGAAGGGGCTGGCTGACGAGCAGGAAATGATCACCAGGTGAGCCACTGTGGAACGATGAGTGCTGGAAATTAACCAACAGCTGAGCAACCTGAGCACTGAGAAGGGAGGGCTGAGCCCAGCGCTGACAATTAGTTACACTCACTTGTATGGGTGTCTCAAACCCGCACCAGTGTATACACCACGTGTGGGTAAACTCCACTCTGCCGTGTCTGTCAAAAGCCGGTGTGCATTCCAAGTCTCACTCTCAGCTCTTAGCCTGGATGTGATGTCATACAGGACACTGAAGTAGCAGTCCTACACTTTGATGTACATTTCACCAAGGATGGCGTCTTCAGGAAGTCTGCATGGCTTTCTGTAAAGTACTGACACAGACAACAGGAGCCAGTTACACACAGCTCCAGAAAGACTCAGCACCTGTGCGCTGTGTGTGGTAGTGGACACAGCCCCTTGCAAAGTGCTGATATTGACATCAGGAGCAACATGATCACAAAACTTTCATTACCACTATCTGCAGGTGACTCCAGCTGTTAGTGCCAGTGCTTTGCAAGCAGCTCTGCTCAGCAGACTTGTTCAGTGCCAGAGTCCTGTAAAGCCAAAGGGTCACCATGCAGCCAGACTTTGAAGCCAAACTGTGATCATGTAGCCAGGTTGAACAGTGTCAGAGACCTGTAAAATGTTCAAGCTAAAGGGTTACCATGCAGCCAGGCATTGAAGCCAAGGAGTTACCTTTTAGCCAGGTTGTTCAGTGTCAGTGACGTTTAAATTATTGATGCCAAAGGGTCACCATGCAGCAAGACATTGAAGCCAAAGAGTCACCATGTAGCCAGGTCGATCAGTGCCAATTACTTGTAAGGTATTCAGGCCAAAGTGTCACCATGCAGCCAGACACTGAAGCCAAAGAGTCACCATGTAGCCTGGTTGTTCAGTGTCAGGGGCTTGTAAAGTGTTCAAGCCAAAGGGTCATCATGCACCCAGGCATTGAAGCCAAAGAGTCACCCTATAGGCCAGGTTGTTCAGTGTCAGAGACTTGTAAAGTGTTGAAGCCAAAAGGTCACCTTGCCCCTAGGCATTGATGCCAAAGTAGATAAGAACCAGAGAAGCTGCGCTAGAAAATTAAAAAACTAAAAGGGTGAAGTTTTAAGTATGAACTAAAAAAATATATAAATATGTGAAAAAATCTTAAAAATATTGAACATCCCAGAAAACACAAAAACAAAAAATTAACACTCAGTGACTTGACATAATGATCCATCTGTTCAATAGGATATCTGCTTTTTGAGTCTGCCATTTGGTAAGGAGGCCCTCTGTGTGGTGTTGGTGCACTATATTTGGTATCCTCACTGGCTGATGTGATTTTTGCACTTTTAATCTGCCATCTGGTAAGGAGGCTCTCTGTGTCGTGTTGGTGATTGCATTCATTTCTTCACTGGGTGTTTTTTATGCACTTCCCTTTGTTTCACATTGTGAGTGCTACTTCATTCTATATTTATATATTTTTTCTGTGTCAGTATTACGCTATGTTATTTAATTTTTTTCTGGGATGATTTTATAACGTGGAATCAACGCTAACCTGTGGTTCAAGTCAATTATCGATTCATCTTACTGTGACTGGTTCGCATCAAGGCCTTGGCTGGGTTAAGCCACCTGTCTAATTGGCTTACGTTCTGGTAAGCAAGCCATTTATAAGTTGGGGATACACTTCGTTATGTCAAGTCACTGAGTGTTATTATTTGAAGCATTGGAACATCTACTATTTTGGACTTTAATAAGCACATCACAGAACTTTTTGTTTTTGTGTTTTCTGGGTTGTTCAATATTTTTTAATTTTTAGATTTTTTCACATATTTATATTTTTTTTTAGTTCATACTGAAAACTTCACCCTCTTAGTTTTGTAATTTTCTAGTGCGGCTTCTCTGCTTCTTATCTGTTTTGTGTATATCCCACAATAAGCTGCTGCTCATTTGATTCTTCCAAGCACAGTTTTTCTTCCTTTTTTTTAAATTGATGCCAAAGTGTCACCCTGTAGCCAGGTTGTTCAGTGTCAGTGGCTTGTAAAACATTTAAAAGTCAAAGGGTCACCATGCAGCAACAGATTGAAGCCAAAGAGTCACAACTCGAGTGGCAACTCAACTGTTTTACATTACAAAAGTGGAGTTTTCCCTGCAAGAATAGAGTACTGAGAGACTACTGCATACATTATATGGATATAAATTACACCTAAATGTTAATTGAACATCATAGTCCAAATCCATGGACAACAATATGAAGTTGCTCCCCGCCACCCTTTGTAGCTATAATGGCCTCTAGTCTTTAGGGAAACCCTGGAAGAGTGTAACACCGCTCAGACTGTGGATAAAGATTTCCTCGTGGGTGCTGGCCCAGGCTCACCACCGTCAATGGTAATTGAAGAAAAAGGAAAATTGATCACACACCATGGAAGGAAGAACTTCTGTAGAATAGTTACTTTATTGTCAAAGTGCCAAAGGACATAGACAGGACAATACAAGAACATTGGTAGACTGGTTTCACAGATCGATTTCGCACGGATAACCCGTCCTTGTTCACAAGGAAACCCTACCACAATATTTTGTAATATATCCGTGGAAATGCTCATTCCTCCTCTCTCGGCTCTTCTGTTGGCCCCTCTCGTGGGCGATATGGCCCTTCTCACAGCTCCCGAGTTAGAATTGTTTTAGCTAGTTAGTTGGTGTATCCCCACCATACCTATGTATATGGGCCAGCATCGTGCTTGTTCTTTTTATTTGATATGTATTATATGTGGTTCTTTTTTTTTTCACTAACGATCTGGTTTCCCCATAGACATGTATGAGTTTTCAAAACTCCTGAGGAAGTGAGCATTGTCTGGTGAAACGTTTTGAGATTCGTGAAGAGCTTGTCCAATGTGAATCATCTGAGATGTTCAATATATTTGCAGTTATTCATATTTATATATGTAGATCAATTTTTTGGTTATGTTTACCAAGGTTTTTATTCCTATTTTGAACATTTGTATTGTTTATTCCCAATAAAATGTAAGTTTTTACCTTATTTGATGTGTCTCACAAAGTCCCTCAGGCACTCTTTTTTCTTGTATTATTGCATTTATATAAGGGACAGAATCACATTACGCCCACACACACCAGCCTTCCTTTTTTGAGTACTGTAACAGAGACAATTGAGTACGGTCCGTGATACTTTTTTATTTGCACTAACATACAATTTTTCAGGACAAGCTTTCCGGGTATGTCCCCTTCTTCAAGGTCCCAGCAGTACTGATTCACAAAACTGTGGAAATGCGTACACAGAACATTTGTGAGGTCAAGTACTGATGTTGGTTCACTGCAAATCAGCATTCTAATTCGTGCCAAAGGTGTTCAGTAGGGCTGAGGTCAGGGCTCTGTGCAGGCCATTTGAGTTTCTCCTACTAAGCTCATCAAATCGTGTCTTCAAGAACCTGGTTTGGACATGTCAACTCCATAACCTGGAGGGGTGTACACATACATTTGACCATATAGTGTATCGTTATGCCCCTGTGCAAGAAATATTTTACAGTAACATAGCATGGCAGAAAGTGGTGGAAATGGGTGTACATTTTTATGTCCTATGATATTGTAGAGCGGTGATAATACAAAACTGTACCTACGGTAGAGCACAAAAATTCTTGGCTATGCTTTCCTAAATATGTAAAGCCATACAGATAAATATTATAATAACTTCAAGATCTTGATCAGCGCTTTCTTTGTTCTTCCTATATTTAGAAAGCAGACTAACTTCTGTACAGTGGCATAGCTCATGTGTGTTCAGCCATACGTCAAACTTCCTCAAATAAGACAAATTACACAAAGAACAGAAGCCACGTTTTTGGTGTTTACACACTGTCGTACATCTGCACGTAGATGAATTCTGGATTCATACCTTGACAGGTGGTTCATGCTTATCTTGACATAGCATTTGATGTATTGTTTTATGTTTTCCTTTTCCTCACATATCATTCACACTTTACAGTGCTCATTTGAATGACATATTTGCTTTCTTTTGTAGAATCTTCGTATTTGTTTACTAACGGTTTTTTGTTTTTTTACATACATCACATACGGGATGGTTGGAATTGATAAGGCACTATTCCTGGTATTTGTTGTCACAAGGAAAGAAAATGTTGAAGAATGAAAATGGTCATGCATGATATTTTTCTGGAGGCTGAGGCACATGGTGTAGTACGGTAGAGGAGTAGTATGTAGTAGCATGAACGTTTTGAAGTCATAAGGGTAAATATCTTTTGTTTGGTTGCAGGACCAAGTTGCCTAGATTATAACTTATTTTATACAGAAGAAGTATTTATACCACTTATAAATATACATTGTCATAAAGGGGCAGTTGGAGCTGAGATCGTTGGAGTGGCCCCAGCCACCCTCTGACAGTACTAGGTGGGCCACTAACATTTTACTGGCCTGTCACCAGAGTGACCAGATTGTCGGAAATTCTGAGCGTGTGTACAAGATTCCAACGCACAAAATTCAATGCATGCTCGGAATCAAGCAGAAGAGCCACACTGGCTATTGAACTTAATTTTTCTTGGTTCGTTGTACGTCTTGTACGTCACCATATTCTTGACGTTCGGAATTCCGACAACATTTGTGTGACTGTGTGTGTACAAGACAAGTTTGAGCCAACATCCGTCGGAAAAAAATCCATGGTTTTGTTGTCGGAATGTCCGATCGTTTGTACGCGGTATAACACTGATAGTTACATAGTTGGTAAAGTTGAATAAAGACACCAGTTCATCCAGTTCAACCTGTGTAGGTGTGTGTGTGTTCATGTTACTATCATTTCCCATATCCCTGTATATTGCATTTGCTAAGATGCCCATCTAAGAGTTTTTTGAAACTATCAACACTTCCTGCTGACATCACTGATTGTGGAAGGGAGTTCCACATTCTTTCCACTCTGACAGTAAACAACCCCCTATGCTGTTTAAGGTTGAACTGCTTCTCCTCCAATTTCATTAAATTATACTAATTTAAAAAAAATAAAAAATTTTAATCCTATCTAAAATACACTGATCCTGACCTTTCACCCCAACCCTTGATTCTGACTTTTCACCCTGACCATGAACTTTGACCCTGATCTAAATCAAACCCTGATCTAGCTCATTTTTCTTGTTTTATTATGATTATTATTATTATTGCACCTTTTTGTTTCTGCTTTTCTCCTCTAGGAAGGAGAAAAAAATGCATTGGTGTTGATTTACTTAAATAAAGCAAATAGACTGGACACTTTGCAAGAGCTAATTGCTCCAGAGTTTAGTAAGTTAGGTAAAACTTCACTTTACAAAGAATACCCAATCTCATGCAAGAAAATTAAAAAAAAATGAATTTTTTCTTGCACATGCTTGGAGGATGGAAGTCAGCAGAGCTCCCCCTGATTTGCTATGTAAGCTCTGGAGCAACTGCATTATTGCATTTGCCTTTCAATAAATCAACCCCAATGTATCTTTTTTCTCCATTTCAAAGCAGAAAAAATACAGGGGTCTGTTGAACAGTGACTGTGATAGCCTCTCAGATGACCAAGAACTGGGCCTCCCAGTTCCCGATTATTAGTACCAGACCCCGGACTCTCGCTGAGAGCCTGGTCTGTGTGCTGGGAGCACGATGTGCACAGCACTCCCAGTACAATCACAAGTATCCTTGAGGATAAAGACCCACAGCTGTAAGGCAGCATTTACTGTATGTGTGGGAAGGAATTCCATAAGGCTGATCAATACTAAATAGATGTCAAAGCTGAAAGCTGAACTCCAAACAGCTAAAAAAAAAGCAGAATTGTATCCAGTGTATGCATTAAAAATGGTTTGAGTAAAGACAAACCTTTTTTTCCATTTTGTATAGTAGGGTAAATGAGTAGCGAATTGGTTAAAGCGTATGGCAAAAAATTGGTTAAAAAAAAAACAACAAAAAAAAACTTCCTATTTTTTTTTCATACTTTTACATACCCTGTATATACAGAAAAATACCTGTTGATCTGCCAGAAATGTTCATAGTTCCTATGTCCTGTTGTAGGCTGGAAACACACTGAATTTTTGCGTTTTTATGACTTTATAAAATAGATTTAAAACGGTGAACGCCTCTTGGTTGCCATATTGCATTGCATTTTACAGAAAATTACAGAGCTGCAAATTGAAAAGGAAAGGTAATTTTTAATAACACTCAATGACAATATGACTTGTGTTGCAATTGTATACACTACACTTTTTTTATTTGCTTTTTTTACCCTTTAACAAAATGCTTCTTATGATATTTTAACAGACAAAGAGAACAAGTAATACAAGTTCAATATTAGGGTTTAAATACACTTTAAAATCTCTGCAATTTTATGTGCATCTCTGGGGTCAACTCACTAATGTTTACTGCATGCGATAACACATAAATTATTGCATGCAGTAAATTAAGTCCAATTCATTAAAAAAAATGCCGATTATGCGGTATTTACCCCAAAATGAAAGATGTCCCAGTAAAACAGAAAATTTATTATCAAAAACTTAATCAGTAACTAGCCAATTCTTGACCAATGGGTGGGAACTCCGTCTGCCATGGAATCCATCAGGAAAGGAAAATTACAGTAAGTAATGAGTATGAGTCCATGGCACTCTATGTGCGGGAAATAACTAGCCAAACAACAAGGGCTGGGTATGCTGATCAAAAAGAAATTTAATTTGCCCCATCAAACGACAAGATTATTAAGCCAAAGTTCACAGATGATAGGGAAGCTGGTTCTATACAATACTGTGACATAAAGGTATTAATGGAGGCCCACAAGGTCGCTTTGCAGATGACATCTGGAGCCACATGCCGGGCTACTGCCCAGGAAGCCGCCATGGAATGAGCCTTCGCCACCTCTGGAGGAGCCAAGCCCTTAGCCCTATAAGCCTGCTGGATGAATTGGATAATCCAGGCCGTGATCTTCTAGTCGAAGCTCGCTTCCCTTTGTTATTGCCGGAGTGCAGGATAAACAGACAGATAGTCAGAACGTCTAAAGGAGGAAGTAACTTTTAGGTATTCCTTTAGTATTTCCCCCACATCTAGAGGGTGAGCTTCAGTGGACCCTGAGGCCCTGAATGTAGGTAGGACAATTTCTTGGTTCTCATGGAATACTGATTTAACTTTCGGGTGTGAGCCGAGCATAGGGATAAGTACCACCTGGTCCGGGAAGAAAGTCAGAAATGGTTCTTTATGACCTAAGGACCCGATCTCAGAGACCCTTTTGGCCGAAGTAATGGCAACTAGGAAGGCGACTCTTGCAAAGGTCTTTGATGGAAAGCGGAGTGGATCCCGAGGTACTGAGTCCAGTCAGTGAGTCAAGGACAAGAAGAAGATCCCACTTAGGGAATCTCGTCTTTCTTTGGGGCCTAAGTCTTCCTGCCCCACAGAAGAACTGCCGGATTAGAGTGTGAACGGCCCATGATGTTCCGGAGAAGGCCGACAGGGCTGAGACTTGGACCCTGAGGGAGCTGATGGATAGAGACAAATCTAGGCCAGTTTGGAGGAAGCCCAGGATATCTTGGATTCCCAGGTCTCTGAACAAACTACCCATAGAGGATGAAAATTTGACAAACTTGGCCCATATTCTCCCGTAGACTTTTGTGCTTGCCTTTCTCAAGCTCATGAGGGTGGAAATCACTCTTGACATGCACCCGAGAATTTCCAGCCTCTTCCTCACAAGAACCAGACCATCAGTCCCAGTAACGCAGGGCAAGGGTGCAGAACTGCCCCCTGAGAAAGAAGGTCCAGCCTGAGAGCGAGAGGAACCGGGTCCCGGAAGCTGAGCTGGGTCAGGATGGGAAACCATGGCCTGTTCGGCCAGTAAGGCACTATCACAACCACCTCGACCACTTCCGCTTGGAGCCTCTGCAAAAACCTGAGGATGATCTGAAACGGGGAAAAAAGGCATATGGCCTGCTGAAACTCCATCGATTTGTCAGGCCTGGCAGCAACGGCCCAGAGTATAATACTTCCTGATCTTGAAGTTGCAGGGGGATGATCTACTTCGGGATCGACTCCTAAGGACAGGATCCACTTGAACATCTCCACATGAAGGGACCACTTGTTGCTGTCTAACTGTGTGCAAGAAAAGAAGTCCGCTTGGACGTTCTGGACTCCGGAAACAAAGACTGCCGAGATATTGGCCAGGTTTTTCTAGGCCCATGACATGTTGCGCTTGACTCCTTAGAGCTAGGTGGAGCTCCGAGTGCCCCATTGTCTCTTCACATAGGAGACCGCTGTGGTGTTGTTCATTCTCAGTAAAACTGATTCCCATCCCAGGAGATGACTGAAGGTTTAAAGGGCACACCAGGCTGCCCCGTAATTCCAGGACATTCAAGCCCGGGTTGTGGAAAAGAGCATCCCACCTGCCTTGTGCAAGCTCTGACCTACAAAGGGCTCCCCATCCAGCACCGCTCGCTCGTCGTGACCGTGACCCATGAGACGGGGGCGATGGAGTGGCATGTGAGCAGATTCCTGCGCTGAAGCCAGAGGCTATTCCTCATTACTGTTGTTATGAGAATGGATTGGTTGGTGTCTCCTGAGTTCCATTGCTGGAGAAACCCTATCTGGAAAGAGCGTAGCCTCCACAGAGACCATTTGACCATGGGGGTCATAGAGACCATTGTGACAATAATTTTTAGGCACTGTGAGGCCCCCAGGCATGAAGAGCTTAGAGCCCGTGATATTCTTTCTCGTATGACTGGGATCTTCTCTGCTGGGAGAGAGATTGCACTTTCCACAGTGTCGAACTGGGCCCCAGGTATACCAAGCGCTGAACTAGTTCCTGATGGCTTTTCTTTAAGTTTAGGAGCCAACCAAATTCAAGGTGTGTTTTGATAACCTGCTCTCTGTGGATCAACAGCTGTTCTTTTTCTTGGGATAGTAGCAGGAGGTCGTCGAGATAGTGATACAAGAGTATCCCTTTTGTTCTGATGAGGGCCACCATGGCCAGAAAAACTTTCGAAAAGAGGGTGACATTGTTGAACTAGCCTGCTACTGCGAGCGAGTTTGGCTTGCAGTTGCAGAGTGGCCCCATTGAAATCAATAGGTGAGTTTGAAAGGCGGTGCTGCCTGTCAAACTCTGCAGGCTCCAAGCTGTCCATTGAGCTCAGTTCCTCTGACAAGAAGTGAGGAGAGGCCAGTGTGGCTGGTGCTCAAAATTTTTGGGGGGCACAAACAAGCTGAAACATTCCAAAAACCCATTAATTACATCCACTGTGCCATCAATTGCAGCCACTGTGCCATCAAACGCAGCCACTGTTTCCATCAAATTCTGCCAGTGTGCCATCAATTGCAGCCACTGTGCCATCAAATGCAGCCACTGCGCACAAAAATATATGATAGGCTATATTGAAAAATAAGGGGGGGGGGTTATACAAGCACAAAGCTATAAAGTATATGCAAGGAAAACAATGTATCCTAATTAGCACAATACATCTCACTATACTTTACCAAAAAATATTAAAAACACGCTGCAGCAATAAATAAAAATGCAGAGCGCTCCTGCAGGCAGAAAGACGTGGACCTCATTTATCCAGGGGGCGAAAAAAGGTTGCACTATAATGTAGCCTATGATTTGCTGGCTACAATCAAATGTTGGCATGTATTAAAGAGTGTCAGCGATGATAATGTAAGGAATTAACCAAATATATCCACAGCAAGAATACTCTTCATGCAACTCAGTCAGTCCATATTGCAGAATCTACATGCATCAAAAGGAAATCTCAGCAAGCCATTGAAAACATCAATGTACTAGGCTTATTTGTTATCCAGCAGACCCGGATAGAAAGACAGCCTTCCAAATGGTTAATACATCCAGATCATAAATGAATGCCACATTATCCAATACATTGTCTGTCTCTGAGTATAAAGCGGAGGTTTTCTAAAAGACATAGATTGAGCCCATTAGCTGACCGGAACTAAAGTAATACTTTCCACAGTTTACCAATATCTCCTATATCAATCAGCCTTCCATGAATGGAGGAAAGAGCGGCAGTAGATTGAGAGGCTGGAAATAAGTAACAATAGAGGTGCCCAGCTGGGTTCTCACCGCTTCAGCCGTCAGTCTCTGCAGTCTGTCTACTGGACATAGGTTGGCTCTAAGGTCGGTCACAATGCCGCTCACTGTGTAATATCAAGACACCACTCCGCTCTGTCATGAACGCTCCAGGAGATAATTCCTCGTGGTGTGTGGTCACATGATCGGTCAGGTGTTCAGGTAGAGATCCGGTACGCTGTATTCAATTGGTTATACACAGATAGGCTGTAAAGTGCGGTGCCAAAAGTATAGAAATCTCAGGAAAGACCCCCTACATTGCTGTATTGGAGGGCATGCTTAAAGCCTGCTGTCTGGCCTTGCAGAGGCTATGTTGACGTTTCGTGCACCTCTGTGCACTTCTTCAGAACAATCTGGCATGGATCAAAGTCTTACCTTAAATAGGAAACCATGTCCAATTAAGTCAGCCTATGCCAAATGACAGGTAACAGACCCAAGCACCTTGGCGGAGAGGCGGTTCGGTGTTAGGAAAGCAAAGATTTATTCGCTTTCCTAACACAGCTGAGTGAGTGAGCCATGCTTGGCGCTCGCAGGTCACTGTTTTTTACGTCTATTAGAGCCTATGGCTCTAATCAGGTGCTTCAAAAACACCTCCCATGCAATGCACAAATCTATCCATAGTGTTCAGAGGGGGTGGAAGGAGAGAGGGGGCGGCACCCGTGCGCCCTTAATGCACGGGCCGACACTGGGAGAGGCACTGTGAGCTCATCCTTTCAGTCATCCTGTCAGTCTGCTGCAAATAGACTGTGAATGCTTGTATTTAAACTGGCCGCTCTGTATGTAGCTTGTGACAGGCTGCGCAAGGATCCCCGTATCTCTGGAACCACAGATGATAGGAGCCCCAAATTTTGACCAGTGGTGCAGTAGGTCTTCAGCTACCTACCCCAGATTCTTTAACTACCTACCCTCAAAAAAAAAATTGTGATTTTTTTTGTTTTTTTTTGGCAAATGGGCCTATCTTAACCACTTGACCACTGGGCACTTAAATCCCCTTAACAACCAGACCAATTTTCAGCTTTTGGTGCTCTCACATTTTGAATGACAATTAGTCATGCAACACTGTATCTATATGAAATTTTTGTCCTTTTTTCACACAAATAGAGCTTTCTTTTGGTGGTATTTAATCACCGCTGGGTTCTTTATTTTTTGCGCTATAAAAGAAAAAAGACTGAAAAATCTGTAAAAAATGCATTTTTCTTCGTTTCTGTTATAAAATGTTGCAAATTAGTAATTTTTCTTTATATATTTTGGCCAAAATTTATACCGCTACATATCTTTGGTAAAAATAACCCAAATCGGTGTATATTATTTGGTCTTTGTGAAAGTTATAGAGTCCAAAAGCTATGGTGCCAATATCTGAAAATTGATCACACCTGAATTACTGATGGCCTATCTCATTTCTTGAGACCCTAACATGCCAGAAAAGTACAAATACCCCCAAAATGACCCTTTTTTGGAAAGAAGACATTCCAAGGTATTTAGAAAGATACATGGTGAGTTTTTTGAAGTTGTCATTTTTTTCCCACAATTCTTTGCAAAATCAAGTTTTTTTTTTCACAAAATTGTCATATTAGCAGGTTATTTCTCACACATAGCATATGCATACCGCAAATTACACCCCAAAACACATTCTGCTATTACTCCCGAGTATGGTAATACCACATGTGTGAGACTTTTACACAGCGTGGCCACATACAGAGGCCCAATATGGATGGAGCACCTTCAGGCGTTCTGGAGCACCCAGGCCAATTCTGACATTTCTCTCCTACATGTAAAAATCATCATTTATTTGTTCGAAAATAGAACCCCAAAACATTATATATGTTATTTTAGCAAAGACCCTAGAGAATACAATAGCGGTTATTGCAACTTTTTATCTCGTGCGATATTTGCGCAGAAATTTTTCGAACGCGCTTTTTTTTGAAAAAAAAACAGTTTTGTGCTTTAAAAATAACCAAAATAGTAAGGTTAGCCCAATGTTTTTGCATAATATAAAAGATAAAGTTACGCCGAGTAAATAGATACCTAACATGTCACCTTTCAAAATTGCACACGCTTGTGGAATGGTGCCAAACTTCGCTACTTAAAAATCCCCATAGGCGACGCTTTAAAATTTTTTACTGGTTACATGTTTTGAGTTACAGAGGAGGTCTAGGGACAAAATGATTGCTCTCGCTCTACCGATCGCAGCGATACCTCACATGTGTTGTTTGAACACCGTTTTCATATGTGGGCAGGACTTATGTATGCGTTCGCTTCTGCATGCAAGCACACGGGGACAGGGGCGCGTTAAAATTTTTAAATTTTTTTGTTGTTGTTCATTTTACTTTATTTATTTTAGTTTGATGCTTTTTTCCCCCCAAACAAATTTTTTGATCACTTTGTAAACATCCCTTGTAATAGCAATATGGCATGACAGGTCCTCTTTATAGTGAGATATGGGGTCAATAAGACCCCACATCTCACCCAAACGATCCAGGCTTCGATCGTAGCAGTGAGTCGGTAGAAGCACCTGAGGGCGGCGGGGGGGGGGATGTCCCCTCTCGCCCCCGTAAGAACGATCAAGCAGTGTAACAGCCGCTATGATCATTCTTATGGTGTAGGGAATCGCCGACTGATAAAGCTGATATCTGAATGATGCCTGTAGCTGCACCCATCATTCAGATATCCCCGCACAAAGTCAAGGACGTTGTATGACGGCGGGCGGGAAGTGGTTAAAACGCGTTTTTATTTTAACACAAAGTTGTCCATTTATACAATATTTCTAACACACAGCATGTACATACCAAAAATGACACCCCAAAATAGATTCTCCTACTCCTCCTGAGTACGGTGATACCACATGTGTGAGACTTTCACAGCCTGGCCACATACAGAGGCCGAGTACAGCCGAGCATGGCTGTGCATGGCAGAGTATGGCCGAGCATGGCTGGGTATGGCAGAGTATGGCAGGGTATGGCCGAGTATGGCTGAGCATGGCTGGGTATGGCAGAGTATGGCAGGGTATGGCCGAGTATGGCTGAGCATGGCTGAGTATGGCTGAGTATGGCAGGGTATTGCAGAGTATTGCGGGTTATGGCAGAGTATTGCAGAGTTTTGCGGGGTATTGCGGGGTATTGCAGAGTATGGCAGAGTATGGCAGGGTATAGCTGAGTATGGCTGAGCATGGCTGGGTATGGCAGAGTATGGCTGGGTATCACCGAGTATTGCAGAGTATGGCTGAGTATTGCGGGGTATGGCAGAGTATTGCAGAGTATTGAAGGGTATGGCAGAGTATTGCAGAGTATTGCGGGGTATTGCAGAGTATTGTGGGGTATTGCAGGGTATTGTGGGGTATTGCAAAGTATTGTGGGGTATTGCTGAGTACTGTGGGGTATTGCAGAGTATTGTGTGGTATTGCAGAGTATTGCGGGGTATTGCAGAGTATTGTGGGGTATTGCAGAGTACTGTGGGGTATTACAGAGTAGTGTGGGGTATTGCAGAGTATTGTGGGGTATTGCAGAGTATTGCAGGGTATTGCAGAGTATTGCGGGGTATTGCAGAATATTGTGGGGTATTGCAGAGTACTGTGGGGTATTGCAGAGTATTGCAGGGTATTGCAGAGTACTGTGGGGTATTGCAGAGTATTGTGGGGTATTGCAGAGTTTTGCGGGGTATTGCAGACTATTGTGGGGTATTGCAGAGTACTATGGGGTATTGCAGAGTACTGTGGGGTATTGCAGAGTATTGTGGGGTATTGCAGAGTACTGCAGAGTATTGTGGGGTATTGCAGAGTATTGCGGGGTATTGCAGAGTATTGCGGGGTATTGCAGAGTATTGTGGGGTATTGCAGGGTATTGTGGGGTGTTGCAGAGTACTGCAGAGTATTGTGGGGAATTGCAGAGTATTGTGGGGTATTGCAGAGTTTTGCGGGGTATTGCAGAGTATTGTGGGGTATTGCAGAGTATTGTGGGATATTGCAGAGTATTGCAGAGTATTGTGGGGCATTGCAGAGTATTGCAGAGTATTGTGGGGCATTGCAGAGTATTGCAGAGTATTGCAGGGCATTTCAGAGTAGTGCAGGGTATTGCAGAGTATTGTGGGGCATTGCAGAGTATTGCAGAGTATTGTGGGGCATTGCAGAGTATTGCACAGTATTGCAGGGCATTTCAGAGTAGTGCAGGGTATTGCAGAGTATTGCGGGGTATTGCAGAGTAGTGCTGGGTATTGGGTGCAGCGTTGTGGGCAGTACAGATGCAGCCCACAGCGCTGCTACCATCCAATCCCCCCCCCCTCCTCTCACAGTGTACCGATCGGTACAGAGAGGGGAGGGAGGAACCGGCGTTATGACATTACATGTGATCGCTCCGTCATTTGATGGAGCGATCACATGGTAAACGGCCGTGATTAGTGGCCATTTACCGAGATCCGTGATGCGCGCGGTCCTCTGTACCCGGCGGTCACGGATGCTCTCGGGTGCGAGCCCCAGGGGGCGCGCAAGAGCGGAATTCTGGGAGGACGTCCCTGGACGCCCTCCCAGAGTTAAGCAACCGCCCTGTAGCCTTCAATTGGCTATGGGCCGGTTGTTAAGTGGTTAAGGTAAGTGGCCTGGAGCTGCAGCTCCAATAGCCCCTATGTTAATCCAGCCCTGTGTTGAACAAGTGGTATTGCTTAACTACAGTGGACCAAAGTGAGGTAACTGACCTGGCCATTTATCCTAACAGTGATGTGTAAATTACAAGACAGAAGAATTTTGGCAGGAAAAATGATTTGATTGACAGCAATGGCTGCGCTGCTATCAATCTATCCAATCAAGAGCCGGGACCCCATGGTGAGAGGGACAGCGTGTCCTCGCCAAGGGAAATACGGAGCTCAGGTAAGTAAAATGGGGGGTGGGCTAGGGGGCCGTTCACTGGGAGATGTTTTTTCACCACTTCCCACCTGCCGGCCGTCATATGATGTCCTTGACTTTGTGCGGGATATCGGCTTTTTCAGCCGGCGATTCCCTACACCATGAGAATGATCATAGTGGCCGTTCCACCCTTGATCGTTCTCACAGGTGGCGAGAGGAGACGTCCCCCCTCCCACCACCCTCCGGTGCTTCTACCGACTCATTGCTTCCATCGGAGAACGGATTCGCCGGCCACGCATGTTTACCATAAACATTTCCGGTGGACCAGATGGTCGCCGGTGTCTCTATGATCGTTTGGAGGCCAGGCGTGATGTTATCATGTCACGCCCGGTCTCTGCATTCAAACAAATGCCGCCTCCTCGGCTGGGAAGCTGAGATCATTTTTTTTTTTTAATTTCAGGCTTCCCAGCCTAGAGGTGAGATGTGGGGTCTTATTGACCCCATATCTCACTGTAAAGAGGACCTGTCATGCCATATTCCTATTACAACGGATGTTTACATTCCTTGTAATAGGAATAAAAGTGATAAAAAATTATTTTTTTTTAAAAAGTGTCAAACTAAAAAAAAACAAAACATAAAATTAACAATAAAAAAAAGTAAAAAGTCCCACCCACATATGAAAACGGTGTTTAAACCACACATGTGAGGTATCGCCGCGTGCTTTAGAGCAAGAGCAATAATTCAAGCCCTAGATCTTCTCTGTCATTCAAAACATGTAACCAGTAAAAAATTTTAAAGCGTCGCCTATGGGGATTTTTAAGTACCAAAGTTTGGCGCCATTCCACCAGTGTGTGCAATTTTGAAGTGTCACATGTTAGGTATCTATTTACTCGGCGTAACTTCATCTTTCACATTATGCAAAAAAAATGGGCTAACTTTACTGTTCTGTTTAAAAAAAAAAAAAAAAAAACGCGTTTGAAAAATTGCTGCGCAAATACCGTGTGAGATAAAAAGTTGCAAAGACCGCCATTGTATTCTATAGGGTATTTGCTAAAAAAAAACATATATATAATGTTTAGGGGTTCTGTGTAATTTTCTAGCAAAAAAAATTATGATTTTTACATGTAGGAGAGAAATGTCGGAATTGGCCTGGGTAGCAAGTGGTTAAAGCATAGGATGAATTAAGGTGAAAAAAACACGAGGGTTTACAACCCCTTTCTTTTTTTTTCCCCCTAGACACAACTAAAGGATAATAATGAATAATTGCAGGCAGCCGTTGGTTTCTGTCTTCTGGAAACAGTATACATTCAGTGTGAAGGGCCATGAGTTTTCCGCTAATTGGAGCAGATTTAAAAAGGACGTTCTAGAAATGTCCAATACCTTGTTTGACCTTTGAGTCAGATGATTAGCGCACTATAAGACCTGTCATTGTGGAAAAAACATTCTATTGCCCTGTGGTGCTTAAGGTGGGTCATGGTTGGCTGTTTGGTTTGCATAAGAAGTTGGTGCTGGAAGCCTTCCCTCTGCCAGACTCCAAACAGGGAGCTGATAACTCTATAATGGCTAGTATGCATTACTGGCTGCAGGTCTCACTCTGATCAAATCAATCTGAACTGTAGCAAATCTCCACTCACGGCCATCAGATCAACAAAACTTGTTAGTATTGACCTGTTGCATTTCCCATCCAGCTTAATCCTCGCATGGCCCTTTTGGCTGCAGGTTAGTCCTAAAAAAAAAAAAAAAAAAAGATATATATACAGTGTATAATATATATATATATATATATATATATATATATATATATATATATATATATATATATATATATATATATATACACACATCCATACACTATATTACCATAAGTATTGGGACGCCTGCCGTTACATGCACATGAACTTTAATGGCATCCCAGTCCTAGTCTGTAGGGTTCAATATTGGGTTGGCCCACCCTTTGCAGTTATAACAGCTTCAACTCTTCTGCCAAGGCAGTCCACAAAGTTTAGGAGTGTGTCTATGGGAATGTTTGACCATTCTACCAGAATTACATTTGTGAGGTCAGGCACTGATGTTGGACGAGAAGGCCTGGCTTACAGTCTCCACTCTAATTCATCCCAAAGGTGTTCTATTGGGTTAAGGTCAGGACTGTGCAGGCCAGTCAAGTTCCTCCACCCCAAACTCGCTCATCCATGCCTTTATGGACCTTGCTTTGTGCACTGGTCCAAATCATTTGGTGGAGGGGGGATTATGGTGTGGAGTTGTTTTTCAGGGGTTGAGTTTGGCTCCTTAGTTCCAGTGAAGGGAACTCTTAAGGCATCAGCATACCATGACATTTTGGAGAATTTCATGCTCCCAACTTTGTGGAAACAGTTTGGGCATGTCCCCTTCCTGTTCCAACATGACTGCACACCAGTGTACAAAGCAAAGTCCATAAAGCGGAGACTGCGAGCAAGGCCTTCTGGTCCAACACCAGTGCCTGATCTCACAAATGTGCTTCTGAAAGAATGGTCAAACATTCCCATAGACACACTCCTAAACCTTGTGGACAGCCTTCCAAGAAGAGTTAAAGCTGTTATAGCTGCAAAGGGTGGGCCAGTTCAATATTGAACCTTACGGACTAAGACTGGGAGGCCATTACAGTTCATGTGTGTGTAAAGGCAGGTGACCAAATACTTTTGGTAATATAGTGCATCTTGTTAGCATTGAGCTGGCAGCCCTCCAGCTCAATCCTCGCATGGTAATTTTGGATGCAGTTAGAATGAAAGAAAGAAAAAAAAGATATATACAGTGTATATATATATATATATATATACAGTACGTATCTATATATGTACACACCCCTTGCCACGTCCCCTTAAAGGAGAATTATATATATATATATATATATATATATATATATATAAAGATTAGTTGTACCCACAAGTGCCTTATATAGGCTTTTTAAAATATGTACAAATGCAGCAATTTAGAAATTGGATGAAAAGTTTAGCACTGTGAAATACTTTTTGGAAGATAAATAGTGCATTTCTTATACAACTATATAGATTATTAATATTATACAGGATTTATATAGCGCCAACAGTTTACGTAGCGCTTTACAACTTGAGGGTAGACAGTACAAATACAATACACTTTGATACAGTAGGAATCAGAGGGCCCTGCTCCTTAGAGCTTACAATCTAAGAGGGAAGGTCAAGAGATACAAGAGGTAATAGCTGTGGGTGATGTGCTGATTGAGAAGATAAATGTACAGTTGTTAGGTGGGGGCCAGATAGGCTTCTCTGAAGAGATGAGTTTTCAGGGATCGTCTGAAAGTGGATAAAGTAGGAGAAAATCGGACGGATTGGGGTAGAGCATTCCAGAGGATGGGAGAGGCTCTGGAGAAGTCCTGAAGGCGAGCATTGGATGAGATGACAAGAGAGTTTGAGAGCAGGAGGTCTTGGGAGGAGCGAAGAGAACGATTAGGTTGGCATTTTGTGACTAGGTTAGAGATGTAGCTGGGGGCCAGGTTGTGGATGACTTTGTAAGTTATAGTTAGTATCTTGAATTTAATTGGGTGACTGAGTGGCAGCCAATGGAGGGATTGGCAGAGGGGTGTAGCAGACGCTGAGCGGTTTGTGAGGTGGATGAGCCTGGCAGCAGCGTTCATGATGGACTGAAGTGGGGATAGCCTATTTAGAGGTAAACCAATGAGGAGGGAGTTGCAGTAGTCGAGGCGGGAGATGACCAGGGAGTGGATTAGAAGCTTTGTGGTGACATTGGTTAGGAAGGGGCGTATCTTGGAGATGTTGCGGAGATTGAGGCGGCAAGTTTTGGATAGTGATAGGATGTGGGGTCGAAAGGTTAGTTCAGAGTCCAGGATTACACCTAGGACCCTGGCGTGGGGAGATGGATTGATAGTTGAGCCATTGATATTGACAGAGAAATCAGGGGAAGTGGCACCTGAGGGAGGAAATATCATGAGCTTGGTTTTGGATAGGTTGAGATTGAGGAAGTGATGTGACATCCAGGCTGATATGTCTGCTAGTAAGTTGGTAATGTGTGAGGAGACAGATGGAGAGAGCTGGGGGGATGGAGAGATAGATTTGGGTGTCATCAGCGTAGAGATGATATTTAAAGCCGTGGGAGGTCTGTTTGGCAGTGTGAAGGCAGGAATAGTATTTTAGGAGGGCAGATTTATATTGTGTGAAGTCTTCCTGGATCTTAGTCTTATGCCACAGGCGCTCTAGAGTTCGGCTACGTTTTCTGAGACTTCTGGTGTCATCTGTTTGCCAGGGTTGTGGCAGTCGGGGCCTAATTCTGTGTGTAGTGAGGGGGGCAAGCTTGTCTAGGGAGGAAGACAGTGAGCTGTTGTAGATGAAAGTAGTTAGGTTGGGGCAGGACAGAGGCGAGATTTTGTCATAGAGGTGATCAGTAGCAGAGTAGAGAAGAGAAGGGTTGAGGTGGCGAAGGTTTCTATGTGTAACTGTTAGGCGGTTGGAGGGAGAAGAGGTGGAAGACAGGGAGAGAGCAAAACTAATAAGGTGGTGATCAGAGAGTGGGAGTGGATTGTTGGAAAGGTTGCACGGAGTGCACAGATAGGAGAAGACAAGGTCAAGGGTGTTGCCGTTTGAGTGGGTAGGAGCCTGTATCCATTGCTTCAGGTCAATCGATGAGGTTAGACTGAGAAGTTTATAAGTAATAGTAGTGTTAGTGTTAACAGGGATGTTGAAGTCCCTGAGAATAATTGTGGGGATTTCAGAAGATCAGATCAAAATGAGGGTCAAAGGAGAAGGGACAGAGGAACTTTGTTTCAAATTCGGGACAGTCCCTCAAAATCAGGGACAGTTGAGATATATATATATATCTCAAATGCAGGTTATGCAAAGCGTGCAGTCAGCTATGCAACAGTGCAGAATGACACTGGACAGTGTATACCCATTGACATCAAGTCACATTATCTTTATCAGATTTCTGGCATTTGCCAAACTTGCCAAAAGGCTAATCCAGCCCTACCAGACAGATTTGATTGAGAAATCCATTTTCCCTAATGAACGCATCCTTTTGGCAGCCACAGTCCTTCTCTACAACTAGTTTTTCAATGTCTTTGTTCACTTCTGACATCTCCTTTCTCTTTGGGTGCCATAGCCCACTCTCTTCCGAGACAAAGAACACATTTATGCCCCATACACATGATAGGATTTTCCGACGGAAAATGTTTGATAGGAGCTTGTTGTCGGAAATTCCAACCGTGTGTAGGCTCCATCGGACATTTTCCATCTGAATTTTCGTCACACAAAATCCGTTGTCGGAAATTTCGATCGTGTGTACACAATTCCGACACACAAAGTTCCACGCATGCTCGGAATCAAGCAGAAGAGCCACACTGGCTTCATTGAACTGAACTTCATTTTTCTCGGCTCGTCGTAAGTATTTTGTACGTCACTGCATTCTTGATGTTCGGAATTTCCGATCAACTTTGTGTGACCGTGTATATGCAAGACAAGTTTGAGCCACATCCGTCGGAAAAAAAACATGGATTTTGTTGTCGGAAAATCCTATCGTGTGTACAGGCCATAAGAGTGATGCATGCTACGATGAGTTTGTTTTCAGGCATTTCATTGCCGTTTTCTTTTCTAAGCACTTGAATTTGCCATTGGTTAAACATATTATATTTTTCATTTCTCCGGAGAAGTGCTTATTTGTTATACGGCACATTTTCGCTGTCTCTGGACTGGAATTGCGCAAGTAGAGGAGGACCGTGAATAGTACAATTCATCACAAATTAGAACTTGGAATAACAGAACAAGACTGTGTATATTTCACCATGAACACTGTAGTCAAGGGAGTCTAGAGTATAAATATACAGAGTGTATTAGACATCCAATGTATGCTTTGGGCACTTCAAGAGCTCTGCTCCATACTGCAGTTTATCAGTGGTCTTAAAGGTGCACTCCGTTGAATACAATCATTATGCATTAAAACTCAATTAGTGGATTATGACAGACCCAACCAGGACAGGGGCTTTTGGAGGGGACTAGGGGCAAGCCTCCTACCCACTGATTATGGCCCATGGAGAGAGCAGATCATTCTCTAATGATGGAAAACTACGTAATGGAGGCTTGGATTACTTCTATGAATAAGGATAATAAAGCTTCCCTTCTTTAGTGGATGGAAAGGTGTAATATTAATCTTGTACAGGTTAATGGTCAGAGGAAATATGGTGGCCCTCCTTCAGACTGGGTTGGAAAGGCTCCTTCAAATGGGACAGAAATATTTATCAACAATCTCCCTCAATAAATCTATGAATGTAAATTAATTCCACTTTATCAGACTGCTGGAACATTGTTTGTCTTCTGTTGACTTGTCTAGTGGACAAAATACACAAGTTTGTGTCCCCCCCCCCATTGTGTGCTTCCTAGGTGTGAATTCTCATTGTTAATTAGGTCATTTATTGTTTCTGTCTGTCTTGCTAGTATTGTGTCCACTTCACCTTGTTACCAAACTATTGTGGGATGTTATATGTGTAGTGGTACCCCCATAGGGGCTGCTGGTAGTTGTGGTCTGTCTCTCACCCTGCACAGTCTGCCACACAATTTTCAGACACTCAGAAGTCAAGAAGCAGTCCTTGTTTTTTTTTGTATGTTTTATTGAGGGGAATTAAACTTGGATGGGGTAAGGGTAAGCATGGGATGCCCACTTAAATGAAGAAATAAGAATCGGTACTTTAACTATATACACTCCTTGTATATATGCCTCCTCACTTCCAGTTCCAGCACATCACTTGGTTACACCTACTCACTCCCAGGACCAGCTAGCACTAAAGTTTAGGCCTCACACTGGCTCAGCCAGGCCTTAGCAAATACCAGTGGTGTAGCAAAAAATGGTAGTAGTCCTAGTGCTAGCTGTCCATGTGGGTACTGATCCCAGCACCACATCATCAGGCCCTGCCAGCCCTCCTGGCTGCAGCTGCCTCTTTCCACTACCCATGCCACCACAGTTTACTCCACTGGCTCTGCACCCATCCCAGACTGCACTCTCCCAGTCACCTCAGGTGTATCTCCCAGTCCTCCTGACTTTGTGAACACTCGGTATTCATGGGCTACAAAAAAAGAAAAAGAAAAAGAGGGCGCACCGACCTAGTGCATTACCACAAATAGCGTTTATTAAAAAAGGTAAAACAGCAAATGGATACTCACAAACGAGCGTATACGTTAAACATGAACAATAGCTGCAAGTGCGCAGTAGCGGACATCAGAAAGTAATCGGGACCGGACATCAGATTGATGAGGCGATGGCTGACGCGTTTCTGGGGAGAACCCCTTTCCTCAGAGCCTAAGCGGGTGGTAACTCCTCGCAAGTGAGAGCTCCTCCATTTATGTGTGTATGCGTATGACCATGTGTCAGCCAGCGCCAGCCCACAAAAAGCCACTCCCACCTACCCAGACCCAACCCTCCAAGGTGTATGGACCCACCCTGATGTCACTAGGTCGCCACAATGAAAGCATTGGCGAAAGTCCCCATACATCTAGGGCAAAGATATGCCAATCAATCATTCATGAATCAATGGTTGAAGTTAGTAAAACATATTTAAAGTTGGTAAAACATATTATATAGTATCATACTGGACATCTTAAGCAAGCAGAGGTGGTCTAGCCAAAGAAATATTAAGGCCACATCCCATGTACAAACAGTGAATGGGCAGAGGTGGCCAGGCAATAGCACCATTCATAACACTCCCTCAAACGCCGCACATTCAGGGATGCCAAAAAGGGAACCACACTTACTAGGATGTATGTCAGGGGATCTTCAAATGCCGTCTATCGTCTATCATATTTCTTTGGTTAGACCACCTCTGCTTGCTTAAGATGTCCAGTATGATACTGTATAATATGTTTTACCAACTTTAAATATGTTTTACTAACTTCAACCATTGATTCATGAATGATTGATTGGCACATCTTTGCCCTAGATGTATGGGGACTTTCACCAGTGCTTTCATTGTGGCGACCTAGTGACATCAGGGTGGGTGCATACACCTTGGAGGGTTGGGTCTGGGTAGGTGGGAGTGGCTTTTTGTGGGCTGGCGCTGGCTGACACATGGTCATACGCATACACACATAAATGGAGGAGCTCTCACTTGCGAGGAGTTACCACCCGCTTAGGCTCTGAGGAAAGGGGTTCTCCCCAGAAACGCGTCAGCCATTGCCTCATCAATCTGATGTCCGGTCCCGATTATGTTCTGATGTCCGCTACTGCGCACTTGCAGCTATTGTTCATGTTTAACGTATACGCTCATTTGTGAGTATCCATTTGCTGTTTTACCCTTTTTAATTTGTGGTAATGCACTAGGTCGGTGCACCCTCTTTTTCTTTTTATATTTTTGTAGCCCATGAATACCCAATGTTCTGAAGAGGGCTGCAAGACGGCAGACACCACTGAAGCATTTTGGCCTTATCATCATCATTGAGGTTTTAGTCACTCGAGCGCAGGAGAGAGATTTTTTGTCTGTGTGAACACTCACCAGCCCTCTTGGCTGCCTCTGTGGAGCTCCCTCAAAGGCCCCAACAGCCTAACACTTCATCTCCATCTTCCACCCGATCACTAACTCCTCCCCAGCTGGGCTGACCCTGAGTATTTGAGGAGGCCTGCCCCCTGCCAATCCAGGTTGGGGATTTGTCAGAGCCCTCAGAATACTCCAGGCAGCTCCACCTCACCTCTCCTCCTCCCTTTCCAGAAGAGTCTAGCATGTTCTGAAAAATGAAGTGGGAGGTCTCATTGATGCTGCCTGTGAGTCACCCAGCTCTCCCTGGCTTTCTGCCAGCTCAGGAATCAAACACACAGGCTTGCCTATATGCCAAGCCTGCTTGAATTTCCCTACACTACAGAAAAATGTAACTGTACACATCCTAGTACCACTAGAGGCTGCTACACTCACCCCCCTAACATCCAGCCAGTCCATTGGCTGGGGCAATTTAAAAAATCCGCTCCTGGGCCCAGGAGCAAGGGCATCCCACACAAATACAGTTTTGGATGGGACAGGGGAAAAAAACACCGGGATGTGGCTATGCACAAATAAATATGTACAAAAATAAAAATAGCATTTTGTTGGTATTTACAGAATGTACACTACATACACCTAACTACAGGTCCCTGTAGCTAGCATTAACTTTACACCAGCTACTGAGCCAGAGCAGCCCCCTCTAGAGGGGGATCCTCTGCCCACCGGATTCTTGAGTCCAGCCAGAGATGGATGAACAGCTGTCTAATCCGAAGAGGCCCTGTGGGAAAAGTACAAACAACATCCCACTCTAATGTACACACGGTCGGAAAATGTCCGATCGGAGCGTGTTGTCGGAAATTCCGACCGTGTGTGGGCTCCATCGGACATTTTCCATCGGATTTTCCGACACACAAAGTTGGAGAGTAGGAGATAAAATTTACAACAAAATCCGTTGTCGGAAATTCCGATCGTGTGTACACAAATCCGACGGACAAAGTGCCATGCATGCTCAGAATAAATAAAGAGATGAAAGCTATTGGCCACTGCCCCGTTTATAGTCCCGACATACGTGTTTTACGTCACCGCGTTCAGAACGATCGGATTTTCCAACTACTTTGTGTGACCATGTGTATGCAAGACAAGTTTGAGCTAACATCCGTTGGAAAAAATCCTAGGATTTTGTTGTCGGAATGTCCGAACAAAGTCCGACTGTGTGTACGCCCTATAACACTATCTAGGCACTACAACATTTTCTGTCAGATGGGGGTTATAGACCTGCTGACAGAAAGGAAAATTCAGCATCCAGTATATACATTTGTTGCTCCCTAGGTTTAGGTCTGTCGGAAGGGAGTTAGCATCTTGCTGACAGAAACAAAGGGAAGAAACAAGACCAAACACAGTTCTTTTGGGAGTTCCTGGTAGGAGGGGCCCCTCCCCGGACTATCAGGTTCCTCAAAAAAAAGTTTGAATTAATGATCAGACCTCACCTACCATCCAGCAATAGGAATGTCCATCCATCGGCACAGATTAGGGTGGCAGGCCGGTCTGGCCCTGTAAAGAATCAAAGAAAAGGGAAGAAACACAGTCTGTATTCTCCTTAGAGATGTGCAAGTACTCCCACGCTAGGTCATCCTCCCACTTTCCCCGGGAGTTTTTCACAATGTCTATAGTGTCAGGAGGGACATAAGGGTAGTCCAGACCGCACTCCAGAGCAACTCTGCGCTGAACTTCCCACTGGAACCTGGAAAACCTGAGCAGTTCTCTTGTCTTCTCTTTTCCCAGCTGTACGCAGGCATCATGAGACCTCCTAACCCACTACCTGAAGTCAGCTGCTCTGGTCTGGGTCTGCCGAGGTTTGGGTGAGATTGAAGTTCAATATAAAGCATGATGTTTAGCATTGATTGTCTGTCAGCCATGTTTTAACCTTTTCCATTCTTGGAACACATTGATTTTACAATAAATCTTTTTACACAAACCGTGGCATAGACATTTTCGTGACTTCTCTGAGGTATGCCTCAAGTGGTTTGTATCCATCACCCCCCAGCCCTGGATTAAGAGGAATCTTTTGTTGTTTGTTCTTTTGCACAACACCATCCTCGATGTTTTGGTTCCCCTCTAGCTGCAGAGGGCTAAAATTCATTACACAGACTGCCATATGTTGGTTCGCCATACAGCGCCTGAACTTTTTAGGAGAACTTTTGTGATAAATAGAGTTGCAGTTTTCACTGCTTTGATCGATCTTCCAACCATGCCAAATCATGTTCCACATTACAGTCACCTCTAAGACTATCAACCCTATTGTACAACTTTGTATCATCAGCGAAAATACATATCTTACTTGCCAAACCTTTAACTATATTACTTATAAATAGATTAAACAGAACAGGACCTGGTACACAACCTTTTGGTACACCATTGGTCTCTGTTGTGAACAAACCTCATTTACACCCACACACTGATATCTATTCTTTAGCCAACTCTGCCTCCACTGAACCATCCAAGGGTTAAAGTGGTAGTAAACTCTGTTATTGTTTTTACCTACATTTAAGCTTATCTGTAGGTAAAATGACTATCTCCTAAGCGTGCACCATTTAGGAGATATTCTAGCTAGCAGCAGCCGGTGATGTCACGAGCGCATGCGCTCTGAAGGAATGACATATCCGCGCCGTTCCTTTAGAGCTGTGTGTCGCAGCTGAGACTCTCGGGGGTTACGGATCGTCTCAGTTCGCCTCTAGGGCCTTGGAGGACAAGAGCGACGTCATGACGTCACTTCCAGTATAGGGCGGAAGTAAATCTTTTTTTTTTTTTTTTTTTTTTTTTTAAGCAAAAGATCAAACATTTTTTTTAATCTTTTTTTTTAAAGGTAAAAGAGAGATTTGGGGTCTTTTTGACTCCAGATCTCTACATAAAGAGAACCAGTTATG